>NC_140172.1:64129078-64729078 GCF_963971535.1 Notolepis coatsorum
GACACATCGACACGCTGCCCGGGAGGAGCGAGAATCGACCCGGGAACCTCCGGATTGCCAGATGACTGCTCTACCTCCCGAGCCACTGTCGCCCTGTGATGTTGTAGAGTCCTCTCTTAGCACAGACTGGACGCCTGTAGCTCTGTCTATCCGCCACAAGACAAATACAAAGTCAACGGGGCTCCAGGGGCCACGCTCCCGTCTGTAAGCCCTGAAATAAACCCTCAAACCTACTTTGGGTGCACTGTGTGGAGTAGTTTTCAGCGTTTATTTCCAGGGCATACACAGACTGGAGGGTGGCCCGATTGACCTGGCCAGAGCTGAGGGTATCCAGTCTGAAGAACAGCATGGACTGTGCTGAGAATCCATGTAAATACCAGAGACAAGAATATGTTACAGGTATGTTAATACCAGAGACAAGAATATGTTACAGGTATGTTACTACCAGAGACAATAATATGTTACAAGCATGTTAATACCAGAGAAAATAATATGTTACAGGTATGTTAATACCAGAGACAATAATATCTTACAAGCATGTTAATACCAGAGAAAATAATATGTTACAGGTATGTTAATACCAGAGACAATAATATGTTACAGATATGTTAATACCAGAGACAATAATATGTTACAAGCATGTTAATACCAGAGACAATAATATGTTACAAATATGTTAATACCAGAGACAATAATGTTATAAGTATGCTAATACCAGAGACAATAATATGTTACAGGTATGTTAATACCAGAGACAAGAATATGTTACAGGTATGTTAATACCAGAGACAATAATATGTTACAAGCATGTTAATACCAGAGACAATAATATGTTACAAGCATGTTAATACCAGAGAAAATAATATGTTACAGGTATGTTAATACCAGAGACAATAATATGTTACAAGCATGTTAATACCAGAGAAAATAATATGTTACAGGTATGTTAATACCAGAGACAATAATATGTTACAGATATGTTAATACCAGAGACAATAATATGTTACAAGCATGTTAATACCAGAGACAATAATATGTTACAAATATGTTAATACCAGAGACAATAATGTTATAAGTATGCTAATACCAGATACAATAATATGTTACAGGTATGTTAATACCAGAGACAAGAATATGTTACAGGTATGTTAATACCAGAGACAATAATATGTTACAAGCATGTTAATACCAGAGACAATAATATGTTACAAATATGTTAATACCAGAGACAATAATGTGAAGTCCACTATTATCCCTGTACCCAAAAAATCCAAGCCTGCTTGCCTCAACGACTACCGCCCTGTAGCTCTCACCTCCATAGCCATGAAGTGCTTTGAGAAGCTAGTAAAGGGCTACATCTGCTCCTCCCTCCCCATCAACATGGACCCCCTGCAATTTGCATACCGCCCCAACAGGTCCACGGAGGACGCCATATCCCATGTGCTGCACACAGCAGCATCACACCTGGACAAGAGGCAGGGGAACTATGTGAGAATGCTATTCATCGACTACAGCTCGGCATTCAATACCATAGTCCCCTCCATACTCATAGCCAAGCTCAGGGACCTGGGCTTGGGCTATGACCTCTGCCAGTGGGTCTTGGACTTCCTGACTGGCAGACCCCAGGTGGTGAGAGCAGGCAACTGCACCTCCTCATCCATCACCCTCAACATAGGGGCCCCCCAGGGCTGTGTTCTGAGTCCCCTCCTCTACTCCCTGTACACACACGACTGTGTGGCTCAGCGGAGTAGCAATACAATCATCAAATTTGCTGACGACACAGTGGTGGTGGGCCTGATCTCTGCCAACGACGAGAGGGCCTACCTGGAAGAGGTCAAGGTCCTGGCGGGATGGTGCCAGGAAAACAGCCTCTCCCTGAACGTCAGCAAAACAAAGGAGATGATTGTGGACTTCAGGAGGTCGGGGGTCAAGGACTACAGCCCCCTCAGCATCGACGGGGCACCGGTTGAGAGAGTCAACAGCTTTAAGTACCTCGGAGCCTACATATCCGAGGACTTGACATGGACCACACACATTGACAGTGTTGTGAAGAAGGCACGACAACGCCTCTACTTCCTCAGGCGCCTAAGGAAGTTCCAAGTCAGCCAGAAGATCCTTAAGAACTTCTACTCATGTACAATAGAGAGCATCTTGACCGGCAACATCACCTCCTGGTTTGGGAATAGCACTGCACAAGACCGAAGCAGACTACAAAGAGTGACACGTTCAGCCGAACGCACAATTGGAGGGGGGCTCCCCACCCTCCAGAACATTTACAACAAGCGTTGCAAGGGCAAGGCTAAGAGAATCATTAAAGACTCCAGTCACCCGAACAACTGCCTCTTTGAACTGCTGCGGTCAGGCAAGCGATACCGGAGTCTCAAGGCGAGCACAGAAAGACTCAGAAGAAGCTTCTATCCCCAGGCCATCAGGCTGCTAAACGAACAATGAATGAACACTACACAACAACAACCACCAAACGCACATAGCACACACATCCACACGCACACACTCACTTTAAACAAACACACTGTAGCACCCACTCCACACACTTTATAGCACACACCCACTTTAAACAAACACACTGTAGCACCCACTCCCCACACTTTATATTTATGGATGAAGGATTGCACTACAACTCGTACACCTTACTGTAAATTGTACCTAAAATTGTACCTCATCCCATTTCTGCTTTGCACTAGATAGTACTGTACATTAGTACACTGCATAGTATTGTGTATTGTATATTATATGGTAACTCAGAACATTGTACATATGTCTATACCGAACACTGTGACCTCATTTTTCTTCTTCTAAATTCATGCTATATTATGTTATTATGTTATTTGATACTATCTTGTCTAGCACAGTCTCTGGAGCGTAACAGTAAGAAGCATTTTGTATGAAAGTATTCTGTACTTCTGTATGACAACTATTAAAGAACTTGAGAACTTGAGAATACCAGAGACAAGAATATGTTACATGTATGTTAATACCAGAGACAAGAATATGTTACAGGTATATTAATACCAGAGACAAGAATATGTTACAGGTATATTAATACCAGAGACAATAATATGTTACAGGTATGTTAATACCAGAGACAAGAATATGTTACATGTATGTTAATACCAGAGACAAGAATATGTTACAGGTATGTTAATACCAGAGACAAGAATATGTTACAGGTATGTTAATACCAGAGACAAGAATATGTTACAGGTATGTTAATACCAGAGACAAGAATATGTTACAGGTATGTTAATACCAGAGACAAGAATATGTTACAGGTATGTTAATACCAGAGACAAGAATATGTTACAGGTATCAGGTAATGTTACAGGTAATCTTTCGATGTCGACTAAAGACGCATTTCTTCAACCATTATCTCAAAAATATATATATATATAAAAAATCTAACCCTAACTAACCTGTCATGCACTTGTCCTAATATACTAACCTACACACTGTAGCACTCAACACTTTGATGAACATTGTTACTCAGCTGATAGAGTTGTGCCCTTCCTGATGACTTGTCGTACAGAACTTGTAAGTCGTCAGCTAAATGACTAAATGTAAATGTTAATAGCAGAGACAATACTATGTTATAGTTGACATAGCTTCTATAACAACAATACACAACAGATGTTTACATAATTTACACAAAAATAAACAAATTAAAGAAGCTTGACAGGATTGTATGAAAATGTAATCAGTATTCACCCCCACACTGGTGTGTGTCTGTATGGTGTGTGTCTGTATGAGCTGTAGTGCAGCCACACAACTACTTTACCATTTCAACAGATTAACCCTTATTGAGCTTGGAAAATTCCTGTGACCTGACAGAAAACTGTCTGTGCCAGATCCTACGATACTGTAATGTATTATGTATATTGTAAAATGCAATAGTGCAAAAAGGTCTACTTCATCCTGTTCTTCTCTTTGCAGGTTTGGGGACAGAGCTCTTCTCCAGAGCTCTTCCCCTGGATCTGGACCCCCCCCCCCCCCCAAGACAATAGGGATTATGAGTCTCTCTATTTTCCAACCCTGCCTCTTCTCCACTGTCTTCTCTTCTCCGAATGTCGAGGAGGAAGGCTGCAGTTGGATGTGAGAGTCAAGAATGTATCTGGAAAAGTGAATAATCAATTGTATAGTGATCTACACCATCATGTAGCTTACTAGCAACTGAAATGAGATATTCCCATAGGTGACTATAGAGGGAGTAGTGGTTTCCTTGTGCTCAGAACTGTGGACCAGTAAAGAGGAAGGTTCCTATAGTTTATACTGTGGACTAGTAAGGAGGAAGGTTCCTATAGTTTGATATCCAGGACCAGTAAGGAGGAGGGTTCCTATATAGTTTATAGTGTGGACCAGTAAGGAGGAAGGTTCCTATAGTTTGATATCCAGGACCAGTAAGGAGGAGGGTTCCTGGTTTGATATCCAGGACCAGTAAGGAGGAGGGTTCCTGGTTTGATATCCAGGACCAGTAAGGAGGAAGGTTCCTATAGTTTGATATCCAGGACCAGTAGGAGGAGGGTTCCTAGTTTGATATCCAGGACCAGTAGAAGGTTCCTAGTTTGATATCCAGGACCAGTAGAAGGTTCCTAGTTTGATATCCAGGACCAGTAGAAGGTTCCTAGTTTGATATCCAGGACCAGTAGAAGGTTCCTAGTTTGATATCCAGGACCACCAACTCAACAGTATGGAGAGAGTGTCGACTTCAGGTGGTCTGACTGCAGAACCAGAAGCAACCATTACCATGAAAAAACACTTCTGGACTGATTCCTGGAGAAACCACTCGACTCACGGCTGAGTTCTCTTGAGCAAGGCACTCATATACCCTCTAACTACAGCTGATGCTGCTGCTGCTCCAAGCCCATGCAGCCAAGTATAGAAGCTATAGTCTGGCAGTAAATCTATGGTTTACAGATTTACATCTACACGAATCCACCACAATGAATAATTAACACTGCATTAATAGATAAGCCACATTGTCTCTCTCTCTCTCCTAGTCCTGCACCATGATGCCATGCAGCTATAGAGCCCCGTAAACTGCATTATAGACTATTGGCTGCACCGTTTCACAGCCCCGCAACTCTGCAGTGACGTGAAGGGGAGTGCTCTTATAATTCATAACGTCAGATGAAGTTTGATAAACGCCCCCCCCCCCCCCCCCCCCCCCCCGCTGGCCCAGTTGGATTGTCCACAGTAAAAGGGAATTCGTTGTTCAAAACGAAGTGGTAAAAAAAACGTCGCTGTCTCTTTTTTGGTAACAGTTCTATTTGTATTTTCCGCCGGACGCTGCTGCTTTGATGTGTGGAGTATAGGGTTCATTGTTTGTATTGATTGAACTAAGCAAATTTCCCCTGCTGTATCCTTATTTGAACAAACGTGAATCGTGCATCTTGAAGACCCTGGCTCGTGTGAATTCCCAAAAAGTAGGCCTGTTAACAGCTGCAAGAGACGGAATCGAGTTCTTATTTTTTTTTTAAACCATGAATTCATCTGATCCGCTTTTCGCTCCTCTACCACCATCTTTGCGATAAATCGGTCCTTTCTCACCCCCTCCTCAACACGGCAGCAGATGATCGGATGTGCGGTTCGTGTAGTTGTGTTCCATTGACACCTTCACCGCGGGTGCACAGTGAGACCTGCAGCATCGTGAGGGTCTTTCTTTGCGCATAACAAGCTCAGATGTACACGGTTCCCTCAGATCACATTCGCCCGAGGAGTTGATTTCAACTTGGAAGAAAATGCGGCACCGTCTCAGAGCGACTGTCCTTTTTTTGTTGTATTTTCTGGGTAAATCGCGCGCAGGGTTTCCGAATCAGATCAACATCGGTAAGTTTGATTGATTCGACATGTCTTTATTTAGTAAAAAAATAAATACAAAAAAGAAGTAGGTCTTGTTTCTTCTCAAATGTCTCAAATGTCGGCTTCGTTTCGCATTGGTACGATTATTTGCACAATTGTCAAGTTTAGTACCTGTAGCCTACTTCATCATCAGATGTAGGCTGGGGGTTTGGACTCATACGCGCCCGTGTGGGGGTTGGGAAGGAATTGCACCAAAAGTTGATAAAGCTTAACGTTAGGCTTAACCTATTTATTTTCATACAAAAGTTTCTGCCTCTGCAGTGGACGCTGCGTGAGTGAAACAACATTCCAGACAGATCTCGTTATGGACTTGCTGCAATAGCATGTCCACATGATTCGTAAAGCCGTACACTGTTGTGGCAATTAATAAATGGATCAGTGACTGAACCAAACAGACACTAGACTAGTATCATGTGTAATTCTTGATTGTTTTACGTGATCATTTGTGTTCCTGTTCTATAGGTGGACTCTTCATGCGCTCCACGGTGCAGGAGCACAGCGCCTTCAGGTTCGCTGTCCAGCTCTATAACACCAACCAGAATGCGACGGAGAAACCCTTCCATCTCAATTACAATGTAGACAACCTTGAATCCTCCAACAGCTTCTCTGTCACACATGCGTGTGAGTACCAGTACCACTATGCATGCACCTTTTAGAACGGCTTCGTCAATAAGGAGCTGCTGGTCGCACTGTATGGCTATTTGTCATAACATTGGTATCATCATTTCTTATTATCGCCTACATGGAAACAATCATGCTATTGAAAGTATTCTTGCTTTTGGCTTGTGAAAGATTTCTTTATTTCTTTCGTAGCCACGGCAAGTTGACTTCAAATAAAATGGTATTTAGCAGAAAGATAGAGGGAGGCAAAGGCAGTTATTGCAGATAACGCTGCTCCTGTTCTTTACACTCATACATGTTTCCCAGCTGGGTTGGGTTTTGAACTGAATGAATGAATGAATGAATGAATGAATGAATGAATGAATGAATGAATGAATGAAAACTTTATTTAACAGAGTGCAGAATGGGTACAATCGGCTCAATACACACAATTGTTAAGGGGATGCAGACCAGAGAAAGACGTTTGTCTTCTTTACATCAGGGTCAACCAGGAGGATGATGACCTTCCAGTTACAAACACATTTATCCAGTCTTCAGGCCTCACCTCAAAGTTAAAATGCTTGTATCTATAGGCTTATAGGCCTATATAACATAGGACGTCACATTAATATAGATGTAAAGACATATTAAAAATAGCCTATTGATGAATGGTTAGGTTTATATGGCATGTTTGACAGCTGAAGATTGTCTTTCCAAGACCCTCCTTTAAATACTGTAGTCAAACATGTAATGCACACCTCAGAGGCCAACCATACCAATATGCTCACCATTTAGGTTATTCTTTAAGTTTGACTCACATTTGAATTAAGAGTGATCTATTAAATCTGGACTTTCATTGGGGGTTCAAACCCTTTACAGGTAAATTATTAGAAGTTGAAACATGATTATATTTCTATTGAGTTAATACTGTTGACTGTTGGGACCTGTATATAATACAAGACTAATCCCAGGCACAATGTGGATGCTATTATAATACACTTGATTAGATTCGATTATATTAGCTTCAAATGTATTGTCATTTTACAGAACAAGTACAGTACAACAAAAAGAGGTTTGGCATCCAACCAGAGTGCAAATGTAACAGTAAAGTGCAATAGTAATGCAATGTACAGGTGATTAAACTGGGTATACAATATATAAATGAGTACTACTGAGTATGTATGTATGTATGTATGTATGTATGTATGTATGTATGTATGTATGTATGTATGTATGTATGTATGTATGTATGTATGTATGTATGTATGTATGTATGTATGTATGTATGTATGTATGTATGTATGTATGTATGTACAGAGAGAGTTGTAGTATTAATATGTACAGTCAGTGATACATGTATAAAGATACTATGGTAGTAAAAAGTCATACGGGCCAGCAGCGTATAACTAGTAAGAGTAGGTAAGGGATATGTACAGATATAGATATAGTATCTACAGATAGGTAAATATGATTATGCAGGTATGTACAGACAGATGTGGGTATATATACGGTAAGAATATATATATATATATGGCATTGTACATGCTACCACAGAGTTATATGGGTAGACTATAGTTTGGGGTACGTAGTTAAGATTATATGATTACTATTTATTACAGTATAAGGCAGTTGTAGAAAGCAGTAGGCAGGTATAAATAGAGTATAGGCAACAGAGATCAATATGCAGTATGCTGTGTCCTGCCAATGTGAAACGTAACAACATCTATCCTTGCTCTAATAAGAAATGGTCTCTTGAACCATCAGAGTCTGTAATATTGCTGATCAGACAATTATTTTACAGTTTAGGGCTCAGTACTGGCAGGGAGAAAGTGGCGTTGGCGCATCCTGACTTGCTATCAGGACATTTGGTACAGACGTTAAGGAGATGTCAAGAGCCATATTCGGCATTTTCAAATAAACCATAAATGCTAACAGCATACTGTATATTGAACTCTGCTCAATTTATACCTGCCTACCGCTTTCTACAACTGCCTTACACTGTAATCATAGTAATCATATAATCTTAACTACCTACCCCAAACTATAGTCTATATAACTCTGTATGATGGCATGTACAATAATGCTTTATATATACTATATATATATATATATTCTTACCGTATACATATTTATCCACATCTGTCTGTACATACATGCATGTAGATACTAGAAACTATATCTATATCTGTACATATCCCTTATCTACTAGTTACGCTGCTGGCCAGTATGACTCACTGTACTATCATAGTGTCTTTATACCTGTATTACTGTACATAATAATACTACCATTCTGGACATGCTGTACATCTGATGAGCACTATTACTCAGTAGTACTAATCTATATATTTGATATTCAGTTTAATCACTTGTACATTGTATAATACTATTGCACTTTACTGTTACATTTGCACTCTGGTTGGATGCAACAAACCTCTTGTACTCTATGATGACATGACATTTGAATCTAATCTAATATCTCTGAATCTGGTTTGACCAATGGTCTGTCACAAAACTCAAGGTAGCGACAATCGCTACAAAATAAATGTATGTACTGTACGTCTCAATACCTTGATGTAGAATCTTCACACTACATTTCATAATCAGTGCATCCAAAGGGAGGCTGAACAGCGGCTGTTCTAATGTTTCATCATTCACAGTAATGTGAAGACCTGGTAAAATGAGGCACATTGCTAACTGTGACAACATCATTTGATGGATATTATACAACTATGGAACTTACTGTGAGCGTGAAAACGTAATGTTAGAACATTTCCATTAAGCTCTTGACCCCTTGCGGTCTTCGCCAAAAAACTCTTTAACTTCTCCACATGAGCTTGAAGCCCCAGAATCACTGCTTGCTTGCAGCTATATTTTCCCTTTCCCTTTGTGAGAATCATTCGATATTTAACATCCATGTTAGATTATATACATTTGTATGCATGACACTAGTGATTTGTGTGTGTGTGTGTGTGTGTGTGTGTGTGTGTGTGTGTGTGTGTGTGCGTGTGTGTGTGTGTGTGCACGTGTGTGCATGTATGCGTGTGTGTGAAGTTGTGTGCTGTGCAGAATTAGGGAGCTGTTCTTTCAGCACCACAGTTGCTTTCTTTAGACTTGTTTAGAAATTGGCAGCATGTAAGGTTTGGGGTTAGAGTCGCTGTGTGTTGTTTTTGCTGAGTGATGCTGATGATTCTTGGCTCCTCATTTTCCTCTCCTTATGCTGGTTGCATTCTATACTACTATAGCAGTTCTGTAGTCTGTCTTTCATTGGTTAGCCTCCAGTACAAGGCAGTAAGAAAGAACACTAGGCCTTGTTGTGCTAGTAGTGTAGTTAATATACATTTTATAAATTTGCTCCATGTCCAAGGGTTTAAAGAGACAGTGATCACAATGGAGATGCAATTTTTATGTTATGAATATTATTGCAATATATTATTACAGATAGGATTAAATATTTTAGTTTTTTAAAGAGTGTGCAGTCCACTCCCCTTAGTATTCGCTTTACTGAGACAGTAGGAAGGCTGAGAGGGAGACAGAGTAGAAGAGACACAGGAGAGAATGTTCTTTATAGAGACAGTAGGAAGGCTGAGAGGGAGACAGAGTAGAGGAGACACAGGAGAGAAGGTTCTTTATTGAGACAGTAGGATGTCTGAGAGGGAGACAGAGTAGAGGAGACACAGGAGATAATGTTCTTTATTGAGACAGTAGGAAGGCTGAGAGGGAGACAGAGTAGAGGAGACACAGGAGATAATGTTCTTTATTGAGACAGTAG
The DNA here is from genome assembly GCF_963971535.1 of Notolepis coatsorum. Classification (NCBI taxonomy): domain Eukaryota; kingdom Metazoa; phylum Chordata; class Actinopteri; order Aulopiformes; family Paralepididae; genus Notolepis; species Notolepis coatsorum. The sequence goes on from NC_140172.1 coordinate 64,139,322, forward strand.
GAAGGCTGAGAGGGAGACAGTGTTGGGGAGACACAGGAGAGAAGGTTCTTTATTGAGACAGTAGGAAGGCTGAGAGGGAGACAGAGTAGGGGAGACACAGGAGAGAAGGTTCTTTATTGAGACAGTAGGACGTCTGAGAGGGAGACAGAGTAGAGGAGACACAGGAGACGGTCCTTTATTGAGACAGTAGGAATGCTGAGAGGGAGATACAGTAGAGGAGACACAGGAGAGATGGTTCTTTATTGAGACAGTAGGAAGGCTGAGAGGGAGACAGCATTGGGGAGACACAGGAGAGAAGGTTCTTTATTGAGACAGTAGGAAGGCTGAGAGGGAGACAGAGTAGAGGAGACACAGGAGAGATGGTTCTTTATTGAGACAGTAGGAAGGCTGAGAGAAAGACAGCATTGGGGAGACACAGGAGAGAAGGTTCTTTATTGAGACAGTAGGAAGGCTGAGAGGGAGACAGCATTGGGGAGACACAGGAGAGAAGGTTCTTTATTGAGACAGTAGGAAGGCTGAGAGGGAGACAGAGTAGAGGAGATACAGGAGAGAAGGTTCTTTATTGAGACAGTAGGAAGGTTGAGAGGGAGACAGAGTAGGGGAGATAGATACAGGAGAGAAGGTTTTTTATTGAGACAGTAGGAAGGCTGAGAGTGAGACAGAGTAGGGGAGACACAGGAGAGGAGGTTCTTTATTGAGACAGTAGGAAGGCTGAGAGGGAGACAGAGTAGGGGAGACACAGGAGATAATGTTCTTTATTGAGACAGTAGGAAGGCTGAGAGGGAGACAGAGTAGAGGAGACACATGAGATAATGTTCTTTATTGAGACAGTAGGAAGGCTGAGAGGGAGACAGCGTTGGGGAGACACAGGAGAGAAGGTTCTTTATTGAGACAGTAGGAAGGCTGAGAGGGAGACAGAGTAGGGGAGACACAGGAGAGAAGGTTCTTTATTGAGACAGTAGGACGTCTGAGAGGGAGACAGAGTAGAGGAGACACAGGAGACGGTCCTTTATTGAGACAGTAGGAAGGCTGAGAGGGAGTCAAGTCAAGTCAAGAGTTTTAATTGTCACGGCATACAAGTATACAATGAAATGCGGGTGGTCTTGCCCGCGACGATGTGCAATACAGTGGTACAACATATAATAGAATCCAATAAAAAAACAGTGGTACAACATATAATAGAATCCAATAAAAAAACAACATTGTGCAATAAACAGGTAACAGGTAACATGGTGTGACATCTCGGTATCTGTACATAGTATTTACAGAGCATATAGGACATGCTAGGTAGCTTTAGTAGTGCAATACACTGTTCCTGTTGTTATACTAATTTAAAGTGGCCTTTCCTCTTGGCCATAAGTGTGCGTGTGTGCGGCGTGAGTGTGTGCCCGCTCGTGTTAAAGTGGCTGCTAGTGTGTGAGCGTGCACAGCGTGCGTGTCGTGTGTGTGCTTGTGTGTGCTTGTGTGTGGATAGTTCAGTGTTCTGTGGCACTCAATGTTCATTGTTCAAGGCTCTGATGGCCTGGGGGAAGAAGCTGAGCCTAAGCCTCTCTGTCCTAGTAGCTGGGGTTCGCAGGCGTCTGCCTGACCTCAGCAGCTGGAACAGGCTGTTATTGGGGTGGTGGGGGTCTTTCATTATTCTGCAGGCTCTGGATTTGCACCTCTTGTTGTATAGAACCTGCAGGGGAGGTAGCGCAATACCCGTGGTACGCTCGGCTGAGCGCACCACTCTCTGTAGGGCCTTCTTGTCCTGTGCCGTGCTGTTTCCATACCAGGCAGTGATGTTTCCGGTCAAGATGCTCTCTACAGCTCCTGAGTAGAAGGACTGGAGTATCTTCCCCGATACTCTGAACTTCCTTAACTGTCTCAGGTGGTAGAGGCGCTGCTTCGCTTTCTTTACTACTGTGTCTATGTGTGTTGACCATGTCAGATCCTCTGAGATGTGGACCCCCAGGTACTTAAAGCTGCTCACCCTGTCCACGGTAGCCCCGTTAATCATCAGTGGTGTGTGTGTCTCCTGCTGTCCTCTCCTATAATCCACGATCAGCTCCTTGGTTTTACCAATGTTCAGGAGCAGGCTGTTGTCCTGGCACCAGCGTTCCAGTACCTCAACCTCCTCCCGGTAGGCCTTCTCGTCGTTGTCCGAGATCAGCCCCACCACCACCGTGTCGTCTGCGAACTTCACTATGGAGTTGGAGCTGAACTTGGCCACACAGTCGTGTGTGTAGAGTGAGTACAGCAGGGGGCTTAGAACACAGCCCTGGGGGGACCCGATGCTCAGGGTGATGGTGTTGGAGGTCTGACCCCCCACCCTGACCGCCTGGGGTCTTTCACTCAGAAAGTCCAGTACCCAGGCGCTCAGGGCGGAGCTCAGACCCAGCTCGATCAGCTTGTCCACCAGTCTGGTGGGGACTATGGTGTTGAACGCTGAGCTGTAGTCAATGAACAACAGTCTCACATAGCCCCCCTTCTGACGGTCAAGAGACACAGTAGAGGAGACACAGGAGAGATGGTTCTTTATTGAGACAGTAGGAAGGCTGAGAGGGAGACAGCATTGGGGAGACACAGGAGAGAAGGTTCTTTATTGAGACAGTAGGAAGGCTGAGAGGGAGACAGAGTAGAGGAGACACAGGAGAGATGGTTCTTTATTGAGACAGTAGGAAGGCTGAGAGGGAGACAGCATTGGGGAGACACAGGAGAGAAGGTTCTTTATTGAGACAGTAGGAAGGCTGAGAGGGAGACAGCATTGGGGAGACACAGGAGAGAAGGTTCTTTATTGAGACAGTAGGAAGGCTGAGAGGGAGACAGCATTGGGGAGACACAGGAGAGAAGGAGTTTTATTGAGACAGTATCAAGGCTGAGAGGGAGACAGAGTAGAGGAGATACAGGAGAGAAGGTTCTTTATTGAGACAGTAGGAAGGCTGAGAGGGAGACAGAGTAGGGAGATAGATACAGGAGAGAAGGTTCTTTATTGAGACAGTAGGAAGGCTGAGAGTGAGACAGAGTAGGGGAGACACAGGAGAGGAGGTTCTTTATTGAGACAGTAGGAAGGCTGAGAGGGAGACAGAGTAGGGGAGACACAGGAGAGGAGGTTCTTTATTGAGACAGTAGGAAGGCTGAGAGGGAGACAGAGTAGAGGAGATACAGGAGATAATGTTCTGGTGGGATTCACTCTTAGGGCAGCAGGGGTACATGTGGTCCCAGAGGTGAGGGTCATAACTAGGGATGCACCGATCTGATTTTTTCAGTCCTGCTACCTGGTCTTTGGGTATCGACCAGTAGTGTACCATGAGTACTGATCCGATCCATTACTTTTAATGAACAGTATAGACCTGGACCATCATTGTGGGGTCATTGGACAAAAATATTGATATTATAATACATTTTTCTCCATTAGAGAGAGTTATTTATTTGGATTATTTTATTTGCTTTGATTTCTAGCACCTTAGATGTGGTTCTTGGTATCTGATTTTAGTATCAGGGGAAATTCTCAGATACCGATATTCTATTTTAGCCTGGTATCGAACCGATATCCCATACCAGTATCGGTATCGGTGCATCCCTGGTCTTAACCACTAAACTATCTCTGGGCACTGTTACAGAAATCTTCTATAGAACAATGTGTTCTTTGTTTTGCTGTCAACATGGTGGTACATAAAGACTGAAGCGACTCTCCAACAACCCGCTTCCAGATACACTCCCGTGGCTCAGCCATGTCGAGAGGCTGCGGCTGCTTAAAGGTTCTCTGGAAGATGCTAATAAGAAGCAGCAGGTTGATCCGCCCGCCTCCAGCTAGGAGATAGAGATTCTCTCTCAGAAACTGGAACATAAGGAAAGATTGTGGAAGAAGAAGAAGAAATCATTTATGTTTTATTCGATTCTCCCCCCAGGGTGCTGGGAGAATGGGGTGACGCAAGGTCCGTCTTATGCAAAACTGTACCGGAGGGAGATGCTTAACATGGATCTCCCCGGTGCACCGGAGATAGACTTTGTATGTAGGATTAGTGCCGCACATAGTAGCTACTGCTGGAACTGTTGGGTTGAGAGCTTCCATTGCCTGCTCTCTGAGGTTCAGAAATCAATGCAATGCATTGGGTTTCTCATTGTACATTGAAAATCCTTGCTTATAGTGATTACTCCTTTCAGGAGTGAGTTATATACAGTATATATTTACAGTGTATAGTATAGTATATATATCTACTAGCAATATATATATATATATATTGTCGCTGTCTTACAACTCTGCTGCTTTTAGTGGCCATCTATAGAATTATGCTGTGTACTAGGTACAGGATTAGTAGACTTCCGCCCCTGGCTTGATTTCTACCAGATGAGTCATATTCTCATATGAAAATGGAAGGAAAGGGTCAACATTTAACGCAAACACACAGATTCATATGCCAGATTGTGCTATAAAACATATTGTATTACAGTTAAACACAACAGCACAGTTTCATGGAGGCAAAGCTTCAGGGCAGACTCTAAACATGAGTCAACATGCCATCCCTGTGAACCACCACTAGGGGCAGAGTGAGTGAGTGAACGAATGACACTGTGGGTCAGGGGCTTTGCATCTAAAATATAAACGCATTTACTTGTAAATTCTGAAACACAATAACATAAACATGACGATACTTATATTTACACATGTGATTCCATGTCACAAGGAATTTATACAAATTTACATATACATTGACAAACCACAAATGAAAAATTATTTAATGCTGGTGAGTGAAATATGTTTTTAGATGCAAAGCACCTTTTAGACCAGCAATGTCACTAACAATGTCACTCGGTAAATCACCCATAGGTTCACTCACAGTTAGTCACTCTGCCCCTAGTGGCGGAACACAGGAATGGTCCTTTGTGTAAGACCAGTTAATCCATGCAATATTGACTCATCTTGATCCCCACCCTCATACCAACAGCTGTGATTGGAGGATCAAGAAAAGAGATCTATGACACTGCGTGTCCTTGCTCCGTTGTGAATTGTGGCGATTATTCACAGAATAGCTTGTATTTGTTTATTCATTATCTATCTGCTTAATTTATGTGATTTAAAGTCCAAAAATGTGGCGACTGTCTTATCTTTCCTACATCAAGAGAGGAGCACGAATCACATGCTGTGTTGCATTCACATCAGGTAGAGGGTAGATGGCAAATTGGATATCGTACGTTGAAATGATGACAGATGAAAATCTGACAATGCATCAGCGGGAGGAGCTCTGTTGGAAGTCGACGGCTCAGAGGAGAGACATGGAGCTGTCCAGTAGTCAGTACAACAAGGACACTAACAAAGTGTCAAGAGATGAGACACGGAGATGTCCAGTAGTCAGTACAACAAGGACACAAAGTGTCAAGAGATGTGAAGTCATTCATCGTGACGTTAAAAGGGGTACTACAACGTCTTCACGATCGCCTAGGCCAGTGGTTCCCAAAGTCGGGGTCGCGACCCAAAGGTGGGCCGCGAGCAGCCATGGGTGGGCCGCGAGATGATATATAAAAAAAATAAAAAAAATCATTATTTTTTATTTTTTTATTTTTTTATTTTTTTTTATTTTTTTTGTCAGGCCACTGAACTTAGAAGCAGGCCAGGACAGTGTTTCTAATTGTATTCTAAAATTCTATTCTATTGTATTCTAAAATGTGACTATATGGTTTTATATTAACTTAATAAATAAACAAAAACGAAAAATCTACTTATTTCAACGAACATTTCAAACTAAATAACAGATTATGCACATAAAACGCTGAAAACAACCGAAGCAACAATAGTATTTTAATGAGACTATTATTATTATCATTATTATTTTGCAACAAGTTAGCCCTCGCCGCGGCTCTCTGACGCCTTATTTTCTGGGTCCTGGCCTGAAAAGTTTGGGAACCCCTGGCCTAGGCTGTGCACGTAGTCATTTTTAAGATGGTGTAATATTAGATTATATACAGCACTATTGTACATGCTATCATACAGAGTTATATGGGTAGACTATAGTAAGAGGTAGGTAGTAGTAGTATGCATATGTATATGTAGTAGTATATGTACAGTAGCATGAATATTAAACATTGGACATACAGTAGGTAAACTGAATTCAGCACCGACATCCAAGTCAAGAACATCCAGCATATGAATTGGCATGTATATCAAATGTTATAAATAGGTTATAAATACTTACAGCTATAAACACAAAACTGCCTACCACTTTCATGCATAGATTCATCCAAAATATCTACTTCGCTTCATCAATTATTTAAAAAATAATTAGACATTTTCGTTTTCTAAGCAGATATATACTCTGAACTTTTTTTTGCCGAACCACTGCTGCCTGGGTGCAGTGATTTCATCACCTCAAACCTTTTTGAAAAACAGGGCTTTTGAAGACTGTGAATGAAATCTACTGTAAGTACAGTTACTTTTCTATAATGTCCATAGCTCTGCCATTTTTCACCAGATTGTGAAGCGTTTTTTGCAAACGTTCACAGAAAGGTAAAGAAACAATATACGTTGTATTTTATGGCAATAACGTTCAGGTTTGTTCGACCAGTGAGATATAATCAGGAGAATCATGGCAATATATTTTTTTCATGCCAGCCGGCTCCAGCTTTGACAGAGGCTGGTGTGAGCTGGGTAGTGTAGTTTTATGAAATTCCAACGTCCATTGAAAGCCCGGAGTCTCCTCTTTCTTAGGACTACAATGATTTCATGACCACGTCATTTCCTTGTGTCTAAATCTTCCGGTTTCCGATGCAATGCCGTGAGATTCTTATAAACTCATATTTCGCTAATAACACTTGAAATTAGGGATGGCACCGATCCGATACTCAGTATCGGTATCGGTCCGATACTGGCCAAATTCACAGGATTGGATATCGGAAAAACTGGAAATATTTTCCCATCCGATATATGCCGTAAAGCGTGCCATCACGTGAACAGTATTAGCGCGACAACGACGTTAGCTAAACGTGAGTCAACTTGTTGATCATGTCAGCTGTGTGGAGTTATTTTAAGCTCAATGAAGAAAACGGAAAAACAGCCGCAACCATTTATTTCTGGGGGTGGCAGCAACACTAGAAACTTAAACTTGCAGTCTTTTTTTCTTTTCTTTTTTAAATTCTCAAAATCTTTTAGATAACTTATTATCTAAAAGATTTGAACAAAATAAAAAGCAGCAGCATTATTGCATAACTGAGTCATGTATGCTATGTATTTCTTCTTTAGGGGAGTAGGACATTTGTTTCACAGTTTTAGCATGATGTTTTATAGATGGCTAGATTAAACACAGGTTTTTGTTTTTAAGAGGGGGGGGGGGCAGTATTGGATGGGTGTCGGTATCGGCAGATACTCAAGACTGTGATACCGGTATCGGACATGAAAAAGTGGTATTGTGCCATCCCTACTTAAAATCATTGGTAAACAAACATAGTGCTGAAAATATACAATTTGACTGCTGTTTTGATAGGGTTAGGGTCTTTACTCTTGGCTACATTTGAAAAAGAAACGCAACATTAATTCATATGGACTGTATTGATCTATTTATGATGTGAAATACACATCGGCTTAAGGGGTTAAACTAATGTATACTAAATGTATAAAACATTTTCACATGTTTGAAATAAAAATGTCATTCTAAATTCTAATTCTAACTGGTCTTACACAAAGTGCCATGCCGGTGGGTGGTCACTAGGGGCAGAGTGGGTAACCGCAAGTGAGTGAGTGAGTGAGTGAGTGAGTGAGTGAGTGAGTGAGTGAGTGAGTGAGTGAGTGAGTGAGTGAGTGAGTGAGTGAGTGAGGGAGTGAGGGAGGGAGGGAGTGAGGGAGTGACATTGTCTCAATAATGGCAGGAAAAGCCTCAACAGTCTAAGCCAGGGGTGGGCAATTATTTTTCCCGGGGGGCCGAATGAGCAACTGAAAATATGTTTGAGGGCCGGGCCAAAATTCCAAACTCAATTATGCATAATATACATTTTATTTTATATATAAAAAACAGTAAATGGCATTGTTTTGACGTGTATGTTATTATTTGGCAATTAAAAGGTGAGGTTAGCTTTCAAAAATATAATTTATTCAAATAGAATTTATTTCCAAAATGATGAACAAAATGTGAAACATTAATAACAAAGGGCATGTATGAAAAAGTGCTATACAAATAAAGTTATTATTTTGAGTTTCATATACTATTGAAACAAGGATTTTCTTAGCTTTCTAAAGACATCACATCATCTTATAGCCAAAATAAACAAGATATGTCACTGAACTGTGTAAAGAAAAGTGTCCCAGTTTTGTAGCCTTTTTTACTTTACATGCCTATATTAAATTAAATTAATGTTTTCAGAACTGTGCAAAAAAAGAAAAAAAAATATCACACATTTTAGTCAAAGTCAGGTTGTTCACATATATAGGTGGATCCAAAGAGAACCAACATCTTCTGAGCATGTCTCCTCATGTTTGTAAAGTTCTCCTCCTTGAGAGCAGAGTAGAACTCTAGCAGTGATGCTGACTTAAAGTGCTCTTTCAGTAGTGAATCAGACTCAGACCCGGCGCCATGGGCGGGCATTAGGGGGCCGGGCCCGCCCACTGAGTCAGCTGTGCCCACCATTTTTTATTTTTTTTGGTCAATCAAAGTCAACTATCCAAATCCTTAGTCAGGGACAGCCCTAGTGGGCACGGATGTCAATAACAACACTACTGAAGCTAGCACGGCAGAGAATTTGTTTTCTACCCTCAAGAACGTCTTTACAGAACATCGCCTTAGTATATGCTTCATCGACGCAAGGCCAATTTAATTCAGTTGGCATTTGAGAAGGACTTAACAAAAAGGTTCAGGAATGAGTGGAGGGACAGTGTTTTAAGAAGTTTCACTCTGTGTTAGGGTTTGTAACCGACCTCAAGCGCAACGGCACAGAGAGAGTTGTTTCAGAGTTAGCCAAAGCAAGGGCGTATTTATTCTCAGAGTCACAAGATTGAATTAGGTTGAGCAACAGAACAAACAGGGAATCTGGCATGTGAAGATTGTTGCGGCTCTGCAGATTCTCCCAGTAGGTGGTGGTGAGGAATTAGCTTGTGACGTCTGAAGCCGCTCTGCAGATCCTCCCAGCTTTCACTCCAGGTGGAACGGAGAGAGAGAGAGAGAAACCCGAGTTAGCCCAGCGCACAACAGAAACAGAGAGGTGACTGATCCAAATAAATATCCAAGTGACTTGATCTTCGGTGTGATACACACAGTTAGCAGAGTCCAGAGAAAAAACAATACGGTAATCCAAAGTGTAAATCCAACACAAAAATAGGTGAGAACAGTATAACAAAAACGGGATCTCTTCGGTGTTTCACAAACACAAAAAACAGGTGATCAAAAAAGAACTGTTTCCAAAAACTCACCAGAGCGCAACGCGTAAAGCGGGCAGATAAACGAGGCGCAGCTTCGTACGGGGAATCAGGTTCTCCACAGGGATAACTTCACGAAAGTCCTGGGGAGCAACAGACAGGGAACAGCGACGGGAAAGACAGGCAAATGCAGGAGAATATTCAAAACGATCCAACATCGATATTAGGGGGATCAGGGTATATAAAGCCACAGGGCGCTGATGACAAGCTGTGACAGCTGCGGGATGAAATTGATCATTGCTCCAGAAGCGTGTGGTGGGGAGAGCACCAATCAACACGGCACCTTACAGGAAAGAAGCGTGTGGCGGGGAATGCAATTAATCAACAAAATACCTTAAAGGAACGGAGCGTGTGGGTGGGGAGCGGACCAAACCTCACAGTACCCCCCCCTTCACGGGAGCCACCCGGCGACCAGGCCGACCCGGCTCGCCCGGATGGGCACGATGGAAGTCGGTGATCAGGCCGGGATCTACGATGAGCTGGCGGGAGACCCAGCTCCGTTCCTCCGGACCGTACCCCTCCCAGTCCACCAGGTACTGGAACCCCGACCCCGCCGTCGAACGCCCATCAACCGGCGGACCTGCCACTGGGGGTGACCGTCCACCATCTTGGGAGGAGGTGGTTCCGGAGCAGGAGGCATCAGGGGACTGAGAGAGACGGGCTTAACCCGGGACACATGGAAAACAGGGTGAATGTGCATGGACGCAGGAAGCTTAAGACGCACCGCCGCCGGACTGAGTACCTTCAGAACCTCGAAAGGTCCGACGAACCGGGGGTTAAGTTTCTTGGCCGAGGACCGAAGTGGGAGGTCCCTCGTGGAAAGCCACACCCTCTGCCCAGGGTGGTACGTCGGCGCAGGAACCCGGCGCCGGTCAGCCCCACGACAGGCGCGCTCTGATGACCGGAGCAGCACGGTCCTGCGATCTCCCAGACCCGACGGCACCGGTCGAGGTGGTCGTGTACGGAGGGAACTGCCACCTCCGTCTCCTGTGCAGGGAAAAGAGGGGGTTGGTAGCCCAGGGATAGGGTGAGAGGCCGGTGGCGGAACTGACCATGGAGTTGATGGAGTACTCGACCCAGGGAAGGAAACGGCTCTAAGAAGCTGGTCTCTCGGCAGCCACACACCGAAGAGCAGACTCCACGCTCTGGTTCATCCTCTCCGTTTGTCCGTTAGTCTGGGGATGATAACCAGAGGAAAGACTGACCGTTGCCCCCAATCCCTTGCAAAAAGCCCGCCATACCTGGGAAGTGAACTGGGGCCCCCGGTCCGAGACGACGTCCTGGGGAAAACCATGGAGGCGAAACATGTGGTGTGTCAGGAGGTCCGCCGTCTCGGCCGCCGAGGGAAGTTTGGGAAGGGCCACGAGGTGAACCCCCTTGCTGAACCGATCCACCACGGTCAGAAGGCACATGTTCCCCTGGGAGGAGGGAAGACCCGTGACGAAGTCCAGCGCCACATGTGACCAAGGACGGCTCGGAATGGGAAGCGGCTGTAATAGCCCGGAGGGTGCCTGGTGGGAGGCCTTGCTGCCGGCGCAGACTGCGCAGGCCAGTACGAACTCCTTGACGTCGTTCCTCATGGTGGGCCACCAGAATCGACGAGCCAGGAAGGAGAACGTGCGATGAACGCCCGGGTGGCAGGCGAACCGGCTGGTATGGCCCCACTGGAGGACCCGGGACCGGACCGAGTCGGGGACGAAGAGACGATGAACCGGTACATTGCCTGGAGCGCGATGGAAGCGTAGGGCACGCCTTACCACCCCCTCGATGCCCAAGGTGACGACTCCTACCACCCTGGCCTCTGGGAGGATGGGAGTCGGGTCCTCAGTGGTTGGAGCCCCCTTGGAGTGTAACCGGGACAGGGAGTCGGCCTTCGTGTTGCGGGAACCAGGGCGAAACGTCAGTGAGAAGTCGAACCGACTGAGGAAGCTGGCCCATCTTGCCTGCCGGCCATTGAGGCGTTTGGAAGCACGGATGTACGTCAGGTTCTTGTGGTCCGTCCAAATGGTAAACGGCTCCTCGGCCCCCTCTAGCCAATGACGCCACTCCTCCAAGGCAGCCACAACCGCCAGCAGCTCCCGATTGCCGATGTCATAGTTCCTCTCGGCAGGGAGGAACCGACGCGAGTAGAAGGCGCACGGATGTACCTTCTGGTCCGTTGCCGACCGCTGGGATAAGATAGCTCCCAGTCCAGTATCCGAGGCGTCCACCTCAACGATGAACTGTCTCTTGGGGTCTGGATGGAGCAAGATCGGGGCGGAAGTGAACCTCTTCTTGAGGGAGCGGAACGCAGCACACGCCGCTGGGGACCAGTCGAACGGCAGGGCGAGAGAGGTCAGTCTGGTAAGCGGTTCCGCCACTTGACTGTAGTTCCGGATGAACCTTCGGTAGAAGTTGGCGAACCCGAGGAAGCTCTGTAACTCCTTCCGAGAGGTGGGTTCCGGCCATTCCTCCACGGCCTGGATCTTGCGAGGATCAGCTCGGGTCAAGCCTTTCTCCACGATGAAGCCCAGGTAATCGACGGAGTCGGAGTGGAATCGGCACTTCTCCGCCTTGACGAAGAGCCGATTGTGGAGGAGGCGCTACAGCACACGGCGGACATGCTGGATGTGTTCCTCGAGGGTCTTGGAGAAGATGAGGATGTCGTCTAGGTATACTACCACAAACTCCTCCAGCATGTCACGAAGGACGTCGTTCATGAGCGCCTGGAATACCGCCGGAGCGTTGGTGAGGCCGAACGGCATCACCAGGTACTCGTAGTGGCCCCTGGGAGTCTTGAAGGCGGTCTTCCATTCATCGCCCTCTCGGATACGGACTAGATGGTAGGCACTCCGGAGGTCCAGCTTGGTAAAGACGGTAGCCTGGGTGAGAGGCTTGAAGGTGGAGTTCATGAGAGGTAGAGGATACTTGTTCTTAATGGTGATCTCGTTGAGCTGGCGATAGTCGATGCAGGGTCGAAGGTCTCCGTCCTTCTTCCCAACAAAGAAGAAACCGGCCGCCACAGGAGAGGAGGAAGGCCGAATGAGTCCTGCTTCCAAGGACTCAGAGATGTATTGATCCATCGCTGCCTTCTCCGGGACGGTCAGACTGTAGAGGCGGCTGCCGGGAAGGGGAGCCCCTGAGCGGAGGTCGATGGCACAGTCGTAAGGCCGGTGAGGCGGAAGGGCCTGAGCCCTGGACTTACTGAAAACCTCCATGAGGCGGCTCACCAACGGATCTCCGGGGCGAGGGACAGGAGGCCGCCTGAAGACACTGGGCATGACAGGAGGAGCTCCAACCCTTGATGGTACCGGAGGACCAGGCGATGTGGGGCTCGTGCAGCGCGAGCCAGGGCCGGCCCAGGACTACTGGGACAAGAGGGGATCTGGTGATAAGGAACTGGAGTCTCTCAACGTGGTTACCAGCAATGGTGAGCAGGACAGGGCAGGTGCGTTGAGTGATGTCAGCCAGGCGGTGTTGGTCCAATGCGAATACCTCCAATGGCCTCACTAGGTCAAGTGGAATGTTGGCCCGGGTAGCAAACTCGAAGTCTAGGAAACTCTCGTCAGCCCCCGAGTCAATGAGTGCCTCCACCGTGGCCCGTTGGTCCGCCCAGGCCAGGGTGACGCTCATCAGATGGCCAGGTGGTGCACGGCTCTGGGAACGAGAAAAACGGCTCACCAGGATCTCCCGGGGTCCCGGCGAGCCTGGTCTTTTGGCCGGGTGGGGCAGTTGGCGATACGGTGTCCCTCCCGACCGCAGTAGAGGCAAAGGCCGGACCTGAGCCTCGCCTCCCGTTCAGCTTGGCTAAGATGAGAACGTCCCAGCTGCATGGGTTCCTCCTCAGGTCGCGAGCTGGTCCCTGACTGCGTCGTTGAGCCCCCTCGTGAAGGTAAGACGAAGTGCTTGATCGTTCCAACCGCTCTCCGTAGCCACCAGTCTGAACTCCAGCACGTAGTCGGTAACCCCGCCACTGCCCTGCCGGAAGGTACCCAACCGGGCTCCAGGGTCCTGGCCACGGGCTGGGTGGTGGAAAACCCTGCGGAGCTCAGCCACGAAGTCTGGGTAAGAGAAACAGAAGTCTGCCCCCATTGCCCAGGAGGCAGTGACCCACTGGGCTGCCCGGCCTGAGAGCAAGTTAGTCATGTAAGCCACTCGGGCTCCCCTTGAAGTGAAACGACTGGGTTGATGACGAAAAAACCAACTCACATTGCATGATGAATGTGGCACAATCCTCGAAGTTACCGTCGAACAGCCATGGTTCGGAGAGACGGGGCTCCCGAGGTGCGGGATCGGGAGGCGCGGGACCTGCCAGGGCTGCGGGTGATGCTCCGGCCAAGGCTCCTGAAGGAAGTGGGCTTACAAGCAAGGTGTTAACGGTTTCACTCAGCGTGTGTAAGTGGAGGAGAATACTAGACTGCTGGCTAGCCAGAGAGCCCAGGGACCCCTGAATAGGCAGGACCTGCTCTCGGAGTTCCTGTACAGCAGCCGCATCTAGCTGTAGGCTGTGGCCCTTGGTTAACTCTATCTGGACTGTCAATGCTGTTCTGACTCTCTCTGTGTCGGCTGGGGTCGTCATGGTTGGATCGTAATGTTAGGGTTTGTAACCGACCTCAAGCGCAACGGCACAGAGAGAGTTGTTTCAGAGTTAGACAAAGCAAGGGCGTATTTATTCTCAGAGTCACAAGATTGAATTAGGTTGAGCAACAGAACAAACGGGGAATCTGGCATGTGAAGATTGTTGCGGCTCTGCAGATTCTCCCAGTAGGTGGTGGTGAGGAATTAGCTTGTGACGTCTGAAGCCGCTCTGCAGATCCTCCCAGCTTTCACTCCAGGTGGAACGGAGAGAGAGAGAGAAACCCGAGTTAGCCCAGCGCACAACAGAAACAGAGAGGTGACTGATCCAAATAAATATCGTGACTTGATCTTCGGTGTGATACACACAGTTAGCAGAGTCCAGAGAAAAAACAATACAGTAATCCAAAGTGTAAATCCAACACAAAAATAGGTGAGAACAGTATAACAAAAACGGGATCTCTTCGGTGTTTCACAAACACACAAAAAACAGGTGATCCAAAAAGAACTGTTTCCAAAAACTCACCAGAGCGCAACGCGTAAAGCGGGCAGATAAACGAGGCGCAGCTTCGTACAGGGAATCAGGTTCTCCACAGGGATAACTTCACGAAAGTCCTGGGGAGCAACAGACAGGGAACAGCGACGGGAAAGACAGGCAAATGCAGGAGAATATTCAAAACGATCCAACATCGATATTAGGGGGATCAGGGTATATAAAGCCACAGGGCGCTGATGACAAGCTGTGACAGCTGCGGGATGAAATTGATCATTGCTCCAGAAGCGCGTGGTGGGGAGAGCACCAATCAACACGGCACCTTACAGGAAAGAAGCGTGTGGCGGGGAATGCAATTAATCAACAAAATACCTTAAAGGAACGGAGCGTGTGGGTGGGGAGCGGACCAAACCTCACACTCTGTCCCCAAACGCCGTTTGCCGCTCTACTAACGATGGTGAGTAGCCTGTGGAGGAATTTTGTTTGCTTTTTTATGCACCTTATTTTTGTCAGTTCAGTTCAGTTTGTCAGTGAATTCAGAAGTGTTGAATAAATGGAGACTTTTCAAAGATATAGAATAGAATAGAAATGTATTATCCTGAGGGAAATTTGACACTGCAAATCACTCAACATTAAACATTTAGACAGAACAAGTCACGAATAAGAATAACAAAACAAATGGCCTAAGAATAGAATAAAATGAAATAGAATAAAAATAGAAAAAAATATTAATAATAATAAATAAATACAGTAAAAATATACTGAAGTCTACAGTAGGTGTAATATTGCACAGTGCTGTTTAAAAAGTAAGAGTCCAGGAAGATGGTGTCACTCTGTGCTCAGTGATGCAGTGAGGCACAGTGATGCATTGTATAGTCTGATGGCTGTCGGAATGAAGGACTTCCTGTGCCGTTCAGTGCTGCATTTAGGGAGTGTGAGCCTATAACATGCTCCTCCTGTCAGCCAAGTCTGTGTATAGTGGGTGGGAGGGGTTTTCCCTGCTGGCCTGGAGCTTAGCAAGGTTCCTCCTCTCCGCCACCCTCGCTAGAGTCCAGCTCCAGTTATATATATCCGTTCAGTCTGTTTTTGTATTAGTGAATGTTCTTAAAATTAGATTTTTCAATTGCCTCTCTGCTGTTTAGTTCAGCACCGTGGGCAGCGCCAAGCAAGCCACAGCGCCGTTGTCCCAGCTGAAACGTATAAAAGGGAACCTGTGTTGAAAAACGATTGTGCCCCCCCGAGAACATGTTATGCCCCCCCACTAATTTGTTTCTGCAGCCTGGTCTGATCAGACTGCAGGTCAATGAGTTCAAGCTGAACATCAGTGGGTGCACTATCAACACTGCAGGTAAAGGGAGAGGAAACCAGCTGCATTTCATCCTCAACCTTTTTGAAATCTTGAAAACGCCTTGAAAATTCATCATGCAGTGCTCCCAACATGGATGAGTACCTGTGCCGGTGATCAGCTGATGGTTTGACTTCTTTCAGGGTTTTCATGTGTTTGAGATTGTTGCTGCCTAGTTACCTTGAAATTAATTGCAAATTAAAAAAATGTAATCTACCTACCTCAGTTGTGAAAAAAAACACACTTTCGACAGTTTTCGGCTTGCCATTGCCCCGACTGCTTTGTTGTTGAATCAAGTCAAATCCTAGGTAAGCGTATATTGTGCGTGTGAACGTTGACATGAAAAGAAAAAATGTAAAAAATATAAAAAATTATTATTTTTATTTTATTTTTATTTTATTATCATGTACTCTTTTGCGGGCCGGTCAGAATCATCCCGCGGGCCGTACAATGCCCAGGTCTGGTCTAAGCTATTCAATTAGAATAGGCCAACTGGCGGGATACAGGTCTAGTCAATTAGGATATTTTAAAATGCTGCTTAAAAAGTCAGCTATCCAAGTGATTCTTATTTGATTTGGTCATATTTTTTTTTATATATAGCCTACCCAGGCTGACACAGAAACATTTCCAAATAGATCAGAAGAATAGAGAAACATTGTAGTACGGATCAGTTGATTACAGGCAGTATGAAATGATTTTCTGATTAGCGTCTAGCTGTTTGAAGTATGAAGGAGGACATTGGCCCCTCTGGTTGAGTGAGTCAGTAATGGTAGTTACATATCCCTGATGGCCATCGACTAGGTTATTGACGGCGTTCATCAATAGGGTCAAGACCACGGTTCAGTGGTGATGAAGAGTGCAGCTCTTGTTTGATTTATAGTGTGGAAAGGTCTGCTTCAATGCCTCCCTCTCTCTCTTTCTCTCTGTGTGTCTGTATCTCTCCCTCTATCTCTGCCTCCCTCTCTCTGTGTGTGTGTGTCTCTCTGTACCTCCCTTTCTCTTCCCCTCTCTCTCTCTCTCTCTCTCTCTCTCTCTCTCTCTCTCTCTCTCTCTCTCTCTCTCTCTCTCTCTCTCTCTCTCTCTCTCTCTCTCTCTACTAATACAACACACGGCTGACCAGATTACTCCTGGACCTCCACCATTCTGTCAAACGCTGTGTCCGACGCAAAGTATGATATATTGAGCTTCACGTGCACCACAAATACACAGGTACATAACAATAACAGTAGCTACACGCCCCTACCTTACACATACAAACAAACATCAATCACTCTCTGTCTATATCGATCAATGAGGTCATGGCTCATATTCATTGGGACAAAGTCGTCCCTTGTAATGTTCACTATTATCATCAGTGTGTTGCTGGACTGGAATCACGGTGTTGTGTATATTTCGTGTTGATGTGGGACACCTTGCCCCAGGCCAGGGTTGATTGTGCACATGAAGGCAGCGATTGGGAGGTTGTGTGTGTGTGTCCATTAAGGCTGAGGTCAGGGCAGAGAGAGAGAGAGAGAGAGAGAGAGAGAGAGAGAGAGAGAGAGAGAGAGAGAGAGAGAGAGAGAGAGAGAGAGAGAGAGAGAGAGAGAGAGAGAGAGAGAGAGAGAGAGAGAGAGAGAGAGAGAGAGAGAGAGAGAGAGAGAGAGAGAGAGAGAGAGAGAGAGAGAGAGAGAGAGAGAGAGAGAGGGAGAGAGAGAGAGAGATAGAGATAGACTGGTTAATCTGTGTGAGGCGAGAGAGAGAGAGATAGAGATAGACTGGTTCAACTGTGTGAGGCAAGAGAGAGAGAGAGAGAGTGGGTAAACTGTGTGAGGCAAGAGAGAGAGATAGAGAGATAGAGAGAGAGAGAGAGAGAGAGAGAGAGAGAGAGAGAGAGAGAGAGAGAGAGAGAGAGAGAGAGAGAGGGGAGAGAGAGTGACTCAAACACAGCCCTTGGCTGGATTGACTCCACTGAGACCAGTCAGTATGGAGACTAGTTGGGTGAGTTTTTTCTTCTACATACTGCAGTGAAAACAGAGCAGCAGTGAAAACAGCATTTAATCTTTTCTATTTCACACCATTTAACACTCAACACGTGGTCTTAAAGGGTTTCTATAAATACTCAAACTAGACACTCCAGCAAGTATTTCAGGTTTTACACATACCAGCCTGTAAAAGAAAGAAAATGATAAAATATGAAATATATATATCTATATTATATATATATAATATAAGTAATATGTATTGTCATTATACAGCACAAGTACAGTACAACAAAAATAAGTTTGGCATTCAACCAGAGTGCAAATGTAACAGTAAAGGGCAATAGTAATATACAATGTACAGGTGATTAAACTGGCCAGCAGCGTAACTAGTAAGAGTAGGTAAGGGATATGTACAGATATAGATATAGTAGATATATGTAAAAAGGATTATATGCAGGTATGTACAGACAGAGGTAATATATACAGTATATATATGCTATACACAGCATTATTGTACATGCTATCATACATACTGTATGTGGATTAAGCGGTCTATTTGTAGTCATTTATATAGCACATTACATTCTCAGGAGACCACCACCACCACCACCACCACACTGATGGACTCAAATGAATGTCTCCAAGCTGCTCTGTCACACTGCAGTACAGCAAGACTGGGAAAGCTACAACAACATGCATTTATTCTTATATATTATTTTAGAACTTTGACTATACTTTTTATATATACTGCTATTATTCAATCGATTGATGAAGATGAACAGTACCACGTATTGTTGACAGCCGGGAGTGCATCCCCTCTGCTGGGCCTTTATCGTACACAGTTTAAGTGGCTTTGGATAAAAACATCAGCCAAAAGACTAAATGTAAACATCTGAAGTAAAAGAAAAAAAAGCAACAGCATCAGTCTTCATGGACCACACAGGTGGACTTCTATTTACATGGTGACAGTGAGTGTGTGTGTGTGTGTGTGTGTGTGTGTGTGTGTGTGTGTGTGTGCAGGGGCGGACCTAGCACATTTGGCGCCCTAGGCGAGATTCACCACTGCGCCGCCCCCCCCCCCCCCCCCCCAATTTTTTTTTTTTTTTTTAATTTTTTTTTTTTTTTTTTTTTAATTTTTTTTATGGCTTTTGCCTCTTCATAGTTCTCTAACGTTAGTCTTTCTTTCCTCAATGCTCAATTCTATAAACACTTGACCGATACCCATCAATGCACAGCGCTCTAGCATGTTCTGACTGTGAACACCTAAAGCTGAGGCTCAGACCGACCGACCGTTTTAGATTTTTGGCTCATTTTCCCTTATGTTAGAATTTCTTTTATGTAAAAATAATGGTTGCCGATATAGAGGGGGCGCCAAAACTGCACAGAGAAAAAAAAATTAAAAATTAAAAAAATTAAAAAATTAAAAAATTAAAAAATAATTATTTTTTTTGGCGCCCCCCTCTGGGTGGCGCTCTAGGCGACCGCCTATATCGCCTGTAGGAAGGTCCGCCCCTGTGTGTGTGTGTGTGTGTGTGTGTGTGTGTGTGTGTGACGTGTGTGTGTGTGTGTGTGTGTGTGTGTGTGTGTGTATGTGTGTGTGTGTGTGTGTGTGTGTGTGTGTGTGTGTGTGTGTGTGTACAGTAGCATTCAAGCTAGCTGCTAATCTCCCTCTGCCCTGTGTATGACTCACCCCATGTGTGGTGATTTTTGAAGCACAGCAAAGCTCTTCTTTATTATGTTCAGCACTGGGGAGTGTGTTCCAGCAGCCACACGCGGTGCCTTCGAGATGTATTTGGCACCGGAGAGATGAATGTGAACATAAAAGGCTGTGTGGGAAAAAGAAATATTTTGTTGTTTGAAAATAATTTGAAATAAATCCTAACATTTAATTGAGTTATGTTTTTTTCTCCAAAAACGTGTCAAAGGTTATTGATACCCAAATCACAGAATGAACATTAACGTATATATTGACCGATAGGGCATACAGAGACCCTCATCGTTGTTAATGTTTATTTTTCAGATCTAATTTTATTGCCTATATTTATGTCTTTCTTCTATTACCCTGCCTCCCCCCTCCCCCATGCTGCTATGCTATTATCTTAATTGTATCATTTCTAAAGTGTTCTTCAAGGTCTTGGGGTCTTAATGTGCTAATTGTGCAAGTGATCAACAATGGTTCAGTTTTGCACCAAATCGGTGTAAACTAATGGTATCAACCCATAAATTGCTCACTAACTAGACATACTTGAGATGTGAATGGCAAACATTAGACCATTGTACAGGTGATTAAACTGAGTAAAAAATATTTAAATTAGTACTACTGAGTAATAGTGCTAATCAGATGTATGTACGGAGTTGTAGTATTAATATGTACAGTGATACAGGTACTGTATAAAGACAGTAAGTCATACTGGCCAGCAGCGTAACTAGTAAGAGTAGGTACGGGATATGTACAGATATATATACCGTAGTAATAAATATATATATACGGTATATACAGCATTATTGTACATGCTATCATACAGAGTTATATGGGTTATATGCAGGTGTATAAGTAGGTATATTGAAGGATTATATGCAGGTATATTCAGACAGATAGGGATATATATATATGTGGTAGATATGAAATATATGCTGGACAAGTTCCAGCAGACTAACATCCTATCTGACTGGGACCATCGCGACAGGAGGTGTTGTAGAAACGGATGGCAGTTGGCAGAAAGGCACTGAAAGGTTCCTTGGCACATCTAGGAGGGATTATCTAGCAAGCTGGGGCAGCATTACGGCTGTGCCAACTCCTCATAAAGAAGGTGAGAGGCATTGTTCACGATGGAGTCCATCCTTCCTGGTGTCCAGACTGCTCCCTGGGACACGGCTGGCCTTTTTCATCAGGTCGTCAAGCTTTTTCCTTTGCCTCACATAATGCCTTGATGTTCTCCCCAGCAGCACACAAGGCTGAAGAAGACCACGTATGCCAGGCGTTGTGGATGCAGTGGTTCTCAACTGGTCTCTAGCCTTAGAATGCACCTTTATCCTTAGACGTTAACCCTTTCACTGCGACAATACAGAAGGTTGACCCTTTCACTACCACACTACAGAAGGTTAACCTTTCACTACCACACTACAGACGGTTAACCATGTGGTAGTGAACGGGTTAAGGCGTGACCCAGATTTCAGATTATTTTTAACCACTCACACACAAAAGAATAGTGCAGTAATACACAATGCCTTCATGCACTGTTACATGAAATACATACACATTTCAAGTAGTCAAATATCGCTACACCATCATAAATAAGAAACATGATATTATATTTTGACCATATCGCCCAGTCCTATATTAGAGTCAGGAACTTTTCATTAAGTATAATTTGTATTGGTAGGGCAGGAAAAATCTGGGCGGTCAAGCGAAGGAATAATGCTCTCCCGTTTCTCAGTACCAACCGCTAAAGTGCCCCTGAGCAAGGCACTCAACCCCCAACTGCTGCTTCAGTGAAGCTGCTCAGTGGCCAACAGTGTGGGACTGTAGTCGTACCGGACAGCTCCCAGGTGTGGGACTGTAGTCGTACCGGACAGCTCCCAGGTGTGGGACTGTAGTCGTACCGGACAGCTCCCAGGTGTGGGACTGTAGTCGTACCAGACAGTTCCCAGGTGTCAGACTGTAGTCGTACCGGACAGCTCCCAGGTGTGGGACTGTAGTCGTACCGGACGCCTGTATCAGTTCCGCAACCGTTCCTATTTCGCGGCAGCCCCAGGACGCGGCAACGAGGCTGCTGTGGTTCACCGCCGCTTTCAGCCTTCAGCGCCGCAGAGTTACCATACGCTATACAATATACTATGCAATGTACTAATATACAATACGGCTCACTTTTCCCACTTCAATGACAGAGCCGCTGTTTAATAATATTGTCGCGGCGGAGCTCCGTCGCGGCAGCATTATGTAGCAGTAATCCCCAAATTTTTACCATCGACAACTAGCTCAATTGGTAATGCTGCTTGGCTGTGGATCCTATGGTCCGTTTGTGACAAGTTCAATTCCCTTACATTTTTTTTATTTATTTTTTTTAACGTGCATTGCACTATAGCGTATCGTATATTGTATATTGTATGGTACAGTAACGGTCTCTGGAGCGCAACAGTAAGAAGCATTTGCACTGCAACGCATACACCTTACTGTAAATTGTACCTCATCCCATTTCTGCTTTGCACTATAGCGTATTGTATATTGTATATTGTATGGTACAGTAACGGTCTCTGGAGCGCAACAGTAAGAAGCATTTGCACTGCAACGCATACACCTTACTGTAAATTGTACCTCATCCCATTTCTGCTTTGCACTATAGCGTATTGTAGCCTATATTGTATATTGTATGGCACAGTAACGGTCTCTGGAGCGCAACAGTAAGAAGCATTTGCACTGCAACGCATACACCTTACTGTAAATTGTACCTCATCCCATTTCTGCTTTGCACTATAGCGTATTGTATATTGTATATTGTATGGTACAGTAACGGTCTCTGGAGCGCAACAGTAAGAAGCATTTGCACTGCAACGCATACACCTTACTGTAAATTGTACCTCATCCCATTTCTGCTTTGCACTATAGCGTATTGTATATTGTATATTGTATGGTACAGTAACGGTCTCTGGAGCGCAACAGTAAGAAGCATTTGCACTGCAACGCGTACACCTTACTGTAAATTGTACCTCATCCCATTTCTGCTTTGCACTATAGCGTATTGTATATTGGTACATTGCATTGTATATTGTATGGTACAGTAACGGTCTCTGGAGCACGCCAGCATTTGCACTGCAACGCATACACCTTACTGTAAATTGTACCTCATCCCATTTCTGCTTTGCACTATAGCGTATTGTATATTGTATGGTAACTCAGTTACTTCTATTCTGCATCGAACGCTGTACATATGTCTCTATACTATTTTATTTCATACAACAATGTATGCCTTTCAAATGTTAAATGATAAATGATTGCATGATACACACTGAAATAATCCTGCGCTCGCGCAAATTTGCTGCTGCGGGCGGCGTTGAAGGCGGAAAGCGGCGGTGAACCACAGCAGCCTCGTTGCCACGTCCTGGGGCTGCCGCGGGGCGTGGCCGCGGCGGGTCACGTGCCTGTCAGGGCCAATCAGGCCTACCCCGGAAATAGGAACGGTTGCGGAACTGATACAGGCGTACCGGACAGTTCCCAGGTGTTAGACTGTAGTCGTACCAGACAGCTCCCAGGTGTGGGACTGTAGTCGTACCGGACAGTTCCCAGGTGTCAGACTGTAGTCGTACCAGACAGCTCCCAGGTGTGGGACTGTAGTCGTACCGGACAGTTCCCAGGTGTCAGACTGTAGTCGTACCAGACAGCTCCCAGGTGTGGGACTGTAGTCGTACCGGACAGTTCCCAGGTGTCAGACTGTAGTCGTACCAGACAGCTCCCAGGTGTGGGACTGTAGTCGTACCGGACAGTTCCCAGGTGTCAGACTGTAGTCGTACCAGACAGCTCCCAGGTGTAGGACTGTCGTCGTACCGGACTGCTCCCAGGTGTGGGACTGTCGTCGTACCGGACAGCTCCCAGGTGTGGGACTGTCGTCGTACCGGACAGCTCCCTGGTGTGAATGGATGTAACTGTGTGAGTGTGAAGCAGGGCGTTGCTGAAAGAAAATGTTGATACTTCTCAACCCTGATTATTACATGGTATTGACCTTATTAGATCAGCATATGCTTAACCTGCATATGCTTAATAATCCATACGGACCCATAGCCTGAAGCCTTATGTAGTACATGTCCAAATTTCATAAAGATCCATTCAGAAATTAGTGATTAGAAAACTCAGTTTTATCATAGACTTCAATTAATTCGGCTGTTTTTCTCTTCCTGTTTTTGCTCGTTAGTTGTAGATGTAGATCCTAGATCATACAGATGCAGCACTGAAAATTCAGATCCCTTCTGCTGCGCTTCTGCTGCTCCTCTGCCACTTTAGAACTAGCACTCAGGTGTTATATTTCGGGGGCTGGTGGCTGGCTCCCAAAGTGAACAAATGGAGGGTACTTAACTTAAGTGCTCCCCCAGGGAGGGGGTTGGGGGCTACTGCCCTCAGACCACCAACATATTTTTTAATAAGTGGGTTCGGTGGGTGCATGATAAGTAAACAGTGAAAAAAGCGAAGGAATCGGATGGAGCTGGGGCGTTTGGGACGAATAAAATCCTGATACACTGTGGGAGGCAGTGGAGGTGTGAAATCTGGCCAGGTCCAGAACAATAGGAGTCACAAAATCAGTTTGGCCCGTGGAGTGGTGGAGGAGCAGCAGAGGTTCGATGTTTCAGTGCTGGATCTGTACATCCCCAGATGGGGTATCATTGGAAAGCCACACTCATTGGCTACAACCCTCCACAATCATTTTCGAGATCGCCAAATGATTGACGGAACTAGAGCCCCAAGAGTCGGGAGTGGTATTTTGCGCAATACCGTGTACTTTGCACAAGCCTCAAATACCGGCATGTAACTCGAGAACCGCTGAGCGGATTTTGTCGGATTTTTGCGCTATCGACAGGCAACAAATAAGCCTTCAATTCGATATATATTGTATTACAAAATATGCACACCCGAGCCACTAAGTGCCGGTGGGCAAATTTGCCTAAAAATGGCCCACATGTGGTACGTTGCAGGCTAAGAGGTAGCATTGACCTAGTTGGATCAGCAAAGGAATCGTTATTAAGGTAGTATTGACCTTGTTAGATCAGCATAGGGATGGTTATTAAGGTAGTATTGACTGTGTTAGATCAGCATAGGGGTTGCTATTAAGGTAGTATTGACCTTGTTAGATCAGCATAGGGGTTGTTATTAACACATTGGTCGCCAAGATCGCTTTTCAGCGTTATTTAGATCAATATTTCATTTTTTTGCCATGGCATTCATAATTCATCAGCCCAACCCCGATGCCCTAGCGCAGTGCTTCTCAAACTTTTTCTGTCAGGCCCCCCTTTGGCGGACCAAAATATTTTGGGCCCCCCCCCCCCCCCCCCCCTCGCCCCAACAAAATAGTCATGAAATGGGCCATGTTTAAATTTATTGAAATAACACCAATATCGTGACCTTTCAAATTGGCCCTATATTTTGTTTTCAGAGCTGTCATGGATGAAAAGCCAGCTTCACACAGATACTGTATGTGGTGCTGAATGGTATCAACACCTTAACTGCTGCATCATGAGATACTTGGTGGGCCATGAGATGAGATACTTGGTACTCAGCACCACACTCTGAAACTAGCTCTCTAGGTGGTATCAGATGAGATTTCAAAGAGTTCTTCCAAGAGTTTGGATGGAGATGTGTCAGGAAGCTTTGTCTCAATGTTGTCTGTAAAGTTTTTTTTTATCCAGAGTAACTTGGTGATCCTTTTCTGTGTTTTATTAAATAATGATTTTCAGATTTTGAGAAATGGTATTTTCATGTAGAACAGTGCAGCTGCAACAGATAGCACTTTAGTGATAATTTTCTGTAATTTTTTTTTTTTTTTTTTTTTTTTTTTATAAATCTCAAGGCCCCCCCTGTCATGCCTCTGCGCCCCCCCCTGGGGGGCGCGCCCCCCACTTTGAGAAACACTGCCCTAGCGGGACCCTAGATGGGACTGCAACGGCTCAATACCGCCGCCTGGTGGATGGTCGGGTGAGTTACACTCTCGCAAAAACCGGAAGTGCCATCGGTGCATCGAGGAAATTCCTCCGGCAGTCACATCTCGCTACGGGACTCCTGACAGACACTATAGTACATATGGATCGCTTTCTAAACTTAATAATCATCAATATGATTTCGGCGTTTATTGCGCCATACAAACTGGAAATGGACCTAGGCGATTGGCGTCGAATAATTGGGATCTTTCACCGCCAGTATCATCGGCCCATGGTAAGGGGACGTTATTTTCAGCCCGATTGTCCGTTTCCTTGTTTGTAATCAGTCTGATCAATATATCACCCATACTACATAAAGCCGTTACTGATGATCAAGGAATTATAAACGACTCCCCCCCCCCTTTCCTCCACGCATGATGAAGCATAATGTATACCGATCATATACATTTGAATTTTTTAATATAGCGTGTATGGGAAAGAAACGGCAATCGATAATCTATCATATGCGTTTGGGCCTATAACTAGCGTTTTTGGAATTACAGCAGAAAAGATTAAAAACATACTTATATTCTCAAAGGTATTAACACAACAATGTATGAATGAAAAAGTATAACGTTCCCACATCCTGAACGATAGATAATCGATGTTGAATGGGCCATAGTAATGTCAATATAGCAATACAATTTTTAAAGTTATAGCCCTGCAAAGAAGGTAAACATCTCCATAGGCTTTTAACACTTTGAGTGCCAGCGACGTGTTATGTCGTTATTTCATGCCCCCCGTTGAGTGCCGACGACGCGAATTGTAGTTTTTTTTTATTAGCGATCTGAATTCATATTTCATCAACCGAGTCTCCCGTTGGTACAGCAGCCCCTCTAGGAGCTCCGATGGGAAAATACTGCCCCCTATCGTCTATCCCTGTGTAACTGCAGGCCATTCGATTACACTGGTGGATCTGTGGGGGGGCAGCCTCCACTATGCTGATGAAGAGGGAAGTGATCGCGAGATGGAAAGCAGCCTGGAATATATATTTACAGCAGCCAATAATCAATCAATAAACGTGATCGATATTTGGAATGGCGACCAGGAATTGGAATAATCTTTTTGGAGAACATCTATGTTACTAGTCTTGAGGTAATCGGAGCTGTTTTGACCTATATCTCAGCGTGTCCCATATGTGTATAATGTGTGTGCTGTTGAGGAAATGAGAGAATCTATTTCTCAGCTTGCTTCTATAGCGTGCATAAGTACACATATACTATCGATAATCTAGCGTTTATTTGAAAACGATTCATAAATAGGCAGACAAATGACAACGTGTCTAGTGTATTCGAGAATATTACAATAAATGCCGTTTATGACGGAATCTTTATATTTTCCTGATGTTTTCGAGAGAACGAAATGCTATAAAAAGGATATGAACCGATTAAAAAACAATCCGTTTCGACAATGTTGACTGCAAACAAGTCATTGATAAGCGACGGGCAGATTAGACTCATAGCCATCATTTAAAACATAGATTATGCATTCAAGGGGGTAAAAAGGAAAACACGGCCGGCACTGAAAGTGTTAACGGTGGCAGAGAGGGGTATGAGATGGGCACAACCCCCGGCGGTCAATGTGTTAAGGTAGTATTGACCTTGTTAGATCAGCATAGGGGTCGTTATTAAGGTAGTATTGACTTTGTTAGATCAGCATAGCAGTAGTTATTAAGGTAGTATTGACCTTGTTAGATCAGCATAGGGACGTCTGCGTCTCGTCCTAACTCAGCTGTGAAACTCTAACCACCGACGTGGGGACAAGACACTTTGTTCTCTTTGTTGCTGTTTGAGACACAAGACATTTGAGAAGGAAACAGAGACATGTGCTGTACACCGGTAGAGCAACTCATGAGTCTGAGCACCTACAAAGTGAACACAGTCACATCTATAGAGCTGCTTTTAAAGAGTCTGGATCCATAGAGCTGCACCGCTGTTGGTAAATATCTGTGGGTGCAAAATGTCAGTGCCCCGTTGTACCCGGTGGCCGTGTATAGTAACAAGAAAATTATTGTATTGTTAAAAAAGAAGATACAGTAGGAAGAGACAGTAGGAAGGCTGAAAGGGAGACAGAGTAGGGGGAGACACAGGAGAGAAGATTCTTTATTGAGACAGTAGGAAGGCTGAGAGGGAGACAGAGTAGAAGAGATATACACAGGAGAGAAGGTTCTTCATTGAGACAGTAGGAAGGCTGAGAGGGAGACAGAGTAGGGGAGATAGATACAGGAGAGAAGGTTCTTTATTGAGACAGTAGGAAGGCTGAGAGGGAGACAGAGTAGAGGAGACACAGGAGAGAAGGTTCTTTATTGAGACAGTAGGAAGGCTGAGAGGGAGACAGAGTCGAGGAGACACAGGAGAGAATGTTCTTTATTGAGACAGTAGGAAGGCTGAGAGGGAGACAGAGTCGAGGAGACACAGGAGAGAATGTTCTTTATTGAGACAGTAGGAAGGCTGAGAGGGAGACAGAGTAGGGGAGATAGATACAGGAGAGAAGGTTCTTTATTGAGACAGTAGGAATGCTGAGAGGGAGACAGAGTAGAGGAGACACAGGAGAGAAGGTTCTTTATTGAGACAGTAGGAAGGCTGAGAGGGAGACAGAGTCGAGGAGACACAGGAGAGAATGTTCTTTATTGAGACAGTAGGAAGGCTGAGAGGGAGACAGAGTCGAGGAGACACAGGAGAGAATGTTCTTTATTGAGACAGTAGGAAGGCTGAGAGGGAGACAGAATAGGGGAGATAGATACAGGAGAGAAGGTTCTTTATTGAGACAGTAGGAAGGCTGAGAGGGAGACAGAGTAGAGGAGACACAGGAGAGAAGGTTCTTCATTGAGACAGTAGGAAGGCTGAGAGGGAGCGAAGGTTCTTCATTGAGACAGGAAGGCTGAGAGGGAGAGAAGGTTCTTCATTGAGACAGGAAGGCTGAGAGGGAGAGAAAAGGTTCTTCATTGAGACATGAAGGCTGAGAGAGGGAGACAGAGTACACAGGAGAGAAGAAGATAATTCACTCCCTAGTTTGTGTGTTTCTTGAAAAACCTCTTTCACATATCTAGCTTTCATTCTTCATATGCTCTTCCTGTGCCCCATTTCTGCCAATAGCTGTGAACATGAACACGCAGCATACTCTCAAATTGGAAACCAGAGCAAGAACCCTCAGGTGTGTGATTTCACCTGGATCTCAACCCTGGCGCTGCTCCACAGACAATAAAGGGAGAACTGACTTTGGTTCGCTTATAAGATATTCACTTTGCGAAAAGAGTTCTCACACCCCAAATGAGGTTCATATTCTTGTTCAGACCTGTAAGCACTACTGAATATAAAATCGACCTCTTTTGGGCGAGATAACCCATTTTTCAACATTCAAAGGCTTCATGCAGTCAGCGTCATGGGGATTTTTCCATTTGGAACAGCATGAATAAAAAAAAAAAAAAAACACGGCTGATGCTTTGGGCTTTTGTTATTCCATTTAAGATTCCTGGGCACCTGAGCCAAGAGGCGTGTAGGTGTGTGTAAGATGGCACGCCACGTCTCGGAAAAGCTATTTTAGTTGAACCGATGTATCTGCTGCTGAAATCCCATTGCACCAATTTTCGGGGGGTTTGCCCCAGAAAAACAATAGACACTTCATGTGGACGCCATCGTCCCCGGCGGCGGTGGCGGCGGACCTGACTGCGTGCGAGACAAGAGTCACGCGCTCAGGACCGTTCATCCCGTCAGGATGCTCAGAAGAGGCTGAATGATGAGGGCCGCACGTGTCTCAGCAGAGGAGCCGTTGTGGCTTTTGTGATTTTTCACCAATACGGAACGATTTCTGGGAAAGGGAATTGTCTTCCGTCTTATAGGTCCATTAGTCACATAGCTGTGTGAGAGCATGTGGCCCAGATAAAAGGAGCGCCGCACCCCCTCGGTTCTGTGGGGAGCTTATTCAAGCCAACTAAAGCCATGAATGATGTAGCAGCTCCGGGGACGGAGCCGTCAAATGGTTTTCATGACCTGAGGGAGTTGCCCCTCTACGTGAGACGTCTCGTCTTAATCCAGACTGCTTCTTTTTTTTATTGGCTCAAGTATTTTCCACCGTTGCATTGACTAAAAACCTGCTAATATCTGACAAGAAAACTACTAACTTGGTCCTTCGTACTGTCTTTTACTATGATCATGCACTTTGCTACTAAGTAATCTACTGTGTCTATATTAGGGGTTGGCGTTAATCGATGACTCGTAGCTATGAGAAAAATCGATCTTAAATTATGAATAATTTTGATGGGAATTTTTTTATTTTATTTTTTTATTTAAAAAAAATTACATATTTGTTTCACATGTATGTGTAAGTCGCTCACCGTTGTAATTGTGTATCATATGGAGGAATAAATACCCACAATGAAGTCATAATGGATCTCCCTTTGGTTTTCTGGTAGCTCAGCTAAGCTAATCCAGGAGTAGATAACAATTTTTTGATTTGATTTGATTTGAAGTCTTTATTTCGAACATGCAATGAATACAACAAACAATAACAAAAAAGAAAAACAACTCAATCTGCATGTTCGAAAAGGAGTAGGAAGAAGTATACACTTATTTAATCCTACCCCTTTTCCACTACTCAAATGAGTGTACTATTTTAAACATAAAAAAAAAAAATATATATATATATATATATATATGCAAAACAAAAAACAAAAACTATATATGTATAAAATAAAATAAAAATAAAATAAAATAAAATAGAAACAAAATAAAAATGTAAACACCTGTGAATATCAAGTCCCTTCTTCATCCCTGTACCTTGTGAACATAATTTCCTTATACATCAGTTTGAATTGTCTCATGTTTGGACATTGCTTTAACACCACATTAAGACTGTTCCACAGTTTCACTCCACATATTGAGATGCAGTGTTTTCTCATGGTAGTGCGTACGTTTAGCACCTTTAAATTGTGTTCTCCCCTCAGATTATAACCCCCCTCCCTATCAAAGAACAATTCTTGAATGTTTCTTGGAAGTGCATGACTTTTTGCTTTATACATTAATTGTGCCGTTTTAAATTCCACAAGATCATTTAACTTCAATGTCTTTGACTCCAGAAACAATATGTTAGTGTGATCACGATAACCTGCAATGTGAACTATCCTTATGGCCCTTTTTTGGAGTATAAAAAGTGGTTGTAGTGTAGACTTATAATTGTTTCCCCAGACTTCAGCACAGTAATTTAAATATGGTAAAACTAGTGAACAGTAGAGAATGTAGAGTGATTTTCCATCCAGGATGTGCTTTACTTTACTCATGACTGAAATGCTTCGTGAGAGTTTAGATTGGACATGTTTTATGTGAGGTTTCCAACAGATTTTATGGTCTATTATTACACCTAGGAATTTATTTTCATAAACTCTTTCAATAATCACATCATTTATTTTAACTTGTACCTGAGTATCCAGTGTGGTTATAACATAGAGGGTAGAGGATGACGTGTAATAAAGGTCTCAGGCCGGATTTTAACCCACAACGTTTCTATTATGTGGAAAGGGTCATAGCTTGGTGAGCCACAGTATTTTTCATATTCATATAAGCCAGATTCTTTGTTCCAGTGTGTGGGCCCAGCAAACGGTGACAATGTCAAGTCCTTGACCCATTTATAGACAGTTTGTATAAAGCACATTTTTTTTTCTACTTTGAGGCATAAATGTGGCCTGATGTTGGGAATGTGACAGTTGAACATCGTTTTTTTGACCGGCTATGGGCGGACTTGGAACAGAGGGAACTACTTTCCCCAAAAACATGTCAAAAACAGTTTGAATTCCAGCCACACTGGAGCAATCAGTTTATAGGTCAGTGGTTTGGATGACCTGCCCCCCCCCCCCCCCCCCACAGTTGACAAGCGTTCATCCTCAGATTTGTCATGGGGGTTTCATTTTGGTAGCGTGACCAAAAAAAAACAAGAGCTTAAAAAAAGCTGAGGAATCTTTTCCAACTTCAAATCCTCTTGTGCAACATGGGGTGTCTGTTTTGGAATAGTCTTTGTCTGGCTGAAGAGGTAATGGCAGACTGTAGGGCTGCAGTTGTATCACCGTTTGGTGAACATATTATTCAAATTGTTCCTCTCCACTCAAAAACATGTTTTTTTTGGGTTAACTCCATTTGGAAGCTTGACTTTGACTATACCGTTTGTTATTTATGGTTAACTCTTCTCGGAGGCTTGCCTTTGACTATACAGATTGTTATTTGCGCAGAACCCGTCACCAGAGCACCTTTTTCATATCCTTTCCATAGAGAGGGAAGGCTTCTCTGTTCTTCCTGAAATCTGTGATCTGTGAGTTGTATGTGTGATGTCACTAATAGGTCGAACCTCTCATGGTCAAATATGTGGTAACTAGACACCTTTTGCCTCAGCTACACAGAAAGCTGAGTAGGTATTGACATGTCTTGAAAGAATATAAGACTTGGAATTCCTGGTAAATATAAATCAATTTGCATATTAATAGAACCTTGCATCTCAATGAGCGTAAAGGTGTAGAGATGCTGCTAGTGCTACACCATTTTCAGCAGTTTATTGATACATTTGGTGGAAGAACCATATGAATACAAATCGTTCTTCAATATATAACCAATGATCGAAGGGTTGGTGGTTCGAATCCCGCTCAAGCCCATGTCCATCCCACTGCCGTTGTGTCCTTGGGCAAGACACTTAACCTACTTGCCTCGTATGAATGTGTATGCATGTGAATGAATGTTGGTGGTGGTCGGAGGGGCCGTAGGCGATGATTATTCGCCACGCTTCCGTGAGTCAGCCTCAGGGCAGCTCTGGCTGCAATTGTAGCTTGCCACCACCGGTATGACTGTGTATGAACGAATAATGGACTCTGTAAGCGCTCTGGGGTCACTGGGGTGTCACGAAGAGCGCTATATAAATCCAATCCATTATTATTATTATTATTATAACATTTTGTAAGGGTTTAAAATAAATCTGGAGGGGATCTTTAAAGGTGCTATAGATATCATTCAGCCACTAGGTGACGCACTAGAGCACCAGCATGTCATTTATCTAATCAGGTGCATTTGATTTCACATGAGGAAATGGGAAGTAGAGAGGGGATACATGCCTGCAAAATGTAAACAACAACATTAATTTTGGACCCACACATTTATTTTAAATGATACATTCATTTATCAAAATATTTTGGGGGAGAAAAGCAATACTTTTATTCAGCACCTTTCTAAAAGCTCTGTGGATGTAAACAAAATAATAATAAAAAAGAGAACTTTACATAACATTTTTATCTATAGCATCTTTAAAAGCTCTCTTGAATGTTTTTCCCCCACTGCCCCATTTCTTTGCACGTTTAAGCTGCATTGATGTGAAAATACTATCAAAGATAAAACTTGTCCCTTGATTCGTTAAGATGAGGATTATAACTCAATGCGAATGCCTCGGCATCGACTGGAAGAAGGGAAATATCGATGCTGCGGAAGCTACCGGAGCCATCAGTCACTGCACAGCTTTTTAGAAGATCACTTGGAATGCAAACAACATACTGAGCCATCCCACGCTCCGCCCCCTCTCTTACCTTGACTGAGGCAAGCAGCGCTTGTGATAGAAGGGTCAAGAAAAGCAGTGTGGCGCTTGGGATAGGTCAGTTCAAGGACAACAGCCAGATGTATTCAAACCAAGGATCCTAGTATGCCCTTGTTACAGAACCTCGTCTACTTGCACTTTGTTACCTGCTCAATACATTGTGTATAGGCATCTGTAATGTACTTTATCTTTGATTATTTTAGATGGTAATGTGGAAAGATACATTTCAATTAGCGTGTGTAAATTGATAGTAGATCGATTTCAATTAGCTTGTGTAAATTGATAGTACATAGTGTACATTTCAATTAGCTTGTGTACATGTATAGATACATTTCAATTAGCTCGTGTAAATGTATAGATACATTTCAATTATCTTGTGTAAATGGATCCTTTTCTTGTCTAGGATTGGGTTCCGTCAGCCGGTTCTGTTTTAGAGCCAGTTCAGAGGTAATAAAAGAGTCTAATGAATGGATGAATTAATGGATGAATGAATGAATAAGTCTAAAGTATGTGATATATCTTCTTATCACATCACGCACATTTTCACCATTAGAACTTCACCAAAACTGAAAGTGAAACTTAACACGGATGGGATGTAAACATTGTGAGAGCAAAATCTATCCGTGTTAAGTTTCACTTTCAGTTTTGGTGACGTTCTAATGAGTCCGACCTCCTTTGATTGGCAGGCAGTTAGCTCAAGGGCATAATTTTCAAGTGCACTCTTCTTGTTCTCTACGTCATTCCTGTGCTTGTGGCGTGCACGTGCGACCTTGTGTGCTCGCCGGAAGAATGCGTGATACAACATTGTCAGGGTACCCCTTTCCTCCTAGAGTGCACTATAGCGCCAACTAGTGGTCAGAAACTCTCATTGGACACCTTTAACTTATTTATGATTTTGTTGAGTTTTGTTAAGACTATTTGATTACTGCACTGAATGCAATGAAAGCAATACACATTATTTTCCTAAGAAATTGTATTTTTTTTACCCCCAAATAATAGACAATAATTATTTGGATTCGATAAGCAGATTCAATACTGGACTCGGATTCAGATAAAATGCCTTCATACCCCAACTCTATTCTTGTCAGTGTTGCAGTGTACAAGATCCACCCATCTGCACCCTCCAGCATGTACAAGTTCTTAGCCCTATAGTGGTTTTGAGAGGGAGGTATTGGAATGTGCAGTGTCCCCCCCGAGCATCAGAATTGTGCTTGCATCATGTCAGATCGGAAGGCATGCTGCTGTCTTACACAACGGTTTTCGTCACATGCGCCTCTACCACCGTACTTCCCAATCAATGTGCCTGCGAATGCTGAGCTATAATTCTCTTAATGTCCCCTGAGATTATTCAAGGACAAACAATCTACGAGCTAAAGAGAATCTGTCCCGTAGTGCTCTAGATAATGACAAGTGTAAAACAGGCAGACGTGTGTACTGAGTGGTTCTGAGGGGGAGGTGCTTGGATGTGCAGTGAGTAGGGTTGGGTACGGTTCACATTTGAACGGTACCCAATGGTACCGTTCAAATGTTCAAAATGTTCATGTTCAAATTCAAAACTTCTAATTATTTATTATCATTTATTTAGAACAATTTGTTAATATATATATAATATATAATATTGCAGCGAGCGTTGTCTGCATCTAGCTTTGTAACGTTTTTGGCTTGCCATTGCCCTGACTGCTTTGCTGTTGAATCAAGTCAAATCCTAGGTAAGCGTGTATTGTGCGAGTGAACATTGACGTGAACACTTCATAGGTTTAGTTTTGCGGCAAACGAAATGTTGACAGTTGACGTCATCAGTTTTTATTTTTTTTACAGTACCGACATGTAGCACCAGCGGATCTCACGTTAATCGATACTCGGTAGTACCGACGTGATTCAGTCGGTACCCTTAAAAGTACCGGATTCGGTACCCATCCCTAGCAGTGAGTGCCCCCCTTTTTGTCGCTGGTGGAACAGTCTGTGCTCAGTGGAGAAGGAACGAATGTCCTGCCCTCCTGGACCTGCAAAAGGGCTAAAGCAGCAACAAGGGGGGCTGCTGGACCGATCAGTCAGAGAATTAGAAAGCACTGACCCAAGGGCCTTCTGGTGCCGTGTTAACCAGCTTGGTGTTGGTAGCGAGAGAGCGCCACCATAATATCCCCTGGGAGGATCCTGGGGCCTGATGGGTCTCCTCCTCAGATTAACACACTGTGTTCTACAGACCTGGACCAATCTGCTCATCACAGTGAGCCCAGGACCCTAGATTCAAATGTATTATACAGCAGTATAAAACATAAAATACATATACTACATATAATACATAAAACAGTATAAACTGTTACTCATTTGACTCTGTATTGTATATTGTATATGTATATTGACTTTACCTACTTTTTACTTCTTAATTGTTACTTACTTTTTTTTTTTTTTTATGTATGTAGCACACTCTCAGGGGCTCATACAGAAACAATTATAATTATAAAGTATTATAAAGTGAGATTTATAAAGTATTCTGTATTTTGTTCTGACAAATAATAAACAAACTTGAAACTTGAAACATGAAACTACAGTACAATACAAATAAGTTTGGCATCTAACACCAGAGTGCAAATGTAACGGTAAAGTGCAATAGTAATATACAATGTACATGCATTAAACTGGATATAAATATATAAATAAGTACTACTGAGTAATAGTGCTAATCAGATGTATGTACAGTGTTATAGTATTATTATTACAGTGATACAGGTATAAAGACACTGGTAGTAAATGGAAAGGAATAAATAAAAGGATTATATGCAGATATATACAGACAGTTAAATATAAATATGGTAAAACTTATTGTACAACATCATATAAGTTATATGGGTTATATGCAGGTGTATTCAGACAGATATGGATATATATATGGATGTAAATATAAATATATACGTATAAGCAGTGTTAATTTTGGCAGCTATTTTCATTTTAGTTTTAGTCATGTGTCAAATGCTCCTTTTTTGTTTTCATCATATTTAGTCATCTTCATTTATTTTTCGTTTAGTCAGTTTTAGTCAACGACAGGTCTGAGCATTTTAGTCTTCGTTTAGTCTCGATTTAGTCTTAAAAAAATTCAAATGATTATTATTTCTTTTTTTAATAAAATTTTATTTATTTATCCCCAAGGGGAGATTCAGGTGTCCATCACAGCATCAACACAGCCATCTAAAAACAGTTAATACATAACATACAATTATTTAGTACTTTGTTAAAAACAAAGTGTGTGAACTGACAGACACAAAGATATGTTGTCCCAACGTAATAAGAAATGCGCCGTGCCGAATCAGACGGTTTGTATCACCGCTAGGGATGGGAATCGAAAACCGGTTCCAGTTGGGAGCCGGTTCCTAATTGTCCGATTCTTGGAATCGCATGCCTCCATGACTATCGATTCCTCTATCGATGCCATGTTTTTCCGACAGTTGCGCATTTCAAAACAATAAGCGTTAGCATGTAGCCATGGCAGACTATTTGATTCCTTACGCTCGAACTTGCCTGGGTTTTGGTCATATGCTCCCGAAATCCTCCCGCTGTTTGACTGTTTCTAAGTGCAGTGATTGAAAACTACTCGAATGCTTTAGAACCGAGTCATTCATTTAATGAATGACTCGGTGGCAACAGCCACGGAGCTAGCGCTGGCTAACGCTAGCTGGCGCTAGCTGACGCTGGCTAATCAGGCTCATACAGACACACAGAGAGAGATAACAGCTGACAGCAGACAGTACAGGTAAAAAAAAAAAAGGGGGGGTGGGGGCTGTTGTGTAAACCTTGTACTATTTAGTTCACATATAATAAGAGACGGAGGGTTGACTGTGTTTACTAGTAGGTACCGTGCAACATACAAACATGTCCGTGTAGCAACACGAGCCCATAGCTTGATACACTGGATAGCGATCCGTTGCCAATAACTCGATAAACAACATGATTTGGACGTATATAGTATTATACAACCTGGAAATGGATCGCATATATCAACATCCCATAATAGCGATCTTTCTGCTCCACGCTGATCACCCAACGGTCAGAGGAAGCTGCGGTGAGTTTCAGCGTGTTTGATTATTATTTTCGATACAAACTGCTCTGATTAATATATGACCCATACTACATAGATGATTTAACGTGGGCCACGGACTTATAACCCCCCCCCCCCCCACCCCTCCGGTCACCAGCAGATGATGAGGCATGATGTTTAGGACCTTGTACAATTGACATTTTTTATCTGACGTCAATCGGTATCAAACTACATTTGATGATCTAATATATGTATTTATGGCTATAACTCACGTTCTGCAGAATGCTGCAGAAAACGATAAAAACATATTTATACTTTAGACCGTATTTTAGTATGAATATGTGAATGAAAAAGTAGAACGTTGCTACATCCTAAACGATAGATACTTGACGTTGAATGGGCCATAGTAATGTCAATTTAGCAATACAATTTAAAAGGTTATAGCCCTGCAAAGAAGGGGAACATCTCCATAGACAAATAGAGCTGGCAGAGGATGGTATAAGGATGGATATAAGCGTGGCAGAGAAAGGGTTAAGTGTAGGCTATAATTAATTATTTTTGTATTTTTCTGACATGGGGGCTCAACAATAAATGACAATCAGAAATGTCAAGTTGCATGTTGTTATTCTAACCAGCTTAGTTCTGTTGCATTTCCAATGTATTTATCTAAAGTATAAAGCAGGAACCGATAAGGGAATCGATAAATAATCGAACCGATAAGCAGAATCGATAAGGGAATCGTATCGATACAATCTTATCAATTCCCATCCCTAATCACCGCGTGCCCGCGTGTGTACGTTTAGGTTCTAGGTTGAAGAAAAAAGTGCACGCTTAGGTTGAAGGAACGGCCTTGATGTTGGAGCATTTCATTATAAGCGTCTTGCAACGTTGGTTAAGATATCAATCGTGCATGAAAGGACTGTTTGATTTAGGAGTAAAGCAAAGTTAACGGCAACTGGTTTTGCAACTGGGAGCCAAGTCATGCTTTTAAATGAGTATTGATGAGATGCGATTACAGATTCTTACAGTCAAAATCTGTTGATGAACTTGACAGTTTCCATTAATTTGCATTCACATCACTGAACTCACCAAATGTCTGCGGTGGTATATCTTGTATTCTCTCTCCAAGTAGTTGGAAAAAGTTTTCCAGTCCCATTTGCCGCTGTGTCGCCTGGACATGGTATCACGCTAACTAGATGCCTGAAAACGGGTGGCGAGTGGCTTCGGATGAGTCCGGTTGCTGTTTTGGGCAGTAGATAGGACCTTTGAGCCAAGACACAATTTACATTTAACTAAAACGTTCTTTTCTTTGTGCACCACAAAAGAGAAATAGTGAGAATATCCATGTGTACTATACATAACGCGAGTGACTGGGGAAATGAATCAAAGCGGCGTGCTCGTGCTACACAGTCACGTGCACACATAGAGGCCAAGGGGTGCTTGAGCACCTGCCTTTTTGAGCCTCATAAAAAATTGCCCTTTTTGAAGAATAAAAAAAATATATTTTTTTACCGTTACGCATATAGACTGCCCTTCCAACTGAAAAATTTCAGGATAGAATCAAAATATTAGGTAAAGAGAGAGAGATGCCCCATATTCCATTGCAGTTTGCACAGCCTCCTCACGTCTCCGCGGACCTATATATTGGTGGTGGTGACATACAGTTGAATGCTGGTATTACACTCATTGAGGGACACGAAGAAGTCAAGTCCGATGGGATTTGGGAATCTCAAATACAAATCGGGATCGGAATAAAAAATGCATTTATATTAAACAATACAGAATATACAGCACTTCTTGGGGTCTGTAGGGTAAGCACTTATTCCCTCCCCCCTGAACATTTATTGAGATGTATGGGCCTTTTAAGTCAGTGATAAAAGTGTCTTTCAAGGATAAGTGAGCTCCTGCACTGATTATTATAGTTCAATATTTAATATTTGATCACCAAAACCCCCCAAAAAGCATAAAAAGGGGGCCCCCCTGCCCGAAAAGGGCCCTTAAAAATCGGGCTTGCGCGCTACACACGCTCGGTTATTACACACACAGGTATAGTGCCCTTTTCAGCCTTTGAGCACCTGCCCCTCTAAAGTCCTGTGCACGTCCCTGGTGCTACACACATGAAACGGAAATGCTTCACTAATAATAACATGAATTATTCTAAAAGTAATAATAATTTTGTCTCGTCTTAAAATGAAGAGAGATTTCGGCTAGATTCTATTTTGTATGCTACATTTTGTGTCGTCGTTTGTAGTCAACGATATTGCATTAATTATTGTCGTTAGTGTCACATGATCAACATTAACGTGACGTCACATCTCGTTGTCGTCATGAAAAAAAGCTTTGTTGACGAACATCTTTAGTCATAATTTTCGTTGACAAAATTAACACTGTGTATATATAAGTACATTTCAATATATTACATATGAATGAAAAATAGAAATATGTAAATATAAATTATAAAATATAAAAATATTTACATTTATAAATAGACCACTTTTTTCTCCAGCTAGAGAAAATGGTAATACGCTGAATATCTTACATAGACTTTTTAATTAACGTCTTTTATATGGTGTGAAAATATGGGATCAATCCCATCCCCAAAGCTGGAGGAAAAGACAAAAGAACCCCTTTCAATTACCAGGGGATTACTTTGACATTTGCCTGTATATAAACTGTTCTGTGGTGTGCTATTTAATCACATCTCAGAGTGGGCAGAGTCTAACTGTATTATAGCAGAGGAGCAAAATGGGTTTAGAAAGAAACAGAGTTGTCTGGATCACATCGCCAACGTAAACACAATTATAGACTCTTGGAAAAAGCTGAAGAAGCCCACTTTTTGCTCCTTCATTGGCTTTTCTAAAAAGAAAACGGCACGGCAATATACTGAACTGCCTGCTGTGTATGAAAACGTCAAGTGTTGGTGTCAATGGCTGTCTTGTCTTACATGTTCCCAGTTGACATTGGAGTAAAACAAGGCTGTATTTTATCTCCCATTCTCTTCTAATAAATAATAATAATTCATTTATTTTGTATAGCACTTTTCAATGACCCAAAGTTCTCTATGTAGGCTACATAAGTGATCTATCTTTGGCAATCGAGGCCTTAGGCAAGGGTGTCTGTATAGATAACAAAACAATATCCATCCTTTTATATTATGCAGATGACATTGTTTTAATCTCTGAAACTGAAAAAGAGTTGCAGGAGATGCCAGACCTTGTCCTTAGCTGTCAAGACTGGAAACTGAATATAAATGGTGAAAAAACAATGGTGGTGTATTTTAGAAATCCATCAAGCCCCCGAACTATGTTCAGCTTTTCCTGTGGCCATTTAGAGAGTATACATATTTGGGGATGTTAACAGAGTTCATAGAATATCTGGTGTTGCCCATTCCGATGCTGCTGCTGTCTGCGGTTACAAAAACTATTCTTGTGTTAATGCTGTTTTTAACTGGGCATGTCGATTCTACCTACTGTAGGAGTTGAGGAATACTCCTCAAATGCATGTACATGGCAATATAGGTTAGAAAACACCAGTGGTTATGAATTTTCAAGAATCTGAGATTCTGTAGCACAGATATGACAATCGATGTAAACATGTGTTTCTGTGGGTTTCCCAGTTGAATAATGTAAAAAATTATATGCACTATGAGAATTTTTATATATTTTTTTATCTCTTTGCATCATGCCGCACATTGCCCTCACATATATAGTCTGTTCAATAAATTATTTAAAGAATTCAGACATTGAATTGCCAGAGACAGATTAACAGAAATGGCTTCAGTTAATAAATAAACAAAAGGGTAATAAACTACACACCTGCCGCCAAGAGTGCTTTTGAAACAGAGCCATACTGTATGTACAAGTAGGGCTGTGCGGTATGGATGATATGGCAAATTGCACATCTGGATAACGATATATATCACGATATAGTACCTTTTCTGTAATTTATTTTGTTTTTAAGTGCTTTTATTGACAGGACAGATGGAAATTGGGACAGAGAGAGAGATGGGGAGGACCTGCAACACATGTCCCTGGGTCGGATTCGAAGCCCAGGACATTGCGATTACAATGCAAGTGCATTTTATGTGGTACGCCACTGGGGCGCCCCGTTTCATGACTGCTTTTTGATAATCCTGTGAACTAATACAAATGAAAGACACTTTGTTTGTTATTCAAGCCCACTTGTAGAGATGTAAAGCAGGGTCTGAATTACATAAAATACTGTTGTAAAGCAGGGTTTGAATGATATAAAATACTGCTAGCAGGGTCTGAATGACGTAAAATACTGCTGTAAAGCAGGGTCTGAGTGAAGTAAAATACTGCTGTCAAGAAAGAAAGAAATAGTTTTATCGTCTCACGATATGTATCGTCATATCACACAGCCCATGTACAACGTGTCCTATCAAGGCAGGATAGGAGCGCCTTCGCTAAATTCAGATGTGGAGTTGCCCCTTTAGCTGTTGAAACTGGTAGATAGTTACACTAACACCCCAGCTGATAGACGTTTCAGTACCCTGTGTAATAGTGGTTCTATTGGATGGGAAGCCTGTGTACTTATACACTGTCAACTTATACAGTTTAATGATCTCAATGATGTAAATAAATTGCGTGTAATTCTAACTGGTAAACTCTAAATGCTCTTTGAGTTTAAATTCATGCTGTACGATTGTATAACAAATAAACAAACAAACTGTATTCGTAACTGTTTTGATGGTGTAACAAGCCGTATTATTGTGTAACAATATGCCATTTTGTAGTACTTTAACATGCTTTTATTTTTAGGTAATTTTTTGTCTCACAACTCCCAAGTGAGTGGTTCCTCAACCCCATTTTTTTGGGGGTATTGTGTGGACCGTGTTATTTGTAATGCCATGCTATCTAATGCACTTTTCTCCCTGTATGATCTGTGTTGAGGAGTGACACATAAATAAAAATCGATCCATCTATCTATACAAAAACAAGCCAAACATGCCACTGGGGCCACTGAATAATTTAGAGGTTCTCGTTTGTATAGCTTTCAAGGACTTGCATGAGCCGAATGCTTAATTTCACTTTGTATTTGGACTGGATTTATAAGGCTGGTTAGTAAATGTTCTAGTACAGCTTGATACTCAACGAACTGTGAAAAACTGTGATAAGCTAAATGCTTATTAGCAGAAGTGCTCGAACTACCAGACTGCCGTTCAGACAACCACTTCGTGGTATCAATGTCTGCTTGTCTGGTATGTTATTTTATAGAGCGATGGTTGATATTGCTGAACTGTAAGGAGGTGGAGGAAAGTGTTTTTGAATTTATAGCGAGTACTGTAACATTCCATGAATTTCCATGGTGTACAAGAGGTTGTCTTGAGTGAAGGACACAAAACACATTCACACATCTGAATGGCGTGGATACCAGTACTACTGCACTTCCCACTGTCCTTCCATGCATCACATTACATTCCTCCCCCCTCCACAATGCACGTTTACATTTTCATCTGTGCTACAGAGCTTACAACTTCTGAAAAGTGCTTGCTTTAAAGAACATGACATCCACATTTGAACATGCTCTACTCCCCTGCCCTTTGCAAAAAGCTTTTCTCGCGCTGTTGCTCTCGCACTTAGTGGAATGCAAAGCATGTGTAGGTGGAAGGTCATCAGTGGTCTTCTGTCACATTGGAATATTAAAGTGTAATTCTTCTCCTACAAGACTCGACATACACACTGGTGCTGATCTTCCGCCTTATTGTTTTTGTTTCAGTTTCAGTGTCAGGCCGCAAACACCAGAGGTTCTCGGATTAGGGCTAATCCAATTTAGCTAAGGATGCTCCTAAAGTACTGTGACTGGCAGCGTCGTCCCCACGCTTTTGGCAGAGTGAGATATCAGTTGGGGTGTAAAACACTGGAGGTACCCGCATGTTTCTGCTGTGCTAGGATCTGTGAAAAGGGGATTCCAGCCGACATGGACCCGTTATGAAACGTACACTAAGGCAGAGGCTGACATGAAATGCTAGTTAATGGTCACTCACAACCATGCATAATATTTATACTGTGTGCTATGTATCCCATCCCTATTTCCAATTTCCCCATGTGGAATGCACCTGATTGGACAAATGACATGCTGGCGCTCTAGTGTGACATCTAGTGGCTGAATGTTATCTACAGTATAACACCTTTAAGTGAGCTGAGATAATATAACTAAGGGCTGTCAAAGTTAATGCTTTAACTTTGGAGATTAATTAAAATTATTTAAAGCGTTAATTTTTTTAATCTAGATTAATCTATGGAGTGAAACATTTTCAACGTTCTAAACTTTCAGCAGTATA
Organism: Notolepis coatsorum; assembly: GCF_963971535.1. Taxonomy (NCBI): domain Eukaryota; kingdom Metazoa; phylum Chordata; class Actinopteri; order Aulopiformes; family Paralepididae; genus Notolepis; species Notolepis coatsorum. The sequence continues at coordinate 64,182,631 of NC_140172.1, forward strand.
TTTGCTTGTTCTTTTTTTGCATTGACTCATGCGCCTTTTTAAAAATCATCTGACATGAAGATGGAACGCATTTTTGTTGTTAATGTGATTTATATTACTGGTAGTTCAAGACATTATCGTCCTCTAAGCCAATCTGCACTTTAACATAGGCCTGGGTTGTTTCTATTTCTGTTAGCGCTGCGGATATAAGAAAGAGGTCTAGGTCAATGTTTTTTTTTTTTTATATTATCTTTTCCCCCCCTCCTTTTTCCGATTTTTCTCCCATCCCACTGTTAGTGGTTATGCCAATTCCCAACCCCCTTCCTGGTTGTTGCGCACTCCCCCCTACTGTTGGTCCGGGAGGCCGGAGACTGTCACATGCTGTTAGGGTTTGAACCGACCTCAAACGCACGGCACAGACAGGAAGTTCAGAGTTAGCCAAATACTAGGGCGTATTTATTTACAGAGTCACAAAAGGGGTAAAGTAACAATTATGAAACAACAAGGGAGACTGCCATCGGCAGAGTTCTCTGCGGCTCTGCAGATCCTCCTGGTGATAGCGGTGGGGAATCGGTATTTGACGTTGTAGCGGCTCTGCAGATACTCCCAGCTTTAACTCGAGGTGGAAAACGGAGAGAGAGAGAGGTATCAATAACAGTCCAACGAAACACAGAGGCAGTGTGGTTCCCTCCTCCCTTAGCTGTGTCCAGAACCAATGAACAGTAACAATCTTCAGTGTTCTCCACAACACACAAGTTAGCTGAGTTTAGTGCAAACAGAAATTATATCTTCAGTGTCTCTTCAAAACACACACTTCAACTGAGTCCAGTGCAAGCAAGAATGATAATCTTCGGTGTTCGTCACACACACAGACAGAATAATCCAGAGGGGTTTGGTTCCAACTCACCCAAGCGCAAACGCGTAAAGCGGGTAAACGAGGCGCAGCTCCAAACGGGGAACAAGGTTCTCATCAGCGGATCTCCACAGAAAGTCCTGGAGGGAAAGAAGACGAGGCACAGCAACGGGGAAAAAGCAGGCAAAAGCAGTTGTATTCCAAAACGACCCGACATCAATTGAAGGGAAGTCCCAGTATAAAAAGCCTCTGGGGGCGCTAATCAAAAACTATGACAGGTGCGCGCTGGAATTGATACTTGCTCCAAAAGCGTGTGGCGGGGAATGCACCAATCAACACAGCACCTTAAAGGAGCGGAGCGTGTGGCGGGGAATGCATCAATCAACACAGTACCTTAAAGGAGCGGAGCGTGTGGCGGGGAATGAACCAATCCTCACAGTACCCCCCCTCCACGGGAGCCACCCGGCGACCAGCCCGACCCGGCTCGTTCGGGTGAGCACGATGGAAGTCGGTGATCAGGCCGGGGTCCATGATGAATGTGGCACAATCCTCGAAGTTACCATTGAACAACCGTGGTTCGGAGAGACGGGGCTCCCGAGGTGCGGGATCGGGAGGCGCGGGGCCTGCCACGGCTGCGGGTGATGCTCCGGCCGAGGCTCCTGTAGCAGGTGGGGTTACAAGCAAGGTGTTAACGGCTTCACTCAGCGCTTGTAATTGGTGGAGAATATTAGTCTGCTGATTACCCTGGGCTGTCTGCAGGCTAGCCAGAGAGCCAAGGGACTCCTGAATAGGCAGGACCTGGTCTCGGAGCTCCTGTACAGCAGCCGCACCTAGCTGTAGGCTGTGGTCGTTGGTTAATTCAATCTGGACCGCCAACGCTGTTCTGACCCTGTCTGTGTCGGCTGAGGTCGTCATGGTCGGGTCGTAATGTTAGGGTTTGAACCGACCTCAAACGCACGGCACAGACAGGAAGTTCAGAGTTAGCCAAATACTAGGGCGTATTTATTTACAGAGTCACAAAAGGGGTAAAGTAACAATTATGAAACAACAAGGGAGACTGCCATCGGCAGAGTTCTCTGCGGCTCTGCAGATCCTCCTGGTGATAGCGGTGGGGAATCGGTATTTGACGTTGTAGCGGCTCTGCAGATACTCCCAGCTTTAACTCGAGGTGGAAAACGGAGAGAGAGAGAGGTATCAATAACAGTCCAACGAAACACAGAGGCAGTGTGGTTCCCTCCTCCCTTAGCTGTGTCCAGAACCAATGAACAGTAACAATCTTCAGTGTTCTCCACAACACACAAGTTAGCTGAGTTTAGTGCAAACAGAAATTATATCTTCAGTGTCTCTTCAAAACACACACTTCAACTGAGTCCAGTGCAAGCAAGAATGATAATCTTCGGTGTTCGTCACACACACAGACAGAATAATCCAGAGGGGTTTGGTTCCAACTCACCCAAGCGCAAACGCGTAAAGCGGGTAAACGAGGCGCAGCTCCAAACGGGGAACAAGGTTCTCATCAGCGGATCTCCACAGAAAGTCCTGGAGGGAAAGAAGACGAGGCACAGCAACGGGGAAAAAGCAGGCAAAAGCAGTTGTATTCCAAAACGACCCGACATCGATTGAAGGGAAGTCCCAGTATAAAAAGCCTCTGGGGGCGCTAATCAAAAACTATGACAGGTGCGCGCTGGAATTGATACTTGCTCCAAAAGCGTGTGGCGGGGAATGCACCAATCAACACAGCACCTTAAAGGAGCGGAGTGTGTGGCGGGGAATGCATCAATCAACACAGTACCTTAAAGGAGCGGAGCGTGTGGCGGGGAATGAACCAATCCTCACACATGCTTTCCTCCGACGCATGTGCAGCCAGCCGGCAGCCAGCCTGGCAGCGCAGATTCTCACCGGGAGAGTGTAACGTGTGGAAGGTCACACTACCTCCCTCCAGATCCTACCCTCGCTGTGCAGGCGCCCCGACCGAACTGTAGGGGTCGCTGTCCACAACACCCAGGACCCACCCATCAGCTTTCCCACCCCTAACAATGCCAATTGTGTTAGTATGAACGACCAGCCAAGCTGATAGCAACGCCGAGAGCTGGATTCGAACCCAGCGTCTCCAGCGTTGATGGTGAGCGCCTTGCCCACTACACCACCTAGCCGCCCTAGCTGAGTCAATGTTGATGGTTTTGTTGAACATTTGTATTTCACAGGAGATAAACTGTATTCAAAGAAAGCTATTAATATAGTCTTTGAATCTAAATATACTTTATTTGTGTAGTAAGTAAGTAAGTAAGTAAATATCTGTTACAAGCTTCTGCCTTAAGTAGAAAAAATGCGATTTTTTATCTAGATTAATTACAGAAAATTGTGAGATTAATTAGTAAATCTTTTTTAATATATTGACAGCACTAAATATAACCTAACCGAAGTAGCAGTGGCTTAAAGGGGAACTATCTTACTATTTCTTTCACTATTTGGGCAATTTTACACAATTCCTGTGAGTCTATGGAACACCTCTGTACGTTTTTTTCCCCGCCCATACTCGCAATGCGCTTTGAGTGATAGTCACCCACAGTCTGCACTGGCAGATAACTTTGGGAGGAGAGAGCGAGATAGAGAGATAGAGGGACTAATTAATTTCGCCGTGGGGGACATAATCCCACAGGACAATGCATTGGTAACTTGTTTCAAATGACAATATATACCCCTGTGAATATTATTGCACGGATCGGAATACGCGTGGGAGCATGCGCTATGATATTTTGCAACAGGTTGACATGACGCGAGTGCCAGGGCCGGACTGGGGAAATAATTCATACCGGGAGATATAGCGCGAAATATAGCCCCAATCAGGCCACTTTTTAAGCGGGGGGTCTGGGGGTCCCCCACCGGAAATGTTTTGTTACAAAGACTTAATTTCCTGCATTCTGGTGAATTTTAGTGCATGTGAATCACAAACTAATGAGCCAACAATTGCTTAGTACAATGTACTGTTATGAACCTCAAATAAAACTGTTGTGGCACTAGCAATGGTACTCTCTCCACCTTCAAAAAGAAAAAAGCAAGAGCACAACATATTTTTCTATTTACTATTATAATACAGTTAACCACTCTCTCCACCTATTCAAACAAGGCAAGAGCACAATACCATATTCACCTTACTGATGCACTACCCATCAACAGTTAAAATAGCCCTTTACACAAACATTAAATAACAGACCTTTCATTACAATACTATAATAACAGTAGCCACTGCCAGAATAGTGACACATGTATCACGTGTGGTGAGCATTGCGTTGTCTCAATCATTTTAACTATAAAATGAGCTCAAAGTATGAGCTCACTGACTGAAATTTCCAACAAAAATTGTCAAATAATATTGATCACATTAACTAGACTAGATGTTTTTGAGGAAATTAGAAAGGGAACAACAACTTAACCCTTGTGTCTGATCAGATTCTTATTTTTTTGATAACTTTGCAGTGATTATGTTTGTAGCCAATGTGGCAAAGGTGTGTAATCTTTGAATTATCTTGGAATTATTTTGACTCTCTCTTTCATAAATTGTTTATTCAACTTCAGCCCCAATCATAACCACCACATATTGTTTTTTGTAATGTCAGATTTAACAACTCCTTTTGGGAGTGTGCCATCTGCCATTCCATTCGCCGCCTCCACTGTCAATCAGTTGTATCGCTTGGTCCCGCCTCCACCAATCACAAGCGGCAGCACGGCTCCATTGTTGTGTGTGTGTCCGCTTGAGGGAGAGAGAGTCAGATAGTTCTCCAACTCTGTCGCAGACAGTGAAATCCTGGTTGTTCCCCACCCACCTGGTTATCTAAAAACTATCGCGCCGCGCCGCCGCCACAACTAGAAGCAATGGCCTGGCAATTATATAATTTCTTTTTTTTATCTGTGCAGGCCAGGCCACCGGGAAAACTCCCGGTGCTCCCGATGGCCAGTCCGGGCCTGGCGAGTGCTGATACGAGAGAGAGCGAGAGAGAACGAGCAAGCGAGAGAGAGAGGGAGAGACAGATAGAGAGAGGGAGAGAGAGATAGAGGAGAGATCGCTCCGAGAGCAGTCGCGAGTGTGTAAATGCTCCGAGACGAGTCGCACCGTATGAGAGCCCACTCTCTATCTGTCTGTCTCTCCCTCTCTCTCGCTCTCTCTTTTTCTCTCTTTTGAGGAAGTGTCAGTGACAGGGAAACCGCTTTCACATTATTTCCACTCACTCCGTTGTTGAGCGAATGGTTGATTGTGGGCGGTGGCTACAACCACAGAGGGGGCTGAGATATGCAGATCAGCAGCACCTACTTACGTCAGGGAGCGAGTCATTTCTGAATGGCTTGGTTCAGTGGGGGAGGTTCTTGTCTGAGCTGAACTGAATAAAGGGGAGTAGCTAGAGATTTCACATCTAGTACAACCCCACATTGCTAGAAAACAATGCAAACCACAGGAAAAGGCCATTTATAAGATAGTTCCCCAGAATGGGCAAAACGAATGCGGATGGGGCCAGATGTATACAACTGGCTACATATACACACATGGATGTGCACTTTTTCCTCAAACACGATAAAGTTTTCTCCTATGAAACATTGGACACCATCAGTAGGCTATGCATGTTTTTTTGTGCTATAAATCACAAACGTTGTACATGGGATCTACATGAATGAGCTTAATGTTCACACAGTTAACACTAAATGGCTACTGTCGTTCAGTAAATACCCACAGTGCTTTGTCTGGTTGCCTGAATAAGCTGTTCTTTGGAGGCATCAGTATCAGCAGGAAGAGGAAGTGATGTAGTGTACTGTAATATAAGAAGTCTGCCAGTGTTGTCCAGGAGTGCCACCTTTTCACCAAGTCTACCGGCGTTATCCTGGAGTACCACCTTTTCACCAGTGTTGTCGTGGAGTGCCACATCAGTCATTTCATTTCACAACATTATGAAGGAACAAACTCCTGTAAATGTTTTAATTAAAATTTAGATGACAAATTCCACCATGTGTAGTTCTTGTTAAAGCGAGGGCTCTGACCATGTATTGCTTGCAAGAGTAAGTTCAAGAAACTATGTACAGTGTGAACACAGGGCAGTGAGCACCACACATCTGCCTTTGGGCCTGAAAAAGTCTCTGTATGGAACCGTTCCATTTTCATCTTGTTGGCACAGTTTACATTACATTTACATTTTACATTTAGTCATTTAGCTGACGCTTTTATCCAAAGCGACTTACAAGTTCTGTACGACAAGTCATCAGGAAGAGCACAACTCAAATCAGCTGAGTAACAATGTCAATCAAAGTGTTGAGTGCTACAGTGTACGTTAGTATATTAATGACAAGTGCATGGCAGTAAGGTTAGTTAGGGTTAGGCCTATACAATTTTAATATTTTTTTATTTAATTTCAAATATTGGTTGAAGAAGTGTGTCTTTAGTCGATGGCGAAAGATTGGACAGGCTTCGGCTGTCCTAACTGTGGTGGGAAGTTCGTTCCACCATTGTGGGGCAAGGACTGAGAATAGGCGGCTTCTCTTTGATGACCCTCCCGGGGCTCGGATAGGAGTGGGTCTGAGGCGGCCAGAGGATGTAGAGCGGAGGGGTCTTGAGGTTGTATAGTTAGAGAGCATTGACCGGAGGTACTGTAGGCGGGAGCCGTTCCCTTTGACGCACGATATGTCAGGTCGAGGGCCTTGAAGCGCATTCGTGCGGCAATGGGGAGCCAGTGCAGGTCCCTAAGAAGTGGGGTGACATGGGCTGACTTTGGTGTTTGGAATGTGTCGTCTCATTCAGTATCTTTGCTATCATCCACTAGTCCCTTCAGACCTCATGAACCTCTAATGGAGTGTCACTGGCCATTTGGTTTGTTTTGGAATTCCTTTGACGCACTCATGCGGAGGAAGATTCATTCTATCTTCATTTAATCTTGAAGGATCATTGAGAGCAAGCTCTCATTTACAATGACGTTGAGAAATAACTGCAGAAACTCTAGGAACAGAAAGTCAATCAATTTAACCATTTAAGATAATTAAAAACAACTGCAGACTGTGGTGAAATGGTTGGCTATTAAAGATTTAAACTGACCAATGGATACTAATGAATTGAGTTTTAAAGTGCATTGCAAAACGTTCCATGTGTCTGGGACACTGAAGCTAAAGGAAGATTTTTCAGTGCAAACTCTGGGAAATGTAAGCATAAGCCAGTCACCAGAGCGAGTGTGATAAGGTCCAGAGTTCCAATCGAGCATTGACGTGATGTACAGTAGGGTGGGAGATCAGCAATAATGGCTTTATACAGAAACAGATGCCAATGCAAGTCACGTCTCTCTGCCATAGAAGACCACCCAACCTCATCATATAGGATACAATGATGGGTACTATAACTGTCACCAGTGATAAATCTGAGGGCTTTTAAAGTGGAAGCAGCAGCATGTCTATAAACTACGTCGCCATAATCCAAGACAGATAGAAAAACTGCTTAAATGACCCTCCTTTTGCTAAACATAGTACAACTGGGTTTGTTTCTGCACAAAAAGCCAAACTTCTGATGCAGTTAACTTGCAAGGTTATCTAGTACATGGCATTTAAATGTAAATTTCTCATCAAGCCAGATGCCTAGATATATATATATTCTTTAACTCTCTCGATAGTATGCAAATTAGTATGCAAATCATCACACATACACATTACCTTTGGCAGAACAGCATGAACCTTGTTTTATTTGCATTTAGTACCAGTTTAAGATGAATAAGCGCATCCTGCAAAATATTAAAGGAGAGTTGTACATTTTCAGTGGCTAGGTTTACAGACACACAATAGACAATAGTGTCATCTGTATAGAGATGAGCCTGACAACCCCTCATCGAAGATGTTATGTGGTAACCATAACTTTATGGCTGCGTTCACCATTGTTTCCATGGACAAGGCTGCACAGATGCCATGAAAATGTCATGGTCCCCTATCTTATAAATGGCCTTTTCCAGCGGTTTGCATTGTTTTCTAGCAATGTGGGGTTGTACCAACACTGACTAGATGTGAAATTTCTACCCAGTCCCATTCCTCGAGTTCAGCTGAGACAAGAACCTCCCCCACTAAACCAAGCCATTCTGAATTTACGCGGATCTGTGACGTGTAAGAATCCTTAACTGTGATTGGAGGAGTTAGCGTAACGTTGAGTAAGTATGAGCAAAACCAAGCAAGTGGAAATAATGCGGAAGCGGTTTCCCTGTCAGTCAGCACTTCCTCAAAAGTGTTCGACAGTGTTCCTAGAGAAGAGAGAGAGAGAGAGAGAGAGAGAGGGAGAGACAGATAGAGAGAGGGAGAGAGAGAGAGAGAGGCTCATACACGCGCAGTGCGAGTCTCGGAGTGCACTGCATTGAGATAGAGAGAGAGGGAGAGGGAGAGACTCGCGCCGTGCGAGTCCTGAACAACAGCGTGTAGTCCAAAAACTGCCACTGCCAAATATTCAGAATGCAGGGCACTCTGAGTCTCGCGCCTCACATGTATGAGAGCCTAGTCCTCTCTCTCTCTCTCTCTCTCTCTCTCTCTCTCTCTCTCTCTCTCTCTCTCTCTCTCTCTCTCTCTCTCTCTCTCTCTCTCTCTCTCCACCAAAGGTATCTGCCAGTGCAGGTGGGTGACTGTCACTCAAAGTGCATTGCGAGTATGGGCGGACTTACTTACTTACGCCTTTTACCCCGTTTGGGGCATAGGCCGTCAACAAGGGTTCTCCAAGCATCCCGATCCTGAGCCAACCTCTCCAGCTGGCCCCAGGTGTGTCCCATCTTCTTGGCATCATCTTCCAAGTCTCTGCACCAGGTGTTTCGTGGTCGGCCTCTCTTTATTTTCCCTTGAGGGTTCCACCTGAGAGATTGTCTTGTGATGCTCAGGGATGGTTTACGGAGTGTATGGCCAATCCATCTCCAACGCCGTTGGAGAATCTCTTTCTCTGCTGGCTGTTGTGTTCGTTGCCACAGGTCTTTGTTGCTGATGGTGTTAGGCCAGCGAATCTGGAGGATTCGGCGCAGACAGGTGTTTAGGAAAACTTGTAGTTTATTGGTTGTGATGGCAGTGGTCCTCCAGGTCTCAGCGCCATAGAGTAGGATTGACTTCACGTTGGTGTTGAAGATCCTGACCTTGGTTGTGATGGAAATGTCTCTTGAGCTCCAGATGTTCTTTAGTTGGAGAAAGGCTCCTCTGGCCTTGCCAATCCTGGCTCTCACATCAGCATCTGTTCCACCTTGCTTGTTAACCATGCTTCCCAGGTAGGTGAAGTTGTCTACCTCTTCCAACGCTTCTCCTTCCAGAATGATGGGTGATGTGTTGTCAGTATTGATTCTCATGACCTTGCTCTTCCCTCTGTGGATGTTAAGCCCAAGCCGAGTAGAGTTGTCAGTAATGGTACTGGTCTTTTCCTGCATCTGCTGCTGGGTATGGGCGGAGCCCAGCCAAAAACAGCTTGGATTTGCAAGGAGAGATAGTGGTCCAGTACTTGATTAAAAAAAACAATGCATTTTATTGAAAATAACCTTACAGATGTGTTCCATAGACTCACAGGAAAAAAATTAAGCAAAATATGGGACCTTTAACGGTTCTTATTTATAGAAGATAATCAAATATGGTGGGGAACAATAATATCATATTATTTATTCAATATGTTAAGAGAAAATAATATGAGTGTAGGTACAGTAGCACCGTTTAGTTTTTAGTTAGACTTCCTCTTCGATGTTTGACAGTGGAACATCGTCCAACTCTGTAGGAGTGTGCTGTTTCAATGTGTGACGTCAGTGACATTTTTAGCTCTGATTGATCTACTGTTCAGCATGTGTGGGGACAGACAGACATACAAACTGACATACATACATACACATAGGGCTGACTTGATGATAATATTTTTTTAAGTTCATAGAATAGGATTTGTAGCCCAGGAAATCTCTGCAGCACCACAACATTTTATTTATGGTATTTTGACACAAATTTTGCCTTCAACAAATATCACAGCCTCCTAGGATTTGGATATTGCACTAGGTCAGATCCAAGAGTCCATCCACACAGACAGACCCAACACTTAAAATATCTTGAAACAAGCTGATTCCTCTCCACACCACATGAAAATGTCTAAACCTAATACAGTAATTCAAAATAACGCATAATGTACTTGATTAATATAACCCATCATGACTGGCCCCCTGAACCCCCCCCCCCCCACCATTATTTGTCTTGTGTTCAGTTTAGTTGTGTTGTTAATGTTTGTTATCCACCTGTAATGTCAACATTATACCTCTTTTTCTTTTTGCCATTTTATTATAAAACCAGGGACAAGCGCCTCTGTCTAACCTCCATTACGCACAACTAGCGTGTGTCTGTCTGATGGTCCAATCTGCGGAGCACACTGGACTATTGAGAAACGATAGGGATTTTCCATAGATATGATAGATAGATAGAATGGTTTAGATGCTGCATAGTCTGCATTCTAAGAGAAAACGACAATCTGGGTATTTCAATAGTATATGCCTTACTTCCGTGCACTGCCACTCAGCCTGTGAGCGATGGAGAGACTTTGACGGAGAGGGCAGAATCTCCCGATTCAGATTCAGATAAAAAAGTGAGTCTTTATCCCAAATGATTCCAAAGATATTTAATGTTTTGCGTAACATTTACTGTAAAAATTTTAGAGGGTTCATGTATAATTAAAATAATATGCAACGTGTGAAAACACTACTAGAATGTTGCTCATTTGTTGCATGAATAGAACAAAGGCTGACCACATGATATAATAATAATAATAGGCTACATAATAAATAAATAAATAATATGCAACGTGAAAAGACGCAAAAAATAATAAAGGCTGCCCTGGACTTGTAAAAAAAAACTTTTGAGGTTCCTCTCCTATCGGCTGCCCCATTACCAACAAGGTCTGCCCTACATTTTCAAAAGCCTAGAGAAAGCTTGTCTTAACTAATCATCGTGACTTATGCATGTCAATTTGATAGTATTTTTCATTGCATGCATGCACCATTAGAGACCTATTTCAGAATGCTATTCTATTCTATAAGAGAATCCATAATGCAGAAGTCTGTGTGACAGATGACAGTTAATCCAGTGGGCGAGTGGTTAGGGGTGGATTCAAGAGCTATTGTTCCAACCTAATTAATACCTGACTGCCAAGATGTAAAAAATGCAGCCAAACTTTGGATTGGTTTTTCTCAGCTTTTCTCTGCTCTGAGACTTGAGGTTTAACACAATTCATATAAGCATCATTTGAAAGCTTACATTCTGTACTTTCATAATCTGTAAAAATATGAGGGAGACATGTTCCACAAACTGCTGGACTCAGTCACATATGTTCCGCTGTCTTTTTTTTTTATCCACTTTTTCTCTTTCTTTTTCTGTTTTTTTCCCATCCCAATTTAGTCGTGCCAATTCCCCCCTCCCCTGTCTTGATCGTTGCTCGCATGTGCCCCCCACTGGTCGGTCGTAGGGAGGGTTGAAGAATCTATCGCATGTCCCCTCCGATACATGCAGAGTCAGCCAGCCACTTCTTTTCACCTGCCAGCGCGGACTCTCATTGGCGAGGTGTAACGTGTGGGAGGCTCACACTACCCTCGACATCTCCTGTCCTTGCTGTGCAGGCGCCCTGACCGACCTGTAGGAGTCGCTGTTTACAACGACCAGATTACCACCCATCGACTCCCCTCCCGCTGACTCTGCCAATTGAGTCAGTATGACGGCCGGCCGAAGCCGGAGGCAACGCTGACAGCCGGATTCGATACCGGTGTCTCTTGCATTGGTGACGATATGGCAATGTCCGCTGCACCACCCTGCCGCGCTATGTTCCGCTGTCTTGTAATTTAATTCTTTATGTAACCTGTTGAAAAAGATAGGTAGGGAAAATAAAGTGTATATATATATAAAATATATATATATCTTGAAACAAGAAACTAGTTTTAAGATCTTGCTTGTCTCAACAACATCACAACATATTTTAAATAAGGACAGCTTAATAGAAGATAAATCCCTTGCTAAGCTTGTTGTATTTGCAGTGTAGCAGAACACTGAATGCGTCTGCCAAGAATACCAAACACATTCTCTGCTGTGTGCCTTCGCCTGCACAGACGGTAATTAAAGAGTTCCTATAGTTCAACCAGTTGTTCTCCACTGTTAGGCTTGGTTAGCTTCAATTCAAAGGCAGTGTTGAAGTCAGAGGTTCTATGTAGGATTGTTAGTAACTGTCTAACTGCATATATAACTGTTTCCACTAGAGGGCGCTCTAGGCGGAGCCACTCAAGAACACCACCAGGTGGCGAGTATAAATAGAGATGTCTCCTCCTCCTACTCTACCTCTTTCCCCCCAGCCTCTCAGTGAGAGGAGAACTCTAGAACTGCTGCTCATACCATGTGAATAAATAAACCACGCCAGTTAAAGGCTAAAGATAGAAACCATGCCCCTTGACCACATTATTGTCGCCCTATAGCCGGATTCTGTCAACAGGCAGTTTGCTTCCATTCCTCTGTTGTTTGGGGCACTTTTTCATTCCTCCCCCTCATGTTCTTTTTCCAAAAAGGTCATTTTAGGTCTCAATCACAATCTTATGAAATATTGTGCCAACTTGTAAGAGGTGTAAAGAGGGGAAGGCATCCCCCCTGGGCGAGGTAGCAGAGAACAATGATTCATGCTGTTTCCCAGTGGGAACTGCCGGCCTCATGACAGCGTCATTGTCACCAGCAGACTGTTAAAACGTGGCCTTTTCCCTGATCTTGTTTTTTCCCATCCTTTTCTGCAGCCTGTACATGTTTTTCATTTATAAAAATGGTTTGTATGGAAAATGTGATAATACATCACAGTGAAGTAGACACTATGGGACTATATAGTGTATAATAATACTATTATATAATACTGCAGCAGGTCTTTGTGTGGACACTTGTCTCTTCCCTCTGGGATTTAGATATAATATTACATATTATATGTTACAATGGATATCTGAAACATCTGAATACTATCTGAAGTAATATCACAGTTGTTTTTCATTGTGCCTACAATGAATAAAATACAACGACTAGCTATGTTAAACCTTAAAGGTTACAGAATAAAATAAAAACAGTAAGAATGCCGCACTTAAAGCAACTCTTCAGCATAGAAATCTGAAGGGGAGGTGTAACCGAGGCCCCCCGGCTGACTAATGGCTACACTAGGTGGCTAGAGAGAGAGACGTGCAGACAAGTACTGGTGTCATACACACAGGTATACTCATATAGTACTCAGTAGCAGAGAGAAAATGCAACATTTTATGTCAAAGTGGAATGTAAATCGGCCTGTGCAACTGTTAAAAATGTGTTGTCCTCACAATATTACAGTGAATGTACAACTGAATGTAGACGTGTGTTTTGGTGCTCTTGAGAAGTTTCACGTCGGAGGCTACACTTTAATAGTTCCATAAAATCAGATGTTACAGGTTTCTCACGATCATGTTAAGCCTACTAAGTCTTGGCCACTGAGGCCACAAGCTAGCCAGTTTGTGCTCAACTTATAGTCAAGTTATTTTGTATAGCCCTGTTACGTGTGGGTGTGTTTGTACCCTGATCAGGTGTTCCCCAGTGTGATGTGTAATGTCTGGTTGTAGTCCCCTGTCCTGGTCTTGTAGTTCTTTGTCGTTTCCCTCCCAGGTGTATCCCTTTGTAATCAGCCCAGGTGTTTCTTGTCTCGTCATCCCCTTGTGCATAATATGTGCTCTGTTCTCCCCTGTGTGTGGTGGCTGATCCTGTCTGTACAGTCCTGTGGTTTGTTTGTCGTCATCTTTATGTTATTCCTTCATTTAAAACCCATGGTAAATATAATTAAACACCTTTTTGTTACTTTGGCTACCGTTTCCGATTATGTTACATTGACAAGACAACGAGCACTTTTCATCAGTCAATAGTGACGTAATAAGCCCAATATTAGAAATATCTCAACTGGCTTCTCTAGTCCACATCACAATGACAGTGGTTCAGGAGGTAGAGCGATCGCCTGGTAATCGGAACACTCCTGGACCCTGGTTAGTTTCCGGCTCCTCCCGGCAGCGTGTCGAAGTGGCCTTGAGCAAGACACTTAACCCCTAACTGCTCCTGATTAGCAGGTTGGCACCTTTGCATGGTTGCCTTGGCCATCAGTGTGTGGATGTGTGTGTGAATGGATGAATGTCCAATGGCATAAGTTGTAAAGCACTTTGGATCAAATGCAGTCCATTTACAATGGAACCCTAACACCCCCTGACGTTAACTCTCAGTAAAGGCGTGCGAGTGGCTGACAGAGATGGAGATAATCACTTCATCCTTTTATTACCAACGGCTGGCTGTGAATGAATGAATGAATGAACGAACATTTTATTTAACAGATTGCAGAATGGGTACAATACAGTATGGCTCAATACACACAATTGTTAAGGGGATGCAGACCAGAGAAAGACGTTTGTCTTGTTTACATCAGGGTCCCCCATTTTCAATTCATAGTGACATTTATTGACATACACAACATATATGACATCATGACATTTATGGCATAGGGACATACATGACATACACGTATATTGTACTGTTACATTTGTGACATATATGATATGCAAATATACAGTACTGTTACCCATAGATCCTGACAGAGTATATACATATGATGGGGAGGAGACTGTACATTAGGAGGGGGTGGGTGGGTGGGAGAGAAATATACATATGGTGGGGAGAGAATATATACATACGGTGGGGAGGAGACTGTACATTAGGAGGGGGTGGGGGGGTTTGGACATTTACGGTGGCCAGTTTCGAATTGCAGCCTCCCGTAGGTGCTCTTTAAGAGCGGTTTTGAATGTGGGTAGGGATTCACATTCCTTTACAGCTTTGGGTAGGGCGTTCCACATTGTTGTGGCATAATTGCGAAACGTGTTTAGTCCCTTGTTTGAGCAGAATCTGGGTTTAACATGATTTGTTGAGCTTCCTCTGGTGTTGTGGTCGTGGTATTCATTGACCTTTGGGAAGTATTTTGACATGTACATGGGTGAAAGTCAAGTTAGACCGCGCTCACAATAATTGACACTGGGTGCTGCAATCCCGAAGATATAAGTAGAAAAAAGCAGGAAGCCGGACCAGCACTCAGGTTTCGACGATTTTAATCGCAGCCGGATACAACAGACATGTTTCAGAACAGGTGTTCTGAACACCTGTTCTGAAACATGTCTGTTGTATCCAGCTGCGATTAAAATTGTCGAAACCTGAGAGTGCTGGTCCGGCTTCCTGCTTTTTTCGACATGTACATGGGTACCTTAGACGTATAGTGTATCTTGTAGACCAGGCCCATTGCAAGTTGCTGTACTACTCTGTCATCTACTCTAAGCCATCCTAGGTTGTCAAAGTGGGCAGGGGTGAGGTGGGTTCTAGGAGTAAGGTAGGAGTAGTCTGACCAGTTTGTTTTGTGATGTTTGTAATCTTGTTTTTAGCGCCTTTGAGATGCTTTGGTACCATGAAGTGCAAGCATAGTCGTAGTACTCTTGAATGAGTGCTCCTGCCAGAGTCTTCAGGGTATTCTTGTTTACCAGAGAGGAGATCCGGTACAAGAATCTAGTTCGTCTCATCAGGATTTGCCCAGTCAAATCCGGGGGTTCACAACTTTTTATTTTTTTATCTACTTTTTCTCCCATTTTCTATTTTTCTCCCATCCCAATTTCGTATCGTCCAATTCTACCCTCCCCTGTCTCGAACGCTGTTTGGCCATGCCTCCCACAAGCCGGCTGTAATGTGGACGAAGCCATACATTGCACGAGTCCCCTCCGGTACTCGAGGTAGCAGCCGTCACATCTTTTCACCTGCACAGCGCGATCTTTCAGCGTCGGGGGTCTGCGCTTTGGAGGGACGCCGCCCCCATCGCTTCCTGATTCTACTGCGCAGGCGCACCAACCGACCTGTAGGAGTCACTGTCCACAACGTCCGATCCCCACCCATCAGCTTCCACCCCCTAATACTGCCAAATGTATTAGTATGAACGACCAGCAAAGCTGAATGCAATGCGGAGAGCTGGCTCGAACCCAGCGTCTCCTGCATTGGTGGTGAGCGCCTGCCCACTGCACCACCTAGCCGCCCTGGGTTCACAACTTTTGACAGAAAGGCAGCATTTGTGTGGTGTGACCTCTGGCTTCTTCTTGCACCAGAACAGATATACTCCCCGACAGATATGCCTTCATATGGCCATAATTATAGGGTTGAGACCGCTGCCGGACAGATAACCCTGTATGGTTTAGACCACCCTCTGGTTTTCTGTAGGGAACACAGCCTGCCTCTCTAACAGGATGGCTCCCTCAGGGCCGGGAAAGACTGTGCGCTAGAGCAATAACTTCTCCCTCCCTGTCAAAAGCGTGCACATACTGTAAGCAGGCTGTCTCGTCCGCTATTGTCTCACGGACTGAGGGTCATTTTCCACACAGTAAGCAGCAGCACAACATCTAAATACCCTCAAACCACATGGCTGCCAACACCTCTAAACCGCATCCCTCCATCCTGCCCATCTGTCACAGATTCGGGGACTTTTCAATGAAACAGGGTTGGTCTCGTTGCACAAGCAAAGTAGTCTTCCACCAGCCATATCTCCCTCTCTTACTCTCATGTAGTCACATGTACGAGAGGGATTGATTTTCTGACTGCCGTACTGATGATGCCTGTGGTGTTACCTTACCTTCATGGCCCAAACCCACAGAACGCAGGGTGTGAGGCGGGCGGGCGATCAGCGCTTCACTCTCGCTCCATGTCAACGGCGCGCGGGCGCGCGACTCGCAGGCGGGAAGCGATTTTTTTTACGATTTGTTGGATTCAGAGACATGAGCCACGCTAATTTTCACAAAAATACACTCAATATCTGCATTATTACCACATATAGAAGTTGTTCAACCAGCAAATGTGTCTATCTTTCCCAATACAAATAAACCATACTATACTTTTTCAGGAGTACAGTCACACTGATTTCATCTTTCTAAAATTAATTCTAACATTCTAATGAATTATATAATAACTGGTTATACATGCAAAATGGACAATAGAACACTGGAACTGGAAATCTTAAAAAATCTTCAAACGGGGACTGACTTTGCATATAGACTAGGCATTTACAGCTGTTCCAATGTAAATGTGCCTTCCTCCATGCGCTTTCGCCCGCTCAGAAGTCGGACTCTGTGTGGACGGTCGGCCACGCGTGTTGTTCTCGCACGAAACCCGCGCCCGCGCCTGGTGAGGTCCCAGCGTCAGGAACTTCCACCTCAGCAGTCGGACTTATAGGAAATAATTTACCCATCTCAAACGCTGCCCTCTTTTCTTGATTGTCCGAGGAAAGCCAAACATTGTGATTGGAGAATTAAAAAGAGAGGGTGGAGTTTGAGAGGTGCGTATACAGCTTCACGCCCTCACATGATCATCTGTGAGTCACGTGAGAGACACACAAGAAGAAGAAGAAGAAGAAGAAGAAGAAGAAGAAGAAGAAGAAGAAGAAGAAGAAGAAGAAGAAGAAGAAGAAGAAGAAGAAGAAGAAGAAGAAGAAGAAGGAAGAAGAAGAAGAAGAAGAAGAAGAAGAAGAAGAAGAAGAAGAAGAAGAAGAAGAAGAAGAAGAGAAGAAGAGCCACAGGCGACCTGAGGGGGATTATACGCTGTCTGAGGTGTACATTTCATCAGGCTTCCTGGATAAAGTGATAGAGAGCCGTGGCCACTGGTCCAGCCGCAAGCAACCATTACGTTTAATGAGTTGTCAAGAGCAGGGGGGGGGGGGGGAGTAATGGAAGAATGACTGCTGGAGAGAGGGGAGGAAAGAGAGAGAGAGAGACATTTCCTATGCATATTAGCTATGCTAAGTATGACAAGAGACAGTCGGGCTGATATTATGGGGCGACAGTGGCTCAGGAGGTCGTCTGGTAAGCGGATGGTTCCCTGTTAGATTCCTGGCTCCTCCTGGCAGCGTGTCAAAGTGTCCTTGAGCAAGACACTGACCTGACTCCTGATGTGCAGGTTGGCTCCTTGCATGGTCGCCTCTGCTGTCAGTGTGTGAATGTGTGAGTGAATGGGTGAATGTGTGAGGCATAAGTTGTAAAGCGCTTTGGATAAAACACTATATAAATGTAGTCCATTTAAATACAGTCCATAATGAGGGTGCTAACACTATGAGGTGTACTAACTATGGTATCAAAAGGGCATGTGAATTTTGAGAGCTCAACATTCTAAAGATGATGACACAGCGGCTCCTGGTCGTTGAAACCGATAGGAGTTCTAGAATTCCAAAATAGAATTCTGAGGAAATGTTAGAGAGAAAAAAAAGGAAATTGCATCTCTGTTACAGATAACGATCAGAGGGAATCATTTTACCAACAGTGTACTGGCTGCCCCCTAAACCTACATATACCGTTTCAAAACGAGTCCCGTAGGAGAACAGCCACTCTATTTAAAGCTGCACTATACTACTGTATGTCGTTTTTTGGAAATTAGAATTAGAAATTAGAATCTCTGAAAAGTAAAAACAATGTACTGTACGATATATCCGAATCAATACCATTTCCCAAGAGGGAAATTGGATTCCCGGAACACTGTACGAAGCTAGAAATCATGTGATTGGCTGTGGTGTCCGGCCCTCCCACCACGTTCACAAGATTGTTCGTCAACGTGGTTCCTGAATGTAATTTCCTGGATTTGTGTTGAGATTAGAAACAGGTTCTAAGCATTTTTTCTTTTTTTTTTATCTCTCTTTCTCTGATTTTTCTCTGTTTTCTTCCCATCCCAATTTAGTCGTTGTGCCAATTCCCCCCCCTCCCCTACCTGGTTGTTGTGCGCATGTTCTCCTACTGGTCGGTACAAGGGAACCCTGAAGTATCCGCACGCTTCCTCCGACACGTGCGGCGACAGCCAGTGGCTCTCTTCTCACCTGGCAGCGAGGGCTCTCATTGGTGAAGTGTAACGCGTGGGAGGTCACGCTGCCTTCCTCAAGTCCTGCCTCCGCTGAGCAAGCGCCCAGACCTGACCTGTAGGCGTCGCTGTCCACAACACCAGTTTCCCACCCACAGCTTCCCTCCCCCTAACCCAGCCAAACGAGTTAGTATAGCGATCAGCCCGAGCCAAGGCAATGCTGACTCCGGGAGTCGAGACCGCAGCATCTTGCATTGGTGACGAGCGCAATCTCCGCTACGCCACCTGACCGCCAGGTTCTAAGCATTTTTAACAAATGACTCCAGCAGTACCAGCTTTAACCTTGAGAAACTATTACCATAATCTTTTGCAGATAACCAGCTTTATAATTGCCACATATATATATCCTTATCTGTCTGAATATACCTGCATATATAATCCTTCTATACCTACTTATACACCTGCATATAACCCATATAACCCTGTATGATAGCATACAATAATGCTGTATATCCCTTATAGATATATTTATTATATATATATACATCTGTCTATACCTTTCTCTATATATACCTGCATATAATCATTTTTACATATCTGTAGATAATACTATATATATGTACGTACATATCCCTTACCTACTCGTACTAGTTATACTGCTGGCCAGTATGACTACTACCATAGAGTCTTTCATACCTGTATCACTGTACATAATAATACTACAACTCTGTACATACATCTGATTAGCACTATTACTCAGTAATACTAATTTATATATTATATGCCCAGTTTAAGCACCTGTACATTGTATATTACTATTGCAGTTTACTGTGCACTCTGGTTGGATGGATGCCAAATACATTTTCATCTAATCTAATGGTGAGCTAATCAGTGTTTGTTTGCATTTTTTTGCCCCCCCCCCCCCCCCCCCCCCACCTATGATATAGTAATAACATAGAAATAGTATCTAGAAGACTGCCAGTTGCTTCTTTGAGGAGGGCCTGCATACTGCAAGCCCATGCATGACGAGCGGAGGGATTGGCCGTGATACCTATCGACTCCCAACTTTGAAAAGGCAATCATCTACTCAGACATTTCCTGATATGCCTGTCTGTTTGCCTGTCTGTCTCTTAATAAAGGGGGTCAGATCGACGCATTCAATAAAAAAGCCCCCTCAGGTCTTTAAAGGGAAGCCACAGGGGATGTGATTGAAATACTCAACAATCACACAACAGACGAATTCTCTGCAACGTCCCCATGGTTCTAGCATCATCTGTCGCTGGCTGTAGCAGCATGTAGTCTGGATGAAACGCTTTGCTTCCAGTCAGACTCATGCTGTTTCCAGTTGGGAAAGAACCAGTTCAGGGAACAAACATTTTAACTAAATATATTTGTAGAGAACCACACACATGAATTCGGGAACGATAGAAAAATAGAAACAGAAATCACCATACACATTTAATTTTCAGGGCGGGAGGTTTCTTTCTGTCTCTTACCTTCCCCTACGCTCTTGACTCTCCCCCTGGCTGTGTGAGCTGGCAGAGGATGGATGGAGCTTTGAAAAATCTATGGATTTGTGAAAGAGTGGTTGTCTTCTAGACGAAGTAGTGGAGCTGAGCTGTAGTACAGGGAGAGGTCACACCGGTGTGAAATGAAGACGTTCTTTTTGGTCTTTTGGAGTCGTTTTTTTGTTGAACAAACATGATTATAACCCTATTGTGTGTTTCTGCAGAGATTCGTCTGATGAAGGTCGACGGACGCTTTTAGATTGATATCAATAACGTGATTGTTATTAACCTGACAGAGAGAGAGAGAGTCATGCCTCGTCTTCCTATCTACAATATCAAGTATTCATATCCCTACTCTGTATTGTATCTGCGAGTACTCCAAAAGGAAGTAAAAAATATATCTAAAATAAAGAAATTGTTAAGGGTTTATTGTAATAAGGGGTAGGACCTCATAAGCACCTTGCTTCTTCCTATTCCTTTTCGAGAAAGAGAAAATATGTTTATTATTTTATCTTATTTTCTTTTTCTTTCTTTCACAACAAATTATCTTCATGTACACTTAAAAAGGTTAAAGTAGCAATTTTCTCCTATAGGGATACTTAATTATTAGACACCTAATTGAACACAGACATGTGAACATTGTGAAACATTGACTAGTGGTATTATTGAGCACTTCAAGTGAGTAATGGTGAGGTGAGTAATCTGCAGTGGCGCCGCCAGATGGTGAATAACAGTAGAACTGCTGTATTGGCTTCACCAACCCTTACCTCGGTCATTACCAACATCTACACAAGCGAGCTTAAAACCCAGGATAATATCCCTGATAAGTGCCTGCTTGTTGTTGTTAAATATTTTACGATGCAACGTGTAAAACCCTTCAACCCTAGCTAGTCCGAGCGGCCGATACATTGATTGTTTACGGCCGCCGTGTTATCCCCCTCGGTCCGACTGAGGGCTTGTTATAAAACGTTTAAGATTGCAGCAGCACAGCCCGCGCTTTTATATTTTTCGTTCTCGCATTTTGGGGGTATTTGTCCGTTCAGAGCTGCGGCCAGTGCGCTGATCACCCCCTCCACCTCATTATTTTCTAGTTCATTACCCGAGCAGGTCCATTTAGCACCAAGGAGAAGTGAAGGGCACCAGTAGAGCGGTGCCCTGGGGGGGAGCGCACATCTCACACATGGCTGTCATTTATTCAAATTGCCGCTGTTTCATGATGAAGATTAATGCCGTTATGAATTCTACAAGGTCTCCCCCTCTCAACCCTACATGAATACCCCCCCCCCCGTAAATCGTCCACGAGTAAGTATAGAGTGTGTTAACAGCACACATATTTCATAGTTTAATCTGCCATGATTCTCTTCATAGGCCCTTGATGGCCTGAGACTGGGGCAGTGTTTGTTTGCTTGTACTGTTGACATTCCTCACAACTGAAGGGCCAGCTGAACATAGGGTGTCCCTGTCGTAGTGTGTCCCTGACCCGAGCCTCCCCACTATCTTTGTCTCTCCCTCCAGTCTGCTCCCAGTTCACTCGGGGAGTCTACGCCATCTTCGGCTTCTACGACAAGAAGTCCATGAACACACTGACCTCCTTCTGCGGAGCGCTGCACACCTCCTTCATCACGCCCAGCTTCCCCACGGACACCGACGTGCAGTTTGTCATCCAGATGAGGCCCGCCTTGCGGGGAGTCGTCCTCAGCCTGCTGGACCACTACAAGTGGGAGAAGTTTGTCTACCTCTATGACACAGAGAGAGGTAAGAGCAGCTTTGTGTTCAATTATACAACGCAACGGCATGCAAATTTCTCGATTCTGATTGGCTGAAACAGTCAACTTACACGTGGGTATTTTTCATAACCCAACGCTCTTGGTCCCAGGACCCGCCTACAACCGCATCACTATCAATGCGCATTCGTGGTTTTAGGAATTAAAGCAAGATGGCGGACAAGCCGACAGGAAACATTACGAAAGGATAATGGTGATAGGGTCATAAAGACTAAATGAAAAACGATTCTGTCACGGCGAATGTCTTAGTTGCTTAAACAATGTTGGATGATGTAATTGATGGGTCATGAGTCATTGTGGAACAAAAGAAAAATTGCGTGAATTGATTGATTGATTAATTGCAAATAATTTTATTAATCATAATTTAAAAAAATTACCTACTTTCTATAGAAGCAGCTTGGAGGTGCGCTGTTTTAAGTGAGCGTGGACTATTGAATTGATTGATTGATTGATTGATTGATTGCTAATCTTATTACTGTACGCCTTGTTTCCAACTGGTTAAGTTTAGGCACTCTTTCGAAGTTGGTTAAGGTTAGAGTTTGTCTTTAGAGCAGGGCGATAGACCACCAGCCCTGATTCCAAACTCTAACCATAACCAACTTCGAAAGAGGGCCTAAACTTAACCAGTTGAAAACAAGGCGGACAGTAATAAAATTAGCAATCAATCAATTCAATAACCCACGCTCACTTAAAACAGCGCACCTCCCAGCTGCTTCTATAGAAAGTAGGTTTAAAAAAAGAAAAAAAACTCTTATAGGGCAGAGAACCCCCCCCCCCTATATAGGGCAAACAATATATATATATTCTATATGACAAAGAAAACCTTTTTTGATTTGTTTTACCTACTTTCTATAGAAGCATCTAAGAATGAAGTTCTATAGAAAGTAGGTTAAAAACTAAAGAAAAGTTGGATGTGTTAGTTAGCTGGATGTCTAGTTGAATGACAGTTGGATGTCTTAGTTTGTTGGATGTCTAGGTGAAAGACAGTTGGATGTCTTAGTTTGTTGGATGCCTAGTTGAAAGACAGTTGGATGTCTTAGTTTGTTGGATGTCTTAGTTGAGAGACAGTTGGATGTGTTAGTTTGTTGGATGTCCTACTGAGAACAGTTGGATGCACTTCCGAGCTGCTTCCACATGGAGGCAACTTCTCTTTTATTTTTTTGGGAACTACTTTTTCTGGCAGATGGTTTTTTCAATAAATCTTTAATTAATGTGTGTTTATTGTATAGCAATAAGGTTGGATGAATGTGCCAGTTGTATAAAAGCCATTACACCACGTGCAGTCGTGGGTTGTGACAATTAGACCATGCCTAGGGGGGGTCTAATTGTCACAACCCACTCTGGCGCGTGATGTAATGCTTAAATACAACACAGAGACATTGGGTCTCATTTACCAACTGACTTAAGACAAAGTTAAGAAAAAAATTTGTCCTAGCTCCACTTAAGACATTTCCGGGCCGATTTTGGGATTCACGAACGGTCCCTTCTCAGGGATTCGCTCTTAGCTAAGAGCAGGATTTAGGAGAGCTGAAAAGCAGTCGTAAGTCGGACATACTGGTGTGCACCGTGTAGGGCTTTAAGAGTGTGCGTGTGTGTGTGTGCACGCGCGCTGCGGCAGGTGGCCAGGAGGCGTGAATATTAAAGGCAACCAACTTGTGTTCAGCTTTTCGTTCAGCGTTTCTCTGATTGGCCACACGGCCAATCAATCAATCCACTAGCACACGCCCTTGCGGCAAGAGAGACGCGGCAGGCAGAAGTGCTGGTCGAACCAGCGGTGTTCTGTTGTGTGACTGTACTACAGCGGTGTTCTGTTGTGTGACTGTACTAAACTCTTCCACCACATGACCGACATTTGACATACAGTACACCTCCTATCTATGTTGGGATTATGTTTGGTCATGACAAAACAATAAAAATCGCTACTGTTAGTAAGCTGCCACCACCCACTTCAATGACAGAGCTCTCATATTTGCGAATGCATAAACTATATCTTAAATTATGGCGATGTGTCTAATATGGCTGTCGCGAAGTCATTGATAAGCGACAGCCATATTAGACACATAGCCATAATTTAAGATATAGTTTATGCATTCGCAAAATATGAGAGCGCTTGTCATTGAAGGGCTTCCTACAACGGAGGAACGGCCACTGCTGCTGCTGCTGGAGCTGAACCGAGTCAAGCCGGCGGCGGCGCACGGAAGCCGGGGAAAAAACAACCGCGTCGCCCCGCTGGCTCTTCAGCAAGCAGCCTCCACAGCTCCAGTTAACCTAATTTATACCGTAATGAATCATTAAAAAATATACCGTTAACTGGAATATGTTGTTTCTTTACACATATGTTGGATTATGTAATTGGGTTGTCATGACAAAACAATAAAAATAGCTACTTTACATCAGGGTGAACGCTGTTACACTGCCACCACCCACTTCAATGACAGAGCTCTCATATTTGCGAATGCATAAACTATATCTTAAATTATGGCGATGTGTCTAATATGGCTGTCGCGAAGTCATTGATAAGCGACAGCCATATTAGACACATAGCCATAATTTAAGATATAGTTTATGCATTCGCAAAATATGAGAGCGCTTGTCATTGAAGGGCTTCGTTCTACAACGGAGCACGGTCGCTGCTGCTGGAGCAGGACCGAGTAGAGCCAACGGCGGTGCACGGAAGCCGGGGACAAACCACCGCATCGCCCCGCTGACGTTAAAAACGCGAAATAACGTTACAGCTTACAGTTCCACACTGATGTACAGTGACACCCAGAGTTTCTAGTTACAGTAGTGACGCGCAAATCGAGATAGTCCTAACACTGTAACAGTGTTTATTATTAAGAGTCAGATAGTCCTAACAGTGTTTATAGTCCTAATGTAACGGAGGTACCGCAGTATATCCACAGTCACGGGTACAAGTAGTGACGTGGCTGTGGATGGTAAGCGGTACTGCAAGTAAACTCACTCCCCAGAGGCATCCAGACCCGGAAGCAAGGAGTGAATTCACTTCTTGCTTAGTGGTCTGTGATGCCGCCCGCGACGCGGGCGTCCGGGGTTCAACTCCCACTCAGGGCGATCCCTTAACAGGGGTCGAATCGACTAAACACAACGCAGACAAGATCAGACCGGCTACACGTGGTGCCGTTAGACCCGGATGCCCTGGGTGGAGTGAGTTTAGGGGGGTGAGTGTAACGGAGGTACCGCAGTATATCCACAGTCACGGGTACAAGTAGTGACGTGGCTGTGGATGGTAAGCGGTACTGCAAGTAAACTCACTCCCCAGAGGCATCCAGACCCGGAAGCAAGGAGTGAATTCACTTCTTGCTTAGTGGTCTGTGATGCCGCCCGCGACGCGGGCGTCCGGGGTTCAACTCCCACTCAGGGCGATCCCTTAACAGGGGTCGAATCGACTAAACACAACGCAGACAAGATCAGACCGGCTACACTAACACAGTGTTTATTAGTAAGAGTCAGATAGTCCTAACAGTGTTTATTATTAAGAGTCAGATAGTCGTAACAGTGTTTATTATTAAGAGTCCTAACAGTGTTTATTATTAATTAACATCATAAACGAACTACCAGATGTATTTTCTAGTTCAGCGCATTTCATAACTGTATGGGCTTTGTTTATACATGTACAGTGACGAGTGAATCTACCGTTGGTTGTTAAAAACGCGAAACATAATAATCAGTCAGCAGCGCTCCACTGCTACCGCAGCCCAACACAAGTGCGTTGGAACAGCAGCCCAACGGTACACAAGTTGGTTGCCCGCGCTGCCGCGCTTGCTCCTTGGATTTCATTTGGGACGTGGGACGGCTGCGCTTGCCTGCGCGTGGGGGCGGGGGGGGCGCGGCCAATCAGAGAAAAGCCGAACACAAGTTGGTTGCCTTTAATATTCACGCGGCCAGGAGCGTGCAACAAGACGGTATAAATATGGAATATTAATACAGTCTATTCCACTATAGCTATAGTGTGCTGTATGATGACTAGGGTTGGGCACCGAGAACCGGTTCTAATAGGAACCGGTTCCCAACTTCCGGTTCTGGAATATTTGCATTTCGATTCTTAATTTCGATTCTAAAAAAATTATTTAAATAAAAAAAAAATTACTTTGTTAATTAATACCCTAGTTACAGTACAGCAACCAAATTAAACTGTATCAAGTCAACTGACAATGTGAATAGTATGAAAAAAAAATTAGATAAAAAAAAAAAAACTCCTGCGAAATAAGCTGTGACCTGTTTTGACCTGCACCTCAAAGAATCGGAAACGAGAATCGTTTAGAACAGGAATCAAAATGGAGAATCGGAACCGGAATCGTTGAAATCCAAACAATGCCCAACCCTAATGATGACAATACATTTGAATCTAATCTAATTTTGATCCGTCGAAAATCACTTCCGTGCTACCTGTTGAATGAGCTGAATTATAATGAGCTGGAGGGGCATGTCTGTATGCAAATCGGGTCACAAGAACGTGCTCCCAAGGGTTCGCAGCTGTGATCATTTGGCAACAACCTCTCCATGTGTTGGTGAATCTGGGGGTAATTGTAATTGGCTTTCTCTTACGTCCTTCCAAGGAGGTTGTCGTAAGAGAAAACTTAAGACAATGTTGGTGAAGGAGGTCCATTGGGTCTCATTCAAGTTCAAGTTCAAGTTTCTTTATTAGTTGTCATACAAAAATACAGAATACTTTTATATGAAATGCATCTTTCTGTTTTGCTCCTGAGAGTGTGCTAGATAAAAATAGATAAGTATAAAATAAGTATAAAATAGAAAGTCAAGTACGTAGACAAGTGTAAACAAAACAAAAGTGTTCAATATACAGTACATATATACAATATATATACAATATACAGTACAATGCAGAAATGGGATGAGGTACAATTTAGGGTAAGGTGCAATGAGGTATGAGTTGTAGTGCAAATCTCTTTACCAATAAATATAAAGTGTGTTAAAGTGTCTAAAGTGGGTAAAGTGGGTGCTACAGTGAGTTGTTTATTTAAAGTGAGTGTGTACGTGTGGATGTGTGTGCTGTGAGTGTATTTGATGGTTTGTTACATAGTGTTATTGTCTTTGAGCATCCTGATGGCCTGGGGATAGAAGCTCCTTCTGAGTCTCTCTGTGCTTGCCATGAGACTCCGGTATCGCTTTCCTGACCGCAGCAGTTCAAAGAGGCAGTTGTTTGGGTGGCTAGAGTCTTTTATTATTCTCTTAGCCTTACTCCTACAACGCTTGTTGTAAATGTCTTGGAGAGTGGGAAGCCCACCTCCAATTGTGCGTTCGGCTGAACGGGCCACTCTCTGTAGTCTGCTACGGTCTTGTGCAGTGCTATTCCCAAACCAGGAGGTGACCAACGGACTTAAGACAAAAGTTAAGAATTTATTTTGTCCTAGCTCCACTTAAGACATTTTGGGCCGATTTTGGGATTCAAGAACGGTCCCTTCTCGGGGATTCGCTCTTAGCTAAGCAGTCATAAGAGCAGTCATAAGTCGGACAGACTGGTTCTTAAGGCTTTATTTGGGAGGAATCATGGTGATTGCGTTCATGTTAACTCTACAGACATTCTTGGAATTAAATAATCATAATAATAATAAATACGACAATATTTGTATGATACAAAATTACATTTTACATTTACAGAGGCATTGTGATATAATAAATAAAGGCACTACACCAACACTGCAAATGACAGTGGATAATTAACTAAGAAGAACTAAACCTAATCGTGTGGATATAGCTATAGTCAGTACTCGAATTAAAAAAAAACAGGGGGGATGGTCAGGGCTGCAGATCTCATGACAAGTTTGGGGGGGACGCAGAGTATGGGGGTCCGGGGGCATCGTCCACCGGTAGAAAATGTTAATGAGTTAAATACGCAAATTAAGCTTTTAGGAGTATTTCGAAACTATAATTACAGAGTGGGAGTAGATACACTACTCTTGATAGCACATATTATTGGGGGGGGGACAATTCATATTTTTCTGATGATTAGCTGACACAAATGCTAGCCTGGTTAAATACATCCAAGTCCTCATGGTTTAGCTAGCTACGTTAGTTAACTATTGATAGATAACTTATTACATAATAATATGATATTGTAAGGAAGGGGCAGGACCAGATAAGCTTTGCTTCTTTCTGTCCCTTCTCAAACAAAACCATTTGTCTTGAGCTATGTTGATTATTGCTTCCATAGGAAGATATATTTAATTGTATTTGTATTTTATTTTGTTTAATTTTTTTTTTGTTATTACAAATGTGTGTGTTTATGGTTGAAATTGTTCAAGATAAATAAAGATCAAATCAAATCTAACTGATGAAGTGATCCTTCTTCTAACAAGAGAGAAAAACGTAGCTTAGCTTTAAACTTATTCATTGCTTATGTCTAGAGCAGTGGTTCTCAACCTTTTTACATCAAGTACCACCTGAGAACGTAGCTGGCTTTCCAAGTACCACCATATGACCGAAGTTAAAATACAGTCTATTCAGCTATGCACAGTTCACGCAGGAGGCACATTTATTCCTAATAACATTATTTATTGTTAACTTTTGTCAGACACAGCCACAAGAACAACTGTATTTCAGCAAATGTACTAAATATGTCAAACTTAAATGTAAAAATGTCACATGTCATTTTTTGAACACAACAAAGCCACAGCCACTGGATTACAAGATTTACAGTGCAATGACGATATACTTTTTTCTTTTTCAAATGACAGTGTAGCCAAGACACCATGTGTAGGTCTCTTACTGAACAATCAGTGTTTTTCTCATCTCACCCACGTCTAGACACACATCACCAAGAGAGAATTGTACACATAGAAATAGAGATCCTTAAAGTTCTGTGAAGCTGAGAAACATCCCATGTAGGCTTCATTTTACTCACTCATATCACACAGAAACTACAAATGATCAATTTCACATGAGCAAGACAAGAGACAAGCAACTTACTGAAACTAATGAGGGTGGTGAAACTGAGATCTGGACTGCAGTACACATGCACGGTCTGGTTTGAGAGCAGTGGTTGAGATGCGTAAAATATCGAGCAGGTGGGAGTCAGTCTGGACTCTGGACCTCACGCGACTCTTGTTCAAGTTCATAACAGAGAATGTCTGCTCACAGATTATATGTAGAGCCGAACAAGCTCAGCATTATCTTTGCAAATGTTCGCATTTCTGGGTATTTACCTTTTATCCAGCTGTCGGTAAAAGTCAGAATCCGGCTCCTTGAACATGGGCTACCTCCTTTAATGTCCGCTGATAATTCTTCAACTCTCCTGGCCACGGTGTTTTGAGCACGACACATATTAGCAAACTCTTGCTTCTTTTCGGGGCAAATGCTATCCACTGCCTTCATCCGTCTTCAATAAACTCGCCTTCTGTAAAAGGTTTGCACTGTTTTGCCATTAACATCGCCACTTCATAGCTTGATTTGGTGCAGTTTTCCTTTGAATGGCAACGCTCTGTTAGCAAATTAGGCACACACACATGCTTCTGTATTTAGTGAAAAAACATTCTCATTTCTATCGCTCCTGGAAGCGGCGGCCCTCTTCATCAACTTTTCTTTTTTTAGGTGCATTCGCCATGGCTATTATTGCAGGATACATGGCCTCGCTGATGAAATTAGTTGTACCCCAGTATTACGTGCGCAGTTGTACGGTTGGCGCGCAGCATTCCTTGCCAGCATTCCGGACATAGTATGGGGGTCACGTGGAGACAGCTATTGCTAGAGAAGGTGCTGCCACCCTGAGGTGAAGAAAGAAATTGCAACTTGAACTTTTATGAATAATTCATTCGGTTTGACGTGCTGGCGGGTGGGAGTACTTTGATGGAAGGGATGGGAAGGGGGGATGGCCGTTTTAGAAGGGGGATGATATTGACCGTTTTTATTTCAGGGGGGATGCCATCCCCCCTCATCCCCCCTCAACTCGAGTACTGGCTATAGTGGAATAGACTGTATTAATATTCCATATTTATACCGCCTTGTTGCGCGCTCCTTTGTGAATGAGTGACGTACGCTCATTCAGGGGTTCGCAGCTGCGATCATTTGGCAAGTTAAGACAACCTCTCCACGTGTCGATGAAACCGGGGGTAACTGTCATACGCTTTCTCTTACGAACTTCCAAGGAGGTTGTCGTAAGAGAAAACTCAAGACAATGTTGGTGAATGAGGTCCATTCTCCACAGCTACCCTGTCGGGTAGAATCTCAAAATAATTTTGAGAACTGAACATTCCAAGGATGGTGCAACAATGGCTTCTGGTTGTTGAAACCAAGGAAACTATAAAAGAAGGAAGGTTCATCATATAAATGAGGAGATGGTGACTCCCATTCAACTCAGTGTTGGCCGAACTGAACGTTTCCACCCTTGTCACCAATGTGCGTTCATGCGCTACACTTCTCTTATAGTTTCCTTGGTTGAAACCTAACACATGAAATGTGATTAGGTTCGATAGCTCCTCCCACCATAGACCTCTTAACTCAATCAGCGCCGCAGCGATATGCGTGATGTGTTGTTAACAGGCCGACGCTATAAAATATAGGAATACGTGGCAGTGTTTGCAGGGCTATAACTATATTCTATATTGTAGCTATGGATACAATACTAGTATGGCCCATTTGACATCGACTATCTATCGTTCAATATGTGTTAAAGAAAAATAAATTGCATCCATACATTCCCGTTTTATACCGTGCAGGGCTGTACGCTAATCTTTTTCATTAGGGGCACAGCCTAAATGAAAAATGTAGGGGCACAGAATATTTTTTAGGGGCAAATTTGATCATTATAGTGCAAAGAAATATGTTCCTCCTGCCTCATTACTGTGGTCCTTTTATTTAACATTTAAGTGCTTTTGTTTTCAGGTTTGTATCTTTTATAATGAACCAACTGAAGTATTACCACAGATGCAAACATTTCTTCTTTCATTGATAACAGTGTATTAACAGGGTTCATTAGGGATGGGTATCGTTAGGATTTTATCGATTCGATACTACTACTCTTATCAATACTGCTTAACGGTTCGGTACTTTATCACTACTCTTATCAGTTATTTTTGATTATTTTGCAAGATTTTTTTTTTTATTAAGAACAGAATCGACATTGCTTTATTATTCTTTTATATAACTATATTACTGCACATGGCTACTTTTTGATCAATTAATACAAGCAGTAAGATAAATTAACTATTTTGATGCTTTGATCGTCACCAACGGCACACGTTATGAAGTAACGTTACAAACATATATTGTGATCGAAGTGAAGTCATGGTTAGATCACAGCAGGATTGATACCATATAGGCCTTACCTTCACTAGGATGTGCCCCAAAAAGAATATTCCAATCATCTGATCCCAACATAATCTGCCACACATCATGCACCGGGAGCATTTCACACTTCTCAATCCGACCGTTATAACCGCTCCCCTTGCCTGACAAATGCAAATCCGACCGGAGACTTTTGATCGACGCACAGGCCAAGATAGTCCACCATCATCCCTGTACCCAAAAAATCTACGCCCGCTTGCCTCAACGACTACCGCCCTGTAGCCCTCACCTCCATAGCCATGAAGTGCTTTGAGAAGCTAGTGAAGGGCTACATCTGTTCCTCCCTCCCCATCAACCTGGACCCTCTGCAATTTGCATATCGCCCCAACAGGTCCACGGAGGACGCCATAGCCCACGTGCTGCACACAGCAGCATCACACCTGGACAAGAGGCAGGGGAACTATGTGAGAATGCTGTTCATCGACTACAGCTCAGCATTCAATACCATAGTCCCCTCCAAACTCATAGCCAAGCTCAGGGACCTGGGCTTGAACTATGACCTCTGCCAGTGGGTCTTGGACTTCCTGACGGGCAGACCCCAGGTGGTAAGAGCAGGCAACTGCACCTCCTCATCCATCACGCTCAACATAGGGGCCCCCCAGGGCTGTGTTCTGAGCCCCCTCCTCTACTCCCTGTACACACATGACTGCGTAGCACAGCGGAACAACAACACCATCATCAAATTTGCTGATGACACAGTAGTGGTGGGCCTGATCTCTGCCAACGACGAAAGGGCCTACCTGGAAGAGGTAGAGAACCTGTCACAGTGGTGTCAGGAGAACTGCCTCTCCCTGAACGTCAGCAAAACAAAAGAGATGATTGTGGACTTCAGAAGGTCGGGGGTCAAGGACTACAGCCCCCTCAGCATCGACGGGGCACCGGTTGAGAGAGTGAACAGTTTCAAGTACCTCGGAGCCCACATATCCGAGGATTTGACATGGATCCTTAGGAACTTCTACTCATGTACAATAGAGAGCATCCTGACTGGCAACATCACCTCCTGGTTTGGGAATAGCACTGCACAAGACCGTAGCAGACTACAAAGAGTGACACGTTCAGCCGAACGCACAATTGGAGGGGGGCTTCCCACCCTCCAGAACATTTACAACAAGCGGTGCAAGGGGAAGGCTAAGAGTATTATTAAGGACTCGAGCCACCCGAACAACTGCCTCTTTGAACTGCTGCGGTCAGGCAAGCGATACCGGAGTCTTAAGGCGAGCACAGAAAGACTCAGAAGAAGCTTCTATCCCCAGGCCATCAGGCTGCTAAACGAACAATAAACACTATGCAACAACCATCAAATGCACACAGCACACACACCCACACGCACACACTCACTTAAACAAACAACACACTGCAGCACCCACTCTCCACACTTTAGATCACACAAACACACTTTATATTTATTGATAAAGGATTTGCACTACAACTCGTACACCTACTGTAAATTGTACCTAAATTGCACCTCATCCTATTTCTGCCTTGCACTATATAGTATTGTATATTAGTACACTACACAGTATTGTATATTATATGGTAACTCAGTTACGTCTACTCTGCATCGAACATTGTACATATGTCTATACTGAACACTGTGACCTCATTTTTTTACTTCTAATTTACATGCTATACTATGTTATTTTATTTCATACTTATCTTGTCTTGCACAGTCTCTGGAGCGTAACAGTAAGAAGCATTTTGTATAAAAGTATTCTGTACTTCTGTATGACAACTATTAAAGAAACTTGAAACTTGGGTGGATGCGGCCGGTATTGCACTTTGGAATTCTCAGGATGATTCCCCATGTTAACCCAGATGTCTGTGTGCCTGTAATGAATGGAAATGTCGAATAAAAGAAATAACGATGAAAACCCGACTATACTCAGGTCTGGCGCTGAGTGGTTGGCGAGTTAACCCGACTATCATCGGGTCCGGCGCTGATTGAGTTAAGTGTCAACAACAACAAAGCTGCGGTTGCCTTTATTTTTCACCTATATGGCGATGGCTATGGCTATGGTGGTTTCTTTTCCTCTTTACCACTAATTCCTTTACAGTGCGTTTGGGCTGAGAGGTACAGTAAAGTGACGTTTTACAGGAGAATTACATGTTTTGCTAAGTAGCCTACTTTTAAGAGTTTCAATGCAATTCCGTTATGCCCCCCACTACGAGAATCCTGGTGATGTCAGGGGTCATGTGCTATAATGCTATAGGAGTTTTGGCTACAGACTTTTCCTTATTTTGTGGTAATCTGCCTCTCTCTGGACTCATGAACAGTCATGTCCCGTTCATAAACTGCCCTCTGGACATCTAAACAAGCAACAGATCAAGCACCCAGACGCAGCAATGATCATAGCCGGCGACTTAAACCAGGCGAATCTGAAGAAAGTGATGCCAAACTTCTTCCAGCACATCGCTTGCACCACCAGGGGAGGAAATACGCTTGATCATTGTTACACCCCGTTTAGAACCGGTTACAAGGCAGTACCAGCACCTCCATTAGCTGGTTCAACAAGCACATCGGATCACGACGCCATCTTGCTTATCCCCGCCTACCGGCAGAGATCACGTGACGCTGTCGTGTCACGTGAGGTAAAGAAGTGGTCCGACCAATCAGAGGCCACGCTACAGGATGCACTCGAGGACGTCGACTGGGGGATGATTCAGGCCAGCTCCAGTGACGTCAGTGAGTTTGCTGATGTTGTTGTCAGTTTCATAACAACACTAACCGATAGCATTGTACCCACGAAGATGATTCGGATATTCCCGAACCAGAAACCGTGGGTTGACAATACTATCCGAGTGGCCCTGAATGCTCGCACCACTGCTTATAACCTAGGCAGAGCGTCAGGAAATATGGATGAGTATAAGGCTACAGTCTATACTCTGCACAAGGCCGTAAAGCTTGCTAAGAGGACATACGCTGGCAAGATGGAGGCACAAATGGCCCAGAACAATACAAGAGGTTTACTATATGGCGAGGACTACGGACGATAACTGACTACAAAGTCAGCGCCCCCTCAATCGGGAGTGCCGGAGCCTCTCTCGCGGATCAACTCAACTCCTTTTACGCGCGGTTCGGTGCAAACAGTGGCGACGCTAGCTCACCGGCTAACGACGTCACTGGCGCGCCGGCCACCGTGGAGGGGGGGGGGGGGGGGCATCCGCGGGGGGGGGGGGGGGCACTCTCATTGACGGAACACAGTGTGAGAAGAGCATTTATGCGGGTGAATACCAGGAAAGCAGCTGGCCCAGATGGGATAACAGGATGGATACTTAAGTCCTGTGCTAACCAGCTAGCCCCAGTGTTCACCACCATATTCAATCTATCCCTGGCTGAGTCTGTGGTCCCTGCCTGCTTCAAGGTGTCCACTATAATCCCAGTACCAAAAAAATCCTCCCCAGCAGGTCTTAATGACTACAGACCGGTGGCACTCACCTCTGTGGTCATGACATTTTTTGAGAGGCTGGTTAAGGATTACATTTGTGCCTCTCTCCCCAGTGATATGGACCCTTTGCAATTTGCATACAGGTCAAACAGGTCCACTGATGATGCGGTCTCTCAGGTACTACACAACATCCTCTCTCACCTAGACAGCCAGAAGGGGGGCTATGTGAGACTGTTGTTCATTGACTATAGCTCAGCGTTCAACACCATAGTCCCTACCAGACTGGTGGACAAGCTGATCGAGCTGGGTCTGAGCTCCGCTCTGAGCACCTGGATACTGGACTTTCTGAGTGAAAGGCCTCAGGCAGTCAGGGTGGGGGGTCAGACCTCCAACACCATCACCCTGAGTATCAGGTGCCCCCTGCTGTATTCACTCTACACACATGACTGTGTGGCCAGGTTCAGCTCCAACTCCATAGTGAAGTTTGCGGACGACACAGTGGTGGTGGGGCTGATCTCTGATAACGACGAGAAGGCCTACCGAGAGGAGGTTGATGTACTGGCACGCTGGTGTCAGGACAACAGCCTGCTCCTGAACATTGGTAAAACCAAGGAGCTGATCGTGGATTTTAGGAGAACACAGCAGGGGACACACACACCACTGTGGATAAACAGGGCTACCGTGGACAGGGTGAGCAGCTTTAAGTACCTGGGGGTCCACATCTCAGAGGACCTGACATGGACAACACACATAGACTCAGTTGTAAAAAAAGGCGAAGCAGCGCCTCTACCACCTGAGACAGTTAAGGAAGTTCAGAGTATCGGGGAAGATACTCCAGTCCTTCTACTCCGGAGCTGTAGAGAGCATCTTGACTGGAAACATCACTGCCTGGTATGGAAACAGCAAGGCACAGGACAAGAAGGCCCTACAGAAAGTGGTGCGCTCAGCTGAGCGTACTACGTGTATGGCACTACCACCCCTGCAGGTCTTATATAACAAGAAGTGCAAATCCAGAGCCTGCAGAATAATGAAAGACCCTCACCACCCCAACAACAGCCTGTTCAAGCTGCTGCGGTCAGGCAAACGCCTGCACACACCAGCAACTAGGACAGAGAGACTTCGGCTCAGCTTCTTCCCCCAGGCCATCAGAGTCTTGAACACTGAACTCTCCACACACAAACACACATGAGCACACACACAACACACATACTGTATACGCTCACACACTAACAGACACTTTAGCACGAACACACACATGCTGCACACGCACACACTCAACGGTCACTTTACACAATGAAAAGGTCACTTTAAAAAAAGTAATTAATTAATAAATAAAAAAGAACGAGAGTGGTTCTTGTATAGTAAATAGATGGATATAGCAAGATAGCATAAGGATATATAGTATAACTGTATATTGTATAGTATTGTATAGTAGTGTACATAAGACCCAGTGCCTCATCCGTAGCTAACACTGTATTGCACTATCGCAGGACCTTAGCATGTCTTTACCATGCTTTTTGTAAACTTTATGTACATTATACCTGTTATGTCTTATTTTTATTTGTATTACTTGTATTATTGCACAATCGCTGCGGGCATGACCACCCGCATTTCACTGTATGCTTGTATGCCGTGACAAATAAAACTCTTGACTTGACTTGACTCTGCTGCCATCCTGTGGCCTGTTGCTGCTATTGCCGCTACTGCCTGTATTCATGTTTCACCTGTCGTCTCTAGTCCTTTTTTTGATCCACTTTTTCTCCCATTTTTCTATTTTTCTCCCATCCCAATTTTCATATCGTCCAATTCAACCCTCCCCTGTCTTCGAACGTTGTTTCTTGCCTCCCACAAGCCGGCTGCAATGTGGACTAAGTCATACATAGCACGAGTCCCCTCCAATACTCGAGGTAACAGCCGTTGCATCTTTTCACCTGCGCGGCTCGATCTCTCAGCGTCGGGGGTCTGGGCTTTGGAGGGGCCCCGCCCCCGTCGCTTCTTGATTCTACTGCGCAGGCGCACCAACCGACCTGTAGGAGTCGCTGTCCACAACGCCCGATCCCCACCCTTCAGTTTCCCTCCCCGTAATACGGCCAATGTGTATTACTGTGGATGACCAGCTAAACTGAAAGCAATGTGGAGAGCGGGGCTCGAACAGCATTCGTTGCCAGCGCCTTGCCCACTGCGCCACGTAGCCGCCCCTGTCGTCTCTAGTCCTATCCATGTTTATTAATCTGTTCTCTGTCGTGTTCACTACTCTGCTCCCTGTGTATCTGCTATCTGTGCTATTCCGCGTTGTCTAGTCTAGTGTTGTTCTCCGGTGTCCGTGTATCTATTGTTATTTAGTCATGTCATGTTTTAGTCTGTGTTGTTTCCCCAGCTGTGACTCATTATCATTACCTCCTCAAGTCAAGTCAAGTCAAGTCAAGAGTTTTAATTGTCACGGCATACAGGTATACAATGAAATGCGGGTGGTCTTGCCCGCAACGATGTGCAATACAGTGGTACATATAATAGAATCAAAAGAAGAAAACAACATTGTGCAGTAAACAGGTAACAGGTAACATGGAGTGACATCTCGGTATCTGTACATAGTTATTTACAGAGCATATGGGACATGCTAGTTAGCTTTGGTAGTGCAATACACTGTTCCTGTTATTCTAATTTAAAGTGTCCTTTCCTTTGGCCATAAGTGTGCGTGTGTGCGACATGAGTGTGTGCCCGCTCATGTTAAAGTGTTAAGTGGCTGCTCGTGTGTGAGCGTGCACAGTGTGCGTGTCGTGTGTGTGTTCATGTAGCTTGTGTGTGGATAGTTCAATGTTCTGAGCACTCAATGTTCATTGTTCATGGCTCTGATGGCCTGGGGGAAGAAGCTGAGCCTAAGCCGCTCTGTCCTAGTAGCTGGGGTTCGCAGGCGTCTGCCTGACCTCAGCAGCTGAAACAGGCTGTTATTGGGGTGGTGAGGGTCTTTCATTATCCTGCAGGCTCTGGATTTGCACCTCTTGTTGTATAGAACCTGCAGGGGGGGTAGTGCAATACCCGTGGTACGCTCGGCTGTATTTATACCTGCGTCTCCCTTGTTTGCGTCATTGTCCTGTTCCGTGTATCCTGTTACCTTGTGTTCCGTATGCTCTACCCAGTCCGTCCGTGTTTACCTTGTACCATGTCTTGCCCTCGTGAAGATCCTGTCGTGTACCCTGTCGTTGCCTGCCTTTCGCGGAATTCCCCTTTGTTCAGTCAGTTAGTAAGTTATTCCAGTGTTCCTCATTTTGTCGCTCTCCTTTGCTTTTCAAGTCTCAGTCAGTTTCTTTTTTTCTTTTTTTGAGTTTATGTTTTCCCTCTGAGCCAGCCCAGCTGCGCATTTTATGTTCCGTGCTTCGTGTTTGTACTTTTGTTGCCACCGCAAGTAAATCGTTATTGTTCCTCATTCAGTCGACTTTTGCCTCGACTCTCTAATCGCCTCTGTCCTGCGTTTGGGTCCACACTCCCCCACGCTCCACACCTCACCAGATTCTAACATATTTTTTAATTGCTACTTTGAATTGTCAAGTTCCCTGCCCTATCAGAGAGAAACCACTATCAGAAGACCTCACAGGCTCCAGACTAACTTAACTTTATCCAGTGGTCGCACATGCTTGGTCGCACCCTTTTTAAATATAATAATTTTTTTATTACATTCTAAATATTAGGCTATTATAATGAACTCATAGAGCATTCTTCTTTATCACTATAACCTCAATATAGCCAATTAGGATATTAGACAGTCTTCCATTATGACACGGGCAAAGACAATCTCACATTCTTTGGTAGAGACATCGGTGGCACCATCTATCATAAATGATAGGTCGGGGGTGTTATCTATAGATCTACTTTATGTGGTCAAGCCAGCGTAGGTATACACACTATACTAGTAGTGCATTATACGCAGTTGTTGTTGTGACTAGAAAAGTAGAGCCAAGGGTACATTGTCACTCAAACAGCACTGCCAGTGACAGCACTGGCAAGTCAGCGGAGTAATATAATAATATAATAAAATAATGTTATTATTATATATCAGGAGCTTGCACAAACTAGCCGAGACCTGTAATTTTGAGAGTGAAAATGTCTGCGATATATTAGTCATCAGGTTACTTGACAAAGAACGATTAGAAAAGTTACAGTTGAAGGCAGATCTCATGCTCAACAATGCAATAGAAATGGTGCGACAGTCAGAGAAGGTGACAGGTCACTAGGTCAGTAAGCAAGGCGCATGCTTTGGCAGCTAAATTGAGTGGTCAACAGGGACAAATGTCCAGCACACAACACAGGCTAACCCAGATACAGTGATGCTCAAACCAAGAATGAGAAGAATGGCAAACATGGACAGAGAAGCAATGAGAGAATGCACACATGTTACAGATGTGAGAACAGCCATTCAAAAGGGCACTGCAAAGCCATAAACGTTGAATGTCATACAGTACCTGCAGAAAAATAGGCCATTTAATTTGTTGTACCAGGAATACTTGTATTCTGCACCTTTCTTTTTTTTTTGTATTTTATTTTTTTATTATTTTTTAAACAAACACATAAACAAACATGACAACACACGATAAGATATACAAGCATTAATTGTCAGAGCACATCCAATGAGATCACATTTAGTTAATTGTCTTATATAAGATATACCCCTAATACCTGTTATCTAAAAAACCTACACACATATGCTCCAGCTCGAACCCCCCCCTCCCGGACCCCACCTTGAGAAGTACCTCCACTATCCCTCGCACCTAACCAGACACTACCATTATAAGCTAGCTTTTATTCTCTCCACCACTTCTAACCACATTGACATTTTGGATTCATTGAGACCCAGAATTCTTGCTGTAGATATTTCTTGATAAATTACATCGAGATATGTAAGAAACCAAACTTTACGGCAGATTTTTTCCGGTTGAAACCAGCGTGATGCGATCAGCTTTTTAGCTACTGTGATACCCGATAAAACCAATCTCTTTAGCTGTGGATTCACTGCAAACTCAAAAACATCATTCAATAGTAATACCGAGGGGTGTACAGGTATATTCCAAGATACGAGTTTTGATATTTGTTGGGTCACATCTTTCCAGAATGCCTTAACTGGTGAGCAGTCCCAATACATGTGCATAAATGTCCCTTCGTCCCCCTTTGTACATTGGGAGCATTTGGAGTCTTGTTTAAGCCCCATTCGGCACAGTCTTATAGGAGTCAGGTATGTCCTGTGAATATAGTTAAGATTGATTTGTTGATGATCCGGGTTCCTTGATGTAAGTCGGACATTTGCCCAGGCTCCTTGCCAATCAAAGTCATTTTCCAGGTCTGGTATATTCCTCCTCCAGACAGAGTCTAGTTGGAGGGTTTCATACGAGGACGTTAGTAATTGATGATAAAATTCTGAAACAAAACCTCTCGATGTCTCCCTTTCGTAGAAGAATTTGTGGTATCTGTGGTGTTCAATTGGTCTGTCTAATGGAACACCGTGAGACTTCAAACATAGCTGTAATTGTTTGTAAAAAAGCCATGTGGACTTGGTGAGATTAAATTTTTTGCGTATTTCTTTATCACTACAAAAACCCTGTTTGTTAAAAACATCCCCTAATGAGTGTATGCCTTGCTCTTCCCATATAGGGAATCTTATCTCAGTGGTGTACATAGAATCGAATGTGCACAGTGAGCAAAGAGCAATACAATTACCGTTGCTACCTCAGCTAACGTTACATAAATTACTACTCACAGCCCTCCAGGCATTGCTGTTCATACTGTATCTTGGTCGTGGTAAGACCTGGTCGTACAAACAAGGTTTGTTGGAAACTGCCAAAATTAGCTTCTCCTCCATTAACGATTGGTTTGTTTTGTCCTCAGATACCTCAGATTTGTAATCCCTCCCCTCGGTTGATTTGGTCTGTCGACAAGAAGGTGACTTTGGTGCGCTCCGAGGCTAAAGTTGAAACCTTTTCAACAGAGCACCCTATAAAGCGCTGTTTAAAAAATGTGAGACGCATAGTTTGGAGGAGACTACCTGCCTGTCGCGACAAAACCATTGAAGGCAATAGGAAATTACTGCTCATGAAAGGCGCAGGCTCATTGAAAAAGGCGTCCAATGATCACTGCCTAAGATTGTGAAGGTTACCGAAACGTTGTGTATTAAATATAGTGTATCCAGTAAAAGGACAAGAGTTCTCTTCTCTTGCTTATGGACATTTCCTCCTACGCACCTGTCTACAAGAAACTGAAGGTATGCATGAGCCTGTTTATATCAAAGGTAATCTGTAATGGGATGCTGTAAGACTCACTAGTTAGTGGAGTAATACTTAACTGTAATGTTCTGACAGTCTGAAAATATTTACTGACTGTGCTTTCATATGTAACTCACATTGTGTTGAGGCATATAGAGGGAGGATGTTGTGTAGTGATCTTTAGATCTACTTTATGCAGTCAACCCAGCGTAGATATACACACTATAATAGCAGTGCATTATACGCAGATGTTGTTGTGACTAGAAAAGTAGAACCACAGGTACATAGTTGTTATGTCACGTCTGTTATTAATAAAGAGTTACCTAGTTTCTACAAGGAAACAAAACAATACAGGGGGGGCGGAGGCCATTTTGTCACCAGTCTTTTCCCAGAGGTTGTCTGATACTGCTCCTATAAACTGGGCACAGGCCACGTCAGTGTGATCTGGGAGTCACTATGTTATAGGCAGTAGCCTAATGGGAGGGCCTCAGCGTTTCGGGTCATGCATCGGTCCCTGCTGGTTTTGTGTTTCGTTGTGCAACTTCAAAGTTTCAAGCTTAAACTGTATTGACCCGGTTGCCTGCAATACACATACAGTATTGCTTTCCTCTTGTACCACAACCACAGGTACTGCGTTGGCCATTGTGGTTGAAAGTAGTACTTTCTCTTCTTCACTGGCTCAGTCTGTCTCTCCCTGTCTGCACCTTCATAATCAGTGGCATCTGAGTCAGAACCTCTTGGTAGATCTCTCTCCTCACCAGCCTCCTCCACCGGCCTCCTCCTCTCTCTCCTGACCAGCCTCCTCCTCTCCTTCCAAACCAGCCTCCTCCTCTCTCTCCTCCTCCTCCTCCTCCTCCTCCTCCTCCTCCTCCTCCTCCTCCTCCTCCCCACCAGCCTCCTCCTCTCTCTCGTCAGTATCCTCCTCTTCCTCCTCCTCCCCACCAGCCTCCTCTCTCTCCTCCTCCTCCCCACCAGCCTCCTCCTCTCTCTCCTCCTCCTTCTCCTCCTCCTCCTCCTCCTCCTCCTCCTCCTCCTCCTCCTCCTCTTCCTCCTCCTCCCCACCAGCCTCCTCCTCCTCCTCATCGTCCTCTCTCTCCTCCTCTTCCTCCTCCCCACCAGCCTCCTCCTCCTCCCCACCAGTCTCCTCCTCCTCCTCTCTCTCCCCACCAACCTCCTCCTCTCTCTCTCGTGAGTCTCCTCCTCCTCCTCTTCCCCACCAGCCTCCTCTCTCTCCTCCTCCTCCTCCCCACCAGCCTCCTCCTCTCTCTCCTCCTCCTCCTCCCCACCAGCCTCCTCCTCTCCTCCTCCTCCCCTCCCCACCTTCCTTAAAGCACACTCAGTCACTGGTCGCATGGTTCCTTGCCTCTCAAGGTAAAGAGTCTGTGTGAACCCGCAGGTAAAGAGTCTGTGTGAACCCGCAGGTAAAGAGTCTGTGTGAACCCGCAGGTAAAGAGTCTGTGTGAACCCGCAGGTGAAGCTAAAACCCATTCATTTTCTCATGCTGTGTGAGGTAGAGGCAAACCCTTATTTGGGCAGAAAATACGATGACACAC
The DNA here is from genome assembly GCF_963971535.1 of Notolepis coatsorum. Classification (NCBI taxonomy): domain Eukaryota; kingdom Metazoa; phylum Chordata; class Actinopteri; order Aulopiformes; family Paralepididae; genus Notolepis; species Notolepis coatsorum. The sequence continues at coordinate 64,225,146 of NC_140172.1, forward strand.
ATGAGAGGTCGGTAGTAGGCGATCATCTCACCGGGGGCAAAGCGCGGAGAGTACAGTAAGTGGCGTGACGTGCCTGCGTCCCTCCACATTAAACACATCAAATATTTCATTACATTCCATTAATATGGAATTCCATAATCCCCCATCCCCTCATTCTAAGTGGTCCAAAACCTTTTTAATGCTACGCCTGTGTAATGATCCTAAATGGCTTCAACCGTGAGAGCTGTGAATGCTGCTATCAGAGGCCGCCTGTGACTTTCTTCTGCTTCAGTAGGAATGAGTCAGTCACACACACACACACACACACACACACACACACACACACACACACGCGCGCGCGCACACACGCACACGCACTCATGCACACACACACGCACGCATGCACACACACACACACACACACATACATACATACACACATGCACGCGCACACACACGCACACACACACACATGCACACACACACGCACACACACACGCACACACACACAGGTGCTGGTGATTCTGAAGAAGCTGCAGCTGCCTGGGTTTTAAATCCTTGCCGCTCTCTGGATGATGATCATTTAGCTCTAATTGGATTATATAAAAGACAGAACACGGCATGACTGTGACTTCACGCCTTCCACGTCCCTTTGCCCCTGCGACAACGTGGACGACTAGCTGCCGGCATCCTCTGCTCTTTACATTTGCTCTGAAGCGGTCAGCGTCTGGAGAATCTGTGTTACGACTAGGGATGAGCACCGGGTAATGTTTTCCCAGATCAAGTACTCGCACGAATTACTTGAGGGATGATCGAGTACTTGTTTAGGGATCTATTTTTAGAACGCATCTTAAAGAGCATGGCAGCAGCAATAACCAAATATTGCGCGGAGTCACACACACACACACACACACACACACACACACACACACACACACACACACACACACACACACACACACACACACACACACACACACACACACACACACACACACACACACACACAGAGGCTACAAATTGTATTATGTCTCGCTCCACAGACATAGCAATGCACAGCAATATACCCGATGTTTAATGCATATCAGTCAAAACAGTCAGGTACCATTTGTTATAATTAAATGTACTCCACTCTGTCTGCAGCAGGTATCTCCGCTCATGGAACAGCATGTTCATATCAATGAACGCTATGCAAAATGGGTAACATGTTCTTGGCACAATTAGGAAATGCACAAACACGAACTGCTGTTTTTATCTATAAGATAATGCTAAGCTAACTGTATCCCAATGCAACCACTGGCACTGGCAACTTTAATTTAACCAGGCAGGTCAATTAAGAAGACAATTTACATGTCAGTTAAAAGGCTAGGTGATTATGTGTATATGTGTGTATTGTGTATGTGTATGTGTATGTGTATTGTGTATTGTGTATGTGTATGTGTATGTGTATTGTGTATGTGTATGTGTATGTGTATTGTGTATGTGTACATGTATGTGTATGTGTATGTGTATTGTGTATGTGTATGTGTATGTGTATTGTGTAGTATGTGTATGTGTATTGTGTATGTGTATTGTGTAGTATGTGTATGTGTATGTGTATTGTGTATGTGTATGTGTATGTCGGCTGGTTATCCGGAGGTTCCCGGTTCGATTCCCGCTCCTCCCGGGCAGTGTGTCGAAGTGTCCTTGAGCAAGACACTTAACCCCTAACTGCTCCCGATGAGCAGGTTGGCACCTTGCATGGTCGCCACTGCCATTGTGTGTGAATGTGTGAGTGAATGGGTCAAATGTGAGGAACAAATTGTAAAGCGCTTTGGATAAAAGCGCTATATAAATGCAGTCATTTACCATTTATGTGTATGTGTATGTATTTCAATGGCGGTTCCAGTTTCCGAGTCAGGCCTGTACAGACCGGAGTGTGGCCCTGTTGACTTTGCATTGGTTCCTGTTACACTGAAAACATTTGAAACCTGTTGTTGTTCATTGAACGAAAGCTTTTCTTTCTCACTTCCCTTCCCTCACCTGTATGGAACTCCATTAGAAGCGGGTGTTTTATCTACCATGTACTGCTCGCACATGAAAGGAACTGTCCGCTGGTTCTACCTGGAGTAGTTTGTAGGCTACATTTTATACGTCTGCATAGATTGCTTTTCTTTTGAACAGTTTTCTCCAGAAATTGAAGATGATAAAAAAATAACGGAAAACGCTTAATCTTTCCCCCGTATTACGGAACACAAAAGAGAACAGAGATAGTTGTTGGGGGAAACATTTTAAATAATTTTTGTATTCCGTTTGTGTTCGGCTTCTCGCTAAATCTCATTAAGGGCTTCGTTATTGCTCGGATTGGGGTGTGAGCCAGCCTTTTGATCTGGGCTGTGGTGTGTGTGTGTCGCCGTGTGTCTGTGTCAGATCTCAGGAGCCGATAATTAGTTGGCTGCTTGGGCGGCGTGGCGGGGAGGGGAATGTGATTATGGGGGAGTTTATTGTCTCTCTCGGGCACAATCAACCTTCCTTCACCACGAGCCTCCTAAAATCTGGCCCCTACACACGGCCCTATAACGTGACTTATGGGGCCTCTTTCCCCCAGCCGCGTCCGGACCGGAACGCCACACCATCTGCAACACGCTGCCCGTTACCACCCAGCATGACACACTATAAACACCAGTAGTTGAGGATGGAACCCACACTAGTACACTACGCAGCACAGCTTGTGTTTGCTGACAGAGAAGTAACCGTCCTTATTTAGGCAGCCAATCCCTGTGTGTCTCCGTCCCCACGTCCCCCATAGGGATTATAAAATGCTAATCATCATTCATCTGGGGTTTCATCTCTGTATCCTTGCATGGGCTACTGGAGGCTTTTTTTTTTTTTTTACTGTGTTATGATTTACTGTCGCTTGCCAGTCCTGGACAGAGAGCATTTTAAAAGGGGCAATGATAATATGCCTTCGTCCCCAGCTTGAAAACAGGCGTGAAAATGAAAATGGAGATGATTCTGTAGTACAAAATCTACATTCAGCACAGTGTACATTTTAATGTATTTTTTCTTCTCTCCATTTAAAAGGAGTGTAACGGAGGTCCGTGAGTAATATCCACAGTCACGATGGACGTGTGTTGTGAAGTGACTGTGGCAGTAAGCGGTACTGCGAGTTAAACTCACTTCCCCTTAAAAGACACATAGACACGTTACCAATAAGTGAATTCATCTCTTGGTATAGCGGTGCGGCCAACCCGTGTTTGAAACTCCCTCGGGGCATTGACATTTAACACAACGCAGAAGGAGTAACATACGATCGGTCACAGGAACACGCCAACATTATGGGAAATGTGCTTACCGTTTTCTTCAGAGTCAAAGAAGAAGACATATACCAATTTCTTCTCTGTGCGTTCAGTAGAAAGCTGTCCAGCTGGTATCTCTCTTCTTGTCTGACTCTGGAGAAGACTGTAAGCGCATTTCCCATAATGTTGGTGTGTTCCTTTAGCTGGTGGTATTTTCTTTATTTTATTTAACCTTTATTTATCCAGGCAAGCAATTAAGAACAAATTATTATATACAAAAGCAGCCTGTCCAAGGAGAGAGAGGGAGAGCGAGAACCAGAGGGAGAGAGAGAGAAGAAAGGGGGAGAGGGAGGGAGGTAGGTGAGGGGACTTAGGGGGAGGAGAGAATAGTCTGAGGGTTATGCGTGCGATTGGGAGACAGTCAGCAGGTGCAACAGTCGGTTAAGATCTGTTGCAGATTTTGTTTAAAAGCAGTGAGCGATGTGAGGGCAGTGCGTTCAAGGGTGTTTTGTATTATACATTTGTACGTATATCAGTTACTCAACCCGTGTAACCTTGAATTCCTGAAAACATTACGTTTTTATCGCACGCTTCGACAGTGAATGGAGAATCCAAACACGGTATCCATACTTGATGCACTGAAGTTAATGGGGCCAATTTTAACAACAGCAAAACCATATAAAAACATCCGTTTATAAACTCTCAAACACATTGTGCGGTATAATCCAAGTCTTGTTTATCCAGTCGTACTGTATGCTCACTACTTCACTTTTCGCTAAACACTTGCTAACAAAAACGATGGGGCAACGTGCCTTTTCAGCACTGGACCCAGAGCTGTGGAATCAGCTCCCAGAAACAATTAGGGCCTCAGACTCCACTACTGTTTTAAAATCAAAACTGAAGACGCATCTCTTCCACAGTGCTTTTCCCCAGGGTCCTGATATGTTCTTTTTATGTGCTTTCCTTGGCCATTCTATCGTTTGAATTTATCAGATTTTTTATCTTTTATTATGATGTATATTTGTATTTAGTATGCCATGTTAAAGCACATTGAGACTACATTGTATTTTAAAGTGTGCTCTATAAATAAAATTCATTATTAAACATTTCCATATAAGTGCTGCCTCATACCACTTTGAAATACATATTTTCTCCCAGAGCCGAACCAAGCTGTGTAATCACCAGAGAAAAGTCCCAATTTAACTTCAGTCCTACTTAAGTTATCGTGTATGAATTTATAATAACTTCGGTTGCTCTTCTCTAAAAATCCTAATTTGCAATCGTTTGTATTCCCTGTTCTGCTGATGTCTTTATATGAGACTGCTACAGAAACCTGTGGATCACGACTCTCCACTTCCCAGTAACAGCGTCCAGTCAGACCCTCTCTACCTATAATCTGACGTCAGTAGGTGAATATTTCTGGGTGATGTGACTGTACTTGAGCCATCACTGTTACTTTTCTGTTCCCCTCAGACAAAGACAGGTGTCTGTGTGCTGTGTTTGGGTCCAGTGTGATCTGACAGGAATATTGTAAAAAGTCAGCTCTGGTCTTGGGCTCCGATGACAATACAATCTTTACCTCATTTACTGTATTTGAAATCATGGGCCACTGCTCTAGAAGAAAGTCCATTCGTTTTCTCTCAGCTTAGACACAGCCTCAGTCACATCTGTAAAGTACAGGAGAGGAGGGGCATTGATGCTGGGTAAGTCTGTAGACTCACTAGGACTGGAGAGAGGGAGGGGTAACTCTGTAGAAAATGGATGTGGTCCTCTGTGTGCAGTGTTTCCCCTAGGATTTTTTTCAGGGGGGGTGGTAAATAATAATATAATAATAACTTTATTTGTATAGCACTTTTCATACAGAGGTTGCAGTTCAACGTGCTTCACAACAGTAAAAAATACAGGCATAAGCGAGCATAAAAAGATAGACAGGTAGAATCACAGTGTTTCACATTAGGATCTAACATCCCAATAGGCTCTCCGCTTACAGTTTTCAGTAACACAAATAGTAAAAATAGTTTAAAATGATTCAGTTTAAAAATAGTCAAAAAATTATAAAATAGAACGGACATAAAAAAATACAGGCATGAGCGAGCATAGCAAGGTATGGCAAATCACAGTGTTTCACATTAGGATCTAGCATCCTAATAGGCTCTCTATTCAGTAATACAAATAATCACAGTGTTTCACATTTGGATCTAGCAAATAATAAAAATTGTTTAAAATGATTCAGTTTAAAAATAGTCATCAGTAAGAAGTAAAACGTGCAATAACCGACACATGAATTTGATAGGCAGTGTATAAGAGTAGGCAGGGTAAGAATAGTGCAGGTAAATACAAGTTGTGTCAGGATATCCCTGATGTTTCCTCTTGCCACTAGGTGGTAGCAGATATCTATCAGTGAAATGCCTGAGCAAAGAGATAGGTTTTAAGCTGTCTTTTAAAGATGTCTAGCGAGTTGGCTTCCCTGATGTTTTGGGGTAGTTTGTTCCATAGTTTTGGGGCATAGTTGATAAAGGCTGCATTACCGATCCTCTTTTGACTGCTTCTGGGAGCCTCTAGTAGTCCAGCAGCTGATGATCGCAGTGTTCTTGCTGGTGTGTAATTTATTAGAGTGTTGGCGATGTAGCTAGGTCCCTGTCCATTTAGAGCTTTGTATGTAAGGAGAAGGACCTTAAAGTCAATTCTAAATGTTACAGGAAGCCAGTGTAAAGCAGCTAAGACTGGACTAATGTGCTCTCTCCTTTTGGTTCTAGTTAGCAGTCGGGCTGCAGAGTTTTGGATTAGCTGAAGCCTATCTGTGGTTTTCTTAGGGAGACCTGTGAAAAGTGCATTACAGTAGTCTAACCGGCTAGATATGAATGCATGAATTAGCTTCTCAGCATCGTTCTGATTAATAAATGGTCGTACTTTTGCTATATTTCTAAGATGGAAGAACGATGTTTTCGTCACTTTGCTAATATGAGAATTGAAGTTCAGTTCTGAATCTATGATAACCCCAAGACTAGTGACCTCAGATTTGATCCAAGGGGTTAGTCCCCCCAGGTTCTTTATTAATGTTTCTTTTTTAGTTTTGGAGCCGATAATTAGAATTTCAGTTTTGTTCTCGTTTAGTTTCAGGAAGTTCTTACTCATCCATTTATTTATTGCCAGTAAGCAGTCTGTAATGGAGCTAATCGCTGTATCATTTGGTTCAGCAGATATGTACAGTTGTGTATCATCCGCATAGCTATGGAAATCTACATTATGTTCTCTGATGATATCACCCAGCGGTAACATGTAAAGGGAGAAGAGTAAAGGACCTAAGCAACTCCCTTGTGCAACTCCATAGTTGTTGTCGTATATATCAGACATGTGATCTCCTAGTTTAACATAGAATTTCCTCCCTCTGATGTATGTTTTAAACCAGCCCAGCACATGTTCTGAGAAACCGACATGGTTTTCAAGACGATCGATTAGAATATCGTGATCGATTGTATCAAATGCTGCACTGAGATCTAACAGGATAAGGATGGAGATCTTATTCTCGTCAGAGTTTAGTCTGAGGTCACTGATTATTTTGGTGAGGGCAGTTTCAGTGCTATGATATTTTCTGAATCCTGACTGAAATTCTTCTAAGATGTTGTTTTCTTCAAGAAAGGAATTTATTTGAACTGAAACTATCTTTTCAAGTACTTTACTAATGAATGGTAGGTTGGATATTGGACGATAATTTGCCATTTCATTACTATCCAAGTTAGGTTTTTTTAGTAATGGCTTTACAACTGCTGTTTTAAAGGCATCCGGGAAAATACCAGTCCTAAGGGAAGTGTTTATGATATCTAGCACAGGGCTTGAAACACTATTAATTAAATACCCGTTTGAAGAAAGCTGTAGGTATAGGGTCAATGTCTGAGGTGGAGGAGTTACATTCTGAGACAGTTTTGCAGAGTACATCTAATGTGATGCATGTGAAACTTCGCATGGTTACATTGCGCGGTTTGCCGCAATCAGCTTTATTTCCATCATGAGTAATGCTGGCCCTGATCAAGGTTATTTTGTTGTTAAAGAATAGTGCAAGTTCTTCACACTTAACCGTTGATGACTGAGGAGGTGTAGGGGCAGTGTTGAGTAGTACATTAATAGTGGAAAAAAGGATTCTGGAGTTTCCAGCATTTTCTGTAATGATTTTAGCGAAGTAATCTTTCCTTGCTAAGCGGATGGTTTTATTATAAGCAGTTAAAGCATCTTTGTATATATCACAGCATATGGTGGTTTTTGAACGAAACAATGAACGAACGAACGAACAATGAACACTACACAACAACAACCATCAAACGCACATAGCACACACATCCACACGCACACACTCACTTTAAACAAACACACTGTAGCACCCACTCCACACACTTTATAGCACACACTCACTTTAAACAAACACACTGTAGCACCCACTCCCCACACTTTATTTTTATTGATGAAGGATTGCACTACAACTCGTACACCTTACTGTAAATTGTACCTAAATTGTACCTCATCCCATCTCTGCTTTGCACTATATAGTACTGTACATTAGTACACTGCATAGTATTGTATATTATATGGTAACTCAGTTACGTCTATTCTGCATCGAACATTGTACATATGTCTATACTGAACACTGACCTCATTTTCTACTTCTAAATTACATGCTATACTATGTTATTTGATACTATCTTGTCTAGCACAGTCTCTGGAGCGTAACAGTAAGAAGCATTTTGTATGAAAGTATTCTGTACTTCTGTATGACAACTATTAAAGAAACTTGAAACTTGAAACTTTTTGTTTTTCTCCATTTTCGCTCCGCTGCACGACATTTCCTTTTTTCTTTGTTGACCGTATTATAGTTTAACTAGGGCGAGGCTCTAGTTTTCTTCTTTTTCGTTTTTAATGGGGCGACAGAATTTAATATAGATGACATTGCATCATTGAGATTTTCGACCATTTCATTTAGAGAGCTGTCATGATTGTGTGGTTCATGTAGTCTGATAAGATCAATGAACTTTGATTCAGCTTTGTCGTTTAGGAGCCTCTTTTTAACTATGATTTCTTTTTTTGTTTTAGTAAGGGTTATTTGAGTATCAAAAAATATACAGTGATGGTCGGAGAGAAGGTAATTCAGTTATTGAGATATTTGTTATGCTTAGCCCAGTTGTTGTTATAACTAAGTCTAGTGTATTCCCAAGCCTGTGAGTTGCATTTGTTATATGCTGTATTAGGTCAAAGCTATCCAGTAGATTTTTTAGTTCTATAGTTTTGGAGTCTGTTTTCTTATTAAAATGGATGTTCAAGTCTCCATTTAGGATCACCTTATCATATCCGGTAACACATAGTGAGATCAGTTCAGAGAGCTCCTGTATAAATATTGGTGAGTGTCTAGGCGGGCGGTATATTGTGACAATAATAGTTGATTCTGTTTTTAGTTCAATGGCAAGATATTCCATTGACATGAACTCGCCTAGTTCTGTGATTCTAAACAAGAGTTTTGAGGAGAAGATTGCTGCAACTCCTCCGCCCCTTTTATTTTTTCTGGGTATTTGAAAAAAGTTATAGTCTGGTGGACAAGCTTCTATCATTATTGATGTAGCTGTGTCATTATTTAGCCATGTCTCTACTAGGCAGATGCAATCTAAGTTATTTTCTTTAATCAGATAATTTACTAAGAATGTTTTATTATTCAGTGATCTGACATTTAGGAAAGCTAATTTTATTTGTTGGACTTCTTTAGAGGAGGTCTGCTTTGGCTTGACCTTGATGGCCCTGAGGTTAATAGCAGGTAAACGCATTGATGGCATATATTTTTCACCATGCCATTGGCTGGTTATGATTACCGGTATGTTTTGAGAGATGGCATGGCAATTGTGCTATACTGCACCGTACTGACTGTACTGTGCTTTCGGGAACATTTGATCAGACGAGATGGCCTTGTGTGATATGGGGGGGGGGGACGGGACGCCTTGTGCTGCTGCTGCACTTCGTGGTGAGATTGTGTCCTTCATGACTATCTCTCGTGCTGGTATGAGCTTAATATTCTTGGAGGCCATTAAGGCATGACGCATGTTTGCTGCTAGGAGCTTTGAACCTAAGCGATTTGGGAAGAAGCCATTTCTTTGAAAACGTTCTGGGTTATTCCAGAAAACATTGAAGTTGTCAATGAATTTCAGGCCGTGTACAAGACATGCAGCCCCTAACCATGAATTAAAATTTAGGAGTCGACTGAATGCTTCTTGTCCTCTGCGAAAGCATGCAATTGGTCCACTGATGGACACATCAGTGTCTATGTACACAGACTGATGTTTGTCTAGTGTGTTCATTAAACGTGTGAAATCGTCTTTCAAAGTCTCTGTGCCAGTCTTCTTTCGCAGGATGTCAAACGATCCAGAGTGAATGACAATTTTTGTTATTCCCGGTCTGATTAGTGTTGGAAGTATTTCGGCCAGCTCTTTCACAGATGTATTGTCTAGACAGATATTTTCTGTGTTTGCCATCTCCACATACCTTGTTGTGGAATCTCCAATCAGTATGCAGTCTATTTTCTGTGTGAGGTTAGCATTTTTCTTTCCAACAGTTTTGGGGCCGTTTGTTTTTGGGCTAGGCCTAGTCTGCCGGTTCTTTCCACAGTCCTGTGGCCTTGGTGAAGCCTCGTTAGCCTTCTCAATAGCCGGCATGTTAACGCTGGTCCCGTACCTTCGGTGTTGGCTACCGCGACGTTCTCCTCGGCGCATGATAGTCTCTTCGCTGTTAGCCGTTAGCTCGGTCTGGGTCGTGTTTGCTAGCCGTGTCGCTCGTGGCTCTGTTTTCCTCGTCGTCTCGTCGTTAGCGTGTGCTCCGATGTGCCGGCTGTTAGCTTCGCTAGCATTAGCGTGAGCTCCGGCATGCAAACTGTTTGCTTCGCTAGTGTTAGCGTGAGCTCCGGTATTCCTGCTATTAGCGTCGTTAGCGTGAGCTCCGTTCCGCTCGCTGTTTGCTTCGCTAGCGTCGTTAGCCACGCTTCTATGTCTCTTTGCTTTTGGTGTTGATATGCGTGTTTCCGAGAGTAGGTTGAAACTATTTCCTGGCGGTACCGGGGGCGAGGTAATAGTCGTGTTCCTGGTTAGTTTATTTCTCTTTGGTCTAGCTCCTTGCTTGTGCCAGGGACTGTCTTTGTGCTGTACTGTAGCTAGTCTAGGCTAGCTAGTGGTAGGCCCCTAAAACTACTAGTGTTGTCGCAGGGCGCCCGTCTCACAGATACGTGGTGTCAACAGTGTCGTCATAGACGTGCGCAGTAAGGCGGTTGTTAGTATCCGTGCATTTCTCTACACTGAGCTGAAATGAAACGATTGCACATAAATTAGGTAAATAAATATTAACAATATTTATTTACAACACATAAATGTACTTATTTACAATTATACATACAGTAGTGACAAGACACATATGAACTATTTACAATACAGGGAGGCACATACAACACTCATAACTATTTACAACCACAGAAAGCGAGAATGGCTTATATGAACTATCCAGTTCATATATCAACTTATATCAACTATCCAGTTCGTTTTTATAGTGTAACGTTTGGTTACTTGAAGGAGAGAGAGAGAGAGACAGACTTGTTACATGCGATGCTAGTCAGTCTCGGAATGGATTTGGTAGCTTTTTTTCTGTGTTTCCGTAGACTGTGCCGCACCACAGTTTTAAAGTCTTAGTGAAGATTGATTTATATGAAAACCGATGTATGTATAATTTAGCTAGCTCGCCAACGTTACTGTGATTAAAGCAAAAAACAAAACAATAAAAAATTGGCGGGCGGGCCGCGTCTATGCTTTTACCAACGCGTTCGTGTTTCCGGGTAATAATAATAATAATAATAATAATATTGCATTTCACTGTAGACCGCAGCAGCGATAGAAATATATGGTGAATGTAGCTGTGCATTCACTGTACATGTATTGCAGGACAATGTGTGTACTGCCTAATATCTGTGTTAGTACAATTATATATAAAACGATATAGTTCTGACCTCAACTTCCACTCCTATGCCGACGACACTCAACTCTACCTCTCCACCAAACCATCCACCCATCTCCCCCCACACTCCCTTATCAACTGCCTGCACGAAATAAAAACCTGGATGTCATCAAATTTCCTCAAGCTCAACAACAATAAAACCGAGCTCATGGTTGTGGCACCCAAGGCCCTGCTCCGGAAGGTTGGGGATCTCACCCTCAACATTGACGGCTGCTCCATCTCCCCATCCCCTAAGGTCCGCAACCTGGGCGTTATCCTGGACTCCACCCTTTCCTATCAATCCCATGTAAATTCCCTCACCAAATCCGCCTTCTTTCACCTCCGAAACATTTCCAGACTCCGACCATCACTTTCCGACACCACAGCTGAGACCCTCATCCACGCCTTCGTCACCTCCCGCCTGGACTACTGCAACGGGGTCCTGTCCGGGGTCCCAAGCAAAACCCTGGACAGGCTCCAGTATGTTCAAAATTCAGCTGCCAGGGTTCTAACCCGCACCAAACCCTGGCAGCACATCACCCCCATCCTCATCCAGCTCCACTGGCTCCCCATCAAATCCCGCATCACCTACAAAACCCTCCTGCTCACCTACAAATCCCTTCACGCCCTGGCACCTCAGTACCTCACTGACCTCCTCCACCCCTACACTCAGTCACGGTCCCTGCGATCCACGGACACTGGTCAGCTCTCCATCCCCCGAACCAGACTGCGGACGTTCGGGGACAGAGCTTTCAGTGTGGCAGCTCCCACCCTCTGGAACTCCCTCCCCGCAGAACTCCGCACCACCCCAACTCTGGACTCATTTAAAAAACTGCTCAAAACCCACCTCTTCAACCTGGCCTTCAACCCCTAACTTTCTCACTTTATATGTATGTGTTGTGTCTGTCCACTATGTTTGTTGACTTGTTATCTCCCCCCCCCCCCCCCCTTATGTAAAGCGACCTTGGGTCCTCTGAAAGGCGCTATATAAAACGAAGTATTATTATTATTATATTATTATATATTTTAGCGACTAGCCCACTAGCGTGAACGGGCTCCTTTCCTCAGAGCAGCCCGCTTGTATCACCACGCTCGGCGCTGCTGCGATGGTGCAGGAGGTTGCCTCGCTAGTGGGCTAGTCGCTCAAATATATATATCGTTGTGCTCCAACCCCATTTCCCCCGACCCGATGCCACCGGTGATGGCCGACGGAAACAACGCCGGCAGAGGACCGCGACGGTGATTGATTGAATGAAAATGAAAATGAAAATGTTATTAAAAGATTGCAGAATGGGTACAATACAGTACGGCTCAATACACACAATTGTTAAGGGGATGCAGACCAGAGAAAGACTTTCGTCTTGTTTACATAAGGGTCCCCCATTTTCAATTCATAATGAATTTTAAGTAAGGGTGCAACTTGCTCCGTGCAATCCATTCTTTGTGGATCTAGCCCATGTCTACTCTAGAGCGACCAAGCTGTTCATTTCTGGTAATGGCGCATTAACCACAGAAGCGAAGGCTCCATTACCGGAAATTACCAGCTCGGCTGGAGGATTTGAAAGGGGTAATCTTTAAGGCTGTCAAAGTTAACGCGTTATTAACATGTTAACACACAATTATTTTAAAGCCACAATCTTTTTTAACGCAAGGTTAACGTTTTACTAGACTTCACTCAGGTGTATTATTGACAGCCTCATTGATACTATGTTTGTTTCTGACTCAAAGTGTGTGTATGTGTGTGTGAGAGAGAGAGAGAGATGAGGAAAGAGAGAAAGAGAGCTGGGAGAGAGGGGGGTGAGAGAGATGAGGAAGGGGAAAGAGAGCTGGGAGAGTGTGTGTGTGAGAGAGAGAAAGGGGGGGGGGGGGGCGGGGGGGGGGGGGTGAGTCCTCAGCCCTAGTGTGGGTGAATGTAACAAGTTCCTAACGTTTTCTTTCCGCAATTATTTCATGCACACTTTATTCATTGTTTAAAATTATTATTTTCTTTTAAGTTATTTTGTGCATCACTCTGTTTTGAATTTGATGCAAATTTGCAATGCATGAGGGTCATCCTTTTGTGTTAAATGGCTGCATAAAGCAAGCATTTGTTGACTCTCATGTTGATAAGAGTATTAAAGGTCCCCTATCTTATAAATGGCCTTTTCCAGTGGTTTGCATTGTTTTCTAACAATGTGGGGTTGTACCAACACTGACTAGATGTGAAATTTGATCTTCAGTGCGATTTCTCGTCAGTTGGAATGCATTTCAATTTGGACACCATACTGGCATCATTATTGCATCATGTGTCTAGCAGGTTGGAGATGGCTCCCTCGAAGTACGGTCTGTACTAGGGTGCGTATGTGAAGGCGATATTCTATTCTATTCTATTCTATTGTATAAATGGACTGCATTTATATACAGCTTTTGTCCAAAGTGCTATATAATTTATGCCTCACATTCACCCATTCACTCACACATTCACACATGCCAACCTGCTCATCTGGAGCAGTTAGGGTTAGTTAAGTATCTTGCTCAAGGACACGCTGCCGGGAGGATCCGGATTCGAACCGGGAACCTTCCGATTACCAAACGACCACTCTACCTCTTGAGCCACTGCCTTAATTTGGGAGCTCACACAAACATGTTATGGCCTCACAAAGTCAGTACATGAGCTCTACATGTACACTGTACCTTTATATTTTGAAGAAATTAATATCACAATAATCACAAGGATTCCCCCGCCATCCGCTATCGATACAGACCACAATATCATCCTACATGCAAAATCACAAGTGACCCTATTGGCTTTCGTTGCATTGAACTGTGCGGCAATGAAAAGTCTGATATAAAATCAAAAACGTAAATTTTTTGCTGAGATATTTAAAATCTTGTTTTCACTTTCACATTCTATATAATACAAGACACCTGTGTTGCGTTGTTGCCTTCCTGATGGCAGACAATCTTTCAGCTAAAGTATCTTTATCTCTCTCTTTCTCTCTCCCTCTCTCTTTCCCTCACTCTGGTTGAGAAGCAAGGAATAAGGCTTTTGGGGGTGAGAATTAGTATTTGGAGTGAACTGACATGAAGGTTCTGGCTGTGGCTCCTGCCGGTGGGTTCAGTCTCTGTGAGGAAACTGTGATTAATAGCAGTGTGCTGAATGGCTGCATTCAGCAGTCGGGCACACGGGGCTCATTGACATGGTGGAGAATAGGCCCCTCAGTGAGCATCGCACCGCATCTCCACGTTCAGCCGGTGTCATACAGTATGAATGAGCCCTTAGCCCAGGCGGTCTGTTCTGGATAGATAAGATGAGATGAGAGCACTGGGTAAACATGATGTAAATGAGCAAAAGATAATGAGTAAGAACGTACAGTCAGTGGCGATACAACGTAAATATAAATATAATTATAATAATATAATAAAAAAATACAAAATGCCCCTGAACATAGTTTATCTTACTGTACTTCTATTCACATTCTGTACTGACATTAAGGCTGCTTGAGTATAACAAAAATAATAATCACATTTTTCTTTTTATAAATCTGTTTATGAGTATTTAATTAAAAAAACTGAAGATTTAACAAATACACCCACACATTCCCCATCCCACCCCCCACTCCCACCCCCTCCCCCAGCTCAACTGCCATCGATTAATCACCCAGCCCTAATGGACATGCAGTATTGTATTTACATATATCTAACAGTATATAGACAAATCGCAATCAGAAATGTTGATGTGTACATCTGTTCAGGTCAGAGATGATGCTTACTGAACAGGAAGTTACATGTATCCATTGGGATCTGTTTGTTTCTATATTTACAGAGCTGAAGAATATGTTTTGCTTGGTGAGCGATGATGTGAGGCCCTGTGTGTTTGTAGTGTTCTTTCACAGCAGGGGGGGAGTTTATTGCCGGGGCATCGGTTCTCTCCCAGTGCCTCTGCGAAGCCTCCTGACCAAACCGCTACTGTTTTAGAAGGCACACTCCAGTACAAGAGCAAGACAAAACGCTGCTAATTTGTCTTGGTGCATATCAGGGGTGTAACGGTACACAAAAACCATGGTTCGGTACGTACCTCGGTTTTGAAGTCACGGTTCGGTACGGGTTTTCGATACATTGGGGGAAAGTTTGGCTTTTTTGGCCCTTTTTAGGATGATTTTCCCACCGGCACTTTGGCGACCCCTAGTGGCTCGGATGTGCATATGTAATACAATATATCGAATTGAAGGCTTATTTGTTGCCTGTCGACAAAATCCGTTCAGCGGTTCTCGAGTTACATGCCGGTATTTGAGGCTTGTGCAAAGTACACGGTATTGCGCAAAATACCACTCCCGACTCTTGGCGCAGTAGTTCCGTCAATCTAGATCCAATCTCGAAAATTATTGTGGATTTTTGTAGCCAATGAGTGTGGCTTTCCGAATGAATTGAAGTCTATGAGAAAACTGAGTTTTTCTTTTGTACACAGTTTACCAAAATCACTCCTAATCACTCATTTCTGAATGGATCTTTATGAACATGTACTACATAAGGCTTCAGGCTATGGGTCCGTATGGATATTTAAGCCATACCACCTTCTGGGGAAATATACCTTTGGACTACTAACTACTACATAAAAACTTGAGTAACAACTCAAGTTCAGACCTATGTGACTCTATTACGTTAGCACTAAAAGTGAATTCAGAATGTCATCTTTTAAAAGAGACCAGGCTCATGCATGTGCTATACGTATAAAGTATGTTGTTTTGGTTTGCAAAAAAAGTATGCAGTCCTCAAAAAACGAAAACTAAAATGACCAGGAGACTCATTGCAGGTTAAGAGGTTAACATACCGTTGTATTCATTCGGTACGGTACACACTGAAACGGTTTGGTACGGATACGTGTACCTTTACACCCTATAGTGCATATCCATGATGCATAGAGAGGCAGCATGGTGTGAAAACACTACCATACTACATTATAGGTTGGCGTTGAGCCTTTGCCTACTGTTGCATGGGGGTCACAAAATGGTAATGTGTGAATTATTGATGTAGAACGCCAGAGAAATAGCACACCGCTTTCAGACCTTGGAGCGAAAATCTGAGCATCTCTGCGATGAAGTGAGTTGTTCTAAAATTGATTTGGGATAGGACATCGATTTCTATACCTCAGGGTGGGTAATTTGTATTTCTGGCAAACTGCAGACTCACTCCATCATACGGTAAAGCACAAAGATAAATGTGATGAATGTATCATAATTTATCATAATGGACATGGTGACTCACGAATATACGGATGCTATAAACAAATGATTTAATTTTACAAACTCAGACTGCATTACAAAGGACTGCTTATGAGCTAAACAAAACAAAAGTATCCTTCAGTGTGTAAAGGCATTGCTTCACTTGTAACACAATGCTAATGTATTGCTTAACTAGAAGAATGCACTCAGTAGATTGGTGTAGATTAGATTCAAATGTATTGTCATACAGCACAAGTACAGTACAATGAAAAGTAGTTGGCATCTAACCAGAGTGCAAATGTAACAGTAAAGTGCAATAGTAATATACAATGTACAAGTGGAACTGGAGTATACCTGTATATAAATTAGTACTACTGAGTAATAATGATAATCAGATGTATGTACAGTGTTATAGTATTATGATACAGGTATAATTAAAAACACGATGGTAGTAAGTCATACTGGCCAGCGGTATAACTAGTAAGAGTAGGTAAGGGATAGGAGTAAGTAAGTGATATATACAAATATAGATATAGTATATACAGGCATGTAAAAAGGATTATATGCAGGTATATTACAGATGTGGATATATATATATACACACAGTAAATATGAATATATAAATATATTTGGTATATACAGCAGTATTGTACATGCTATCATATAGTGTTATATGGGTAGACTATAGTTTGAGGTTGGTAGTTGACAGTGAAAGCAGTAGGTAGGTACTGTAGGTATAAATCGAGTATAGGCAAGAGTGTTCATAGTTTATACAGTATGGGTAACAGAGCCTGGGGTATAGGCAATGGAGTCAGAGTTTATACGTATGGGGAGACTGTCATCGTTCAGAGAGTTCTGAGGGGAAGAAGCTGTTCCTGAGCTTGCTTGACTTGGAACAGAGATTCCAATAGTGCCTCACAGAGGGAAGGGAAGGAGGGCAAACAGTCTGTGATTGGGATGAGAAGTGTCCTTGACAATGCTGCAGTAGAGTGCAGACGTCTGCCAAGGCCTAACAATCTCCCCACTTTGTTGTTATATTCACATGCAACAGTTTACAGCTTGTACCGATACAAGAGTTGTCAATAATGCCAGTCTCAACTGACCCAGACTATACATCCATATGGTGACCATATGATGGTCATAGGGTGAAGGAAATCAACAGGTTTCTTCATCTAGGGGTCATGAATATTCACAGAAAATGTGACAAACACCCCAGGAGATGCGCTCATTTGCAGATGTTGGCCCACTTGTGGCACTAGAGGAAAGGTCATGAGGTCACCAAACTTCCTATTGGCGTCATGAATGTGCACAGCAAATGTGCAGTTTCATGGCAAATTCAGCCATCAGCCATCACGTAACGTCCACCGAGGCTGTGTGGAAAAGGGAGCTGTGTTTTGGAATAGCTAGTGTTTTTACAGGTCCTCCTAACACCTCTACGTTCAGACTGCAGGCAAAAGTGGCCAAATCTGACAGTGTGAACAGCACAAATCACATGGAATCTCATCTTTTCAAAACAAATTTGGGCTAGACCACAAAATTGAAAGAGATAGATCTTTGTTATGTTCTTCTATAATTTGTTCTTCAAGCCATTCCCAGCTGCCAATCATCTGTCTCACACTATTGTAAGCCCACTGCAAGGGGTATCTTGAGTTACAGTATCTGCTATGTCATATTGGTGGATATCTGGTAGTCCTATTCCTCTACTACTTCTCGGTTTTATAAATCTTTTGTGGCTGATTCTAGGTTTTATGTTGTTCCTGTTATGGTTTGTAACCGACCCCAATCGCACAACACAAGACAGGTATGGTGGTTTGCCAAGAAACAGATATTTATTGTGAACAGGGAAAAAGGGCACTGTCCCTTTAAGGGAGAAAACACAAAACACTGGAATAACACAAGAGGGGAAGGTAAAGTGCCTTTAAGAGGCGGGCAGGAAAAGGGAACACTATGGGAAAGTAAGGGAACGCCTAAGGGAAGGTTAAGGGAACGCCTTGGGACAGAGGAACTAGAGACTAGGTAAACTAGGGAAGGAGGACTAGGGACTAGGAGAACTAGGGATAGAGGACTAGGGACTAGGTGGAACTAGAAGGGGAGAACTTGGGACAGAGGGGACTGAGGCCCGCGGAGGCGGGCTGGGGAACAGGGAGGAACTGGGGACAGAGAACCGCGGAGGCGGGCCGGGGACAGGGAGGAACTGGGGACTGGTGGGAAAACATCTGGGCCGCTCTGCAGAACAGAGGAGAGGGTTAATATTCAAAGGGAACAAACAGAGCAGATGCAGAACAGTCCAAATAACAAAGTAACAAAGTAAATACTATCTTCGTGTGAATAAACACACAGTGGGAGATGAAATGTCCAAAATAATATCCACGAGAGAACAAAACAGAGTGGGAGATGAAATGTCCAAACTAATAACTAAGTGAGAACTAAAGGAGGCAATACGCTGGGGAACAGCAGCGGGACGAGGGCAAGGGGCATTACGCTGAGTGAGTGACATCACAATCAAAACTCACCCAGGCGTATGCGTAAAGGTACAGGGACAGCAGCGGGAACGGGGGCAAGAGGCATTACGCTGAGTGAGTGACATCACAATCAAACTCACCCAGGTGTATGCGTAAAGGTACAGGGACAGCAGCGGGAACGGGGGCAAAAAGCATTACGCTGAGTGAGTGACATCACAATCAAAACTCACCCAGGCGTATGCGTAAAGGTACAGGGACAGCAGCGGGAACGGGGGCAAAAAGCATTACGCTGAGTGAGTGACATCACAATCAAAACTCACCCAGGCGTATGCGTAAAGGTACAGGGACAGCAGCGGGAACGGGGGCAAAAAGCATTACGCTGAGTGAGTGACATCACAATCAAAACTCACCCAGGCGTATGCGTAAAGGTACAGGGACAGCAGCGGGAACGGGGGCAAGGGCACTACGCTGGGTGAGTGACATCACAATCAAAACTCACCCAGGCGTATGCGTAATGGTACAGGGACAGCAACGGGGCGAGGGCATCGCCACCGGGTGGCTGGCTGTCCGAGCCGAGGAACAGAGCGCTGGAACAGCGGCGGTGGCGAGGGCGTCGTCCACCGGGTAGCCGCTGTCGGAGCCGAGGAACAGAGTGCTGGAACAACGGCGGTGGCGAGGATGTCGTCCACCGGGTAGCCGCTGTCGGAGCCGAGGAACAGAGTGCGCGCCACACCTTGGTGTGCGCGTCGGAACAGTGGCGGTGGCGAGGGTGTCGTCCACCGGGTAGCCGCTGTCGGAGCCGAGGAACAGAGTGCGCGCCACACCTTGGTGTGCGCGTCGGAACAGTGGCGGTGGCGAGGGTGTCGTCCACCGGGTAGCCGCTGTCGGAGCCGAGGAACAGAGTGGCGCGCCACACCTTGGTGTGCGCGTCGGAACAGAGAGACGCCTCGGGGTGCGTCTGCGAGGAGGAGTGTGCCAAGCACGAAGGTCTGGAAGATGCGCGTCGGCGCGCTGAGGTCTGGAGAGCGTGCCAAGCTCGAAGGTCTGGAAGATGCGCGTCTGTGCGCTGGTACGGAGGAGCGTGCCAAGCTCGAAGGTCTGGAAGATGCGCGTCAGTGCGCTGGTACGGAGGAGCGTGCCAAGCTCGAAGGTCTGGAAGATGCGCGTCTGTGCGCTGGTACGGAGGAGCGTGCCAAGCTCGAAGGTCTGAAGTGGAACACTGGAATACCTCCCGTAGAGGATTAGAGAGCGCAGTACAGTGTCTCCCTCCAGGCAAACGGCGGCAGGTGGCGAAGGCTTGAGCGCATCTGGCGCGCTGGTCTGGAGTGGAACACTGGAATACCTCCCGTAGAGAATTAGAGAGCGCAGTACAATGTCTCCCTCCAGGCAAACGGCGACAGGTGGCCAAAGCCCTTGAAGATGCGCGTTGCGCGCTGGTGACTGGAGAGCGTGCCAAGCCCGAGGGTCCGGGAGATGCGCGTTGGTCTAGATGTGCGTCAGGACGAACAGCTGCGCTGGGGTCTGCAGTGGAGCGCTGGGGTGCCTCCCGTGGAAGTTACAGGGAGCGCAGAACAGTCTCCTCCACAGGCTACGGCGACAGCAGACGAAGGCTGGAGCAAACATCTCAAGGCTGGAGAGATCCATCTTACAGCATTGGTAGACCAGAGGATCTCCCGAAAGAGTCTAGATGTTAGAGAATATGACTCAGCATGAATACAACACGACCCCACCGCCGAAACGAGGGGAAGAGCCCTGGTATTTAAAGCCCACAGGGGAACTAATTAGCCTGCCACCACAGGTGCGAGAGGTAATTGATAATAGTCCAGGTGTGGCCACTGAGAGTAAACGAGAGTAAAGAACGAGAGGGTGGGGGCTAGAGAGAGTGAGTGAGAAGGGAATTTCTAACAGTAGGCTTTAAAGAAACAGAGAAAAGGTGGTGAGCAGCGGGCAAAACCTCACAGTTCCATAGGAAGCCAGAAATGTATTTATTTATTTGAACCAACTAGGAGGGAACTTTACCGGTATAGAGGACATGAAAAAAGCTAGCTGTTGTGAAGGGCCAGATTAAACCGAATATATATATTTATTTATATATATATATTTAATTGTATTTGTATATTCTCTAATATTCCCTGATATCCCTTGTATATTCCTTGTACAATATGCATTGAATATCCATTCTAGCCTACTGAACATCCCATAATAGTCTCCATTCTACTATTGGTCGAGACCTTGGTGCCAGGCTGCCATACCCCCCAGACCCAGTTCAAACGTACCGCTCAACATGTACGAACAAGTCCTAGTTCCGCGTAGGAATCTGGCTACCGCACCACTAATGGGACTATTTGTTCATAGTGCGTATATATACTGCGCTACTAAAGTAGGACTTCCTTTTCAGTCCAGTTTCTTACCCTCCAATAGAGTCACAGACGTAAAGCCTCCCCGCGACGCCACGTGTGGGAGTAAGGCCAAGTTCGCCTACCATCGGTATTGAGACATCGTGTATATTAATATTTGAATAGTCATATTTGGCACTATATCGTCGAGTTGGACGTAGTCTATTAAGCTAATAATAGTCTGTTAATATATAGTGCTTCGTACGGTGAGAATACTACCGTAGTCAGTACCCCATCGTTTCGGGCAGAGAACTGGCTGCTTATCCAGGGTGGTTGACCCCACGTGAAGCTGCACCCGAGGAGCCCCAGAGCCGACGAGCGAGTGGACCTGTATACCGGATTACTCTACCGACGACAGCCCGCCTTCCCCGGCACGGATTATGCTTTGTATACGTTGATTATTCCATGGATAAAGACCCCCGACACTGCCGTGTGTTGGAACCCCCCCCCCCTGGAGAGGACGCAAGGTGAGGAGACGCTCTGCAAGACGAGGTCGCTTCACGTCTCTCCTCCGTGGACCGGAGGACGCCGGCCCACAAAGAGTCCACCTGCTTTCATCTGTGGTCCAAGGATCGCCGGCGCATTGAACGGCACTACAGTGGGTTCACCTGGGATACCCTTGGCCGGATGAGGCAGCCGGATTCTACCCCCCCCCTTCCTACTCCTGTCGGCTTACAAGCGACCGGATTAACCCCCCCTTAGTGTATCCAGTATATAATCATTAAAGTATCATTGCTGTTATTTCCTTAACTATTCCAGGTCGTATATGTACCACCTGCGCCTTCAGAGATTGGACATTCTCTATTGATATACCGACGAATACTCTTGCCATAAAAGTGCATACTAATTTCCATTCATAAATGTGATTGATTTGATTAAGTGCTTGCTCTACACACCATCGCTGTGTAGAAATAAAGACCTATTTCTAATTCGTACATTTGTGTTGGATCCGTTTCATCTACGTGACAGTGTTCATCATAATATATTTATGCCGAGTACTGGGTGGCCGAATATTAAGTACAAAGGTAGTGGTAGTAAGTATCATATCTAGTAATACAGTCAGGGAATTGTACCCCTCAGTTACAATTGGTCCTTCGAGCCGGATGGTAATCAGTGTAATATTAATATAGTGTTATTAATATTGAAATGGCCTATGATGAACACTCCACGAAACGATCCTCCTAACCAACGCCCGCAGCGCGAACGACGGCTCCCTCAGTACTTAGAGGCTTACGCTGTCAGTCAACAACCTAGTCTTCTACTAACAGTAAACGCGGTAAAACTAGAAAGTAAAAGTATGTCTAACCCCAACGCCCAGACTACCCCGACCATAGAGGCCCCTACGGGTTCTAATGTAACTGACCAAGTTCACGGTGGGGACCAGTGGGAACCAGACATGACTTCACACCCCGCCAGTACTGAAGAAGTAGTCCCCGATGAGTCCCGGGAGGAATACAACGCTACCGAGAGAGAACTCGGCACGGAAGAAGACGGGGAGAGCACCGTGGAGATAGAGCTCCAAGGCTCCGCAAGGAGTACCCCGAGGGAAGGCTCCCCTATACAACCGCCTTCTCCCAGCGAGGCAGAGAGGACCCTACAGCAGGCCTTCCTCATCAGCCTGAACGCCGCTGCTGAACGCGACCGACTGCAGATCCAGCAGCGGAGCGAAGAAGAGCATATACGTCTAGAAATAAGACGCATTCAGAGGGAAGAGAATGTGGCCCGAGACCGAGCAGACAGCCAGCGAGCAGCTGCTGGTGCTCTACGGGACGCAGAGCGCGACAGACAGCAAGCGCAACTAATAGAACAGCTGATCAGACGGACAACACCCTCTCCCTCCGCCAGAGGCTCCAGGAACTCGTCTAGACACACCTCCAGGGCGGCATCCCCTAGCCGAGTAAACAACCCTGAACTTGACCAACAGACGAGGTCTATACCCCCCACAGACCACCTCCCCCCACCGGTCCAAGCGAGACCTAGCAACCGGGAAGGAGCAGCATATCCTGTGGAGAGGCTAAACCAGAGACTACAAGCACTGGATGACCTAACTGAAGACGAAGAGGAAGAGGAGGAGAACCACGCCCGACGACAGCACAGTACTCTACCGGACCAGGAGGTCCGGTACAGCCCAGGCTATACTCCCGCGGAGCTGCGCTACAGACCCCCGACTCTATACACGGGTGAGCACGACGCACGACCCGCACCGAGGAACAGCACCTGGACAAGCGGGCCATGGTACACTGCCGGTACCAGCCCATACCAAGGAGCGGGAGGAGACTCGCCTAGGAGGCCTCTCCCCCAACGCTCGCCGATGTATCCACAGTCAGCGTCATACATCGGCACGCCTATGGTACCCGACTTCACCCAAGAGAACCGGGCCCAGTATACAGAACTCCGCATGTGTCTGGAGACCATGTTGGTGGATGTATTGGATGAACGCCATAAATACGCCATCCTACTGAAGCACTTAAAGGTACCCCGCGCACATAATATAGCGCTCGCCTACGCGACTTCCACCACCCCATACACAGCAGCGCTGGTAGCATTGGACCAGAGGTATGGGCGCATATGGGATTACGTGATCCAGGAGATCCGACACATCGACCGCTTACCCCCAGCAATAGACAATCGAGCACTGGACGACCTGTCCATCAGAGTGCAGTCCCTGGTAGGGATGTTGGGAGCGCAGAGAGAGAAGGGGAGGCATGAACTTTACGCCAACTCAAATGTGGAAAGGATCTTGGAGAAGCTGCCGCCCGCTCGACAGGAGCGTTTTAGGCGGCAGAGAGACCACCGAGACCCGAATGGCCCCGAACCGAACCTCCTCGATCTAGCAGACTTCCTGGCGAGAGAAGTCAGCAGCCTACGGCTAGATACATTCGGACGGAGCACCGCTGGCTCCAGAGAAGGAACCAGACGACTAAATGATGGAAGAAGATCGGTGACTGTGATGCACCAATCGGAGTCAGTACCGAGCAGCAGGAGCCACAGTACCCCCTCCAGAACGGAGAAGTGGAAGATAGTGTGCCCCTACTGTGAGAAAGAACACTGGCTAGCGCAATGTGACTCCTTCCCCAAGCTGAACGCGGAGGAAGCAAGTCAATGGATAAAGTCCAACAAGCGCTGTTTTCGCTGTGCGCGCTCACACATGGCAGCCGAATGCCGCTTAAAGAAAAGGTGCACCAAGTGCGATGGAGCCCATCTGGACATACTTCACGACAGTAACAGACGGCGCCCTTCACCCGCACCATCCAGCAGCAAAGCGAGCGTCATGTACATCGATCCCGCCAGCAGCAGTGGAGCCCGAGTACTCCTAAAAGTAGTGCGTGTGACACTAAGCTACCAGAATAAAGTCCTGGACACTTACGCCGTCCTCGATGACGGGTCCGAGAAGACCCTTCTGCTCGCCTCCGCTGCGGCCCAGCTAGGGCTGCGGGGAAGCGAAACCCAAATGACAATTCGGACAATAAGACGAGATTTGAAGACGATAAAGGGCGAGAATGTCTCATTCTCTATCGCAGCAAGCGGCCAGCCTGAGCGACGGTACCAGATTACAGACGCTTTCACCAGCCAAGAAATAGGACTGTCGCGGTACACATACCCCGTCGCCAAGCTGATGGAGAAATATGTACATCTGCGCAAGTTACCGATCCCGCTCATAGACAATGCTATGCCGACCCTGTTGATAGGCTCCGACCATGCAGACCTCATTGTCCCGATAGACCGGGTTCATACCGGACCCCGAGGCTGTCCTGCAGCAGTCGAGACCCGTTTGGGATGGACTCTCCAAGGCCCGCTCGCCAAATCTCTCAACCGAAGTACAGCCACTAGATGTCTCCACTCCCGAGTCACGGAGGGAGAAACCGCACTCCTGCAACACGTAGAGCGGCTATGGACCTTGGAACAAATGCCCTTTAAGAACGGAAAGAAAGACATTCGCTCTAAAGATGACATTTACGCCATTCACCTCCTCGAGACAGGGACCAAGAGAGTCCCGGTCAACGGCGTGTTGAGATACGCCACGCCACTCCTGCGGCGAGAAGGAATGCCTACTTTCCACGCTAAGACAGACGCCACAGAACGGTACCTGCTGAACACGGAGCGGCGCTTAGCCAAGAACCCCGCCCAAGAGAGTGTATACCGCGCTGAGATTGAGAAGCTCATCACAGCGGGACACGTCACAAAGATGGACATTAAAGAGGCTGACCAGACCACTGAATCGTGGTACGTGCCTCACCACAAGGTCCATCACAACGGTAAAGACCGCATAGTATTTAACTGCAGCTACCAGATCGGATCCCAAAATCTGAATAAAGAGTTACTGCCCGGTCCCACACTCGGCCCCTCCCTACTCGGCGTTCTACTCCGCTTCCGCCAGGAAAAGGTGGCCATCAGCGGGGACATTAAAGGAATGTTCCTGCAGGTGAGATTAGTAGAGGAGGACAAGCCCCTGTTACGGTTCCTATGGAGAGAGAAGCCAGGAGATGAGCACCCAGCCATCTACCAATGGGAAGTCCTCCCCTTCGGAACGACGTGCAGCCCCTGCTGTGCTACATTTGCACTACAGAAACATGTAGCAGAGGACCCAGCAGCGGACGAAGAGGTCCGACACAGCGTAAAGAACAGCTTCTACGTAGACAACTGTCTACAAAGCCTTTCAACCCAGGAAGAAGCCGAGGCTCTCCTGATTAAACTCCGCGCCTCATTGATCAAAGGCGGCTTTGATCTCAGGCAGTGGGCCAGCAGCGATCCGCAAGTACTGCGCAGCCTCTCCTCCGAGGACAAGGCAGCCAGCAGCGAGACCTGGATGGCTACAATCCCGGGAGAAGCCCAGGAGATGACCCTGGGATTGGTGTGGCGATTCAAAACAGATTCGCTTCACTACAGACACAAGCCCCTGACTACGGAGCAGGGAAGGCCGGCGGCGGCGCCGACCACCAGACGGAGTGTGTACACAACACTCGCCCGACAATATGACCCGCTAGGATGTATTCTACCGTACACCACTAGGGCAAAAATTATTGTACGAGCATTGTGGGACAAGGACCAGGGCTGGGACGACCCCATTCCCGCACACCTTGCATCCACCTGGAGAGAGTGGGAGATGGAGCTCCACTCACTCCCAGGCGTTAATATGCGCCGAAGCTACTTCCCACCCACGGTGAGGCCAGAGACATGTAAAATGGACTTACACGTCTTCAGTGACGCCTCAGAGGTCGCATACGGATCAGTAGCCTACTTGCGGGCCCAAGAAAGGGGGGGAGAGATCTACACAGCATTTGTCCTCGCCCGCTCGAGAATAGCCCCACGCAAGCAACAATCTATCCCACGCCTAGAGCTCTGCGCAGCCCTAGCCGGAGCGCACCTAGCCACGCTCATCCAACGTGAGCTCACCATACCGGTGTCTAGAACAATCCTGTGGTCAGATTCCACGACAGTACTCGCCTGGATCCAATCGGACTCATGCAAGTACAAAGTCTTCGTGGGAGTCAGAGTCACCGAGATTCAAGACTTAACCGAAGAGTTAACCGGAGAAACAGAGTGGCGCTACGTTGATACAAAACAGAACCCAGCTGACGTCATCACCCGGGGGATGCCCCTGGATGACCTCACCCGTCGCAATGTCTACAGTGACGGCCCAGCATTCCTAAAGCTCCCGGAAGGAGAGTGGCCCACGCCTATCCCGAGGGAAGCCAGTCAGGAGGAGGCTGAGAATAAGAAGCCTGTGTTCTGTGGATTGAGCACTGTTATCTCCGCAGACTCCAACACACTCCTGATGGGGCGGCTAGATCCCACATTACCCCAGACAATGTACCGGCCTGAAGAAGCGAACGGCCGACGAATGTGGAGGTACAGCCAAGTATTAGCCGACAAGTTTTGGAACAGTTTCCTACTGCACTACCTACCGTCTCTACAGACCCGCCAGAAGTGGGTAAAGGAGAGAGACAATTTGACAGAAGGAACAGTCGTCATGATTATTGATCAATCACTGCCCAGAGCTATGTGGCCGGCCGGCCGCGTAAGCAAAGTGATCACCGGTGCCGACGGCAAGGTCCGAGCAGCTGAAGTGCTCGTCCAGGGTCGCACTTACACCCGTCCCGTGGCGAGGCTCATAGAACTGCCCCGACTCCCAGACACAATCGATGATGACCATGACCCTATAACCCTATGACTTTGTGAAGTTGACTGACCCCTACAGCAAACCCTTATGTGTAAATAGACAACGCGATTAATCTGTCTCTGTTTAACTGATTAGGTCTGGGACCAATCAGGGGGTGGCTGTTGTGAAGGGCCAGATTAAACCGAATATATATATTTATTTATATATATATATTTAATTGTATTTGTATATTCTCTAATATTCCCTGATATCCCTTGTATATTCCTTGTACAATATGCATTGAATATCCATTCTAGCCTACTGAACATCCCATAATAGTCTCCATTCTACTATTGGTCGAGACCTTGGTGCCAGGCTGCCATACCCCCCAGACCCAGTTCAAACGTACCGCTCAACATGTACGAACAAGTCCTAGTTCCGCGTAGGAATCTGGCTACCGCACCACTAATGGGACTATTTGTTCATAGTGCGTATATATACTGCGCTACTAAAGTAGGACTTCCTTTTCAGTCCAGTTTCTTACCCTCCAATAGAGTCACAGACGTAAAGCCTCCCCGCGACGCCACGTGTGGGAGTAAGGCCAAGTTCGCCTACCATCGGTATTGAGACATCGTGTATATTAATATTTGAATAGTCATATTTGGCACTATATCGTCGAGTTGGACGTAGTCTATTAAGCTAATAATAGTCTGTTAATATATAGTGCTTCGTACGGTGAGAATACTACCGTAGTCAGTACCCCATCGTTTCGGGCAGAGAACTGGCTGCTTATCCAGGGTGGTTGACCCCACGTGAAGCTGCACCCGAGGAGCCCCAGAGCCGACGAGCGAGTGGACCTGTATACCGGATTACTCTACCGACGACAGCCCGCCTTCCCCGGCACGGATTATGCTTTGTATACGTTGATTATTCCATGGATAAAGACCCCCGACACTGCCGTGTGTTGGAACCCCCCCCCCCTGGAGAGGACGCAAGGTGAGGAGACGCTCTGCAAGACGAGGTCGCTTCACGTCTCTCCTCCGTGGACCGGAGGACGCCGGCCCACAAAGAGTCCACCTGCTTTCATCTGTGGTCCAAGGATCGCCGGCGCATTGAACGGCACTACAGTGGGTTCACCTGGGATACCCTTGGCCGGATGAGGCAGCCGGATTCTACCCCCCCCCCCCCTTCCTACTCCTGTCGGCTTACAAACGACCGGATTAACCCCCCCTTAGTGTATCCAGTATATAATCATTAAAGTATCATTGCTGTTATTTCCTTAACTATTCCAGGTCGTATATGTACCACCTGCGCCTTCAGAGATTGGACATTCTCTATTGATATACCGACGAATACTCTTGCCATAAAAGTGCATACTAATTTCCATTCATAAATGTGATTGATTTGATTAAGTGCTTGCTCTACACACCATCGCTGTGTAGAAATAAAGACCTATTTCTAATTCGTACATTTGTGTTGGATCCGTTTCATCTACGTGACAGTGTTCATCATAATATATTTATGCCGAGTACTGGGTGGCCGAATATTAAGTACAAAGGTAGTGGTAGTAAGTATCATATCTAGTAATACAGTCAGGGAATTGTACCCCTCAGTTACACTAGCCTTGGTAACAAATTAATTTTTATAATATCAGATCTACCCCATAGGGATAAAGGCAAGACTGTCCATCTTTTGATGTCTTCCTTTATATTCTTTAAAAGGTCTGATGCATTTACCTCAACAATTTTTTCAATGGGAGATCGGATTTGAATTCACAGATATTTCATTCCTTTTGGCTTCCAATTGAAAGGAGCAGAACCCAGATGTGATTGAAAAGTTAGGTGGTTAAGTCGAACAGCTTCACTTTTACTATTATTCATTATAGCCCGAAAAATTACCAAATGCTTTAGCACTTGAGAGATGGAGTGGCTAGGATTTGTTAGTGTCAATAATATGTCATCAGCAAACAGGCTGGCCTTATACTCACAACTACCAATAGATAGAGATGGAATGGATCAGACCTTATACCATTTGTTCTGACTGACGCAACCGGTTCATGGTAAAGTGCCTTTATCCAGTTCATAAGAACCAGTCCAAATCCGTATTTAGGAAGTACATAAAACAGATATTTCCACTCAACTCGATCAAAGGCTTTCTCAGCATACTGCCATCACTGGATGCTGGGTGGTCCATTCCCTTTACATAACTAGGCGACCCTGTACAAAGCCAGCCTGATCAATATGAATCAATGAGGCTATAACATTTTCCAATGGCCTTGCAAGGACCTTCGCAAACAATTTATAATCAGTATTTAAAATACTCAAAGGCCTAAAATTTAACATTTGCAAGTGGTCCTTGCCAGGTTTTGGAATCAACAAAATAGTAGCTTGCCGCATAGTTAGCGGCATGGATTGATTAGCCACTATATCATTAAACAGCAATATTAGAAGTGGTGTAAGAGTGACTTGGAAACACTTCACTTGTATAGCCATCATCACCCAGCGTTTTACCGGTTGAGAGGGATTTGATAGCTGATTTACTGTAATTTCATTTTTAGATGCTCAAAGGGGCTATATGCAGTGAGCACAATCCCATGCAGTTCAGAAACAGGGAAAGTGTAACTTTTTATCAAAGAAAATGTAAACTTTTTGTCACATTTAATTTATACACACTTGAAAATCTGACTCCAGAGCCTTCATTTGACACACACAAATAGAAACATGAATGGCTGAGAATTTCATAGATACCCATGACAAACAGAAAATAATCATGATTGATAACCAAAAATTTAATTCCCATTGGGTGTGGGTGGCTGAGGGGGGCTTTATGGAACATGGACGTCAGATAGGGGGGTGTTATGGAACATGGACGTCAGATAGGGGGCGTTATGGAACATGGTCAGATAAGGGGGCATTGACCCAAAAAAGGTTGAGAACCACTGATCTAACTGAACAGCTCGGCGAGAAACGACTGTTCCATGTCAAGTGATGTCCCAACTCAGATGTTTGCGGAAGAAAATAATTATTTACATAAATGTAGCCATTTTAATTATTGTATTGTGCCGTGGAACAATCATCTTCCAGGGAGCTGTTGGGCTGGATCAAACTGGACCACAGCTGTGTGTCCCTACGAAATACACAAAGTTGCGATTTTTTTGACAACTGCATTTTCTAGTTTGCCCTCATCTCACTTACGTACAGTAGGTATACTTGATGATTGACCTCTTGGTTTGCCCCTAGATATCTGCTGATAGTGACCAATCAACATCAACGGTGAACCTGCATGGCAAATCAAATCACCGTTATGGCAATCCCCTTTCCTCTAAGGGGAAATTTACCAAAAAAGACATCGATATAAATAGATAAATAATTCTTTACAAGGTTGTTTTTACAACACATGTTCAAAACAAAGAGTAATGGTTATCTAATTCTCATTTCAGTCTGACTTTAAAGCTATGAACGTAAGGTTATCCTATAACCCTAGTTATATGAATACTGGCTGAGCGTCTCACTCTGCCTACTGAGATACAACACTATCTCCAGCACCTAGTGTGCTCTGGGAAACAAAAAAATGCACCCACTTGCACGTGACCACGCCACTCCCATGCGTCCTCTATATTACGCCGGAAGTGGTCACGCCTCACCCTTCCCAGTTCGATTTCCATAAGCGGAAAACATCCAAGGGACCTCAGGGTGCGAGACGCTCAGCCAGTATTCATATAACTAGGGTTATAGGATAACCTTACGTTATATATCATCTGGCTTCGCGTCTCGCTCTGCCTACTGAGATAAAGGGCAGAGCGGACGCGTGGCCCCGACAAATGCACCCCCTGAGGGCCCGTAAGCCCCAGCCAGGGAGGAGGGGAGTCCCGTCCACCCGCCCGTCCTAACGAAGGGAGGGAGGCAATCAACTCCACCAAAGTGCGAAAAAAGGGGAACCAGGCACCCCCGAACGCACAGCGAAAGCGGGACCACGTGTGACACAGCACCCCACGGTCCACACCCACACACCCCTGCTAGCCCACCTGATGGCGGGATGCAGGAGAGGTCCCGGACCTCAGGACCGCCTGGGAGACAGAACCCCCAGTCATGTCCATGAGGTAAAACCTAACGAAAGGACTCGGGGAGGACCAGGAGGCCGCAGCACAGATGTCCTCCACCGAGGCCCCCCCTAACAGGGCAGCAGAGGCCGCTATACCACGAGTGGAGTGCGCCCTGACGCCCCTGGGGGGAACCTGTCCAGCCAACGTGTAGCAAAGGGCAATGCCCTCGCACAACCATGTGACAGGCGCTGCTTGGACAGCGCCTCACCCGCGCGAGGGCCACCATAACAAACAAGAGAGCACACAGCTCACCCACACGCTTAGCGGAGGTGATGGCCAAAAGGAATGCGGTCTTAAAAGACAGCCGATACAACGGTGCCTGCTCAAGAGGCTCAAACGGGGCCTCCGACAACCGACCCAGGACCAGTTGGAGGTCCCAACTCGGAGACAGAGAACGCTCCACAGGCTTGAGACGCAGAGCGCCAAGCAGGAAACGTTTCACTAGAGGGTGACAAGAGGATATAGCTGCGGCGTATACCCTCACCGTCGAGGCCGACAGCCTATCCAGGATAGACTGGAGGAAGGAAAGAACCGAGGGGGGCAAGACACCACTCCAGGCCCCCAACCTCACACCACTCCTGAAAAATACGCCACTTCCCAGCGTAAACCGTGGTAGTGGACGGAGCATGTGCGTTCCGGATGGTGTTAACCACAGTAGGGTTCAGACACATCTCCTCCAGATTCACCCTTTCAGCAGCCAAACCATCAGAACAGAATGCAGAAACAGCGTCCCGTGACCTCGGAACAGGCCACGCCGGGGCCACCAAGAGCTGAATCAGGGCCGGGAACCACGCAGCCGTGGCCCGGTCTGGCGCGACCAGGATCAAAGTCCTGCGCTCCTGACGTACCCGCTCCAACAGCTGAGCTATCAGGTGTATGGGGGGGACGCGTACAGAATCCTGGGTGGCCACGGATACATCGAGAAGGCATCCACCCCCAGAGAGGGGTTGTCCTTCCGACTGACCGAGAACCACAAGGGGCACTGGTGGGACTGTCTGCTCGCAAACAGGTCCACCACGGCCTCCCCGAACCGATCCCAGACCTGTCTGACTATGTCTGGACGTAGTCCCCACTCGTCGGGGTGAGGACCGCCCTGCGACATAACATCTGCACCCACAGTCTCCCTGCCGGGGATGTGGAGAGCCCTCAGGCTGCGCAGATTGAGAGACGCCCATAGCCAGAGCTCGACCGCCACCCAGTGCAGACGGGGGAGCGTACTCCCCCCTGTCTGTTGATATACGACGCTGATGTCATGTTGTCCGTCCTGATCAAAACATGCTTGTCCACGACAAGGTGGCCAAGCCGCTTGAGGACCAGAAGGACTGCCTTCAATTCCAACACATTGATATGTAGAGCAGACCGGGCAGCATGGTACTGCCATCTGCCCCCTACTGCGTGGGCCCGACACGTCCCCCCCCATCCCGTGAGGGAGGCGTCGGTGAAGACCGTGACGTGTGATAGCCTGCTGCCCATGGGGACCCCGCTGGTGAGGGCACCAGGCCTCCCCCAGTGGTCGAGATCCCCCAGTACTGACACGGGAACCTTCAGCCGCTTCCACTTGTCTCTCACCGGGTCTATTTTCATCCTGGAAAACCACCTCTGTATCCTCCTCGTGAAGAGGAGGCCAAGAGGGACCACAGAGTGAGCAGATGCCATCATACCGAGCAGGCGCATCACGGACAGCGCCGTAACCGTCCTGCCAGGACGGAACCTCAGAGAATATCCCCCCGCCGCTGCTCTGAGAGGGTTGCCCTCATGGGCCTTGAGCTTAGAACCAAGCCCAAGTACTCCACCTGTTGACTGGGAAGAGGAGTACTCTTCTCCCAGTTCACAGCAAAACCCAGACTGGCGAGGAATTCCACCACCAGCCTGGTATGAAACCTGGCGATCTCCTCTGCCCGGCTGAGGTCCAGAATGTCGTTGAGGTAGAATAAAATTTGCATCCCCTGACGACGCAGAGGGTCCAGCGCGGTCTCCACGCACTTGGTGAATGTGCGAGGAGCCAGAGAGTAGCCGAACGGCAGCCTCTGGTACTCATACGCCACGCCCTGAAACAGGAAGCATAGGAATTTCCTGTGAGGAGGGAAGATCGGGATGTGAAAATACGCATCCTTCAGGTCTATGGAGGTGAACCAGTCTCCCACTCTGACAGCGCTTAACAGGTGTTTGACGGTCAACATTCTGAACTTTCTCGCCACAATCAGTCGATTGAATGCGGACAGATCCAGTATAGGTCTGACACCTCCCGATTTCTTGGGCACCAGAAAATACCGGCAGTAAACGCCACACATCGCGTCCTCTCTTGGGACCACGACGATGGCCTGCTTCGCCAACAGAGATTGGATCTCGTCGACCAGAGCTGCCACTGCTGCGGACCCTGACAAAAGGGTCTGTACCAAACCCAAAAACGGAGGGTGGGGTTGTGCAAACTGTAACACAAGCCCCTCCCTCAGCGTTCTCTCCATCCACCTCGCACCCTGACTCTACCAACAAGGCAATCGCACCCAAGGGGGGACCCCGACAGAAAGGGCCGGCCTGATACGGGGAGAACGGCCATCACCCCTGGTGACATAGGCTCCCCCGCTGAGCATCTTCCCATCATAGACTGCTGAGGACAGCCTGCTCTGCAGCTGGACATGCAAGGTGTGTGGTCCCCACGCTGCCCGATAGGGTGAGTCCCTACACACCGTAGCCCTGTAGTGATATTACTACCACCCAAATCACACGTGCCTGACTGACCACCGCCGGTCTTCCGGTCGGGGGAGGCACTAACGTAATACCCGGCCTGGCAAGGGCGAGGCTGGGGGAACCCACGCTGCGACCTCCTGGGCCTAGAGTTCCCCATCTGACAAAAATGTTATGATACAGGGAATCCTTCTCCGTCAAAAGACACAACACCAGGCTCACCAAACACAGACGCAGGACGTGTGGTGTGGGGGTGCCGCTTGACAGCACAGCATTCTCATAGACAGACCCAGGCCTAGCTAGCAACTGGGTGTCAGCCCCTGTCTCCATGAGAAGCGAAATGTGGGGCCGCTTGCGCTTCACTGGAAGAACAAATCAGAGCCCTGTGTCCCGTAGTGTAGCGGGGGGGAGTAACCGGAGAGCGTGCTAGACACAGCTAGATGGCAACGGTTTTTAGGGCGTGCCCATCTAATGTAGCCGATCTTTCGGCCGCTGAGGCTGTCGGCCTTGTGATCACCTGTTTTCTTTGTGCCCAGGGTATCTCAGGCGGGGGAAACATGGCCGCTGGCCGGGGGCCTCACCGCAGCCGATGGTGAGGCCGTGCTCTCACCTCTGGCTGCGCGGTGTGGGGCGGTGTGGAGCCCAGGTCAAATACCGCGCGCGCTCCTGCGGACAGACCAAAAAGTCCATCTGCGGAGATGGGAGCCCTGAGGAGGGGAAGTCTCCTCTCCTCCTCAATGGGAGATTGCTCCAACCAAAGATGCCTGTGAACAAGCGTTGACAGCATCCTAGCCCTCCCTGTGGGTATAGCTTGCGGCTGGGTCAAAAGCTGTATAACCTCAAAAACTCGTGCAATGTTTTTGACGTCGGCTGGCCCTAAGGCCCCAACACCCTTTTGGACAGAAAGGCAGCCAATTGAGCAATGTTATTGGTTGCTGCTAAATTCCGTCCCGCGGCGGTATAAGCTTCATCAGCCCACTCAGCCACCTGCCGGGCCGACTCGCCCTCCAGCGAGTTCAACCATGCCAGGGCAAAGGACCGATGCTACCTGCTCCTCTAAGCACGGCACACCTGTTCTGAGCCCTGTCGTCAGCCCCTCCACCTGTGTAAAGGGTAAAAAAGCCTCAGCAAAACCCTCAACATTAGACACAGATTGAATTTCAGCAATGAAACGGTTAAGAGGAGGGAAGAGTGGTGACAACCCCGGCAGGGCACATGGGAACGGCGCCCCAAACATCTTAGCATTAGCATTAGCTGCGCGCTAGGATACTTGGAAAAACATCCAAAAGAGAGTCATGATGACCACGTTTATCCAAATATCCCGCCCCCTGCGCCAATACATCACTCTGTCGTCTCACGAGACAACGAGCAGTATTACACATGCCAGTACCAATGCCTGCTAGCGCAGGTCCTACCTGGGCGCGATTTGGCTTGACTGCCAACCGTCGCGCGAAGTCCCTCGGTCCGCTGACACGCGTCGAGGAAAAAACAGGACAGGACCGCCGCGCTGTTAGGACGTGCCGAGAAGGTTCCGGGGGCTGGCGAACTTCTGGCGAATTCCCAACATTGTGTAATTTCTCCTTACGCTTCATAACAATCTCCAGTTCAGAAGTGCATCTGAGCTGCTTCCGCGTTGGAAACGAATGAGGAAGGGTGAGGCGTGACCAATGTTCCCCCTAAGGTGCGCCCGTGCGCGCGTGCGCACATGGCCAAATGCTCCCGCGCACATCTGAAATCGGTTGCGCACAGAAACGTTTGTGTAAAGAAAAAAAAAAAAGGAGTTTGTTTGGATGCACGTAATTTACATGTTCTGGGTTGGCTAGCTCTTGGATACGATCCAACCTATTGCGCGGCACCACAGAGAGACGTTTTAGTATCGGCGTCTGTGATTTGCCTAAACGTTTGGCCCTTCCTTCCTGAATCTGCAGCAGCCGACGCGAAAGTGAAAGCGTTTTAGGGAAAATATACACGCGGACGGACGGGCGAGACGCGACGACAGGAATAAGCAGTTGCAAAAGAACATATCTGACACAGCCAGCAAGTGAAAGTGCTCATTGACAATGTACTACTCGGCATACAAATGAACGCATCAATGCTGTCTGTTCAACAGATCCATAATCATGTGGCAAAATATGTGAGTATCCCAGAACACTGGCGGAGCGAGAACTATGCCTTTGCGTTTGTGAAGTCAATCAATGCAATTGTACAGAATGAGACTATGTGCAATATTCGAAATGCCCCGTTTCATACTTTGATAGTAGATGAGAGCACAGACATCACAGTGCACAAAATGCTAGTTCTGTATATAAAATACAGGGAGGAAAATGATGTCAACTACAAAACTGAGTTTGGTGGCATGATGCATCATTCAGTTAACGTCATGCACTGCTCCAGCTATTGTTGAGGCCATCACGCAGTTTTATTCCAAACATGAATTAGACATGCAGAGAATGGTGATGCTGACCTCCGATGGTGCCTCAGTAATGCTAGGAAAGAGGAGTAAACAAGTGACTCTTTTCTGATGTGCAGTGTGCACACAGACTAACAGAAAGGACTAAGTAAGAGCTAAGACCAGACCAGAGGAGAAGAGCTGCCTTTGGATTATTTTATTTATTATTTTTTGAGGAACAGAGGAGTAAACAAGTGACTCTTTTCTGATGTGCAGTGTTCTGATGTGCAGTGTTCTGATGTGCAGTGTGCACACAGACTAACAGAAAGGACTAAGTAAGAGCTAAGACCAGACCAGAGGAGTCTGGAAACAAGTGACGTTTTTTTTTTTAATTGTGTGTATCTGAATAACAGAAAGGAGGAATGAAGCAGAGGGGAAGGTGAGAGGTTTAGAGGGAGGGAGAGAGAGAAGAGGGAGGGAGGACGTTGCTCTGTATCGTCAATGGTCAAATAAATAGTTTGTGTATTTCTGTGTATCAGCTAAATGTGTAGATTTTTATGTTGGATATTAAGGTAAATTATTTTTTACAAACCGCCGCTTATCAACCAACCGGTTAATCGGAAGGTGACGTATGTTGCTCAGTAGTTGCTGATGTCTGCTCAGGAGGTTTGAGTGTTTGCTCAGACCGAAAAAAATTTGAGGGAACATTGGGCGTGACCACTTCCGGCGTAATATAGAGGACGCATGGGAGTGGGGTGGTCACGTGCAAGTGGGTGCATTTGTTTTGTTTCCCAGAGCACACTAGGTGCTGGAGATAGTGTTGTATCTCAGTAGGCAGAGCGAGATGCGAAGCCAGATGATATATAACCAGGGATTCAGAGATCAGATGAGACTTTCAGAAGACTGAATAAACATCAGCTTTTATTTTTTTTGCTGGATCCACCAGGGCCAGCTACACAGGAAGGCTGCCTGATTGAATGCCTATGAGTCAACAGTTTATATGTGGACCATGTAATGTAGACTGAGCC
Organism: Notolepis coatsorum; assembly: GCF_963971535.1. NCBI lineage: Eukaryota > Metazoa > Chordata > Actinopteri > Aulopiformes > Paralepididae > Notolepis > Notolepis coatsorum. Next base: position 64,262,773 of record NC_140172.1, read on the forward strand.
CCAATTATGCGGAATAAGCATGTAATTTGGTGTGTGTGTATGTGTATAAGGCAGAGAGAGAATACTATGCCAGGGCACTAGACACTTGATTACTGTCATTCGAAAAACCTATTCAATATCTGTATGCTACAGAGCATTCGTAATATTTCTAACTCACGCCGCAGAAAGTGAAGCTGCATCTGTCCGCCTCCCTATGTCTTTCAATTTACTTTCTGTGCATTCGCTCCACCTCTACATGTAGTATTGCGTTGTATTTGAAAGGTCAGTGAGAAGGCTACTATATCAGAGCCGTGAAAATACCTGAAATTGATAAACAGACTCAAGTCATTCACCCAGGCCATGGTATAATACATGTTATTCCTGAGGTCTAAGACAGTTCAAAATATTAGTGAACGTGAACACTATTAGTAAACATTAAAAATATTAGTGAACATGAAAACCGTCGAACTTGGGATGTCATCAGATATCGGACCTAAAGCTGCTCCATAGACATTGGAATGCGAATGTTTCAGAACTGAGAGAATATTGTAGAGAATGAAGCTCATTTGGATATAAAAATGAAGTCAAACGTTTATGTATGTCCTCAAAATCAGTCTCTTAATTCATAGACAATGGAGCAGCTCTTTATATCTGACAGCATTGCAGGGTTGATTCTTAATTCTGTGTTTTTTGCTATGGTTTCTGTTTTCTGTTCTTTCATTTTAATATATTAAAATATTGTATAATACTGTATACCAATATAATATAGTGTAGTATAAATAGTATGATTTAGTTATAGTATAGTATATGTGTAGGGGCAGGTACAATAAGAGTTTTATTCTTCCTGTTCCTTTCGGCCATGGAATTTTGTGGATCATATTAAGTGAACTATATGTACTGACAGTGAAGACACTGCTGAACTGTAACAATTCCATGTACGAATAAATAAAAAATGAATGAATGAAAAGAAGGTTTTATGCTGGGTCCAGCTGTACTAGGAAGCCTGGTCTCGTTTTAACGCGAGTTTAGTATTTGGCATCATGATCTTCTCTAGTGATACCAGTAACACAGCGAGAGAGAAAATGGAATAAATCTTCTTGGTCAGTGAGGTGGAAAACGAACCTATTAGACGGCACAGGACTGGAAAGGGTTGAACCCTCTTTCCTATTAGCTTGATCGGAAGAGCTGACCTGACAAGCAGTCTCATCAAGGTTATTCAACATGCATACCCACGTAGAAAGCTTTGCAAAGGAATCTAGCCAGATTATTACATGTAATATATCATAATCATTACATCATTTGACTTGTAAATGAAAGAAGTTTTTTTTTACATTTATTTTTAAGGTATGGAATATGTGTTGCAGGTAAAAATTAAAAGGCTGGTGTCATATAACAAATTCTTTGGAAAGTGCCCGTTATGATTGAGGTTTAAAAGCCTTTTATTGAATCGCAATCCATTATAGAATTTTTGCTTAGCAAATACAAATCCTGACAAAACCCTTAATGAATGTTATTTTAAGTAAATATCTTAGGTAATGCATGTGCATTAACATAATATTCTCTCAATGGTTTTGTAAAATAAATCATACATAGCTTAATGTTGAAAGATCAGTTTTGAGATTGATGGGAGGAGAGAGAGAGAGCAGGGTGTTGGTGGCAGGGTTTATCAAATGATTCATTAGACTCCGAGCTTAACGGTACTTTAACAAGCTGGTTCTAAAACAGAATCAGCTAACCCAAGTGGCCACATTCATGTAAAATATCTACTGTATGAAAATAGCCACATTCATGTACATTTACATTTAGCTGACACTTTTATCCAAAGCGACTTACAAATTGTGAACAAGTCAGCAGGAGGGGTACATCTCTGGCAGCTAATGGACAGTGTGTTGTGAGTACTGCATCTGAACAAGTGCCTTAGCCTGATAGCTCCCCCCGGAGGTCACGTGGCGCTGTCACTCAGTCCCGACTCGCACGCTTCCCTAGAAGCGCCCGGTCCACACCGGCTGCTAATCTACAATCATATAAGCTCCTGTCTCCTTCCCAGTGATGGAGGAGAGTATAAATATTTGACCAGCCCTGAGGACAACGCAAGTTCGTTCTGCCAGGAACATGTCGGGACGCCGTTCCCGAACCGCCACGCTCGTTGTTTTTCCGTTGTTTTTTTCCTCCCCCCTCGCCTGTCCCTCGTGTTAAGCCCCCGGGACTCCCGACTATTCCCGGGAGTTGTTTAGGCAACCTTGACCCACTACATACATATACAACACGGTAAGACCCCATTCTACATTGTTAAGACACACACACATTCATCCATTTGAGCCCAAGTGAGTAACATTTTACTCAGTTTGAGTCAAATGTACTCAGTTTGAGTAAAATTTACTCAGTGAAATTTGTTGTCCTGACTGTGGTGGGAAGTTCGAGCGAGGACAGAGAATAGCCTGCTTCGCCTTGATGACCCCCCAGGAGCCAGAATATGAGTGGGTCTCATGCAGGTGAACTGAAGATGTAGAGGTAGAGTGTATGGGTCTTGAGTGTGTAGCTCCTACCTCCCGGAGGTAGGAGGGAGCCATTCCCCTCACTGCACAGTATGCCAGGTCAAGAACCTTGAAGCAGATTCTTGCAGCAATGGGAAGACAGTGCAGCTCTCTGAGAAGTGGGGTGACGTGGGCTGACTTTGGTAGATTGGAGATCAGGCGGGCCGCTGCTTTCTGCACGAGTTGAAGAGCCTTGGTGGTGCAAGCCGATAGACCAGCTAGCAGAGCATGGAGATAGTAGAGGAGGGACATGACTGTTGATTGCGGAGTGAGAATCTTAAAAAGAAATGTGTGCATTTCTTAGGTACTGGTACCTTCTAACTGCTGTCTGTTGACTAATAGTCAGGATTTCTTTTAAAGGTCCCCTATTGTTCACTATTTGGGCAATTTTACACAATTCCTGTGAGTCTATGGAACACATCTGTAAGATTTTTTTCAATAAAATCCATTGTTTTGTATTTTGCACGTTTGGTGCACGACTTTCTCTCCTAACGTGGGCATCAGGAATAACGAGGATGCATTGCAAAGCTTATTAGAAGCATTGAAGTTTTCACTGCACATAGAAACAGCGCGGGGGGAGAAAGCTGGGATTTATTTCGGCCAAAGCACTCTGGAGCTATGCTGTCGAACACTTTTGAGGAAGTGCTGACAGTGGAACAGCTGAAGGTGGCAATTCTGCTGTCGAAACTGCTTCCGCATTATCTCCACTCGCTGCTCATAATTTCAATGTATCACAGTTGATTGTGGGCGGGCGGTGGCAGATCAGAATTCTTACACGTCACAGATCCTAGTAAATTCAGAATGGCTTGTTTCAGTGGGGGGCATACTTGTCTAAGCTGAACTGCAGAAATGGGACTTGGTACAGATTACACATTTAGTCAGTCATGGTACAACCCCGCATTGCTTGAACACAATGCAAAACACTGGAAAAGGCCATTTTTACAATAGGGGACCTTTAATAATCCAATAGTCCAACTACACTACACCGCAAAGGAATGATACAAATCTGTAAAATTGTGTTTCCTACATGCTATCATGTAGCATTTAAAATATTGTGTTTAAAGGAACATGCCAACTTTTTGGGAAATTAGCTTATTTGCCATCTACCCTGGAGTTAGACAAGCAGATACATACCCTTTTCTTCTATGTGCATGCATTGGGCTTAGGGAACAGCCGCACCGTTAGCCTAGCTTAGCGTCATTCACTGGAAGTAGGTGTGCCAGTGTAGCCTAGTTCCCAACAATCACGAAATACACTCCAAATACAACTCCAAAACGTTCCTGTAAACAATTGACCTTTCGCAAAGCCACGCCCCTAAATGCCTGTTGTCCAATCATATTTGATCACGTGTGTGGCTCAATGTGTAGGTCCGACATCCGACAAGCTTTTCTTTGTGTTCATGCATGCAGCCCACTGCAGCGTTAACTTGGAATCCATTGCAAAAATGGTGAAGCGTTGTGCTTATGGTATTTGCAAATCCGACAGCAGATATCCCATAAGCTTAGAGGGGGGGGTGATATTTTACCCGTTTCCTAAACCGAAAACCCGAGAGGAGAGATGCCGACAGTGGATAAAGAAATGCGGCAGACCCCATGGCCAGCTGAATATGGCGAATATCAACAAACACAAATACGTTTGTTCCAAGGTAAATACGTGCTAACGTAGCTAGCTTACTATATATATACTATATACTACTAGTATCCACAATGAGGAGAGCTACTAAATGGTAAATAGCTACTAGTAGCTAAGTAACGTTAGTTAGGTAAGGTTGTTGTGTTCACCTGGCTAACTTGGGTACTAACGTTAGTTAGGTAAGGTTGGCCTTGTGTTCACCTGGCTAACTTGGGTACTAACGTTAGCTAGGTAAGGTTGTTGTGTTCACCTGGCTAACTTGGGTACTAACGTTAGTTAGGTAAGGTTGGCCTTGTGTTCACCTGGCTAACTTGGGTACTAACGTTAGCTAGGTAAGGTTGTTGTGTTCACCTGGCTAACTTGGGTACTAACGTTAGTTAGGTAAGGTTGGCCTTGTGTTCACCTGGCTAACTTGGGTACTAACGTTAGCTAGGTAAGGTTGTTGTGTTCACCTGGCTAACTTGGGTACTAACGTTAGTTAGGTAAGGTTGGCCTTGTGTTCACCTGGCTAACTTGGGTACTAACGTTAGCTAGGTAAGGTTGTTGTGTTCACCTGGCTAACTTGGGTACTAACACGACTACAACTGTAAGCTGTGTGCTTCTAGGTCGTGTTGACCATGTATATCACTTGATGCATAATAATGTCTGAACAGCTGAGCCCCTGTATTAGTCTACCTGTGGTCAAAGTACAAACAAGAAAGCCAACAGGCAATCACTCATTTATATTTTGCTGTCATCTTTGTAGCATTTTGTGCATGGAAAGCCTACTGCCGACTTCCCTAATCCTGTTGCACAAGTGGGCAACTCAACCCCCACAAAGGAACAACAAGGTGGATGCAGAAAGTCACCAAGGAAACGGTAGTTAACTTTAGACAAACTACAACATTTAATGCCTCTTGTGATTGTATTGTTTTATCCCAAAATAACACAAATTATGGTTGTACAGACTCATGAAAACGTTGCAAGAGGCATCCACGTCCAGGACCATTGAGGAAACCCCAGAAGAGACTCTGTGTGTGATTTTCAATGGTGAGTAATGATTTTCAAGTTTCAAGTTGTTGTATACATATATACAATACAGAGTGAATGAGAAGTGTGTGTGTTTTTCATGCCCTGTTTGCTTAAGCAGCAATTTAGCAAGTAATAAATTAAAGGTGTCATAAAGCTACGTGGGGAGAAAACAACTAAATTAACACAATGCCTGCATCGAGTATGCAATAATTTTTCCCGATCCGATCTTTTGGCAATGCAGTAAGAAAAAAGAAAAGAGAAAAATTCAATCAAGTTGACCCTTAAGTTTTTTTTTTTTTATTATTTAACAGTATCCAACAATCCATTATATCCAACATGGATATATAGCTTCTTTTTTTCACTTATTGCAGCATTGGATAAAAATTCAAAACTAAATAAAAATAAAGCTTATCAGTGGTGCACCACAAAATAAATAAACTAATAAACTAAAACAAATGAGATGTGCAGAATAGTGCAATAACAAAGGTAGTGCGCTTCACAAGTACAGTTACATTCAGTCATAAATAATAAAATATAAAATTCGTTTAGTGCAGAATAACAGCCATTCTGATTAACAAAAACACACCATTTACTCCATCTGATGTGATCTCTGACCCTAATGGCAGATTCATTATAGTTTCAGGAACTCTCTATTCCACAAAGGTAGTCCTAGTCAACGTATATGCTCCCAATTTTGGTGACACGCATTTCATCAATGCCATGTCCATCATTTGGGAAGCTCTTAAAGCTTTTCTCCGTGGAGAAACTATTTCTAACTGTGCTCGACATAATAAACTGCGCAACAGCAGACACGCTGAACTTTCAGACCAAATTATTAAATTGGATTATTTATATTCAGTCTCTCCGACACCATCACTTTATAATGAAAGAGTGACTCTACAGACGGAATTTAACCTCCTTTCCACCAGCTTCTACTCAAATCACGCCAGTCCTTTTTTGAATTTGGTGACAAACCTATAGTAAAGTGCTGGCACTACAGCAAAAACACTGCACCGCTCAGAACTTGATCACGCAAATTAACTCTGCCACTGGAGAGATCTATACGGACCCATTGGAAATAAATGGTCAATTCAAAACATTTTATTCTTCACTATATACCTCTGATTTTATGCTGGATTGTAAAAATCAAAGTAAAAAGCATCAAGCTTGCTCTTCATCTGCTCCCATTTAGCTACATTAAAATGTATTCTTTGTAGGTGGTAGTCTGCTGCACAGTGCACATAGAAATCACACCATGACATACCAGTGAGCCCGAGCTGCCCTGTTATCTGATAGTGATACTCGTGACACTCTTTTAGCTGGTAGCTGCCATCTGCCTGCTTTAAGAGGTAAGCACACTCAGTGAAGCTTTCCTTGGATGGACACTTAATTTCTAAAAGCCCATAGCTTGGACTCTCTCCTATTTCTAAGACCTTACGGTCAGGTGATGTACCGAGGTGTGGTGCCTGCGGATTCACAACAAAACCACATGGATACACTTGGTTTCCTGTTAGCTTTGTGTATTGCGTTGCTGCTATGGGCTCTAGTGCTGTACCCCTTTTCATGGCCTTGGTTTGTAGTACTGATCTTTTGTACTTGAGGCTTACAGCAAGTGTTTCATGGTCTGCTCTCCTGGAGCAGATTCTTTTAAAGGTGCTTGATGTCAACCGATCAGATCGTGCAGTAAACCACAGGTTGTTTGTGTTTTGTTCTCTGGTGTCACATTCTAGGGCTATAGATTCGGGTAGGGAAATGGCCACTCTGTTGTAACTACGCGTGCCATTTTCATCCAAGACTGTGCACAAAGTTGTCGGCTGGGATGGTAGAGGAAACCCAGGGAAGTCATCTGGTTGACTGACAGGCGGCGCTTCAGCAGAAGGGGCTCCCTTGTTTAATAGGGGAAGCTGTAAAAAAGAAAAGATGGGATCAAAATGCTATTAACATGTAAATATGTGTCTTTTTCAGAGACGGTGGTGCCACCCCTCCTTTCTGAACAAGGTCAACTGGAAGGGGGACCAGAAGAACAGCAGTCCACAGAAAGAGAGAAGAAATTAGAATTAGAAAATGGTAACCTGAAAGCGATGCTTGCTTTAAAGGAAACGGAGGTAGAAAGGCTGAAAGCAGACAATGGCACATTTAGAAAAGGAACTCTCACACCGGAACTTCTCCAAAACAGTGACATCCGCCAAATGTTAGCATACAGTACTGGGTTCACATATGAACGCTTCAACCAACTGTGCACAATATTTGGCATTCCAAGTGATCCATGTGCCACTCAAATAAATGTCCCCTTAAAATACCAGCGGAATGATTGGCAAGTTGTTGAAATGCCCCTGCGTAGCCAGCTGTTATTTGTTTTAATGAAACTACGCAACAATGAAGACTTGAAAAACTTTGCCTTTAGATTCAACATAACCGTGCAAAGTGCAAGTAATCTTTTCAACTCCTGGATTCATTATATGTTCGACGTTTTGGGTGCAATACCAATTTGGCCTCACAGAGATGTCATTATGGCAAATATGCCAGACGCCTACAAAACGGATTATCCATCAACATTTGCAATATTGGATTGCACTGAACTAAAAATGGAACGGCCTACCTCACTGGTGTTGCAAAGTCAGAGCTATTCCAGTTACAAAAGCACAAACACTCTTAAATCGTTAGTTGCCTGTGACCCCCGTGGTGCTGTGATTTTCTCTTCTGCACTTTTCACAGGCTCTATGTCTGACAAGGAGATAGTCAGAGAGAGTGGTCTCATCCCACTACTGGAGAAACTGATAGAAATTGGCCATCTGCAAAGAGGTGATGGCCTAATGGCCGATAAGGGATTTTTGATAGACGACGATATCAAGTCTATCGGACTGCAGTTAAACCTGCCACCCTTTGCGAGGTCTAAGAGGCAAATGCCATCTGGAGATGTGCTCACAACTAAGCGCATCGCAAAGCACCGCGTTCATGTTGAAAGGGCCATCGCTAAGATAAAGAAATTCAAAATGGTGTCAGACCGAATTCCCAATACTAGGTTGGGGAATATAAGTCAGATCTGGTATGTGGTGAGCGTGCTCTCAAACTTCCAGCCACACATTCTCAAACAGTGAGGGCACCGGACTGTATAAATCCTTGTATAGCGCGTGGGCCCACCTCGGTTGGAGGTACCTCCTAGTCCTGTACAAAGAGTTGTGTTGAGCGCTGCCGCCCCAGCGTTATGGATGTTACATTCAGAGAGAAAATTGGAAAACTTAACATTGACATGATGGCATCGATTTGAATTGGAAGTATAATTTACACATTTTAGTTACACTTATTGAGATAAAGATGAGCCTGCAGTAAGAAATGTTTTCACCTTTTGAGATAGGTGACAAAATACACAGCGTTATGGAAATGGACAAATTGTATGAATTAGTAAATAACATAGTTAGTATGTAGGGATGTCCGATATTATCGGCCGACCGATATTATCGGCCGATATCAGCAGTAAAATGTGATATCGGAAAATATCGGTATCGGTTTAAAAACAAAAAAAACAATAACAATATTTGTTATATATATATCCAGTGAAATGATTAGTTACCTGAAATTATTCAGTTTTTTGGACGGGGAAACCCTGCATATATCGGTATCGGTTGATATCGGTTGATATCGGTATCGGAAATTAAGAGTTGGACAATATCGGAATATCGGTATCGGTAAAAAAGCCAATATCGAGCATCCCTATTAGTATGTTCTGATGAGTACATAGGGGTGGTATTAAATAAGTGTGCTTCTTCCCATTCCTTTTCAAATATGTAAATGACAAAAGAAAAAAGATTTTGTTTAACTTAGTTGGTTCTTTGTTATTTGAAATTTGTTATATACATTTATTATTAGAACGGCGTATACATTTATTATTAGAACGGCTTAAGGCTATATATGTACTTGATGTTTGTTTGTTAAGTTGCATATTTGAAATAAACTTCAATGAAATAAAATATAATGTGTATGCATCAGAGACTGGCTTCTTGTGTTTAGCCAAGAATTTTTCTCGTTGTGACATAGATTTAACAATAATTCTGCTTGCACCTTGATATGATTTTCATTCCATTTATTTTTGTGGTTCTTAGCACTGCATTTTGAGGAAAAACTAACTTTTGTTTCATAGTGGCGTTTCAAATTGACACTATTCACAAGAGCTACCGTTTCTACATTGGTTTGGTGCTGGTTGGAGGGAGGATGAATGCATATTTTATATACAATGTACAGGTGGTTAAACTGAGTACAAAATATACAAATTAATATGTATGTGTACAGAGCTGTATTATATAGGGGGGGGTCTTATTTTATTCCATAATTATACACGTTTCTCACCTGGTGGCTTAAGCCACATCCCACAGGATATGTACTGCCGAAGACTTCGACCTCAGGTGTGTGTTCTGCTGCAAGGTAGCTTATAGGCGCGTCTGTCATCTCTTCCATGAGCTTATAGGTATTTGTACCTAGTGTTTGCCTAGACACAGAAATAGCATTATTAGCAAGAGCATGACTGGTAAGTATGGTAATATGCAGTACACAGAATGGAATAACTTACTTGTTGTGGGTATAGTTGGATGTTATAGGCTTCCGCTTATGGTTGACCTTGGCCTTGGCTACCACCACATTGAAAATAGCTTGTCCAGTTATTTTCTTCCCTCTGGCTTTGTGCCATTGTTGAGGTTGGCTTGTGGAGGAGATCTCTTCTCCTTTTGCACGCCAAATGTCCAGTGTGTGCATCAAGCCAACAGTGTGTGAACAGTACCCCGGCATACTGTAAAAAATTATTATTTTAAAAGATCAGCTTGGTGGCATGTTTATCCAAAGCAACTTACATGTTTTGTACAACAAGACAGCGTGTAGGCTCTTTTTTTATTTTTATTAAATCGTTTACCAGTCAACATCTAGTTATTCCTTTTTCATTTCAGATAATCATTGAAGAAGTGTGTCTACTCTTTAGTCGACACGTTAAGGACAGCATTAGCTGTTACAGGCTGGTCTACAGCTTACCCTGTGGGCTTACTGAGCCTGTATAATAGCTTTTATATTAAAAGTATAATGTCGCACGTCATGGAAAAGGTGTCGTATGTTTACTTGTGTTCTGTAATGGCATTGAGACACAACCCGACTCATTTATTGTACAAACATTAGCTAGCTATCTCATTCATTCATTCAGCTTGATAGGATGATCATTCAACATCATCCAAGTTGTCCTTAACGTTAGCCATTTGTTGTCGTCGACTAACGACGCACTTCTTCAATCATTATCTGAAATGAAAAACAATAACTAGAAGTACGATTTCAATAGCAATAACAACTCGATATTACAAAAAGCAGAACGTACCCAGCAGTACATGAACAAGCTTGGTCCACAATATTGTGCTCGTCGAACTTAACATATAGCTCGTGTGGTTTCTCACTCTTGCACTGTGATCTGTAAGCTAGTGCTTCTATCGTGGTTGTGCCTCCCTCTTTCTGCATCTTAATGCTGTGGATATATCCCTCCATGGCATATTGTAGCCCCTTTTGTCGGGACCTGGAGGATATTGCGGCGTTATTGCTCCAAAATGAGTCTGTTAAGGCGACTGATATGTTACGGAGAACCTCCATGATGTCAACACCTGTTGAACATATCCGGTATTGTGCCGCATTCTGGCTCTTAGCTTGTCGGACGTAGCAACAGTAACCAAGCGTGGCTTTGCGAAAGGTCAATTGTGACCTGTGTATTTACCACATGGAGAAAAAAAATTATTAGACATTTTCGTTTTCTAAGCAGATATATACTCTGAACGTTTTTTTTGTCTAACCACTGCTGCCTGGGCCCAGAAAAAAAAGAAAAAAACTAAGAAAGCTTTAGTTATCTGAAACTGAACTGACTGATGAACTGACCAAGAAGAGGGAGCCCTGCTGTAAATCCGACCTCATCTCATGCTTGGTTCATTTCTCTGAATAGGATTATATAATTTTTTACACCTACTCAACTGGTACTGTATGTATGACGTGAGGAACATTCACCTTTAAACAAGACCTCTTCCAAGGCTTAACAATTCCCCCATTTTGCCATTACTTTCACGCTAAACATATTACCGTTAGATGATAAAAAACTAGTCTTGCCTTTATGACCCAGGTATGTCTTGTAGATGCAGGGTGCAGTTTGCCGTGGAGTGGGGGGAGTGGGAGGGATTTCCCTACCTCTGCTTTTCACGTCCCTACCTTTGGTCGTTCATTTTTGTATCACTGATGGGGATACGATTTATCCCCCCATTCTGGAACCCTATAATGGACTAGTGTTTCTCAATGGGGCTCGTACTACCAGGGGACATTCAGAGAGTGTCAGGGGGCGCTGGGTGTAGAATTGTTATTTGTCATTGTTTTAATATCAAGACAACAACTTGACTGGAACCAGAGAGGAGCCTACATGCAGTGAGCACAATCAAAATCCAAAATCACACTTCAGAAACAGGGAAGTGTCACTTTTTAGCAAAGAAAATGTTTAATTTTTGCCATGTTTAATTTATACACACTTGGTACTAAAATGAGTAGAAATTGGGTCCATACCCATTGTTAGCAGCCTTCAACAACACAGACAGACTTAATTGACCCAACAAACTGAGCCAAACAGAAACATCAATGGCTGAGAACCACTGTAATAGACTACCGTTCATTCTATCATTGAATTAGATACCTGACTTTCTTAACCGTCTGTAGTGTGGTAGTGAAAGGGTTAACCTTCTGTAGTGTGGTAGTGAAAGGGCTAATCCTTTGTCGTGTGGCAGTGAAAGGGGTTAACCTTCTGTATTGTCGCACTGACACATGCCTTCTCTATTTAAACGACCACATCAAACAAGAGGTGGACGCGGGCAAATACTGCGGCATGGTCATGCTGGACCTACAAAAGGCCTTCGACACTGTCAATCACACCATTCTGATTGACAAGCTAAAAGCAATTGGTTTTGATAGTCTATCAGTGAGCTGGATGCAATCCTACCTGGAGGGGAGAGAGCAGATGGTGGAGGTAAACGGTACCCCCCCCCCCCCCCCCCCCCTCACAGTGAGCTGTGGTCAGTGATGGGCAGTAGCTAGCTACAAGTAGCGACGCTACATAGCTTAACTACATTTTTCAGTAGCGTGATGGTAGCGTCGCTACTTTTGAATCAAGTAGTGATCTCTGTAGCGCAGCTAGTTTTCTAATCAAGTAGTGCCGTAGCGTCAGCAAAACGCTACACGCTACATATCCGGAGAAACAGACACAAAAAAAAAAAGAGTGTCTTCGGTCCTGAGAGTGTCGTGTTCTTCTGTCCTGCAGCTGGATGCTATTGGAGAAAACCCACTATGATTGGTTGGTTGGTTTACATATGAGTATGACGACTCACGATTAGGCCAAAACATTCTGGGTAGGCCAATCAGAGGCAGGATAGGGCGGGACATGCCACTCCAGCTCGGCAAACCAGGAAGTAAAAAAAATCTAAACACAGAGTAGACCATGAATGAATGAACGAACCGTTAGTCCGCGCGAAATAGCAGAAGGATTCGATGTTTCCAGGGCTGATGGCATTGATGAAGATGATGTCAATAACAACAACATATGTGTTTATTGTGTCCGCCAAAAACGAAGCTTCTCTCAACATCCCACACGTCCAGCACTAACTTGAGAACACATATATTCAGGTAAGCTGATGAAAAGCTTTCCCAAACAGCACACAAGTCAGTGCACTTTTTGTCAACAGATTTAACTAACATGTTTCACTGTAGGCAGAAAATGAACAATATTATGGGGGTGGAGAAAAGAAAAAACAAACTACCATAAATAGTACATACACTAAGAGGGAAAATATCACCTAGAGCAGTGGTTCTCAACCTGTGGGTCAGGAATGTTTTGTGAGTTACATATTTAAATACATTTGGTCATTTAGCTGACGCTTTCATTCAAAGCAACTTACAAATTGTGTACAACAAGTCAGCAGGAGTGAGTGGTACATCTAGCAGCCAAGGATAAGTAGTATTGTTTGTCTAGCAGTGTCGAGCTTGAGTGTTATACTCTTGAGTACATACTGTACTGTAGTAGTATAGACATATTAGCATAGTTGGTGGTAGTATAGACATGGTAGCATAATAGTAAAATGCAGTAAGACAGTTATTATTAGTTAAAATTCAGATATTGAAGAAGTGTGTTTTTGGTTGATAAAGTGGGCAGGTTTCAGCTAGGAGAGGGTATCAGGCAGCCAGAAGATGCAGAGTTTAGGGATAAATAATACATAAAGATAGAATAGAAAAGAAAAAGACCATTACTGCATCAAAAGTAATCAACAAACTATACTATAAAAACTGATCAAACCAAATGGTCTCTTTCTTTTCTTTTGTAGAGGCTGCACCCAGCTAAACTTGCCTTCCTGGATTTTGTACATAATACAAGTTCATGTTAAAAGGATGACACAAAAAGCCAGACCGAGGGCTTGTTTCAGTTTTATAATAAACAATCAAACTGAGCATTTATTTTGCCTGTCTATTTGTTTGATGGAAACTTGATCATGAAGTAAAAAAAATAAAAGAAAAAAGTAGTGCCGATGTAGCTAGCTATTTTTGCCATATTCTTGTAGTGTAGCTTGCTACATTTATCTGGGGATAGCTTCCATTGTAGTTGAGCTATATTTAATCGAGAGTAACTTGTAGTGTAGCTTGCTACATTTTCCAAGTAGCTTGCCCATCACTGGCTGTGGTGTTCCACAAGGAAGCATACTAGGTCCGCTACTGTTCCTAATTTATGCAAATGACATGTCGTCAGCTTGTGACTGCAACTTGTTCCTGTTTGCGGACGACTCAGCCCTGCTGGTCTCTGACAAGAACAAGTTACAGGTTGAAAAAACCCTCAGCTCAGAACTAGGCAAAATCTGCATATGGCTCGCTGATAACAAACTATCATTACACATGGGCAAAACAGAGTCCATTCTCTTCGGTTCAAATAACAAACTCAGCAAGACCGACGGCTTCTCAGTTACAGTGGGTGACAATATGGTCACAAGGAAAGAAGATATTACCTACCTGGGTTCCATCCTAGAGGCAAATCTTTCCTGTGACAAAATGGCATCCAATGTAATAAAAAAAGTCAACCAACGAACACGATTCTTGTACCGGATCTCCTCACTGGTAAACAAGAATACCCTGAAGACTCTGGCAGGAGCACTCATTCAAGGGTACTACGACTATGCATGCACCTCATGGTACCAAAGCACCTCAAAGGCACTAAAAACAAAATTACAAACATCTCAAAACAAACTGGTCAGACTACTGCTTGACCTTACTCCTAGAACCCACCTTACCCCTGCACATTTTGACAACCTAGGATGGCTTAGAGTAGACGACAGAGTACAGCAACTTGCAATGGGCCTGGTCTACAAGATACACTACACGACCAAGGTACCCATGTACATGTCAAAATACTTCCCAAAGGTCAGTGAATACCACGATCACAACACCAGAGGGAGCTCCACAAATCATGTTAAACCCAGATTCGGCTCAAACAAGGGACTAAACACGTTTCGCAATTATGCCACATCAATGTGGAATGCCCTACCCAAAGCTGTAAAGGAATGTGAATCACTACCCACTTTCAAAAACACTCTCAAAAAACACCTACGGGAGACTGCAATTCTAAACTGGCCCCTGTAAATGTCCTAACACAACCCCCCCCCCAATGTACAGTAAATGACCAAGTATGGTCTTGTCAATATTCCAATGTACAGTTTTGCTTGTTCAGTTGTACAGTGTCCCCCACCCACTCCTCCTACCCAACCTCCCCCCCCCCAACCTCCTTCAATGTACAGTTTCTATGTCAAATGTATATATTCTCTTTTCTGGACTCTTTTTGTATCACAAACAGTACTGTATTTGCAAATCTGGTATGTCATAAATGTATAGATGTAGCAGTACTGTCTATCTGTATGTCATGTATGTCATGTTATGATGAATTGAAAATGGGGGACCCTGATGTAAACAAGACGAAAGTCTTTCTCTGGTCTGCATCCCCTTAACAATTGTATGTATTGTATGTAACAAGTTATAATGGTTGGATTATCCAATGGGGGGTCCGGGAGGGGGGGGGTACGAGCTAGAGCATATGTGTGTAGATTTTTAGATAACAGGTATTAGGGGTATATCCTGTATAAGACATTTGACTAAATGGTAATTTCATTGGATATGCACTGTAATTAATGCTTGTATATCTTATCGTGTGTTGTCATGTTTGTTTATATGTTTGTTTAAAAGATAATAAAAAAAAAAATGTATGTATTGAGCTGTACTGTACTGTACCCATTCTGCAATCTGTTAATAAAATTTTCAATCAATCAATCAAAAGGGTTAACCCTTTGGTAGTGTGGTAGTGAAAGGGTTAAAACTGTCAGCAGCCTCCACACCAGCCTTGTCTCATTGGCTCACTGCCGGCTGTGTCGTTGTGTCCACGGTTTGAGTAACTGTAGCCGGCCGTGTTCAGTTTCACCAGTCTCTGCACTACAGCTGGAGAGGCTGCTCTCCCTTGTGACCGGTGCCTGAATGGACCAGAGAAAGCGATACAACGTGGATCTCGTGAAGAGGGACATTCAAGTCGAAGCCAATTTCTCTCTGACGTGCCAAGAGTTTCATTTAAAAAAATCATCTTCATCATCAGAACATTCACACTGCAAGCTTTAGTGCGCAGTTTTGATGTATTGTTAAGATCTGATATTTTTGTTTGGCTGTCACATTATTATTATTATTATTTGACTTTTTTTATGTGGCGCATATCAGATTCCAGTGTGAACTGGCCATGCTCCTGAACTGACCCGCATACACAAATGAACAATAACACAGAAGTAAACATAGAGGACACTGAATTCACAGTTTATGGTTTCATTCATAAGTTGCAGTGGAGGCCTGCTAATAATGTGAGGAGATGATAACACAGATGGGTTATGATACAGTATGTCCCCTCAAGTTTTGCTTGTACAAAGGTTTCATTCCAAATACTTATATGGTAAACACCTCACTGTCCCTCCACTGACCACCTCCATCACAGCTGTCTTTCATGTTTGTATTCACAGAGTGACTCCCACCACAGAATTGTGATGAATATCAATCTAACAGTTGCATGAATTCGGATATGACTGTTCAGACTGAGGTTGCATTGCAAAGAAATCTAACCTGTATCTGATTTAGGACGACATTATGAAAGTGGCCCAAATCAGAATTGAAAATATTAGAATTGATTATATTATTCATGTTTTTTTTTTTTAAAGTCACATACAGTCACATACAGTATGAGGAAAGAAATCTGATTCAGGCCACTTTTGCCTGCAGTAACAAATGAAGACATAATTTCTATCAGCCTACAATTTATGTTCTGAAATTAGTTCATTTAAATGCTTAATTTAGATAATGCTTTATACATTATGTAAACCTTATACTTACATAATTGTATTCAGTATTACTTTAATGTCCCTCAAAATCGGCATGCTCTACTGCATTTGGTCACAATCCTACACGATGAAAAGGGAGCAGCAAACCATTGCATTGGGTTTAGGTATTATTCCAGCATAGCCATGTTTAGACCGAGATTCTGGAAACGCTAAATCAACCTCCGTGGACCTACAGTGTTACTGCAAGCAATGAACTATAACTTTTCAATCCGGGCATACCATTTTGAGAGATCTTGTCACAGAGAGACAGACAGACAGACAGACAGACCGACAGACAGACACACACACACAGACAGAGACACAGAAAGACAGAAAGACAGACAGACAGACAGACAGACAGACAGACAGACAGACAGACAGACAGACAGACAGACAGACAGACAGACAGACAGACAGACAGGCAGACAGACAGACAGACAGACAGACAGACAGACATGACAGACAGACAGACAGGCAGACAGACAGACAGACAGACAGACAAACAGACAGCTCTCTGCCTGCTCTACGTAGAACAAGCTGAAACTTCAATAGGATTGAAAGCAGTGTGGAGGCGTAGTCTGGGGATATGAACAGAGGAGTCTGGAGAGCCTTTGTGTCTCTCCCTTTCCCTGCCTCATCAGAAAGCAGTGACACACGGACCAAGCAGTGCTAGTCAGACACCGTCACACTTGCCATATGCACAGAACGTTACCAAATGTCCTTTTACTTTATGGATCTCACACACTGTTTGATTGGTTGTCTCTGTCTCTCGTCATAGCTAATCTGCTCTCTAACCCTAGGACTTGAATGGATAGTTCAGATTTTTGGAACATTTCATAACCTGCTTAGAGTACGAGTGGATGGTGTTTGCCACATAATACAATACAGTGAGTGCTGGAAAGGTTAGGCTCTTTGAAAGTAAACTTAAATCAAATCAAATCAAATCACATTTATTTGTAAGGCCCGACACACGTTAATGTCCCCATGGGCCGGACACGTCTTCTTTAAACAAGTCAAGAAGAAACATCACAATAAATCAACAACAAAACAAAAACACCATGAAATCCAAAATTAGATGTAAAATAAATAAATGAATGCAACACTCCCAGACATAATCATTCAAGGGATCATTCAAATTTTGGAACCCTAGCCCTTATTGCTACTCACCAATGATGGTGTTGATCGGTAGAGTCCTTTCTCAGCACAATACATGCTGTTCCTCATACTAGCTCCGCATAGTTGGCCGCCTCAGACCCACTCCTGCCTGAACTCCGGGAGGGTCATCAAAGAGAAGCCTCCTATTATTAGTCCTTGCCCCACAATGGTGGAACGAACTTCCCACCACAGTTAGGACAGCCGAAACCCGACCACTCCGTCGACTAAAGACACACTTCTTCAATCAATATTTGAAATGAAAAAATAAATAAAAATAAAACTAACCTTCTTACTGTCCTCTTCAGTCATGCACTATTCCTAATATACTAACATACACTCGACACTATAGTAATCAAGTTTGAAGACTGATGAACATTGTTACTCAAATCAAATCAAATCAAATGTCTGCAGAAAAGCACACATGGGAGCAAATAGACATCCTAACTAAACTAGACAGATTAATCTAAGGGTCAGTCCCCGACCAGGTGAGATCAGGGTAGGTTGAAGGAGAGAGAGAAAAGATGGGTCTTAAGCAGGGATCTAAAAGCTTCGACAGAGTAGGCGCCCCTGATGATGGCAGGTAATTTGTTCCACAGGTAGGGAGCGCGGTAGACAAAGGCTCTGTGGCCGGCGGATTTCTTTTTAACCCAATAGGAATCGATAGAAGCCCCGCATTTTGTGAGCGCAGAGCACAAGCGGGCGAGTATTAAGAGATGAGATCGGATAGATAGAGTTGTGCCCTTCCTGCTGACTTGTCATACAAAACTAAATGTAAACCAATGCAAAGTCACTGGGGTCAAGCTCCCATCTGTACAAGTTGACTGAAGCTCACTGAAACCTACTCCACGGTGCACACAAAGTAGATTTCAGTGAGCTTTGTCAGCTTGTACAGACAGGAGCTTGACCTTGTTGACATTGGTTTGTGCCTAACTCTCTATGATATGTATGAGGAACAGCTTGGACTGTGCTGAGGAGGTGACTACCGATTAATAGGGATGGGTACTGTAACTGAGGGGTACAATTCCCTGACTGTATTAAAGATTGTGATATATTAAACCACTACTAGTTATGTACTTTAATTACTGGCCATACAGTACATGAATATATATGGTGAACACCCACACAAGAATACGGCATTGACACATAAAGTTCTATTTGGAGGGTATTTATTATTATTAAGCAACGTTAGGTTACAGATTGAGAATTAGGCTCGCGCTTGTATGGCGAAGAACACACGTAAAGTCAGTCAAGAGCGTAAGTCAATGAGAATAGTATGAATACTAGGATGGGTCTAAACTGACGCCACCTGTGGTATAGCAATTACATAGGGCACACTAGTACCAGCTGGAGACACTGGGGGGTTCCCTCCGGGTGTAAGGCCGGCAGGGGTAGAGGAATGTTCGGGTACAAAGTCTGGGTCAACGAGGAATAACGAGGCTCCAGTGGCGGGAGCCGGTGCATATACTCCCTTGATCAGCAGACAAAGCAACAGCTATAATCCAGTATGCTCGACAGCATGGAAGACAGCTAGCCAGCCTCTTCCTAGAGGCGGGCTCGAGTGATGATCCTCACGGGGGGTAAATCCCAAACGACAGTGGGATCGGCGGTTCTCTGCTCCAGCGGTCACGGTCCCAAAGCAATATAATCCAACCAGAAATGGTTCTGCAGTCGCTGGTGTAGGTTCTCCTGTGCACTATACTTCACATTGAACTAGGTCGAACTTGACGTTACTTCACTAAACTCTGACACTTTTACTATCCTATTCGCACATGTTCTAAACGCTCTATTTAGACGCAAGGTTGCTCACTTCACTTGCACGTTGACTTGTGGTGAAGGCATTAAGGTTTGAACTGAACTGAACTGAACTACTGCTGTTTACACCTGCGCCGTATTTATACGTAAGGTGAATTATCTAGTGCCAACCTCAGTTCTGTCTCGTATTACTGCGCAGACTCTGGACATGTTGAGACATGCCCGGAGTTGCCTTTGAACTTGCCGCTGGGGGCTTGGCCGTTGGCGCCTAGGGGTCGCTGTCCAATAGGAGAGCGAATATTACTCTGGTTTGTACCCAGGTAAAGGGATATTCCGTGTATATATACAAATAATATACAAGGGATATCAAACGATATACAAATATTATACAAGGGATATCAAGCAATAAATATATATATTCGGTTTAATCTGACCCTTTGTAACAGGTACCGAATCCGGTACATTTAAGGGTACCGATCGAATCACGTCTAACCCTAACCCTAACCCATTCACGTGAGATCCACCGGTGCCACATTTTGGTACTTGGTTACACTTTACAAAGCTAGATGCAGACAATGCTCGCTGCAATATTAGATATATATATATTAAAAAGGTACCATTGGGTACTGGTATCGATTCACAGGTACCGGTACCGGTATCGGTTAAAATGTGAACGGTACCCAACCCTACCAATTAACAACATCATTGGTGAGTAAGAAATAGGACTTGGGTTCTGACCTGTCCCTTTAGCATGTCTGAATGAAACAGGTGACTAATGTCAGGCTCCTCTGCCTCACCAGGCACTCTTCTGTTAAATATACCTTGGACCACTTGTGTTCGAAAAAGTATTTTTTGGAAAGCATTATTTTGTTTAACCTCACTTAGAGCGCCACTCACGGCTAATCTCGGGTTTACGATTGTGACGTTGAAAGCCACGTCACAGCTTTTCTCTGGATTTTTTTTAGATTTTTTTTATTAGCGATCTGAAATCATATTGCATCACGCGAGCCTACCGTTGGAGATCCAGGGGCCGCCGGCGATCAGATGTGAAAAAAGCGCCCCCTATCGTCTCCCAGATGGTAAATCACCCTTTTGGAATGGACTCAATGAAAATGGATGGGGGAAAAAAATATTCCAGTCCACATTTTCCAGTCCACTGATGCAGCCGGAGTTACCAGAGTTCATTCTGGAGCCTCTGAGCCGCGGCGAGCATGGGTTATACTGTACACACGTTGGATCAATATACTTATCGATTTTTTCGAATGGTGATCAGGAATTGGAATATACCATTTGGATACCATCTGATGTCAGGTAAGGAATCTATGTTATCAGTGTTAGGATAATCAGACTCGTTTTCATGGTGATATAAGCGTTTCCACTATATGTGATATGGCTGTTTCACTGTAAAAGCCATGAGGAAATAATAGCAGCGATTATCAGCGCACGGCACAAGCGTGCGTGCGCACACATATACTATCGATCATCTAGCGTTTATTTGAAAACGATTCATAAATAGACCGACAAATGATAACGTTCTGGAATATTCCAGTAAAAGGCGATTATCAGGGAATGTGTTGTTTTTTCTTCGAAACCGAGTGGTTTTCAAAATGCTATAAAAAGGAAATGAAGCGATAAAAACACAATCTGCTTTGCCAATGTTGACTGGAAAATGATTCTTTGATACAGGTAAGCGATGGGCAGATTAGACACATAGCATAATTTAAAACATAGATTAGGCGATATTAACGTTACATGGGCCGTGGACCGTGGCATCAACGGGGTAAAAAGGAAAACACGCCCCGGCACTGAAAGTGTTAACAAGCGGGCAGAAAAGTGGCAATTTTTTTACTTGAACTTGAGGACTGCAAGCCAAAATACTATACTTTATATTTATAGCACATGCATGAGCCTGGTCTCGTTTGAAAGATAACATTCGGAAGTTTCTGATACAATAAAGAAAATTCACTTCCAGTGTTAATGAAATAGAGTAACATAGGTCTGAACTTGAGCTGTAGAAAAACGTATACGGGCCGTTGCGTGTTAAGAGGTTAAAAGCCAGGTTGTCCATGTTAGCAGAACACTGTGTGGAGCTCCTCTTACAAGCAACTCTATTGTCTTTAGATCTGGTTCAGGTTGAAACCATAGTAGTAGCCCCTGTGGTGGAAATAATGATCTTGATTGGTCAGATAGCTGGTTGTTTCAATTTTGAGGTCAAAATTAGGGCTGTCAGTTTATCGCGTAAATTAGATTAATTAATTACACAGCAAATGATCGCGTTATGAAAATGAACTCAAAATGAATTATAAAAAAAAAAAAAATTATTATTATTTTTTTTCTTTATCTCATTCATTCCATAGGATCTCAGGGAATGTATTCCCAGTGTCAGAAATATTGTGTCTGTTACTAGGCTTGAGTAAATTTGTAATGAACCAAATGAGAATATCAATAACAAAAAGTTTTATCTTTGTGGTTATGCGATTAAAATGCGATTATTTAGATTAATTAATTACAAATGCTGTAATTAATTAGATGAATTTTTTTAATCGCCTGTCAGCACTAGTCAAAATATGAGAATTGGCTTGAGAAGACCCTGGCCGGGGGGGGGGGGGGTCTCGTAATTGTTATGGTTTGTAAACAACCCCAACAGCACGGCACAGACAGGTAGTTCAGAGTTAGCCAAAAACCAGGGCGTATTTATTTACAAAACAGAAATGAGCTAAAACAACAAAAAGCACAAGGGGAGAAAATGTTCTTGGCAGAGTTGTCTGCGGCTCTGCAGCTCGTCTTCAGAGCAGAGACGGCACTGTGGCGTTGCGCCTCTGACTCTGCGGCTCTGCAGCTACTTGACGATCCACTCGGGAAAACAGAGAGAGAGATAATGTCAACCAGACGAGCGAACGGAATACAATGCAGTCCAGAATTGTTTAGCTGAGTCAGTAACAACAACAAGCGGCTCCTCTTCAGTGTTACCCAAACACACAAAAAACAGAAAGGTCCCGAGTCCAGGAAAATGCGTGAAAAACAGAGTATCCGAAAAAACTACGTTCCAAAACTCACCAAGGTGCAATTGCGCAAATCGGTCTATGAGGCAGAGATCCAACGGATGGCAGAGCAAAGCAACAGCGGCGACTTCCATAGATGTCCTGGAGAGAAACAGACGAGGAACAACACGGGAGCGGAACAAGCAGCAGCCAGTGGTAATCCAAAACGACCCGACACAGAACGTTAGGAACACCAGAGTATATATAGGGCTCCACCGAGCTGATTAGAACTCACTTCAGGTGCGCGAGGGTAATTGGTACCTTGAAGCGTGCGGAATCGGACCAATCCTCACAGTACCCCCCCCCCCCCCCTCCACGGGAGCCACCCGGCGACCTGCCCGGCCTCGGCTTCCCCGGATGGGACCGATGGAAGTCGGTGACCAGGGCGGGGTCCATGATGAGCTGGCGGGAGACCCAGCTCCGTTCCTCCGGACCGTATCCCTCCCAGTCCACCAGGTACTGGCTCGCTCCGATGACCGGAACAGCGCAGTCCCGGTGATCTCCCAGACCTGACGACACCGGTCGAGATGATCCTGCACGGAGGGAACTGCCACTTCCGACTCCTGTGCAGGGAAAAGAGGGGGTTGGTAGCCCAGGGATACCTCGAATGGCGAGAGGCCGGTGGCGGAACTGACCAGGGAGTTGATGGCGTACTCGACACAGGGAAGGAACCGGCTCCAGGAAGCGGGTCTCTCTGCGGCAACACAACGGAGAGCAGACTCCACGCTCTGGTTCATCCTCTCTGTTTGTCCGTTGGTCTGGGGATGATAACCAGACGAAAGACTGACAGTTGCACCCAATCCCTTGCAAAAGGCCCGCCATACCTGGGAAGTGAACTGGGGACCCCGGTCCGAGACGACATCCTGGGGGAAACCATGGAGGCGGAACACGTGGCTTGTCAGGAGGTCCGCTGTCTCGGAAGCTGAGGGAAGCTTGGGAAGGGCCACGAGGTGAACCTCCTTGCTGAACCGATCCACCACAGTCAGAAGGCACGTGTTTCCCTGGGACGATGGAAGACCCGTGACGAAGTCCAACGCCACATGGGACCAAGGGCGGCTCGGAATGGGAAGTGGCTGTAATAGCCCGGAGGGTGCCTGGTGGGAGGCCTTGCTGCGGGCGCAGACCGTGCAGGCCAGAACAAACTCCTTGACGTCGTTCCTCATGGTGGGCCACCAGAATCGACGAGCCAGGAAGGAGAAAGTGCGATGAACGCCGGGGTGGCAGTCAAACCGGCTGGTATGGCCCCATTGGAGAACCCGGGACCGGACTGAGTCGGGGACGAAGAGGCGACGAACGGGTACGTTGCTGGGAGCGGGATGGAAACGTAGGGCATGCCTGACCACGGTCTTGATGCCCAAGGTGACCACTCCCACCACCCTGGCCTCTGGGAGGATGGGAGTCGGATCCTCAGTGGTTGGAGCCCCCTTGGAGTGTAACCGGGACAGAGAGTCGGCCTTCGTGTTGCGGGACCCAGGGCGAAAAGTCAGCGAGAAGTCGAACCGACTGAGGAAGCTGGCCCACCTTGCCTGCCGGCCGTTGAGGCGCTTGGATGCACGGATGTATGTCAAGTTCTTATGGTCCGTCCAAATGGTGAACGGTTCCTCGGCCCCCTCCAGCCAATGACGCCACTCCTCCAAGGCAGCCACTACCGCCAGCAGCTCCCGGTTGCCAATGTCATAGTTCCTCTCGGCAGGAAGGAAACAACGTGAGTAGAAAGCGCACGGATGGACCTTCTGGTCCGTCGCCGACCGCTGAGACAAGATAGCCCCTAGTCCAGTATCTGAGGCGTCCACCTCCACAATGAACTGCCTCTTGGGGTCTGGGTGGAGCAAGACCGGGGCGGTGGTGAACCTCCTCTTGAGGGAACGGAATGCAGCGCAGGCCGCTGGAGACCAGTCAAACGGCAGGGAGGGAGAGGTCAGCCTAGTAAGTGGTTCCGCCACCTGGCTGTAGTTCCGGATGAATCTCCGGTAGAAGTTTGCGAACCCGAGGAAGCTCTGTAGCTCCTTCCGAGAGGTGGGTTCCGGCCACTCCTCCACAGCCCGGATCTTGCAAGGGTCAGCTCGGGTCAGGCCGCTCTCCACGATGAAGCCTAGGTAATCGACGGAGTCGGAGTGGAAACGGCACTTCTCTGCCTTAACGAAGAGCCAATTGTGGAGGAGGCGCTCCAGCACACGGCGGACATGCTGGACGTGTTCCTCGAGGGTCTTGGAGAAGATGAGGATGTCGTCCAGGTATACAACCACAAACTCCTCGAGCATGTCACGGAGGACGTCGTTCATGAGCGCCTGGAATACCGCCGGAGCGTTGGTGAAGCCGAACGGCATCACCAGGTACTCGTAATGACCCCTGGGAGTCTTGAAGGCGGTCTTCCATTCATCGCCCTCTCGGATACGGACCAGATGGTAGGCACTCCGGAAGTCCAGTTTGGTGAAGACGGTAGCCTGGGTGAGGGGCTCGAAGGTGGAGTTCATGAGAGGAAGAGGATACTTGTTCTTAATGGTGATCTCGTTGAGTTGGCGATAGTCAATGCAGGGTCGAAGGTCTCTGTTACAAAGGATCAGATTAAACCGAATATATATATTTATTGATTGATATATATTGCATAGTATTTGTATATCGTTTGATATCCCTTGTATATTCCTTGTACATATACACGGAATATCCCTTTAGCTTAGTACAGACCATAATATTTCATTCTCCTATTGGACAGCGGTCCACAGGTGCCAGGGCCATGCCTCCAGAGTCAGGTTCAAGGCCACCGTCAAGACATGTCTGTACATGCCCGGCCTTGCCCAGGGATACGAGACAGAAATGAGGTTGGCACTAGATTGTTCGCCGTGCATATAAATATGGCGCAGGTGAATACAGAAGTAGAGTTACCCAATAAGTTGAAGCCTCACCCACGATACTCCGTGCGGTGAAGTATGGCCTGTTTGGCCCCAAATAGAGCATTGAGACCGCGTGCGAATTAATAACTGAATTGTCAGAGTTTGGCGCTATACCGTCGAGTGCGACATATTTCTATTAAGTCAGTAATAGTCTATTTGTGTATAGTGTATCGTGCGGCTAAAGTTCTACAGTGACCAGCATCACCAACGCTTCCTCGTATCAGCTAGAGTGCTTATCCAGGCTGGGCTGCTTTCATGGCGCTTTCACCCGAGGAGACCTAGACGAGAACCGTGTGGACATGTACACTGGATTAATCTACCCGACGACTACATAGCCCTTTGCGGCTGGATTATATTTGTTTTGGTCCTGTGATTTATGGAGCGGAGAATCGCCGACGCCTACATGTGTGGGATTTACCCTGTGAGGAGCCACGTCGAGTCTGCGCCTCAGAGAGCCTGAGGCCGGCTAGCTTTCTTCACTGTGGAGCTACAGTCTACGGAGAACAGCTGTATTTGTCTGTGGATCAAGAGACTATTGCACCGTCTCCTGTACTTGGAGTCTCCTTAGTCATCGTTGACCAGACTCTCTACTACCGACAGATCCTCTACCCCTGCTGGCTTACAACCGGGGGGACCCTTCCAGTATCTCCCGCTATATATTACTAGTGTACCATAGATATAATTCCCTAAGATTCAGGTTGTATAATTACCTCCTGCGTAACCAGAGAATGGACATTCATTATTGATTTGCCTACGCACATTCCTTTGCCTTATAAGCGCATCCAAAGTAAAATAGAGAAGTATATTATGTACCTTTTGCTGCAATAAATACTTAATTACCACTTTGTGTGGAACCGATTCATTGTGGGAAGTGTTCATCATATTTATATATCATGTACTGTATGGCCAGTAATTAAAGTACATAAAGCGGTAGTGGTTTAATGATACCATACTTATCAATACAGTCAGGGAATTGTACCCCTCAGTTACAATTGGTCCTTCGAGCCGGAGGGTAACTAGTGTAATATTAATATAGTGGTATTAATATTGACATGGCCTATGATGAACACTCCACAAAACGGTTCTCCTAAAGTAGATCGCCCGCAGCGTAGACGGCAGACACCTCAGTACTTAGAGGATTACGTTGCCAATATACTACCTAGCTTTCTACAGACGGTAAACGCGGAAAAAGTAGATAGTAAAAATTATGTCCGACCCTATC
Organism: Notolepis coatsorum; assembly: GCF_963971535.1. NCBI lineage: Eukaryota > Metazoa > Chordata > Actinopteri > Aulopiformes > Paralepididae > Notolepis > Notolepis coatsorum. The sequence goes on from NC_140172.1 coordinate 64,289,425, forward strand.
GACCAGGCTACCCCGCCAATAGAGGCCCTAGTGGGTTCTAACGTAACTGACCAAGCTCACGGTAGGGACCAGGAGGGACCCGACATGACTTTACCCCCCGCCAAGACCGAAGAAGTAGTCCCCGGAGAGCTCCAGGATAAAGACAGCCCTCCAGGGATGGAACTCTACCCGCTACAAGAAGAGGAGAGCACCCCGGAGATGGATCTCCAGGACTCGCCACAGGAGAACAGATCTCCAACGAGTACTGCCAGGAGCGGATCACCTCAACCAGCGTCTTCCCCCAGCGAGGCGGACAAGATGCTGGCACAGGCATTCCTCGCCAGCCTAGCAGCCTCAACAGAGCGCGATCGACTCCAAGCACAGACGCTTAGTGAGCGCGAACATTCTTCCATGGAAAGAGAACGCCTTCAGGCGCAGCAACGGAGCGACGAAGATCGTATACGTCTAGAGATTAGACGCCTTCAGACGGAAGAGAATATGGTAAGGGACCGGGCCGAAGCCCAGCGCGCCGCCGCCGAAGCCCAGCGCGCCGCTGCCGGTGCCCAAAGAGAAGCAGAGCGCGACCTCGCTCTCACCAAGCGTGAAGCCGAGCGCGACCGATTACAAGCGCAGATAATGGAGCAGCTGATCACCAGGGCAACACCCCCTCCCTCCGCATGGGGTTCCAGGGCCTCGTCAAGACAAGGGTCAAGGGCACCCTCCCCTACCCGATCAAGCGACCCTGAGCCCGACCACCAGAGAGAGCCTATACCCCCCTCCGAACTCCTTCCCCGACCGGTCCAAGCGAGACCCAGCTACAAGGAAGAAACGGTCTACACCGCGGAGAGGCTAAATAGACGACTACAGGATCTAGAGGACCTGCCAGAGGAAGAAGAAGAGGGAGAGGAGGAGAGTCAAGCCCGACAGCAGCACAGTACTCCACAGGACCAGGAGGTCCAGTACAGCCCAGGCTCTACCCCCGCGGCTCTGCGCTACAGACCCCCGACTCAATTCACGGCTGAGCTTGACGCACGACCAGCCCCGAGGAACAGCACCTGGATACGCGGGCCATGGTACCCAGCAGGTACCAGCCCACCAAGAGGCGTAAGAGGAGACTCGCCTAGGAGGCCTCTCTTCCAACGCTCACCGATGTGCCAGCCATCCATGGCATCATACATTGGCACACCGACGTTTCCGGACTTCACCCACGAGAACAGAGCACAGTACACGGAGCTACGAATGTGCTTAGAGACAATGATGTCCGATGTAGCTGATGAACCGTACAAGTATGCTATCCTACTGAAGCACCTCAAGGTGCCCCGAGCGCACAATATAGCGCTGGCCTATGCCACCTCTACTACCCCATACACAGCGGCTCTAGCAGCACTCGACCAAAGATATGGACGCATATGGGACTACGTAATACAAGAGATAAGGCATATTGACCGCCTACCCCCAGCCACAGACAATCGCTCACTAGATGACCTGTCTATCAAGGTACAATCCCTGGTAGGGATGCTGGGGGCGCAAAGAGAAAAGGGTATGCACGAACTGTACGCAAACTCTAATGTCGAGAGGATTTTAGAGAAGCTTCCGCCCGCCCGACAAGAGCGCTTCAGGCGGCAAAGAGACCACCGTGATCCTAACGGTCCCGAGCCATCCCTCCTAGACCTAGCCGACTTCCTGGCGAGAGAAGTCAACAGCCTACGGTTGGATACGTTCATGCGGAGCACCCCAAGCTCCAGAGAGGGACCTAGGAGAGCAAACGATGGCCGAAGATTGGTGACCGTCATGCACCAATCAGAATCAGTACCGAGCAGCAAGAACCACAGTACCCCCTCGATGAAAGAGAAGTGGAAGATGGCGTGCCCGTACTGCGAAAAGGAACACTGGTTGTCACAATGTGACACGTTCAAGAAGATGACCGCCGACGAGGTGAGTCAATGGATAAAGTCCAACCGACGCTGTTACCGATGTGCGCGCAGTCACATGGCAGCCGATTGCCGCTTAAAGAAGAGGTGTAATCGGTGTGACGGAGCCCACCTAGATGTCCTACACGACAGTAACAGAAGAAAGCCTGCACCCTCAAGCAGCACAAAGGCAAGTGTTATGTACATTGACCCCGCCAGCAGCGGGGGCGCCCGGGTGCTCTTAAAGGTGGTCCGCGTAACACTGAGTTACCAAGATAAGGTCATGGACACTTACGCCGTCCTTGACGACGGGTCAGAGAAGACCCTTCTCCTCGCGTCCGCTGCGGCCCAGCTGGGGCTGCGGGGGAGCGAAAACCAGATGACGATTCGGACAATAAGAAGAGATCTAAAGACGATAAAGGGCGAGAATGTCTCCTTCACTATCGCAGCAAGCGGGCAGCCAGAGAGACGGTATAGGATTACTAATGCTTTCACCAGCCAAGAAATAGGCCTGTCGCAGTACACCTACCCCATCGCCAAGCTGATGGATAAATATGTGCACCTGCGTCAACTACCTATACCGCTCATAGACGGTGCCACCCCGACCCTGCTGATAGGCTCCGACCATGCAGACCTCATCGTCCCGATTGACCGGGTCCACACAGGGCCCAGAGGCTGTCCTGCAGCAGTCGAGACCCGCCTAGGATGGACATTACAAGGCCCCCTCACTAAGTCTCTTAACCGAACAGCAGCCACTAACTGCCTCCACTCCAGAGTGACAGAAGAAGACACCACCCTCCTACAGCATGTCGAGAGGCTATGGACACTAGAGACAATGCCCTTTAAGAACGAAAAGAAAGACATTCGTCCCAAGGAAGACATTTACGCTATAGCCCTCCTCGAGCAGGGGACAAAGAGAGTCAAAGTCAACGGAGTGATGAGATACGCAACTCCACTCCTGAGGCGAGAGGGTATGCCTACCTTCCACGCCCCAAAAGAAGCGACGGAGCGGTATCTATTGAACACAGAGCGGCGCCTAGCCAGAGACCCCGCTCAAGAGACGGTGTACCGCGCTGAGATTAACAAGCTAATCACAGCGGGACACATAAAGAAAATTGACATTAAAGAGGCCGATCAGACGACCGAATCATGGTACGTGCCGCACCACAAAGTCCACCACAACGGCAAGGATCGTATTGTGTTCAACTGCAGCTACCAGATCGGATCACAAAATCTGAATAAAGAGCTCTTGCCCGGCCCAACACTCGGCCCCTCTCTACTAGGCGTGTTACTACGTTTCCGCCAAGACAAGGTGGCCATCAGCGGCGACATCAAAGGGATGTTCCTGCAGGTGAGACTAGTGGAGGAGGACAAGCCCCTGCTGCGGTTCCTATGGAGAGAGAGGATCGGGGATGAGCAACCAGCCATCTATCAATGGGAAGTCCTCCCTTTCGGAACCACATGCAGCCCAGGCTGTGCTACGTTTGCACTGCAAAAACACGTCGCAGAGGACCCAGCAGCTGATGAAGAGGTCCGACAAAGTGTAGGAAATAGTTTCTACGTGGACAACTGTCTGCAAAGCGTCTCGACGCCAGAAGAAGCCGAGGCCCTTCTACTCAATCTCCGCGCCTCCCTGATCAAAGGCGGCTTTGATCTCAGGCAGTGGGCCAGCAGCGACCCGCAAGTATTGCGCAGCCTCTCCCCCGAGGACAAGGCAGCAAGCAGCGAGACCTGGATGGCGACCATCCCAGGAGAAGCCCAAGAAATGACATTAGGACTAGTCTGGCGCTTCAAAACAGACTCGCTCCATTATAAACACACACCCCTGACCAAGGAGCAGGGAAGGTCGACTGCACTACCGACCACCAGACGGAGTGTATACAGAACACTCGCCAGACAATATGACCCGTTGGGATGTATTCTACCTTACACCACCAGGGCAAAGATGATTGTAAGAGCGTTATGGGACAAGGACCAGGGCTGGGACGACCCCATACCCGAACACCTTGCATCCACATGGAGAGAGTGGGAGACGGAACTCAGCTCACTCCCAGGTGTCAACATACGCCGCAGCTACTTCCCACCCACAGTGAGGCCGGAGACGTGCCAGATGGACCTGCACGTCTTCAGCGACGCCTCCGAAGTAGCCTACGGTTCGGTGGCCTACTTGCGTGCCCGAGAGGAGGGAGGAGAAATACATACTGCTTTCATCCTGGCTCGCTCAAGAATAGCCCCACGAAAGCAACAATCTATCCCGCGTCTAGAGCTCTGTGCAGCCCTAGCAGGAGCGCAACTCGCCACGTTAATCCAACGTGAACTCACCATTCCGGTGCAAAGAACAATCTTGTGGTCAGACTCCACGACAGTACTCACATGGATCCGGTCTGATTCGTGCAGATACAAGGTCTTCGTGGGAGTCAGAGTCACAGAGATTCAAGATTTAACAGAAGTAGCAAGCTGGAGGTATGTGGACACAAAACACAACCCAGCTGACGTCATCACCCGGGGAATGTCCCTGGATGACCTCACCCGTCACAACCTATACAGTGACGGGCCAGAGTTCCTCAAGCTCCCGGAAGAAGAGTGGCCTACACCCACCCCACGGGAAGCGAGTAAAGAGGAGGCCGAAAACAAGAAATCTATGTTCTGTGGATTGAACACACTCGTCTCCACAGACCCCGACATAGACGATTGCCTCACCCTAGAGAGTGCGCAGCTAAAGACATTCCTGTGGCACCACCCAGAGGTTCAGCTCACTACTGACATTACAGCAGCTGACTACGAAGAAGCAGAACTTCTTCTACTACAACGAGCCCAGAGAGACTCGTTCCCCGATGAGCTAGACTGTCTACAGGGAGCAAAGCCCGTCCCATCAGACAGCAGACTGCTCCACCTAGCCCCCGAGAGCGACGCCCATGGTCTCATCAGAGTGGGTGGTCGTCTGCGGAGAGCTCCAGACTTACCGGATGACGTCAAGTACCCGATAGTCTTAAACAGCCGACACAAGGTCACAGAGCTGATCATAAAGAAATACGACGAGGATGTGCATCACGCCGGGGCAGAGAGAGTCTTCGCGGAGATCAGACGTCGTTATTGGATACTGCAAGGGAGAGAAGCAGTGCGGCGCTTCCAGCGAACCTGTCTAGACTGTCGTAAATGGCGAGCGCAGCCCAGTATACCCCGGATGGCTGACCTACCTCCCTGTCGCCTCCGACTCGGCGACAAGCCTTTTCACTCCACCGGTATGGACTGTTTTGGCCCGCTGTATATAAAGAAAGGAAGAGGAACCGAGAAGCGGTGGGGTATTGTATTCAAATGCATGACCACCCGAGCGATGCATATAGAACTCCTTCCAACCATGAGCACAGACTCATTCCTTATGGCCTTCCGAAGATTCACATCGCGGAAAGGCAAACCGTCTATATTATTGTCTGATCACGGGACAAACTTCAAAGGCGGAGAAAGAGAGCTGAGAGAGAGCTTCCAAGCTATGGGCCCAGAACTTAAGACCCACCTCGCTCCATCCCAGATTGACTTCCAGTTTAATCCCCCGAACGCACCTCACTTCGGTGGAACTTGGGAACGAGAAGTACGTTCAATAAAGACAGCCCTGTACGCCGTGCTTGGGGCCCAGACCGTGGCGGAAGAAGTCCTAACGACAGTCCTCACGGAGATCGAGGGAGTATTGAACTCAAAGCCCCTCGGTTACGTCTCAAGTGATGTAGCAGATGTCGACCCAGTCACCCCCAACACACTCTTGATGGGGCGGCTGGACCCCGCGCTACCACAGACAATGTACAGGCCTGAAGAAGCGAACGGCCGAAGAATGTGGAGGTACAGTCAAGTATTGGCTGACAAGTTTTGGAACAGCTTCCTACTCCACTATCTACCGTCTCTACAGACCCGCCAGAAATGGGTGAAAGAGAGAGACAATTTGACAGAAGGAACAGTCGTCATGATTATCGATCAGTCACTACCCCGAGCTATGTGGCCGGCTGGCCGCATAAGCAAAGTGATCACCGGTGCCGACGGAAAGGTCCGAGCAGCCGAAGTGCTCGTCCAAGGACGGATCTACACCCGACCCGTGGCGAGGCTAATAGAACTGCCAAGGCTCCCCGATACTATCGATGACGACCATGACCCCATGACTTTGTGAACTGCCCGACCCCTCACAACAGACATTGAGTAGTGGACAGTGCGGTTAATCTGTCTCTGCTTAGCTAATTAGGTGGGACTAATTAGGAGGCGGCTGTTACAAAGGATCAGATTAAACCGAATATATATATTTATTGATTGATATATATTGCATAGTATTTGTATATCGTTTGATATCCCTTGTATATTCCTTGTACATATACACGGAATATCCCTTTAGCTTAGTACAGACCATAATATTTCATTCTCCTATTGGACAGCGGTCCACAGGCGCCAGGGCCATGCCTCCAGAGTCAGGTTCAAGGCCACCGTCAAGACATGTCTGTACATGCCCGGCCTTGCCCAGGGATACGAGACAGAAATGAGGTTGGCACTAGATTGTTCGCCGTGCATATAAATATGGCGCAGGTGAATACAGAAGTAGAGTTACCCAATAAGTTGAAGCCTCACCCACGATACTCCGTGCGGTGAAGTATGGCCTGTTTGGCCCCAAATAGAGCATTGAGACCGCGTGCGAATTAATAACTGAATTGTCAGAGTTTGGCGCTATACCGTCGAGTGCGACATATTTCTATTAAGTCAGTAATAGTCTATTTGTGTATAGTGTATCGTGCGGCTAAAGTTCTACAGTGACCAGCATCACCAACGCTTCCTCGTATCAGCTAGAGTGCTTATCCAGGCTGGGCTGCTTTCATGGCGCTTTCACCCGAGGAGACCTAGACGAGAACCGTGTGGACATGTACACTGGATTAATCTACCCGACGACTACATAGCCCTTTGCGGCTGGATTATATTTGTTTTGGTCCTGTGATTTATGGAGCGGAGAATCGCCGACGCCTACATGTGTGGGATTTACCCTGTGAGGAGCCACGTCGAGTCTGCGCCTCAGAGAGCCTGAGGCCGGCTAGCTTTCTTCACTGTGGAGCTACAGTCTACGGAGAACAGCTGTATGGCTATCAAGAGACTATTGCACCGTCTCCTGTACTTGGAGTCTCCTTAGTCATCGTTGACCAGACTCTCTACTACCGACAGATCCTCTACCCCTGCTGGCTTACAACCGGGGGGACCCTTCCAGTATCTCCCGCTATATATTACTAGTGTACCATAGATATAATTCCCTAAGATTCAGGTTGTATAATTACCTCCTGCGTAACCAGAGAATGGACATTCATTATTGATTTGCCTACGCACATTCCTTTGCCTTATAAGCGCATCCAAAGTAAAATAGAGAAGTATATTATGTACCTTTTGCTGCAATAAATACTTAATTACCACTTTGTGTGGAACCGATTCATTGTGGGAAGTGTTCATCATATTTATATATCATGTACTGTATGGCCAGTAATTAAAGTACATAAAGCGGTAGTGGTTTAATGATACCATACTTATCAATACAGTCAGGGAATTGTACCCCTCAGTTACAGTCTCCATCCTTCTTCCCAACAAAAAAGAAACCGGCCTCCACCGGGGAGGAAGAGGGCCGAATGAGGCCTGCTGCCAAGGACTCAGAGATGTACTTCTCCATCGCTGCCTTCTCAGGGACGGTCAGACTGTAGAGGCGGCTGCCGGGAAGGGGGGCCCCTGAGCGGAGGTCGATGGCACAGTCGTAAGGCCGGTGAGGCGGAAGGGCCAGAGCCCGGGACTTGCTGAAAACCTCCCCGAGGTCGTGGTACTCTGGGGGAATAGTTGAGAGGTCCGGGGGCGGCACACAAGGGGAACTCCGGGGCGAAGGACTGGACGCCGCCTGAAGACACTGGGCATGGCAGGAGGGTAATTGGTACCTTGAAGCGTGCGGAATCTGACCAATCCTCACAGTAATTGGCTCCTGGAATCACAGTGCGTCGATCTTTATACAGGACAGGAAAGGGGTGGAGTCAGGTGACCAGGTAGGAAGGAGATAGGATGATACATGGGGTCAAAGGGAGGGGCTGGAGAAGGGTGAAGGAGGGAGAAGTGGGGGGGGGGGGTACAAGGTGTCACTGTGTGTATTGGAGGGGGAGAGACAGACACAAAGGATAGGTAGGGGTGTCACTGTGGGAGACTGTATTGTCTGCCACGCCTCAGTAGTCGGTCGATATGCCCTCATTTTGCTTTTTAAATGGGATCCTGAGTTTTACGGCAATGTACAGCACAGTGCTACTTCCCTATTCAATTACTTAAGTTATTTATGATGAATTATTGGCACACAGGAGTTGTTGCTAACAACAAGAGGAGGCCAGATGACCTCATTGTACAGTTAGCAGTGATGGGTATAGCAGTCACCTGTAATGAACATGAGACACTTCATCATGAACCCTGCATCATTAAAACAGTTATCCTGTGTACAGTATGTGTAGCACCTGCCGGTGGCTACAGTGGTGACCACAGGTCTACAGTGGCTGTTGACTCAGATAACATACTGTAATTTAGTTTATTCTGGGAAAACACCAGAGGGGTGAAGCAGAGCGAACACATGTTCCTCTCCACTGTTTTAAAATGTTTAGCAACTCGTTTTCAGGTTTCACATCTCAACCATCCAGTTCCATAGAACGATTGTGGTCCGTCATCATTCACGGAGCCTTTGACCCGTTAGATATGATCCCCAAAATAATGTTACGTAAAAGAAAATAATTTCACGCTGGAAGTCAGATGATTGACAGGGGCTGGCGTGAGCTGGGAAGTGTAGTTTTATGAAATTCGAAAGCCCATCGAAAGCCCATCGAAAGCCCTGGGTCTCTTCTTTCATAGGACTACACACAAGTATGACAGCTTCTTTATTTCCGTCGAATTCATCCATTTTCCGCCGGGATGCGCGGATGAGATATTTATGAACTCATATTTAGCTAATAACACTTAAAGTCCTTGGTAAACAAATGTAGTGCTGAAAATATACACTTTGACTGCTGTTTTGATAGGGTTAGGGTCTTCACTCTTGGCTACATTTGGACTGTATTGATCTATTTATGCCGTGAAATTATTGTCGTCCAGTACCGGACCGCTCAGGCTTAAGGGGTTAAGTATGATGTGACTGACCTAATTTAGACCACGCCTCACATCAACATGACACTGTCGATATGATGTCATTCAACCCTCGTCTAATCCCTTCCATTCCACCTAAAGGAATACTGGTAAGTTACAGTATCTCTTGACTGGACGGTGGTACAGGCACACGTGGTACACACAATAAACTAGGTTACATATTCTGGTTCAAGAGGGGAGGAGAAGAGGAGAGATGATAAGATGAGAGAAGATGAGAGGAGAGGAGAGAAGAGGAGAGAAGATGAGAGGAGAGGAGAGAAGATGAGAGGAGAGAAGAGGAGAGAAGATGAGAGAAGAGAAGAGAACAGAAGATGAGAAGAGGGGGTGAAAGGAGAGGAGAGAAGATGAGGAGAGAAGATAATAGGAGAGAAGATGAGAGGAGAGAAGAGGGGAGAAGATGAGATGAGATGGCAGGAGGGGAGAGGAGAGGGGAGGAGATGAAAGAAAGAATGATCATGTAGATTGTAGAGAGAGAGAGTTCTCTTGGGAGGCATTACTCAAGTAAAGCTAGTTGGTTTTGAAATACAGCCACTGTGTTTCTATTGCTGTAGCATGTTAGTAACTCATGTTAGTAACTCATGTTAGTAACTCATGTTAGTAACTCATGTCAGTAACTCATGTTAGTAACTCATGTTCAGTGATGCCACAGATTACTTGTAAAAGTAATCCGATTACTGATTACTGATTACTCCTTTAAAAAGTAATCCAAGTTACTTTACTGATTACTTGATTATCAGAGTAACTTAGTTACTTTGAAAGTAACTAGGTTACGAAGTTGTCGTCGTTCCCCCAACAGTTTTTTTTAAACGCTTTATTGAAAGTGCATAAATTGTTTTTAACTTGTTTCTCTGCACATAACGTAAATTGTTAAACTAGTGCTTCAGCTTCTGTACCATCAAGTATGGTAAAGCAACAGTCTATGATGCTCACAGCATTAGAGCAGCCAGCCAGTGGTTTTACGAAACCAGTGTATCCATTCACATCTAACAAATGCAGGCTGAACTATTCAATTATATCAACTGTAACTATTAAATTGTTTTTATAAATGTCTCTCTATAAACATACAAGCAGTCTCTCTTTAACATGTAAATTAACTGTAAATCTGGCAAATAAGAGCTTTTCTCTCTCTCTCTCTCTCTCTCTCTCACCCCTCTCTCTCTCTCTCTCTCTCTCTCACCCCTCTCTCTCTCTCTCTCTCACCCCATGCCTCTTTCTCTCCAACCCCACCCAGACAGCCTACATCTCTAATATAATAATAATAATAATAATAATAATAATAATAATAATAATAATAATAATAATAATAATTATTATTATTATTATTATTATTATTATTATTATTATTATTATTATTATTATTATTATTATTATTATTATTATTATTATAATATAATCCCTTCTCTCCCTCTCTGTGTGTATGTGTGTGTGTGTGTGCGCGTGTGTGCGTGTGCTTGTGTGTGTGTGTGTGTGTGTGTGTGTGTGTGTGTGTGTGTGTGTCTCTCTCCCCTCTCTCTGTCACTCGTGTTCTCCCACCTGGAGAACTGTGGGAGAGCATTAGAGCAGCCAGCCAGTGGTTTTACAAAACCAGTGTATCCATTCACATCTAACAAATGCAGGCTGAACTATTCAATTATATCAACTGTAACTATTAAATTGTTTTTATAAATGTCTCTCTAGTCTTCTTGCGGTTTCACTTCGTTTAGACAAGCGTTTTGGGGTGGAATTCTCAGACGAATGCAACGGAGCCCTGCTGTCAGACGATTGGCGCATATGTCACATGACGTGCTGTGAAGACCCGCCCTACTCTGCCTCTGATTCGCAGACTGTGGATGGGGAATGTGATTGGGCCAAAGCAGAGTCACTCACAGACAGAGAGTCCAGTCACGCCGCGAGGACACATTCTTGTGTAACCCTTTCACTGCCACACCACGTCACTCCCAAATAAGAAAAACAGCTCAAAAATGTATTTTTGACTGTCGAAAACGAAATAAAATACTGCATTCCGCCTGCATTATGAATTTATGATGAGATAGTAACGAAATAGTAATGCACAGCCACTTGGACAAGTAACTGCAATCAGATTACTGGCTTTTAAAGATTAACGCGTTAGATTACTATTTTCGGGGGAAAGTAATCAGATTACAATAACGCGTTACTTAGTAACGCGTTACCGGCATCACTGCTCATGTTAGTAACTCATGTTAGTAACTCAGGTTAGTAACTCATGTCAGTAACTCATGTTAGTAACTCATGTTAGTAACTCAGGTTAGTAACTCATGTCAGTAACTCATGTTAGTAACTCATGTTAGTAACTCATGTTAGTAACTCATGTTAGTAACTGATGTTAGTAACTCATGTCAGTAACTCATGTTAGTAACTCATGTCAGTAACTCATGTTAGTAACTCATGTCAGTAACTCATGTTAGTAACTCATGTCAGTAACTCATGTTAATGTTAGTAACTCATGTTAGTAACTCATGTCAGTAACTCATGTTAGTAACTCATGTCAGTAACTCATGTTAGTAACTCATGTTAGTAACTCATGTTAGTAACTCATGTTAGTACCTGAAGGAATACTGGTAAGTTACAGTGCCTCTTGACTGGACGGTGATACAGGCACACGTGGTACACCCAAGAAACTAGGTTACATATTCTGGTTCAAGAGGGGAGGAGGGGAGGAGAAGAGGAGAGACGATAAGAGGAGAGAAGATGAGAAGAGAGGAGATGATAGGAGAGAAGAGGAGAGGAGAAAAGAGGAGAGAAGATGAGAGGAGAGAAGATGAGAGGAGAGAAGATGAGGAGAGGAGAAGATGAGGAGAAGATAAGAGGAGGACAGGAGAGAAGAGGAGAGGATAGGAGGGGACAGGAGAGGAGATGAGAGGAGAGAAGAGATGAGGGGAGAAGATGAGAGGAGAGGACAGGAGGGGAGAGGAGAGGAGAAGAAAGAAAGAATTATCATGTAGAGAGAGAGTCTCTTGGGAGGCATTGCTCGAGTAAAGCCAGTTGGTTTTGAAATACAGCCACTGTGTTTCTATTGGTGTAGCATGTTAGTAACTCATGTTAGTAACTCATGTTAGTAACTCATGTTAGTAACTCATGTTAGTAACTCATGTCAGTAACTCATGTTAGTAACTCATGTTAGTAACTCATGTCAGTAACTCATGTTAGTAACTCATGTTAGTAACTCATGTCAGTAACTCATGTTAGTAACTCATGTTAGTAACTCATGTTAGTAACTCATGTTAGTAACTCATGTCAGTAACTCATGTCAGTAACTCAGGTTAGTAACTCATGTTAGTAACTCATGTTAGTAACTCATGTTAGTAACTCAGGTTAGTAACTCATGTTAGTAACTCATGTTAGTAACTCATGTCAGTAACTCATGTCAGTAACTCATGTCAGTAACTCATGTCAGTAACTCATGTCAGTAACTCATGTTAGTAACTCATGTCAGTAACTCATGTTAGTAACTCATGTTAGTAACTCAAGTTAGTAACTCATGTTAGTAACTCAGGTTAGTAACTCAGGTTAGTAACTCATGTTAGTAACTCAGATTAACATTTACTTTATTGTCTCCCAAAGGAGAAATCCTTGGACTCAAGACCACTGTGTAGATAAAACAGACCATACAATGATAAAGGCCACATAAAAACATGCCACATACAATCCAGCCACAGCCATATGTCATGTCCTCATACAAGCCCCACACCTGAACATCTTTGATGCAGATATATGTAATGGATGGTATCGTGAAGCACAGTCACGAAGGGCTGGGGTGAATAGCGGTGCTATAATAATAATAATAATAATAATAATAATAATAATAATAATAATAATAATAATAATAATAATAATATCTTACATTTATATAGCGCCTTTCAGGAGACCCAATGCGCTTAACAGGAGGGTGCAGCTAAGGGAGGGAACAGGGAACAATGTAACAACAAAATAATAATCAAAAGGAAAGAAAGAAAGAAAGAAAGAAAGAAAGAAAGAAAGAAAGAAAGAAAGAAAGAAAGAAAGAAAGAAAGAAAGAAAGAAAGAAAGAAAGAAAGAAAGAAAGAAAGAAAGAAAGAAAGAAAGAAAGAAAGAAAGAAAAGAAAAAAGGGAAAATCAGGCAGAGTCATTTACAAATTTGGTGAAGAGGTGGGTTTTGAGTTGGGATTTGAAGGAGTGCAGGGATGTAGCACTACGGATGTTTGGAGGGAGTGAGTTCACTCTCATCCTCAAAAGACAGATAGACACGTTGCAAAGTAGTGAATTCACCTCTTGGTATAGAGGTCTGTGTTGTTGCCCGTGGCGTGGGAGACCCGGGTTAGAAACTCCCTCGGGGCATCGAAGTTTGAGGTGACGATGTCACAACCGTTACATATATACAGTATAGGAAGGAGGGAAACAAGGAAGGAAAGAAGGAGGGAGGGAAGTTTCAAGTTTCAAGTTTCTTTAATAGTTGTCATACAGAAGTACAGAATACTTTTATACAAAATGCTTCGTACTGTTACGCTCCAGAGACTGTGCTAGACAAGATAAGTATGAAATAAAATAGTATAGCATGTAAAAATAGAAGTAAAAATAGAAGTCACAGTGTTCAGTATATACATATGTACAATGTTCGATGCAGAATAGAAGTAACTGAGTTACCATACAATATACAATATACTATGCAATATACTAATATACAATACTATATAGTGCAAAGCAAAAATGGGATGAGGTACAATTTAGGTACAATTTACAGTAAGGTGTACTGAGGTATGGGTTGTAGTGCAAATCCTTTACCAATAAATATAAAGTGTGTTTAGGTGTTCTAAAGTGTGGAGAGTGGGTGCTGCAGTGTGTTGTTTGTTTAAAGTGAGTGTGTGCGTGTGGATGTGTGTGCTGTGTGCATTTGATGGTTGTTGCATAGTGTTATTGTTCGTTGAGCAGCCTGATGGCCTGGGGATAGAAACTTCTTCTTCTGTGCTTGCCATGAGACTCCGGTATCGCTTGCCTGACCGCAGCAGTTCAAAGAGGCAGTTGTTTGGGTGGCTGGAGTCCTTGATGATTCTCTTAGCCTTACCCCTGCACCGCTTGTTGTAAATGTTCTGGAGAGTGGGAAGCCCCCCTCCAATTGTGCGTTCGGCTCAACGTGCCACTCTCTGTAGTCTGCTACGGTCTTGTGTAGTGCTATTCCCAAACCAGGAGGTGATATTGCCAGTCAGGATGCTCTCTATTGTACATGAGTAGAAGTTCTTTTTTTTTTTAAACTTTGACCAGTCACCTGGTTCTTTTAGCGTTTATCGCTTTTTCTTCGCATTCATACTTGGTCAAGTTCGACCGACAGAAGCAGGCTGAAAGGGTTCAGATGGGGGGGAAAGACACTCTGGGAAAGGCACGGCTGCCGTCCGGGATTCGAACGCGCTCAGCCCCAGATCCGCGCGAGCGCAGTTGTCCACGGCGCTGAAATAGCACTCGCGGTACGTGGTGAGCTACTGGAGCTCCCCATGAGTAGAAGTTCTTAAGGATCTCCTGACTGACTTGGAACTTCCTTAGGTGCCTGAGAAAGTAGAGGCGTTGTCGTGCCTTCTTCACAACACTGTCAATATGTGTGGTCCATGTCAAGTCCTCGGATATGTGGGCTCCGAGGTACTTGAAACTGTTCACTGTCGGGGAGCTCCCATAGCTCACCGCATATCTCGGCGCTATTTCTGCGTCGGGGAAAACCGTGCTCGTCATGGATCTGGGGGACACGAGTTCGATTCCCGGGCCCGCCGTCATTTCTCAGAATGTCTTCCCCTGCTCTACATCCCATTTCAACCTGTTTCTGTCGGTCATGCTTGACCAGAAAAGCGATAAACGCTAAAAAAAGAAAGTAAAAAAAAAAAAAAAAAAATTCACTGTCTCAACCGGTGCCCCGTCGATGCTGAGGGGGCTGTAGTCCCTGACCCCCGACCTCCTAAAGTCCACAATCATCTCCTTTGTTTTGCTGACGTTCAGGGAGAGGCTGTTTTCCTGGCACCATCCCGCCAGGACCTTGACCTCTTCCAGGTAGGCCCTCTCGTCGTTTGCAGAGATCAGGCCCACCACTACTGTGTCGTCAGCAAATTTGATGATTGTGTTGTTGTTCCACTGAGCCACACAGTCATGTGTGTACAGGGAGTAGAGGAGGGGACTCAGAACACAGCCCTGTGGGGCCCCTATGTTGAGGGTGATGGATGAGGAGGTGCAGTTACCTGCTCTCACCACCTGGGGTCTGCCTGTCAGGAAGTCCAAGACCCATTGGCAGAGGTCATAGTTCAAGCCCAGGTCCCTGAGCTTGGCTATGAGTTTGGAGGGGACTATGGTATTGAATGCTGAGCTGTAGTCGATGAATAGCATTCTCACATAGTTCCCCTGCCTCTTGTCCAGGTGTGATGCTGCTGTGTGCAGCACATGGGCTATGGCGTCCTCCGTGGACCTGTTGGGGTGGTATGCAAATTGCAGGGGGTCCAGGTTGATGGGGAGGGAGGAGCAGATGTAGCCCTTTACTAGCTTCTCAAAGCACTTCATGGCTATGGAGGTGAGAGCTACAGGGCGGTAGTCGTTGAGGCAAGCAGGCTTGGATTTTTTAGGTACAGGGATGATAGTGGACTTCTTCAGGCAGGTGGGGATGACAGCCTGTTCTAAGGACAGGTTAAATATGTCAGTGAATACCAGGGCCAGTTGGTCGGCACAGACTTTTAGGACGCGGCCGGGGATGCCGTCCGGTCCTGCTGCCTTCCTGATATTCACTTTTTTAAAGGTCCACCTCACCTCATGCTCTGTTACCCTGAACACTGAGTCTCCATCAGCAGACCCCCCCCCCCCCATTGCCGTGGCTTGTAGGCTGGTGTTGTTATTCCCAGCCTCAAACCTCGCATAGAAGGTATTGAGATCATTTGCTAAGGAGATGTCACTGTTCAGTTTGAGGGAGGTGCCTTTGTAATCTGTCATCGTTTTGAGGCCCTGCCACATAGCTCTGGAGTCAGCCTGTTCAAACTGAAGTTCAATTTTATTCCTGTAGCGCCGTTTTGCCTCTATTACTGTCCTCCTTACGTTGTATCGCTCCACCTTGTGGTCATTCATGTTGCCTGCCACGAGCCCGGCGTTATATGCTGTGGTGCGCGCTTTCAGAGCTTCAGGAAACGGATTTGTCTACCCAGGGCTTTTGATTTGGGTAAACTCTAATTATGGTAGTGGGGATTGTTTCTTCCACCAAAGTACGAACAAAGTCCAGCACTGTCTCCGTGTAGTCATTAATGTTATCTGTGTTGTCACGGAACACGCTCCAGTCTGTGCACTCAAGCGCAGCCTGTAGCGTCTCCCCTGACTCCACATCCCATTTCTGCACCTCTCGCGAGACTACCGGGGCGCTCTTGATTCTTTGTTTATATTTTGGTGAAAGAAAGATGGCCGCATGATCAGATTTGCCGAAGCCACTAGCAGAATGAGCCTTGTATCCACACTTGAATTGCGAGTAACAGTGGTCTAGAATGTTACCGCCTCTGGTGTTACAAGTCACATGCTGATAGAAGTCCGGCAATACCTTTCTCAGATTGGCGCTATTGAAATCACCCACAACCACAATAGCAGCATCATCAACGTTAGCTGCCTGGAGTTTATTTACCTCGTCGTGGAGCTTCGAGAGCGCGTCACCTGTGTTTGCTTGTGGTGGAATATACACTCCGACCAGGATGATCGACGTTAACTCCCTCGGGAGGAAGAAAGGCCAACACTTGATGGATATATATTCCAGGTTGGGAGAGCAGTGGTTCGAAAGTTCCTTCACGTTGGCTGGATCGCTCCAATTGTTGTTCAACATGAAGGCTATTCCACCTCCACGCTGTTTTACGGATTCTGCTGTTCTATCCTTGCGGTGAATGAAGAAGTGTTCGGCCGGTTGGATGGCGTGGTCTGGAACGTCCGGCGTCAGCCACGTCTCGATGAAGCAGAGAACATTACAATCTCTAACGTCTCTTTGGAATTGAATCCTTGCTCTGATGTCGTCAAGTTTATTGTCTATTGATTGTACATTGGCTAGCAATATACTGGGTCGTGGCGTTCGGTGTCTCCTGGCTCTCAGCCTGTTGCGGACGCCGGCTCTCCGTCCTCGTCGCCTGGATCCTTTGTTCCGTGGGTCGAGGTATGGTCCTGATGTTCTCAAGATCTCAACAGGCCATTGTTGTGGTTCGGAGAGCTGATCCAGAGAGTAATCCAGTTGGTAAATTTCCCGTAATCCAATGTCTATGAGTGACTGACGGTCATACACATTAAATGCACCTACAGTTGGTACAAACAAAACTCTTAAAACTATAAATATTAACAAAAGTAAGCACAGTCTCGACGGAGCGCACAGATAGGCAGCCCGTCGTTGCGGCGCCATCTCCTAATTAATCTCCTTCATTAATTCCAGGAAGGAATTAATGAAGGATTGTATTGGGCCTGCTGGCCGTGGCTGTAGAGAAGAGTGCTTTCAGCACACTGGAATTCACCATTGAGCGTCCTTGAGGTATCATGGGCCAGAGTCAACGGCTGGAGCCCACATGATAACACCAGTGACATGTGATGGCTGGTACCCACGTGATAACTCCAGTGACGGCTGGTACCCAGTACCCACGTGATAACACCAGTGACATGTGATGGCTGTTACCCACGTGATAACTCCAGTGACGGCTGATACCCAGTACCCACGTGATAACACCAGTGACATGTGATGGCTGTTACCCACGTGATAACTCCAGTGACGGCTGATACCCACGTGATAACTCCTGTGACATGTGATGGCTGGTACCCACGTGATAACTCCAGTGATGGCTGATACCCACGTGATAACTCCTGTGACATGCCCACTCTCTGCACAGCACCTGACTGAGTCCTACAAGTGGATTCCCTCTGGCCTATGGAACAAAGGATGAATTAGACAGCGTATCCTGTGTGGTGGAGGTGTGGCTCAAGGGCACCATGGTGATAGACAAATCAGCAGTGGCAAGTAAGGTTCTCTACCTTGAATGTCCACATTGGTCCAGACATTTTTAGCATGGGTGACCCCTGGGGGAACTGAAGCCCTGACCTTGGCAGTGCCATGTTCTACCAAGCCACGCAGGACCACAGTTTTATTAATAAAAGTCCCCTAAATGTTAAATGGCAAGCTTTATTTGGTAAGTCAGAAGTACACAGAAGGGGATGCTAACAGAAAGGACGATACTGTATTATTTTCCATTGTATTCAATATGAGCTCATAGAACAACATAGGCCCGTGTGGGTCTCTTACCTCTGCTTTGGCACTGATCTCTTATTAACATTGTTGTATTTGTTCTTTGTATGTCTAAACATGCACATAAATTAAAAAGAGATGTTTTTAGATTTTATTAGTTTCACCTTTTGTTGGATTAGATATTAGACTCCACACAGGAGATATAAATACATTATTGAAATAGATAAATGATTTTCAGTGGAAGGAGATCAAGACCGCTCAGAGCTATTTGAGACAAAATGGTGAAGTCAATTAGGCAGCCCCCCTCCAGGCTACACTGTGAGTTCCTCAGCCAAGCTTGTGTCTGTGTTCTGTTCCCTCTTTGTACATGTACCACCATCAACACACTGATTCAACTTAGTCTGAAAGAGCTGAAGGATGGCGGACTCCTCTCTGTCGGTGGACCAGGGACCTTATGATTCCATTATGATTACGGCTATGATTTGATTCTTGATGCATCATGATTTAACTTTTTTTATGAAATCCCATTCAGTATACATTGATCTTACAGTAATTCATCAAAAATGAAAGTACTGGAGAAACGGATCATTTTTAAAAAAGATATTTAATAGGGTGCAAAAAAAAGAAATCACTGACGTTTCAACACATCCGTGTCTTCATCAGCGGCATGGTGGTGTAGTGGTTGACACTGTCGCCTCACAGCTAGAAGGTCCAGGGTTCGATTCCTGCTTGGGGACCAGGTTTCCGCATTGCTAGGTACCCAGGTGGGGTATCTCCCAGGCCTTTCTGTGTGGAGTTTGCATGTTCTCCCTGTGCTCGCAAGGGTTTCGATAAGAGAAACCAATGGAAAAAAATATGCACAACAGATCGCCAACGCTGTCGCGTCCCTGACGAAGATGGACAGGAGCACTTGGATTGGTCCCCGGGGCGCAGCCCCTTGCTGACGCCCCCATCTGCTCCCGGACGACGGGATGGGTCAAGTGCAGAGACTCAATCGCATCGGCGACCCAACTAATTGCCCGTGTGTGTGTTCCTGTGTGTGTGCCGCCCATTGCATGTGTGTCTGCCTGCATGCCGAATAAAGACTTCTCCAAAAAGTCCAGTTATCATTCATTATATGTTATTATATTATCTGACTGTCTTCTGATGAGGTGATTAGTGATTCGATGATCTGTGCTCCAGTAACTTCCTTTTTGATGACTATATGGTCCTTATCTAGTAGCACTGATCCTCATCTGAACAGGCTTAGTGCCTGAATTCTCTCAAGTATGACCTTAATTCATGTTCATACCAGTTGACTGCATAACACCAAGTATTGTTGTCACATGTCAATAGAACTTATTTCAGTAACTTTTAGAGGGTTTAAAGGGTTGGGCACTATTTCCTACCTACTTACCAATGATGTTGTCAATTGGTAGAGTCGTTTCTCGGTACAATCCATGCTCTTATTCTTCAAACTGGATCCCTGCAGCTCCGCTCAGTTAGCCACAATCTAATGCAAACGTCAATGGGGACAAACTCTGTAGAAGCTGATTGAGACCTACCTCCGCAGTGCACACAAAATAGATTTCAGTTCGTTTCAGTCCACGTGTACAGACAGACTTTGTACAGACAGTCCTCCATTGACTTTGCATTACTAAGCGGAACTGCGGGTATCCTGTATGTATGAAGAACAGCATGGATTGTTCTACTGTTACTGTTACTCTACCGATAACTGTAAGTAGGAAATTGTAAACTATCCACTTAAATTAGCATGCAATTGACCTGTTATCCTTGAATATATGACATAATACACACAGGTTACTCATCACCTAGCTGCTCTGATTGGCCCATCGGCATCGGTCACATCTAGCTGCTCTGATTGGCCCATCAGTCACATCTAGCTGAGTGAGAGGACTCACAGGATGAGATGAGGACTCCTTAACAGTAAAACATCTAGTGTCTAGTGACTAGAAGGCCACGCCTTCTCAGTCTACTGAGAGTTACGCATCTATAGTGTCTATAGTGACCAGAAGGCCACACCCCCACAGCCTACTGAGAGTTACGCATCTATAGTGTCTAGTGACCAGAAGGCTACGCCCCCACAGCCTACTGAGAGTGAAGAATCTATAGTGTCTAGTGACCAGAAGGCCACGTCCCCACAGCCTACTGAGGCCCCGTTTAGACGAGCGTTTTGTGAACAGAAACCGCAAAAGTCATCTTGCGGTTTCACTTTTAATTTTACGTTTAGACGAGCGTTTTGGAGTGGAATTCTCCGTGCAGACGACGCTGTAACGACGGAGTCCCGCTGTCACACGATTGGCGCATATGTCACATGACGTGCTGTGAAGACCCGCCCTACTCTGCCTCTGATTCGCAGACTGTGGATGGGGAATGTGATTGGACCAAAGCAGCGTCACTCACAGACAGTGGGTCCACTCACGCCGCGGGACAGATTCTTGTGTATTTAACCCTTTCACTGCCACACGACAGCCGGTTGTGTGATAGTAAAGGGTTACCCTTCTGTCGTGTGGCAGTGAAAGGGTTAAAAGTACTGCCAATGTAGCCTTCAGGTGATCTCCGTTCAGACATACTTGCTTTGTTTACGTCTCGGCTACTGGCGCATACCTGCTACCTGTGACGTAAGCAGTACGCGCGACCAGAGCCGTGACAACCATTTCGTCATCGTTTTATCAGATTTATACGTGTTAACAGTTTAGACGAGAGCGCAAAGCTTTTGCGTTTCTAGGAATTCCACCCTGGAAGGTAGTCTCACTTTTTTGCGGTTTCACCCCGTAAAAACGCCGTTTCCGTATAAACGAAAGGCACATCCGTAAAAATATTTTTGCGGATTCACCTGCTAGCGTTTCCGTCTAAACGGGGCCTGAGAGTGAAGAATCTATAGTGTCTAGTGACCAGAAGGCCACGCCCCCACAGCCTACTGCGAGTTACGCATCTATAGTGTCTAGTGACCAGAAGGCCACGCCCCCACAGCCTACTGAGAGTTGGTTGTGTTCAGAGAGGGTGATCTAAAACACTTATAACAAATTAATTGACTTCTGAAGCTAAAAAGAATCATACTCATAACATTAATAGTCCAAAATAAGTAATTTATGACTAAATTAAAACATCACTGTACTGTATCTTTAAGGTGTTTTTCCCCTCTCATCAAGCCAATGTCCAGATCACAATTCAGTCTTGTCAGTGGAACTCTGAGGGATTGTTTTACAGTGTAATGGCTCAGACCTTCGGATCCTCATTAAGATATTTCGTTCTTATCTGAAACATGGGCATCCGTTGCTCTGGCAACATGAGCTTCTGCTGCAACGTCCCTTCTTAATTTCTGCCTCATACAATATAAACAATATCCTCTTAAAGGTGCAATTCACCAAAAAACAACATTGATTTATTGTGGACATAATCACACATGTATCCAACCATTCTAAACAGATTTGCACAAAAGCATTTCGTTTTGACAGTTATAGAGAGTTAATGAGTTTTTATCCAGTGATGTCATCAGAGGACACCTGAATCCTTGTCTTTTGTTAATGGCAGCTCAATGAAATTATAGCGATAACAAGGTGGCAGTCCCTATAAGACAGGGTATCGTTCTTCTTTCATCGCCATCATTTCAATGAATGATGTCCTCCAATGACTGAAGGTGAAGTGCCCCTTTAATTTACACTTAGGCTTCCATCCAAAGCAAATGACAGGCCGACCCCTGCTGAACATGAACCTTTGCAGCCTTTTGTTTTGTTTGTACCGTGTTCTCTCAAGAGAACTCCAGTACACGGCGCTCTCAGTGAAAGGACATTGCTCAGTCAGTTGTTGCTCAGTGTTAAAAACCTTGCCATTGATGCTTTTTTCACGCACCAGTGACCGGGAGGTTTTTTAACGATGATTAGAGCTTGGGCTGTAGCCCGGCCTCAAAGCTTGTTGATTCTCATTCACGTCTAAGCAGAACTCTGACACATTTCATTATGCTTGGCCTTTTACGCAAGCCGCTGTAGCCAAGGGCTTGTAGAGCCTGGTCCCCAACTCTGAAGTGATGCCTGTTAGACAAACTACACTAACTTATGTAAGCACTAGCTCATGGCTCCCTGGTTAAGCTTAGGCCCTCTTTTGAAGTTGGTTAAGGTTAGAGTTTGGAATCGGGGCTGGTGGTCTAAAATGTTCAATCAATCAATCAAGCGGGGAACATAGGACCCGGGGAACATAGGACCCGGGGAACATAGATATGCTCCCGTTTTTTGGGGGTGGGGGGTAAACAGAAGCACACATGCTGCCTGGAGCGGGGCTGGAAAAGTAGTCTTTTTCTTTGCCTACTCACAGTGAAGCATATGAAATCTGTTTCAGGGTTTTTAGATGTAGGAGAGGTGTAGAGCTCACACAAAGAAGTCGAGCCAACAGGGATGGGGGAAAAAGAGACAACTTGTTGAGTGTGCATTGCAATGAGATTTTGGATTACCCACAAAAGGTGCCGCAAGCTCGTAAAGCGTGTTTTATTGAAACCCACATTCCTGTTTGGTGAATAGTAGGGATGGGCACGAGTAATGTTTTCCAAGATCAAATACTTGCGTGAATTACTCGAGTAGTGCTCTAATTATTGTTTATGGAAATCAATTTTTAGAACGCATCTTAGCGCATGGCAGTAGCAAACATTTTATATTGTGCGGAGTCATACACACACACGATTTTATTATGTCTCTCTCCGCTGACATAACAATGCACAGCAATGTACCTGATGCTAAATGCGTATTGTTAGTCAAAACAGTAAATTACAATTTTTTATAATTACATTACCTCCACTCTGTCTGCCGCATGTCTCTCTGCTCATGGAACAGCATGTCCGTATCAATAGTCTATGAACGCTACGCAAAGTGGGTGACATGTTTGTGAAACACAAACTGCTGTTATTATCTT
The DNA here is from genome assembly GCF_963971535.1 of Notolepis coatsorum. Taxonomy (NCBI): domain Eukaryota; kingdom Metazoa; phylum Chordata; class Actinopteri; order Aulopiformes; family Paralepididae; genus Notolepis; species Notolepis coatsorum. Next base: position 64,312,600 of record NC_140172.1, read on the forward strand.
TTAGATAATGCTAAGCTAACACACTTTTTGCAGTAATGTTAAGTGTACTATCCATGCTCCACAGATTCCAACTGTCAGCTTTCTGCAACAACTCATGCATCACAGGATTTCAGAGTGAGATTTCAGAGCAAGTTTTCTGTTTCAGTGGCACAAACTTTCTTTCAAATGTCTTTCTTCTGACAGCATACCCAGACCTTGTAAAAATACTTTTGGTGCTGCCAGGGGTGGGGAGATGGACTCAATATCCCCTTCAACCCTTTTTATGTTTTCTCTCAAGTGGGTTTAGTGGCGTTGTCTGAATTCCCCTCAGTAGTGTGCACTTTGGACAAACCCATCGATATATCTTCAACTGGCTGCAAGAGGTGACCTTCTCCAGTGAGGCGGAGGGAAGACTGAGGCAGTGTGGAGACTATAAAAAAGGTTAACCTGGTTATACCATCTAAGACATGCAAGGAAATAACATCATATCTCTGTTGAACTATCTGCCCGTCTTACTCCGTACAATCAGACACCTCTCTGATATTGTTCCAAAGGAATATGGCTATCATGATTTGAGCATTGAAATGTGAAATTAGAAACAGAGATCTTTCAGGCAAAACTGTCCACCGCTAATTGTGTGCGCTTTAGTACAGTCAGTGGATTCATGTGAAGTGTAACTGAGGGGTACAATTCCCTGACTATTGAGAGTATGGTATTATTAAACCACTACTTAGTTATGTACTTTAATTACTGGCCATACAGTACATGAATATATCTGGTGAACACCCACACAAGAATACGGCAATGACACATAAAGTTTTAGTTAGAGGAATTTATTATTATTAGAGCAGCAACGGTAGGTTACAGATTGAGAATTATACTTGCGCTTGTAAGGCGAAGAACACTTAAAGTAGGTCAAGAGCGTAAGTCCATGAGAATAGTAAGATGGGTATAACTGACGCCACCTGTAGCATAGCAATTACATAAGGCACACTCGTAGTCAGCTGGAGACACTGGGGGGTTCCCTCCGGTTGTAAGCCGGCAGGGTAGAGGAATGTTCGGGTGCAAAGTCTGGGTCAACGCGGAATAACGAGGCTCCAGATACAGGAGCCAGTGCAGTACTCCCTTGGTCCGCAGACAAAGCAACAGCTATAATCCAGTATGCCCGACAGCATGGATGAAAGCTAGCCAGCCTCTGGTCCTAGAGGCGGGCTCGAGGGTGCTCCTCACAGGGGTAGATCCCACACGACAGTGGGGTAGACGGTTCTCTGCTCCAGCAGCCACGGTACCAAAGCAATATAATCCAGCCAGAAAAGGCTCTGCATTCGCCGGTGTAGGTTCTCCGGTGTACATATCCAACGGTTCTCGTCTAGGACTCCTCGGGTGGTGGCACGAGTTTAGGCCGCCCAGCCTGGATAAGTGCACTAGCTATAGGTACGACGAACCGGTGGTAATGCTGGTCACTGAAGAACGGTAGCCGCACGATACACTATAAATGATAGACTATTACTTCACATTAGAATAAGTCGAACTCGACGATACGGCGTTAAACTCTGACACTTTAGCTATATATTCGCACGCGGTTCTCAAGGCTCTATTCAGGGGCAAAGAGGCCCACTTCACGGCACGTTGTCTCGTGGTGAAGGCTTCAACTTTGGGATAAGACCACTGCTGTATCCACCTGCGACGTATTTATACGTAAGGTGAATAATCTAGTGCCAACCTCAGTTCTGTCTCGTATTACTGCGCAAACCTGGACATGTTGAGACATGCCTTGGCGTTGCCTTTGAACTTGCCATTGGGGGTATGGCCGTTGGCGCCTAGGGGTCGCTGTCCAATAGGAGAATGAATATTATGGTCTGGTTTGTACCTAGGTAAAGGGATATTCCGTGTATATATACAAATAATATACAAGGGCGGCGGTTAGGTGGTCGAGCGGAGATTGCGTTCGTCACCAGCCCCGGAGCTGTGAGCTTGGTTCGCCTGTTCGAATCCAGCTCACAGCTCCGGGGTTGTCACCAGCTTGGCTGGCCGTCTGCACTGATACAATTGGCTGTATCAGAGGGTGGGAGAAGCTGGCGGGGTGGGTCCGGGTCGTTGTAAACAGCGACTCCTACAGTTCGGTCGGGGCGCCTGCTAAGCGCGGATTGGACGTGAGGGGGATAGTGTGGTCCTCCCACACGCTACGCCCTCTCAATGAGAATCCGCGCTGCCAGGTGAAAAGAAGCGGTGATTGGCTGGACGTGTGTCGGAGGAAGCACGTGGTAGTCTCCACTCTCCCAAATGATCTGACTGTGGGGGGTAAAGCGCAGCGACCAGGAAGGGACTGGGAATTGGCATACGACTAACATTGGGATGGGAGAAAATCGGAGGAAAATGGAGGGGGAAAAAGACAAAAAAAAAAAAAAAAAATAATAATAATAATAATATACAAGGGATATCAAACGATATACAAATATTATACAAGGGATCTCAAGCAATAAATATATATATTCGGTTTAATCTGACCCTTTGTAACAGCCGCCTCCTAATTAGTCCGCACCTAATTAGATAAGCAGAGACAGATTAACTGTCTTGTCAACTACTCAATGTCTGTTGTGGGAGTAGGGCAATTCACAAAGTCAGTGGGTCATGGTCGTCATCAAGGGAGTCAGGGAGCCTTGGCAACTCTATCAGCCTCGCCACAGGTCGGGTGTATGTCCGTCCCTGGACAAGAACTTCTGCCGCTCTGACCTTTCCGTCGGCACCAGTGATCACTTTGCTTACGCGGCCGGCCGGCCACATAGCTCGGGGTAGTGACTGGTCTACGATCATGACGACTGTGCCCTCCGTCAAGTTGTCTCTATCTTTTACCCATTTCTGGCGGGTTTGTAGAGACGGTAGGTAGTGGAGGAGGAAACTGTTCCAAAACTTGTCAGCCAATACTTGACTATACCTCCACATTCTTCGGCCGTTCGCTTCCTCAGGTCTGTACACCGTCTGTGGGAGCGCGGGGTCCAGCCGCCCCATCAAGAGAGTGTTGGGGGTGACTGGGTCGACATCTGCTACATCACTTGAGACGTAACCGAGGGGCTTTGAGTTCAATACTCCCTCGATCTCTGTGAGGACTGTCGTGAGGACTTCTTCAGCCACGGTCTGGGCCCCAAGCATGGCGTACAGGGCTGTCTTTATTGAACGTACTTCTCGTTCCCAGGTTCCCCCGAAGTGAGGGGCGTTCGGGGGGTTAAACTGGAAGTCAATCTAAGAGGGAGCGAGGTGGGTCTTAAGTTCTGGGCCCATAGCTTGGAAGCTCTCTCTCAGCTCTCTTTCTCCGCCTTTGAAGTTTGTCCCGTGATCAGACAATAATATAGACGGTTTTCCCTTTCGCGCTGTGAATCTCCGGAAGGCCATAAGGAATGAGTCCGTACTCATGGTCGGAAGGAGTTCTATGTGTATTGCTCGGGTGGTCATGCATTTGAATACAATGCCCCACCTCTTCTCCGTCCCTCTTCCTTTCTTCACGTACAGCGGGCCGAAGCAGTCCATGCCGGTGGAGTGAAAGGGCTTGTCGCCAAGTCGGAGGCGACAGGGAGGCAGGTCAGCCATCCTGGGTATACTGGGCTGTGCTCGCCACTTGCGACAGTCTAGACAGGTCCGCTGGAAGCGTCCTACTGCTTCTCTTCCTTGCAGTATCCAATAGCGACGTCGGATCTCAGCGAAGACTCTCTCTGCCCCAGCGTGGTGCACATCCTCGTCGTATTTCTTTATGATGAGCTCGGTGACCTTGTGTCGGCTGTTGAGAACTATAGGGAACTTGACGTCGTCCGTTAAGTCCGGGGCCCTTCTCAGACGACCACCCACTCTGATGAGATCATGGGCGTCGCGCTCAGGGGCCAAGTGGAGCAGTCTGCTGTCTGACGGGACTGGCGTTGATCCCTGCCGACAGTCTAGCTCGTCGGGGAACGAGTCTCTTTGGGCTCGCTGTAGCAGAAGGAGTTCTGCTTCTTCGTAATTAGCTGCATTAATGTCAGTAGTGGAGGGAACCTCAGGGTGGTGCCACAGGAATGTCTTTAACTGCGCACTCTCAAGGGTGGGGCAGTCGTCTATGTTAGGGTCGGTGGGGACTGGTGTGTGCGTCAACCCACAGAACATAGATTTCTTCATCTCTGCCTCCTCTTGACTAGCCTCCCGTGGGGTGGGGTTAGGCCACTCTTCTTCCGGGAGCTTGAGGAACTCGGGACCGTCACTGTAGATATTGTGACGTGTGAGGTCATCTAGGGACATCCCCCGTGTGATGACATCTGCTGGGTTCCGTTTTGTGTCCACGTACCTCCAGCATGCTGATTCTGTTAGGTCTTGGATCTCTGTGATTCTGACTCCCACGAAGACCTTGTATCTACACGAATCGGACTAGATCCATGTGAGTACGGTCATGGAGTCTGACCACAGGATTGTTCTTTGCACCGGGATGGTGAGTTCACGTTGGATTAACGTGGCGAGTTGCGCGCCTACTAGGGCTGCGCAGAGCTCTAGACGCGGGATAGATTGTTGCTTGCGGGGGGCTATCCTTGAGCGAGCCAGGATGAAGGTGGTGTGTATTTCTCCTCCCTCCTCTCGGGCCCGCAAGTAAGCCACCGAGCCGTAGGCTACTTCCGAGGCGTCGCTGAAGACGTGCAGGTCCATCTGGCACGTCTCCAGCCGCACTGTGGGTGGGAAATAGCTGCGGCGTATGTTCACATTTGGGAGCGAGTTGAGTTCCTTTTCCCACTCTCTCCATGTGGAAGCAAGGTGGTTGGGTATGGGGTCGTCCCAGCCCTGTTCCTTGTCCCACAGTTCTCGTACAATAATTTTTGCCCTGGTGGTGTAAGGTAGGATACATCCCAACGGGTCATATTGTCTGGCGAGTGTTCTATATACACTCCGTCTGGTGGTCGGTAGTGAAATCGACCTTCCCTGCTCCTTGGTCAGGGGTGTGTGTCTGTAATGGAGCGAGTCTGTTTTGAAGCGCCAGACTAGTCCTAATGTCATTTCTTGGGCTTCACCTGGGATGGTCGCCATCCAGGTCTCGCTGCTTGCTGCCTTGTTCTCTGGGGAGAGGCTGCGAAGTACTTGAGGGTCGCTGCTGGCCCACTGCCGGAGATCAAAGCCGCCTTTGATCAAGGAGGCGCGGAGCTTGAGTAGGAGGGCCTCGGCCTCTTCTGGCGTCGAGACGCTTTGCAGACAGTTGTCAACGTAGAAACTCCTCTCTACACTTTGTCGGACCTCCTCGTCAGCTGCTGGGTCCTCTGCGACATGTTTTTGCAGTGCGAACGTAGCACAGCATGGGCTGCATGTGGTTCCGAAAGGGAGGACCTCCCATTGGTAGATGGATGGTTGCTCATCCCCGATCCTCTCTCTCCATAAGAACCGCAGCAGGGGCTTGTCCTCTTCCACTAGTCGCACCTGCAGGAACATCCCTTTGATGTCGCCGCTGATGGCCACCTTGTCTTGGCGGAAACGTAGCAACACGCCTAGTAGAGAGGGGCCAAGTGTTGGGCCGGACTAGAGTTCCTTATTCAGATTCTGTAGTCCGATCTGGTAGCTGCAGTTGAACACAATACGATCCTTGCCGTTGTGGTGGACCTTGTGGTGGGGCACGTACCATGATTCGGTCGTCTGATCGGCCTCTTTAATGTCAATTTTCTTTATGTGTCCCGCTGTGATTAGCTTGTCAATCTCAGCGCGGTACACAGTGGCTTGAGTGGGGTCTCTGGCTAGACGCCGCTCAGTGTTCAGTAGATATCGCTCCGTCGCTTCTTTTGAGGCGTGGAAGGTGGGCATACCCTCTCGCCTCAAGAGTGGAGTTGCGTATCTCATCACTCCATTGACCTCGACTCCCCTTGTCCTCCGCTCGAGGAGGGTTATGGCATAAGTGTCTTCCTTTGAACGAACAAGTTTCTTTTCATTCTTAAAGGGCATTGTGTCTAATGTCCATAGCCTCTCGACGTGCTGTAAGAGGGTGGTGTCTTCTTCTGTCATTCTGGAGTGGAGGCAGCGAGTGGCTGCTGGTCGGTTGGGAGACCTGGAGAGGGGGCCTTGTAGTGTCCATCCTAGGCGGGTCTCGACTGCTGCTGGACAGCCTCTGGGCCCGATGTGGACCCGGTCCGTTGGGACGATGAGGTGTGCGTGGTCGGATCCTATGAGCAGGGTCGGGGTGGCGCCGTCGATGAGCGGTATAGGTAGTTGACGTAGGTGCACGTATTTTTCCATCAGCTTGGGGATGGGGTAGGTGTACTGTGACAGGCCTATGTCTTGGCTGGTGAAAGCGTTAGTAATCCTATACTGCCTCTCGGGCTGCCCGATTGCTGCGATAGTGAAGGAGACGTTTTCACCCTTTATGGTCTTCAGGTCTCTTCTTATAGTACGAATTGTCATTGTTTCTTCGCTCCCCCGCAGACCCAGCCGGGCTGCAGCGGATGCGAGGAGGAGAGTCTTTTCTGACCCATCGTCAAGGACGGCGTAAGTGTCCATGACCTTGTCCTCGTAGCTTAATATCACTCGGACCACTTTCAAGAGCACTCGGGAGCTCCCGCTGCTGGCGGGGTCGATATACATGACGTTTACTCTCGAGCTACTTGGGGGTGCGAGTTTCTTCCTGTTGCTGTCATGCAAGACATCCAAGTGGGCGCCGTCACACCTGCTGCATTTCTTCTTTAAGCGGCACTCGGCTGCCATATGGCTGCGCGCGCAGCGGAAACAGCGGCGGTTGGCTTTGATCCACTGACTCACTTCGTCGGCGGTCATCTTCTTGAAAGTGTCACATTGAGACAGCCAATGTTCTTTCTCGCAGTACTGGCATACAATCTTCCACTTCTCTTTCGTCGAGGGGGTGTTGTGGTTCTTGTGCCGCGGTACTGATTCGGCTTGGTGCATAACGGTCACCAACCGGCGGTTATCATTAGATCTCCGAGGTCCATCTCTTGGGCTTGGTCCACTCCGCACGAACGTATCCAGTCGTAGGCTGCTGACTTCTCTCGCGAGGAAGTCGGCCAGGTCTAGGAGGGATGGCTCGGGACCGTCGGGATCACGGTGGTCTCTCTGCCGCCTAAAGCGCTCTTGGCGGGCTGGAGGGAGCTTCTCTAGTATTCGTTCTACATTAGAGTTAGCATATAGTTCATTTCTCCCTTTTTCCTTTTGGGACCCCAGCATCCCTACCAGGGATTGTACCTTGATAGAGAGGTCATCCAATGATCTATTGTCTGTGGCTGGGGGGAGACGGTCGATATTCCTTATTTCTTGTATCACGTAGTCCCATATGCGTCCATAACGCTGGTCGAGGGCTACTAGAGCCGCGGAGTATGGGGTGCTTGAGTTGGAATATGCCAGCGCTATATTATGCGCTCTGGGCACCTTGAGATGCTTGAGGAGGATAGCATATTTGTACGACTCATCAGGGACGTCGGACATCATAGTCTCTAAGCACATCCGTAATTCCGTGTACTGTGCCCTGTCCTCGTGCGTAAAGTCCGGGAACGTCGGTGTGCCAAGGTACGATGCCATGGATGGCTGGCACATCGGTGAGCGTTGGGGGAGAGGCCTCCTGGGCGAGTCTCCCCATACGTGTTGTTGTGGGCTGGTACTTGGTGGGTACCAGAGGCCGGGTACCCAGGTGCTGTTCCTCGGTGCTGGCTGTGCGTCAAACTCACCCTTGAGTTGAGTCGGGGTTTTGTAGCGCAGTGACTCGGGGGTGAAGTCTGGGCTGTACTGGACCTCCTGGTCCTGTGAAGTACGTTGCTGCTGGTGGGCTTGACCTTCCTCCTCTTCCTCTTCCTCTGCTAGGTCTTCTAGGTCTTGAAGTCTTCTATTCAGTCTCTCGGCGGCATAGGCCGGTTCTTCCCGGTTGCTGGGTCTCGTATGGACCGGTCGGGGAGGGGGTTCGGAGACGTAGATAGGATCCTTCTGTTGGCCGGGTTCCGGGTCACTTGGTCGGGTAGGGGAAGGTGCCCTAGACCCTTGTCGTGATGATGCCCTGGAGCTCCGTGCGGAGAGAGGGGGTGTCGCCCTGGCAATCAATTGTTCCATTATCTGCGCCTGTAGCCGGTCGCGCTCTGCTTCGCGCTGGATGTGGGCGATGTCGCGCTCTGCTTCGCGCTGGGCTTGGGCTGCGTCGCGCTGTGCATTGGCGGCGTCGCGCTGTGCATCGGCGCGGTCTCTTTCAATGTTCTCTTCCGTCTGGAGGCGTCTGGTCTCCAGTCGTATGCGGTCGTCTTCACTCCTTTGCTGCGCCTGGAAGCGCTCTCGCTGGGTTGCAGAGTGTTCGCGTTCACTAAGGGCTTGCGCTTGGAGTTGCGCGTGAAGGCGCTCTCGTTGGTCTGCAGATTGTTCGCGCTCACTCGTCTGTTGAGCCTGCAGGCGTTCTCTTTCCATGGTAGAGTGTTCGCGCTCACTTAGTTGTTGCGCCCGGAGGCGCTCTTGTTCCATGGAAGAATGTTCGCGCTCACTAAGCGTCTGTGCTTGGAGTCGATCGCGTTCAGTGGAGGCTGCCAGGGTGGCGATGAATGCCTGCGCCAGCATCTGGTCCGCTCCGCTGGGGGAAGACACTGACGGAGGTGATCGGCTTCTGACAGTGCTCGTTGGAGATCTGTTCTCTTGGCGCGCCCCGAGGTCTATCTCCTGGGCGCACTTCTCTTCTGGTAGTGTGTCGGGTTCTGTCCCTGGAGCGCTTTCTTTATCCTGGAGCTCTCCGGGGACCGTCCCGTTGACGTTGTCTGGGGGTATAGTCATGTCATGTCCCCCCTGGTCCCCCCCGTGAGCTTGGTCAGTTACGTTAGAACCCACTAGGGTCTCTACTGGCAGGGTCGCCTGGTCGGTAGGATTTGACATGCTTTTACTATCCGCTTTATCCGCATTTAACGTCTGTATAAAGCTAGGTATTAGACTGACAGCGTAGTCCTCTAGGTAGGGAGGTGGCTGACGTCTGCGCTGCGGGCGTTCTAGCTTGGGAGAGCCGCTTGGGGAGTGTTCACCGCTGGCCATGGTTAATATCAATATTATATTAGATATTACACTGATATTCCTCCGGCTCGAAGGACCAATTGTAACTGAGGGGTACAATTCCCTGACTGTATTGAGAGTATGGTATTATTAAACCACTACTTAGTTATGTACTTTAATTACTGGCCATACAGTACATGAATATATCTGGTGAACACCCACACAAGAATACGGCAATGACACATAAAGTTTTAGTTAGAGGAATTTATTATTATTAGAGCAGCAACGGTAGGTTACAGATTGAGAATTATACTTGCGCTTGTAAGGCAAAGAACACTTAAAGTAGGTCAAGAGCGTAAGTCCATGAGAATAGTAAGATGGGCATAACTGACGCCACCTGTAGCATAGCAATTACATAAGGCACACTCGTAGTCAGCTGGAGACACTGGGGGGTTCCCTCCGGTTGTAAGCCGGCAGGGTAGAGGAATGTTCGGGTGCAAAGTCTGGGTCAACGTGGAATAACGAGGCTCCAGATACAGGAGCCAGTGCAGTACTCCCTTGGTCCGCAGACAAAGCAACAGCTATAATCCAGTATGCCCGACAGCATGGATGAAAGCTAGCCAGCCTCTGGTCCTAGAGGCGGGCTCGAGGGTGCTCCTCACAGGGGTAGATCCCACACGACAGTGGGGTAGACGGTTCTCTGCTCCAGCAGCCACGGTACCAAAGCAATATAATCCAGCCAGAAAAGGATCTGCATTTGCCGGTGTAGGTTCTCCGGTGTACATATCCAACGGTTCTCGTCTAGGACTCCTCGGGTGGTGGCACGAGTTTAGGCCGCCCAGCCTGGATAAGTGCACTAGCTATAGGTACGACGAACCGGTGGTAATGCTGGTCACTGAAGAACGGTAGCCGCACGATACACTATAAATGATAGACTATTACTTCACATTAGAATAAGTCGAACTCGACGATACGGCGTTAAACTCTGACACTTTAGCTATATATTCGCACGCGGTTCTCAAGGCTCTATTCAGGGGCAAAGAGGCCCACTTCGCGGCACGTTGTCTCGTGGTGAAGGCTTCAACTTTGGGATAAGACCACTGCTGTATCCACCTGTGACGTATTTATACGTAAGGTGAATAATCTAGTGCCAACCTCAGTTCTGTCTCGTATTACTGCGCAAACCTGGACATGTTGAGACATGCCTTGGCGTTGCCTTTGAACTTGCCATTGGGGGTATGGCCGTTGGCGCCTAGGGGTCGCTGTCCAATAGGAGAACGAATATTATGGTCTGGTTTGTACCTAGGTAAAGGGATATTCCGTGTATATATACAAAGAATATACAAGGGATATCAAACGATATACAAATATTATACAAGGGATCTCAAGCAATAAATATATATATTCGGTTTAATCTGACCCTTTGTAACATGAAGCATATACATTGTCTCTCTCTCTCTCTCGCTCTCTCTATAAGCTAGACCACCTCAGGAGAAATGGAACTACCCTTACCCTGGCTCCCACTCTGCCAGTTGTCTCTCTGGTTCAGCCACCTACCTCAGATACCTAAGCAGATTCTGTGATATGTCATCAATATGGAACAAAGTCCTTTTGAGTATGATGATATTTCCCCCCATATTGCCCAGCCCTACTCCGTATTTTCTTGACCACAGCTGACATCCTTGATCTCCACCTCCAGTGTGTGTCTTGCTGGAGGCTGCCCCCCCCGTGTGTATCTCTGATCTTGAAATGTACGGCAAGAGCATGTATGAAAACCAAAGGTCTGAGTCGTGCCCTGACTTTTAAAAAAATGTATCTCATGAAAACCATAACGACGTCTCAAGTTCTTCTCCTCTTTCTGTCTCTCAATCATTCACAGCGTTGTAATAAAAAATTATGCGGCAGATTTTTTTACATTTATTGTGTCTTCATGGGTTGGCGCAGTATAATTGACTGTGTAACGTGCCCTTGATGCCTGTCCTGCCCGCTGGCTTCTGGGATATAATACACTACCATCTGTTTACAAAGTCAACCAAAAACCTTGAACCAAAAGTCCCTCGCTTTGTAGTCGGTCTCACCCAGGACTGACGACACACTCACTGCAGATCACTGTGCTGTTAGACACTGTGCTCTGGTCAGACACCATTACCACAAACACACCTTTATTATCTCCCGTCACAGAATTTCTCAAGATGTTCTTATGAAATGCATTGTTTTGAATCTCCAGTGCAAAAAAATTCAACTAGGTTTAGCTTCAAGAAATGTAACAAAATTATTTGTATTTGTATAATTGTATAAAATATATATTTTTTTATTTCGTGCTCAATGTTTTTGTATATTAAGCAGATTTATGAAGAAACATTTAGAAAATAAATAACAAAAATAAAACTCACAAGGGAATAGTATAATTTCTGAGTCTTCTCTAATCCCCCCCCCCCCCCTCCAAACAGCTAGTAACACGTTTTAAAATCTCGGTTATCACCCATCTTTTCAATATCACGTTTCATACCGGAAAAACATGAGATGCTTCAGTCTCTGCTTTTTCATTTCCTCTGTGCCATCAGACATGGACTGTGCCATATGCTCCTTGTTGCTATACTCTCCTATCATCAGCTGATCATAGCAATGTTTTTGTCCACACGGTGTGTGGTGAAATTACGGCAATGATGGCATCAGCCTCAGCCGGCTCCCCTGACAAGAGTTCAGAGGTCAAACACTTAAAGGTTGAATCTGTGATCTGTCATCAAACGGCAATCTCTAGGCAAAAGAGCCACGCTTGGTATAACATTTTTAGATTTGTATTTCATATGTATTACATAAAATTTTTTTTTTTAAACGTGGTGTGGGTCTGATGTGTGGGTTGGAGTTTAGTGGGGATAGGGGAGCTCAGACTCAATATTGATTGATTGATTGATTGATTGATTGATTGATTGATTGATTGATTGAAAACTTTATTAACAGATTGCAGAATGGGTACAGTACAGCTCAATACATACAATTGTTAAGGGGATGCAGACCAGAGAAAGACTTTCGTCTTGTTTACATCAGGGTCCCCCATTTTCAATTCATCGTAACATATATGACATACATGACATACAGATAGACAGTACTGCTACATCTATACATTTATGACATACCAGATTTGCAAATAAAGTACTGTTTGTGATACAAAAAGAGTCCAGAAAAAAGAGTATATACATTTGACGTAGAAACTGTACATTGGATTGGGGGGGGGGGGGGACTGTACATTGTAGGTGGTTGGGTGGGGGGGGTTGGGTAGGAGGGGTGGGTGGGGGACACTGTACAACTGTACAAAACAAAAATTGTACATTGGAATATTGACAAGACCATACTTGGTAATTTACTGTACATTGGAAGGGGTTGTGTTAGGACATTTACAGGGGCCAGTTTCGAATTGCAGTCTCCCGTAGGTGTTTTTTGAGAGTGTTTTTGAAAGTGGGTAGTGATTCACATTCCTTTACAGCTTTGGGTAGGGCGTTCCACATTGATGTGGCATAATTGCGAAACGTGTTTAGTCCCTTGTTTGAGCCGAATCTGGGTTTAACATGATTTGTGGAGGTGTTGTGATCGTGGTATTCACTGACCTTTGGGAAGTATTTTGACATGTACATGGGTACCTTGGTCGTGTAGTGTATCTTGTAGACCAGGCCCATTGCAAGTTGCTGTACTCTGTCGTCTACTCTAAGCCATCCTAGGTTGTCAAAGTGGGCAGGGGTGAGTGTGGGTTCTAGGAGTAAGGTCAAGCAGTAGTCTGACCAGTTTGTTTTGAGATGTTTGTAATTTTGTTTTTAGCGCCTTTGAGGTGCTTTGGTACCATGAGGTGCACGCATAGTCGTAGTACCCTTGAATGAGTGCTCCTGCCAGAGTCTTCAGGGTATTCTTGTTTACCAGTGAGGAGATCCAGTATAATACAGTAAGTTACTAAATGCCAACCCACACTTTTATTTGCTAAATATGAATTTGCTGACAATGAATGCACAGGACTTTGGAATTCCAGGTTGTTATTTTTGTTCCACCAGCATCATCCACATGCCTCAAGACTATTGTTGAGCATTATTAACATATTTGAATGATAAGACCTATGATGGCTCAGTGTCGTCATAGAAATGTCCAGCTTCCTCATAACCACTTGGAGAGTTAAAAATGACCAAAATTGGTGACGGTCCACATGTTCAGGAAGTTTTCAAAGTACCGGGATAACTGGGATAAATTCCGGTCAAATATTATCGTGTTTATTGGGGTTATTGCTTTGCACTGTTTGGATCCATGTAGCACACAACAATTTCAGCGTGTCCGTCCGTATAAACTGTAATAATTCATGTTCATTTACCTCCACTTTGTCTGCACTGCAATAGCTCTCTCTCCACTCATTGAACAGCAGATTTCTTAAAAAATAAGTATTTTGGAGCAGCCAGGATGGCTAAAGTATTTTGGTCCATGTACTGTAGCACAACAGCTAGCCACAACTTAAGCGTGTCAGTCTGTATCAATAGTTTATGAACGTTACGCAAAGTAGGCAACATGTTGTTGACATAATTTGGAAACGTACAAACATGAACCATTGTTTTTATCTTTCAGATAACGCTAAGGTAGCTGTATTCCAACGGCACAAGTGTTACTCCAGTCCATAGAATCCTTGTTTGTTTTCCTGGTTCACACACTCAAACAAGACTTGTTTTTTGTGCTAGTCTTCTGTTTCAGTGGCAAAAACAACCACTTTTAGTGGTTTTACTACTAAAACCACTTTAGTGGTTACTTGTTAACCAAATAAAAATAAGAGGGAATTCTTTTCACAGGACATCCATTAAATGTGTCAGACTTCAACAGATTTGGCTGGTAATTACTGGCTAACGGAAACCCTGGCCGCGCCTTGTGTAGCTCACGTGACCCGTTACGAGAAGTGAAAAGGACTGAGGTTATTCTCCACTTCTCTGATGATACCTGCTGTTCCTGTTGCTCTAACCGTGGTCCTCAGAGACATCGTCATGTAGCCGTTCCATGGCCCTGATGAAGAGAACACAGCGGAGGAGGCTTTAGACATTAACATAATCTACACTGACTGCTCTGGCATCAGCAGTAATATTCATCATTTCATTGAATCAGCAATTCTACCCCTGGCTATGAAGGGATAGCACAGCGTGTGATGCTGCTTGTTCCATTTAGCCCCAGCCGACTGTAGTGTGTGGGCTTCTCAGTCGGGTGGAGGGAAGAAAAAAAGAAATAAAGTTCCCTGCACCATTTTTTTTCTCGCTGACTATTAGTCACCAGCGACTACATAACGAGCTCCTGCTGCCATGCGTTTCCTCCACCACTGACTTATACTGTAGGACGTTCTGGTGATTTATTTAGTATTTTATGATTCTATAGCCGAGCTGTATTTATTTGTTTTTGTGCTGTATGGAGTGACTTTAATATTTAAATAACGCTGTTGCCGTTAAGTGTCAAGTGCTCTTTGCTGGATGCCCACTATTATGTGACTCAGGGCCGAGCACAGACACTTGACTAACACCAATAGTCAAATCAAAATCTCAAAGAACACCAACTTCTAGTCACAGTAATCAATTATGCAGATTGATTAACAAGATGTTACAGTTCCACCTGCACAATCCCCTCTGTCTTCATCACACACCTCCGTGTCAGTCTCTAACCCCGTGTCTGTCCCATTCACTCCCTGCACTTCGGCACGCGCTAAGAGGCACAGCTGAGAATCATCACGCTGATGGATGGAGACTCTGCTAATCACCACACCACTACACCACTACAAGAGACCAGGATCTCCATGCATCTTCGTTTATAAGTGGCCTGGCAAGTATCTTTGATATTCCTCCAATCCTCCCACTGAATATGTTTTTCGTCGTTTCTATGTTAACCTTACTCCTGTTGTGTTTTCGTGTATCGACCCGCTACATGATTTTTTTGACGTCTCATGTTTTCTTCATGTTTTTGTATCGTGTTTTTTGCTTGTGCTTCCCCTCATTTGTGCTGTGAAAACTTACTCCGTTTTTCTCTCTGTTGTCTTCACAGCTTCACTCCCGCGCTTCCCACTGGTCACGGTTACCCACCCGCCAGGCTCAAGACGCACACACACACCGCACTGGTGTGCATTCATTTTTCCAATGTATTATTAAAATGCCCTTCGGGGTTGAACATTCTTCTGTCTCCGTGTTGTGCATTTGATCCTACCTGTTACCGGTTCCTAACACAACAGCTTGCAAGACAAGTGACAATAACACATGAATAGTCTCATCTCTGAGTGTATAGGGACTTGGGACATTACATAATGTGACCAGGCCCAGCGGTAAGAGACTCATGTCTGGAAGTGAGATTGCGAGAAAATTAATAAAATGTTGTTTTTTCATATTATCACAGTTTGAATGTTTAACACTTTCAGCGCCAGGTCCGGTGATAGTCGGGTTATCTCGCCAGCGGTTGAGCGCCATACCCGAGTATAGTCGGGTTTTCATCGTTTTTTCTTTTATTCGATTTTTTTTAATTCATTACAGGTTCACGGACCTTGGTGTTACCATAGGAAATCATTCTGAGATCGCTAGAGTGCAATACCGGTCGCATCCTGCTAGGTGGCAGTATCGCCCACCCTTTGAAACCTTATTTCACACCGTGTGTTACATCTAAACTCCTCTGGGCGGAGCATTTTGGTCCAGGCAAGTGTAGCGGTTCACCCGACCACATTGGACCGCGTCTATGGCCGCTCGATGCATGTGTTGTGCCGGATTATGTCGGGGATTCGATGGACACCAATACTGGAAATCGCAATCAGACAATTGGAATATTCTTTTTGGGATACCCCTGATCAAAGGTAAGGACTATCTGACGTCAATTCGACCTTGATCCTACAATGATTTCATATCGATCCAGTCGATGAACGTATGTACTATGTAGTATTCAAAACAAATGCCGTTGATGACGATCAGAGCATCAAAAAACGACCCCCCCCCCATTTGATGCATTCATGATGAAACATAATACCTATTATATACCTTTGAATTGGAAATAGTAGCGTGTCCAGGCGAGCAACGCTAACGCTTTTAGCAAAATGCACATATTGCTCCATAGCGCCGTTCTCAGGAATTAGCCAGGATCACTCTGAAACTATACAATATTCACCACAGTATAACACGCGAACGTATACATGAAAAAATTCATTCTTTTTCACATGTTGAACGATGGATAGTTAATGTCAAATGAGCCATAGTATTGTCTCCATAGCTATAATATAGGATATAGATATAGCCCTCCAAACACCACGACGCACAGTGAAAATCCCTATCTCTTGAAGCGGTGGCGCAGTAGGTACAAGGATAGCTAAAGTGGCTGGCGCTGAAAGTGTTAAGAACATATTTACTGTAACAGCTAACAGTTATAGTATATCTAAATAGTAAAAACATTTGTTTAAAACAGGCAGTTCGTGACACCTAGTACCTGACTGCCAAGGTGTTAAAAATGCAGCCAACCTTTAGATTGGATTTTCTCAGTCTTTCTCTGCTCTGCTCTGCTTGTGAGGTTTAACTAGATTCAAATAAGCATATCTTCAATGACTCTGTCACATATTTGCTTAATGATAGCTGTTCCCACGCTCAATTATGTCTCATATGGTTGCTGCAGTAATTTCTGGGTTGATACCATTAGTTATTCATATTTGGTGCAAAACCAAGCCATTAATTTTTATACCCTTTTCTTTTGTCATTATTTATCTAATTGCTCTATATATATTATTACTACTGTACTTTCTTGTTTATTGTATTTATATATAAGGAAATTATCATATTTGGTGAGGTTCAATCTTTTAAATTTTATTTTATTAATTCATTTATTGTTTACCTCACTTGCACTTTGATGCATATATAATGAATTTTTTTTATCCGTCTTGTGCAAAATAAATAAATACAAAATAGTGTCCTGTGAAATTAAATGTTCCCCTACAGCTACTGTACCAGGGTTTGGTGGAATATTATTGTGAAAGACTTGGAATGACGGTGGTGGAATTTAGAGTGGATGTCCTCAAGGCTTTAAGATATGTTTTCAATTTGGGAGGAATGTGTTTTTATTTGACTTTATATTTATTTAATGAATGTATTTAATAATTGTTTTATTCTGGCAGTTGTTCTTTTTGAGCACTTTATACTGCAAACTCAAGACAACCAATCAAATATACAGTCATAACATAATTAAATCATTTGAAAATCATCTCTCATTTTGTGATTCAGCATGGATTCAGCAGGATTATGAAAAACAGATTGTAGTCTTTACTGTATATACTGTAGTTTAACGATGGATAGGCACTTTGATTTGAAATGGCCATTCCAACCAGGCATTATGAGTTTTTTTTTTTTTTTTTTTTTTATCTTTTTCCCCCTCCATTTTCCTCCGATTTTCTCCCATCCCAATGTTAGTCGTATGCCAATTCCCAATCCCCTTCCTGGTCGCTGCGCACTTACCCCCCACAGTCAGATCATCTTGGAGAGTGGAGGCTATCACGATCACGTGCTTCCTCCGACACACGTCCAGCCAATCAACCGCTTCTTTTCACCTGGCAGCGCGGATCCTCCCTGAGAGGGCGTAGCGTGTGGAAGGATCACACTATCCCACTCAGGTCCTATCCGCGCTTAGCAGGCGCCCCGACCGAACTGTAGGAGTCGCTGTTTACAACGACCCGGACCCACCCCGCCAGCTTCTCCCACCCTCTAATGCAGCCAATTGTATTAGTGTGAACGGCCAGCCAAGCTGGTGACAACCCCGGAGCTGTGAGCCACAGCTCCGGGGTTGGTGACGAACGCAATCTCCGCTACGCCACCTAACCGCCCGAGTATTTTTATTTGTAAATTTTTAAAGCCCTTATTGGTAATCTACCTCCTTATACTACATCATTATTGGAATAGAATTTTGTAACCTATGGAACCTGTTCTAGTGACTGGTCCTTAAGGTCCTCAGAGTTTGTTCAGAACAGGGTAAATCTGCATTTTGCTATGATACCCCTAGCGTTGCAGGGCAAAGGCTAAGCGCTCCCGGAGTCTCATGGCCAGTACAGAGAGGCTCAGAAGGAGCTTTTATCCCCAGGCCATCAGGATGCTCAATGACTCTATGTAACATCATCAACCCATCCATCTACACTCATTGCACACACATCCACATCTTGTGTCTTACCTGTTTTTTTCTATGTCTAATTATTGTATTATTGCACAATCGTTGCGGGCATGACCACCCACATTTCACTATATGCCCTGGTATGTATGTGACAAATAAACCTCTTGATTCTTGATTCTTGATTCACATGCACACACTCACTTTAAATAAACACTCACTTTAGACACTTTAACACTACATTATATTTATCTATTTATTAAAGAGATTTGCACTACATTCAAACCTAATTTGCATTTGCACCTTGCCTTAAAAAAGTGTTTGTACCTCATTGTCTGCATTTTTACTTCATTGTACTTAGATTGCACTTAGGTTGTACTTTAGTTTGTATATTGTATATTGTTATTCCTCTTTCACTAACTTTTTTACTGTATGAAGCACATTCTCCGGAGATCATACAGAACCAAGCATTTCACTGTAATGTACATGTACCTTATATGTGACAAATAAAAACAAACTTGAAACTCTTATTTCATCTTTATTGCCTGGCATAAAGTACATCATCTTCATCTACGTATGCCATGTACATGCAAAATCCTTTTCTTCAAAGTAACTAGTGATTAATGGGTTGAGATGCAGTAAATGTATTGAAGTAAAAATTACAATATTTTTTATTGTAAAAAATTTAGCACAATCTCTGGAGCAAAACAGAAATAAGCATTTTATATAAAAGTATTCTGTACTTTTGTATGACAACTAATAAACTTGAACACTGGTTTGTAGTGCATGAAGCCTCTCCCTCCACCTTGTGCCTGACCTCTTCTTGTCTGTCCTTGTCAGGTTTTGCCATTCTCCAGGCCATCATGGAGTCGGCCGTGGCCAATAACTGGGAGGTGACGGCGCGCTCCGTCGGGAACATCGTGAACCCTATAGAGTACAGACGCATCATCGAGGAGATGGACCGACGGCAGCAGAAACGCTTCCTCATCGACTGCGAGGTGGACAGGATCAATGTTATTCTGGAGCAGGTGAGTCGGCAGCATACAAGCTGGTATGGTTTGGTATTGTTTGGTTTGGTACAGTATTGTATGGTTTGGTATGGTACAGTATTGTATGGTTTGGTACAGTATTGTATGGTTTGGTATGGTACAGTATTGTATGGTTTGGTATGGTACAGTATTGTATGGTTTGGTATGTAATGTATGGTTAGGAATGGTCCCGGATTGTATGGTTTGGTATGGTACAGTATTGTATGGTTTGGTATGGTCCCGGATTGTATGGTTTGGTATGGTCCCGGATTGTATGGTTTGGTATTGTATGGTTTGGTATGGTACAGTATTGTATGGTTTGGTATGGTTTGGTATTGTATGGTTTGGTATGGTACAGTATTGTATGCTTTGGTATGGTACAGTATTGTATGGTTTGGTATGTATTGTATGCTTTGGTATCATACATTATTGTATGGTTTGGTATTGTATGGTTTGGTATTGTATGGTTTGGTACAGTATTGTATGCTTTGGTACAGTATTGTACAGTATTGTATGGTTTGGTATGGTACAGTATTGCATTGTTTCGTATGGTACAGTATTGTGTTGTTTGGTATGGTATAGTATTGTATGGTACAGTATTATACAGTATTGTATGGTACATTATTGTATTGTTTGGTATGGTATAGTATAGTATGCTGGGTGGATATCAAATAATTTCATTTGAATCTAATCAAATCGATTCTTAAGATCCCAAGATCATTATGTTTGCGTCAGGTTTGTGCTGAACTACTATGGAAACATAATAATAATAACGTAATCTTTTGACAATGACAGGCGCTGACCCCCTGAAACCAGTGCCATCAAGCCTAATTTAATCTAAATGAGATCAGTGCCGACACAGAGCCCTACCAGTGTGATACAGTATATGGTAGAAATATGTGGTATGGTATGATGTGGTGTGGTACAGTATGGTATGGTATGATGTGGTGTGGTACAGTATGGTATGATGTGGTGTGGTACAGTATGGTATGATGTGGTGTGGTACAGTATGGTATGATGTGGTGTGGTACAGTATGGTATGGTATGATCATATCATGTGGTGTGGTACAGTATGGTATGATGTGGTGTGGTACAGTATGGTATGATGTGGTGTGGTACAGTATGGTATGATGTGGTGTGGTACAGTATGGTATGGTATGATCATATCATGTGGTGTGGTACAGTATGGTATCATGTGGTGTGGTACAGTATGGTATGATGTGGTACAGTATGGTATGATGTGGTGTGGTACAGTATGGTATGATGTGGTGTGGTACAGTATGGTATGGTGTGGTGTGGTACAGTATGGTATGGTATGATCATGTGGTGTGGTACAGTATGGTATGATGTGGTGTGGTACAGTATGGTATGATGTGGTGTGGTACAGTATGGTATGGTATGATCATGTGGTGTGGTACAGTATGGTATGATGTGGTGTGGTACAGTATGGTATGATGTGGTGTGGTACAGTATGGTATGATGTGGTACAGTATGGTATGATGTGGTGTGGTACAGTATGGTGTGGTGTGGTACAGTATGGTATGGTATATTACAGAGTGATACATGTACAAGGTACACCCACAGTGAGGGAGCCAGGAGGGGCGAGAGACAAGGTGCTAGGGTTAAACCAAACATAACAAGCTGTAGTCCTCT
Organism: Notolepis coatsorum; assembly: GCF_963971535.1. Classification (NCBI taxonomy): domain Eukaryota; kingdom Metazoa; phylum Chordata; class Actinopteri; order Aulopiformes; family Paralepididae; genus Notolepis; species Notolepis coatsorum. The sequence goes on from NC_140172.1 coordinate 64,333,332, forward strand.
CATCTGGTTAAACCAAACATAACAAGCTGTAGTCCTCTCATCTGGTTAAACCAAACATAACAAGATGTAGTCCTCTCATCTGGTTAAACCAAACATAACAAGCTGTAGTCCTCTCATCTGGTTAAACCAAACATAACAAGCTGTAGTCCTCTCTTAAAAAAGTTTAAAAAAATAACGGTGCTCCAGGCTGGGTGAGCACTCCACCACTCCATTCTCATTCACTGCTGCCTGAGAACATGTTACTCAACAATCACAACCTCACCAACATAAATCCAGCCTGCCTGGCTTACTGTAATACAGTACAGTGCATGCTAATCAGTCTAACTGGCTTCAGCTGGTCTGATGTCATCATTGTGGTAAGGTGTTTCAGCTGGCTGGTGCTATTCAGGTAACAAAGCTAGCCAGGGTGCTGAACTGGTCTGGTCTAGTCTGGAGCCAGGCAGAGGGAGGGCGCTGTCCCTAGCCCCTGGTGCTGAACCTGTGAGCTGACCTGTGCTGCAGTTCTCTGGGAAGAGTGTAGAGGCCTAAGACCACGTGATGACTGACCGTGTGCCACACCATGCCAGCACACACCACCTATCAGTCACACCACCTCCCATTGGAATATACAGGATGGGGTGGTCGAAGTAGTACAGTACATATCGTATTTCCCTCATCCCATCTCATCAACTACCTCCACGCCTCTGCCGGAGTTATAAGTAGCATTACACCTGGACCTGTCATCTGAAAGTGCAGTCAAAGTGTGTGGAAGTGGGTACATCATAATAGTTGCAAGTTCCATGTTTGAATCATTAGCTGCTCTTAACTATCTAGCATTCCAGGGATTTAAAACATGGTTTTTAATAGTCTGGTTTAATGTATATTTTTTCAATTGTTTAATAATAGCATTTGTTTCATATATGGACAGATGACAATACAGAGATGTTATACGTTTAGTCAGAATGCAAGAAAAGTGATTACAGCTTCATTCAACCACACTATGATACAGGCAATAAGTAGTCCTATGTATTTGTATCTGTCCCTTTCAAATCAATCAAATCAATCAAAGGAATAAGGAAACGGGGTGTGACATGAAAGACTCCTTATATGGGGGTCTAGAAATATTGGAAAATACTCTCAAAGATTCGCACTTCAGAGTACTGTACACTCTCTTGGCCCTACTTGTGATTTATTTCTCCTTACGCTTAACCACTTAACACATTACGGCAAGTTTATTTATATAACACATTTCATACATTGACACAGTTCAAAGTGCTTTACATAACATAGTAAAAAGTGCGTGGAAAAAGAATAAAAGTCACAGTGTTAATTAACAGCCAGAGTGCAATTATCAGCAGTGATTAACATTTCAATTAAAGGCAAAGGTGGACATAAACATGTCTGGCCTGGTTTAGCCAGGAAAGTAACCAGAGTTGGGGCTGATCTAAGATCTTCCTGAAGTTTGTTCCAAACTATGTGTAGCATGGTTATGGGACATTATGGGACATTATGGGACATTATGGGTCTTCTCCAGAGTCAGACAAGAAGATAGATGAATGAATGGAAGTGGATACGGACCACTAGCCTAGCTGTTGGCCATAAACACCTCTCCCAGAGTTTTAAGCTAGGCTTTCATTCATTTGTTTTAAGCTTTCATTGCTTTCACTTTAAAGGAATGAGGTATATAAAAAGTCACTTTAAGGAAAGAACAGATGTGGCTCTTGTATAATATAGTTTAGATACATTAAGTATAATAATGACGGAGCTAAAATTGTATATTGTATAGTAGTGTACATAGGAACCAGTGCCCTCAGTGTATTTATCTATTTTATCATGCACATCTTATGTCTTACCTGTTTTTTTCTATGTCTATTTCATTATTGTATTATTCTATATCTATTCGTATTATTGCACAATCGATGCGGGCATGACCACCCGCATTTCACTGTATGCCCTGGTATGTATGTGACAAATAAACCTCTTGATTATTTTAATTCTTTTATCAAATCTTTTTATTGCTTTTATTTTTTTCATAACAAGACACAACACAGTACAGTAATAATAATAATAAACAACAATAATAGACAGGACTTCACATTGGTGGATAACGCAAGACTGGCAAATGGCTGAGCTTACTTTAGCCCAAACTATTCAGACTGTCCGTCAGTCCGAGGAGGTTCAACTTCAAGTTCACCAGCAGGGAGAGGCGTGCGCTGCAGTGCAGGAGATTGCACGTGGAAAAACACCATACAGGGGAAGACCCAGGTGGAATTCCAATAGGAGAGAAAGTGAGGAGCAAAGAGAACCAAAGTGGGAGCAAAGAGAACCAAAGTGTGGAAGATGTGGAAAATGTAAGCACAAAGACCAGGAAAGGTGCCCAGCCATGACATCAAGGTGTAACAAATGTAAAAAAGTGGGTCACTGGGGAATAAAATGTCAGAGCAAGTCAGTCAGAGAAGTGACAGAGACTGTTTCACAGACACCATACTTCCTGGGTGCAGTCACAAACAAACACTCTCCCAACAGAAAGGATGAACAGTGGACTGTACATGTTTTCATCGGAGCGACATCTGTCAAATTTAAAATTGACATGGGTGCAGATGCAAACATCATGTGTGAAGAGACATTCAACATGTTAACCCCTGAAAAGACATTAGAGCACTGAGCAGTCTAGTGTCAAACTGTGCAGTCCTGGGGGTCAGTTGGACTGTTTGTGGAAATTTCAGGCCAACACGACTTACAAGGAGAAGCCGTACACCAGTGGCGGTTTCTCCACTAGGGGCGCTGGGGCGCCGCCCGCCCTGGTAAAGAGAGAGGAGAAGAAGAATTTTTTTATTATTTTTCTTTTTTAGAGCCCTAGAAATAAAATAAACATGTTTAAAATGAATAATATTTACTCATTTTAAGTATGTTTGTGTTTCCAATGCACAATATAACGTTAATATATCAAATGTAAATAATTGTTTTCATTCACAGGAAGTCACTGTCTGAAAGAGAGTAACTATACCTCTCAGGCCGGGCGAGACGCAGGGCGCACACATCGCTGTATCTGTCGCAGCCAATGAAATAGGTCAAGCAAATACATTTCGCCTATCAGTGCGTAACGCACTGTGCGTTGAAATATGATGTAATATGATGGAAGCCAGGCGCGTTTTCAAGCGATCTAGATCATCTAAGCAAGCAGGGTCCTTCCGTCCTTCCTGCTGTGTTGTCAGTCACGCCCCCAGTTTGGACAGTTTGAAAACAAGTAGTACTTGTGGTGCCTAACTTGGCTAACAAGAAGCTATATGGCTAGCTGGATGCAGTGGACATGGACATCAACACAGTCTGGACAGTGGATATACACTTTATCAAGCCCTTCTGCCTGCTGGACAGTGGTGCGTTTCAACTAAACAAGTGAGAGTCGCGATATCTCTCTCTCTCTCTCTCTCTCTCTCTCTCTCTCTCTCTCTCTCTCTCTCTCTCTCTCTCTCTCTCTCTCTCTCTCTCTCTCTCTCTCTCTCTCTCTCTCTCTCTCTCTCTCTCTCTCTCTCTCTCGCTCTCCCTGTTAGAGCGATGCTGTGTTGTTGTTGAACTAACTAATTAATTTCGCCACGGGGGGGCCATAATCACCCGGACAATGAATGGTAACTTGTTAAAAAGGACAAGATATACATAAGTGATTATTTTTGGATGGATCAGAGAGAGAGAGAGAGAGAGAGAGAGAGAGAGAGAGAGAGAGAGAGAGAGAGAGAGAGAGAGAGAGAGAGAGAGAGAGAGAGAGAGAGGGGGAATAGGGAATAGGGAGAGAGAGAGAGAGAGAGAGAGAGAGAGAGAGAGAGAGAGAGAGAGAGAGAGAGAGAGAGAGAGAGAGAGAGAGAGATGGAGATGGAGATGTGCGTGTTTGTGTAGGGCATATTGGAAGCGTGGCTGCATTTGACTGACTGTGATCATATATTGATTGATGGCAATGGTGATAGTTGTACCTACTTAAATATTCGCCAATGCGTGGTACATGTTTGCAAAATGTTTGGTATAGTGCCCCTCATGGAGAAGAATGCACCAGCCGCCACTGCCGTACACATTCCCAGTATATGTCGTCCGCAGCCAGAATGCAAATAACCTGCTAAGCCGAGACACAGCGACTGCGATGGGTAGGCCTGCCGCGATAAGCAATAAATCGATTAATTGCCGCGATAATTAAAATTAATGCAATGATTTTGACGGGCGCGATTAATTGCTATTTGCGCGTTTGTTTTAATGAGGCGGAACCAGTAGTACCCCTCGTCAGTCACTCCGTGTGGGGACTACAGAGCACAGCACGGGAGCTCCGTGGGGCACTAGCAACGCCACATATAGCTTAACTACATTTCTCAATAGTGTTGCTCCTTTTAACCAAATAGCGTTCTTTGTAGTGTAACGTTAGCTATTTTTAGACCCAAGTAGTTACTCGCTACTGCCCGGAGAAACTGGACTGCTAAATAAAGATTAAAGATCTAGTGTTGATGTTCATTCAATGCCAACAACATTAGCTAAATAGCTAACAAACGAAATACAACGTATAGCATAGCTACAACACAGAATAACGTTAATACAATTACATGCATCATTGTTTACAATGAACGGGTGGGACTAGTCAAAGGACTGGACACGGGGACAAGTTAAACATGAATAAATGTATTATAACAGGTAATCAAGTTGCGCTCCCGTGCCTACGCACCACAGGGCTATTCTATTCTATACGGCTTTGACGCTTCCTCCTCATCGTTGATTGCCTGTAGTAGCTGCATCTAACGTTAGTAGCTAACGTTAAAACTAACCTAAAGTTAGTTGCTCACCAACAATCTCAACATTTGTTTTATCATTAGCTCAAAAACACAGAACCGGACGAGATGCTGCTAGGATAATAACAACAATACTTCCGCTCTGGTCGGTGGGCTTCAAAATAAAAGTCTAAAACCGGAAAAGACGGAGCGGTGGGCTTCAAAATAAAAGTTTGGGGAAATAAATTTCTCAAAAAAAAATTCTCTAACCGGTCGCAATAATATCGCTTATCGCGATATTTTCGGGGGCAATTAATCGCCCAGCAAAATGTGTTATCGTGGCAGGCCTAGCGATGGGGCTGGTAAAGCGCATCGAAGAGGTCCACAATGCATTTGGTGAGCATGGAACACTCGATACAGAACCAGTTCAAATACAGTTAAAGGAGAACGCTCAGCCATATGCACTGTATATAGCGCGCAGAGTCCCCTTGCCTCTCGTGAAAAAAGTTGAGGAGGAGATAGAGCGCATGGAACGGTGTCATAGAACAGGTGACAGAGCCCACTGACTGGTGTGCACCTATGGTGCCTGTTCCAAGGAAAAATGGAAAAGTGCGCATCTGCGTGGACTTGAAGCTGTAAGGAGAGAGAGGTACGTCCTTCCTACTGCAGAGGAAATCACTGCAAAACTGAGTGGTGCAACCATGTTTACATCGTTGGATGCAGCCTCAGGGTTTTGGCAGATACCTCTACACCCAGAAAGCAGCAAGCTAACCACCTTCATAACACCTTTTGGGAGATACTGTTTCAAACGTCTCCCATTTGGAATCACAAGCGCTCCGGAGATTTTCCAACGGAAAATGGTTGAAACTCTAAATGGCCTGGAAGGAATAGCCGTTTACATGGATGATATACTGGTGTATGGAGACACTCCAGAACAGCATGACCAACGCCTTAGCAAGGTGTTGAAGAGGGTTGAGTCAGCCGGCTTGAAGTTAAACAGAGATAAGTGTGTTTTCAGAAAAGAACAACTTAATTTCCTAGGCCAAGTGATTGACAAATCAGGCGTGAGGCCTGACCCTGAAAAGGTCAGAGCAATCCGTGAGCTCCCATCGCCACAGAATGTGCAGGAGCTGAAACGTATCCTGGGCAAGTACATCCCAAACCTGTCAACAGTGGGACAGCCACTGTATGAACTGTTGAGATCCAAAACTGTTTGGACTTGGGACCACGCACAGCAGGAGGCATTCCAGCGCATCAAGGACATTCTGTCTACCTCTCCAGTCCTGATGTTCTACAATGTGAATCGGCCTACTGCTGTTTCAGCTGACGCCAGCAGTTATGGCATAGGTGGCGTACTGCTGCAGCTGCATGACGGGGATTGGAAACCGGTGGCATACTGTTCACGTCGTCTATCTGAGGCTGAAACCAGATACGCCCAGATCGAAAAAGAATGTCTTGCAAGTGTCTGGGCCTGCGAGAGGTTAAAAATACCTGATTGGCCTAGAAGACTTTAAGTTGGTCACCGATCACAAGCCTTTAGTGCCACTCATGGACAAAAAGGACTTGGACAATGTGCCGATACGGTCCCAGAGACTCCTCATGAGACCAAACACAGAATATGCACCGGGCAAAACCTTGACCATAGCCGACACCCTCTCACGAAGTCCACTACTGTGCATGGGACAGGAGACTGACACTCACTCAGATGTGGAGTGTTACATTGCAGCCGTTGTGGATAATATGCCTGCTACCACACATATGCTGGACACCATAAGGGCAGCTACAGCAGCTGACAGTAAGCTACAGATGGTGCTGCAGTATATCAAGTCCGGGTGGCCGGAGTATGTCGGTAATGTACCAGCAACAGTCAGAGAGTATTTTTCTGTCAAAAGTGAACTGTCTGAATACACTGGAATTGTTACAAGGGGAAGCCGCATGATAATCCCGGATGTGTTGAAAACTGATATTCTAGACAGGATACATGATGGACACCAGGGTCTGACAAAATGCAGAGAGCGGGCTCACACATCTGTGTGGTGGCCTGGGATCTCATCTGATATCAAACGGAAAGTTCAGTCCAGTCTGCTCTGCTGTGAGATGAAACACACACAACGAAAGGAACCTCTCATCTCAACTCCTCTACCTGAGCGGCCATGGAAAAGACTTGCTATTGACCTGTGCGAATATAACAGACACATGTACCTCGTTGTGTCAGACTACTTCTCCAGGTTTCTCGAGATACTTCACATGCCAACAACCACAGCCTCACAGGTTGTATTAAAACTAAAGACAGTTTTTGCAAGATTTGGCTGTCCAGATGAGGTCGTGTCCGATAACGGGCCTCAGTTTGCAAGTCAGGAGTTTAAGGAGTTTGCTAGAGGATTTGACTTTCAGCACATTACCTCGAGTCCACACAACGCCCAAGGGAATGGGCATGCCGAGAGAGGAGTTCAAATTGCAAAGAGGATTTTAAAACAGAAGGATCCTCTACTCGCTCTCATGTGCTTCCGATCAACACCATGCACCACCACAGGTGTGAGCCCAGCTGAACTGCTTATGGGCCGGAAGATAAAGACAACACTTCCAACACTCGAGACGAACCTTCAGCCTAAATGGCCTAATCTAGAAGACGTCAAGAGTAAGGATACAATGGAAAAACAGAAACAAGCTTTCTACTTTAATCATTGCCACGGAGCAAAGCCCTTGCCATCGCTGAAGCCTGGCGATTGTATCCTTGTGAAGCTAGACCATCAAAAAGCTTGGAGAAAGCATCACTCCACGGTCTTATGTCATCAAGACACAACAGGGAGCAGCACTGAGACGCAAGCGTCATCACCTGCAGTACGTCCCTGCACCAGCTGGAGAGACGCACCCTCTGGCTCCAGATGAACTACAACATGGAGTTGCTATACAGCAACCTGACCCTACAGTCACCACTGACACTGTCTCACCGACCGACTGTGTCCGACCACCGGATCCACAGGGTGGACTATTATTATATACCCGGTCTGGCAGACTGAGCAAACCTGTGATTAGATTCAATCTGTGAGAGAGAAGGGAAAAAAGGAAAGAGAATGGACATTAATGGCATACTATATGTATATGTTCTGAATGTTTAGTAATGCTCAAGCTATATTTATTGGTTACAAGAAAGAACACAAAAAACCTGAAGAAGGGGAGATGTCATAGAATGTATTATATGTATTTATATTTATGTGCACTATGCCTTTATTAACTTGTTTTACAACACTAGCGTAAAGTGGACCTTTGACGTCTTTGACGTTTCACGTAATATTCAGTACTTATATGTGTGACGTAACCTGTATGCTGGTGCTCATTGGCTCATCAGAAGTAAACAAACTCGAACAGAACACAGCGTGTGTGTGTGTAATGCTTTTACTTTACAATATTAGCAGGCTTGTTCTTTAGTTCTCTAGGGCAGGGGTTCTCAACCTTTCTGCTGCCAAGGCACCCCTGTGTCCAATAAAATATTCCAGGGCACCCCTATATATGATAAAGACTTTTCCGGTCGTGTCTGTTTTGCTACAATGATGACAAAAGTGCTTGCTTTCAAAATAAGGTCTAAATGGCGTTTCAGGTCTAAATGGCTTAGTACTGTTGACATTACACTGCTTGTAGTAGTAAATCAAATAGCATATTTTTTTAAAATAAAATTACAGAAAATTATCACTAAAGTGCTATCTGTTGCAGCTGTACTGTTTCCCATTAAAATTGCATATTTGGATAAGTGTGACCATTTCTCAAAAACAGAAAATCATGTATTTCTTTTAAATACAGAAAAGGATCACCATGTTACCATTTCTCAAAAAAAATAAAAAATAAAAATACAGAAGATAAGCACTCGTTCACTCAGTGGACATTTCTAGCTCAATGCGAGGTCTGCTGCTGCTGGCTAATAATACGGTCAATACGTGGGGAGATCTTTGACAAGGCAACACGCATGTCATCCTCAAGGCTCAACTTGGCCCTATATTTTGTTTTCAGAGCTGTCATGGATGAAAAGCCAGCTTCACACAGATATGTGGTGCTGAATGGTATCAACACCTTAACTGCTGTATCATGAGATACTTGGTACTCAGCACCACACTCAGACCAAAATGTTTCCAGGGGCACTTCACTGAAACGAGCTCTCCAGGTGGTGTCAGATGAGATTTCAATGAGTTCTTCCAAGACGTTGTGTCAGCCAGGAAGCTTTGTCTCTCAATGTTGTCTGTAAAGGGGTTCTTTATCCAGAGTAACTTGGTGATCCTTTTCTGTGTTTTATTAAATAATGATTTTCAGGGTGCCAGGGTGGTGCACGGCCGTCCCGGGTTCGACTCCCGGACCCGGCGACCTTTGCCGAATGTCTTCCCCCATATCTCTCTCCCATCCTTCCTCTCTGCCGGACTTGTCCAATAAACAAATGAAAAAGCTACCAAAACATATTAAAAAAAATTATGATTTTCAGTTTTTGAGAAATTGTCAAACTTATCCAAATGTGGTATTTTCATGGAAAACAGTGCAGCTGCAACATATAGCACTTTAGTGATCATTTTCTTTAATCATATTAAAAAGAAATATATATATATATATATATATATATATATATATATATATATATATATATATATATATATATATATATATATATATATATATATATATATATATATATATACTCCTGTTGAGAACCGCTGCTCTAGGGCATCATAGGGCCTCAAATGTCACCCAACGATACACATCTCTGAATGGAATATGTACCAGTATATGTACCAGTATCTTATGTACTGAAATGTACATAAGGAGAAGTGTTGTTACTTCATATAAATAAATGTCTGTTTTGCTACTCTCTGACTGTGTTTTACAGTTAATAAAACAGCACAAAAAATAAAATAATCGAATATAAGTAGAAGTAAATACTTAAACATTTACTCAAGTAAATCGAATCAAATGTATTTGTATAGCCCGAGATCACATGGAATAGCCACCATGGGCTTTACAAGTCTTCTTGTACAAGTCTTCTTGTACAAGTCAAGAAGAAACATCACAATAGATCAAAAACACAAACCACAAAATAATCCAAATATGCGACTTCCCCAATGAAGATAAGGAACGACTCACTAAAAACCTAGCAATAGGGGGAAAAAAGCACCACAGGCAGCAAGGAGGAGAGAAACCTCAGATGGGCTGTACAAAGGGGATCCCCCAACTGGATGTCGGTGATAATATAGTGTTGCAATGGATGATAGATGGATGGATAATAGAACACGCTCAAAGTACTTCATAATTAACTTTCTCAGAGAGGAGGATTATCTGTGGGATTGGGCTGAAGTGGGTGATGGTGACTGTACACGTATGAATATGCTAATCAGTAGCCACGCGTAGAAGCGATCTGATGCCAGTGGGCAGAGAGAGCCGGCGATAAATCACCATGTGACAGTTTTAGCATTTGTGATGACTCCAAAGATCCAACTCTGCTGCCACTTAAAGTTGATCCCTAATGAATCACATCTCTTAGCACAATAAATCTGGTGTTAGTCTGTCCAGGTGGAAATCTACGCAAGAAAACAGAACCTTAGGGGTCCGTCCGCTTCTTACCATTGTTTCTCAAGAGGTCGTCAATGTCGAATCCAGTCTAACTTTTTCCTCTGCATTTGAATTCCTCTGTGGCGCCAGAGTGATAAATAAATGGATTAAGGTTGTGTGGATCTCCAAGCCATTGCCTAGCATATAAATTAATCAACTTTTTTTTTTAATTTATTTTATTTTATTGCCTATACTTATTGTAACGTATAACCGATAGGGCATACAGACCCTCATCTGCACCTTTGTTTACACTGTTTATTTGTTATATTCAGACTTAATTTTATTACCTATATTTATGTCTTTCTACTAAGATAAGATAAGATATTCCTTTATTGATCCCCTTTGGGAAATTCAGGAATTACCCTGCCAACACCTGTACCTCCCCTCTCCCCTCCTGCTATGACTATTTTATCAAAGCGTATCTTAACAAAGCAGCCTCATCAGCCACAGCATTATTCCAGAGTGTAGATGCCACAATGTCACCCTTTGAGAACAACCTATAGAACAATGGCTAATCTATAGGATTCTAGTTCGGCAAGGCTTCTCTGACGATACTGATAGAATCACCTCTTCCAACTTACCTTTTCACCTTGCCTTCCTTGAGATAATCAATTGTATTGATTTGAATTTAATCACTGCTATTTCCCCTTTTAACACACAATTTTGAATGTATTTCTTATTCCGGAATCTCTCTGAGAAACACATCCATATAAAAAATAACCCCAGAGGGGACTCAGCCGTTTGCAGCGTTCCCTGAGGGAGAAGGACATTCAGCGTCTAACTCAAGGACACCTTGACAGGGATGGCCCGGTTGGATGCCTGAGGGATGGAACCCATAACCTCCTCTCTAAACACCAGGTTTCCCTGTCAGCCATGAATCGTCATGAGAGATAATGAAACAAGGTTCTTTGTAGAGGAGAGGACAAACACACCCATCCCAATTTAGTCGTTATGTCAATTCCCCCCTCCCCTTCCTGGTCGTTGTGCGCATTTGCCCCCTACTTGCCGGTCTAGGGAGCACTGAAGTCTATCACGTGCTTCCTCCGATACATAGGAGACAGCCAGCAGCCTCTTTTCACCTGGCAGAGAGGACTCTCATTGGGTGAGTGTAACGCGTGGGAGGGCATACTACCTCACCCAGATCCCTTCCTCGCTGTGCAGGCGCCCTGACCGACCTGTAGGAGTCGCTGTTTACAACGACCAGATTACCACCCACCGGCTTCCCTCCCGCTGACTCTGCCAATTTTGTCAGTATGACGACTGGCCAAGCCGGTGGCACCACTGACAGCTGGATTCGATACCAGTGTCTCTGCGGTGGTAGACAGCCGCTTAGTCCGCTGCGCTACCCGGCCGCCCACACAACACTCCCTTAAAAAGGTTCATGAAAAGGTTTAATGGGCTCCTATGTCCTTTTCCTATGCTTTACACAATGAGTGGTTGTCTGAACAATATTGTGAATAGTGCAGTTTCTGCAGTTCAGCTGTGACAAGAACACTCCCTGTTGAAACAAGACATTCAGAATTATAGCCATAATTGTATGTGCTCGAGATCTAGGAAAAACGCACATACACATATATATATATATATAATTGACAACATATGTTCATAATAAAAATAAAAAAGATTCTCCAAAACTGTACCAGGTTACAGGACCTTTTCTCACTCAAACAAATCTCTAAATAAAAAAAGTGCTCCGGGTTATTCTACCAAAACATTAGGATGTTTCATTAATTTTCATCATATACATAAACATAACAGCCAATACTTATTGTGTAACCAGGTTCATGGCATCTCTGGTGCCTCAAGCCTGGCCAGTTCAAGAGATTATTCCCGCTCCAATGATTTTGATTGACAATGATTCTGCCATGCTGCCTTTCCTGCACACACTGTTTACTGGACTAATCGAGGCGAAAATGGATATATAGCAGCTCCTATTAGGTCTATTTTACCTTGCACAATCTGAAAGACACAGAGTGATATGGCATAATGGGGAGAGAGACTTGACTAGTCGCTAAACCTTCAACCATTTCTGCTCATAGCTGTTTATGTTGGCCTTTACAGGTGTTACAAATGGCAAGCTTTGTGTCTTCTTCACTCAAAGTGAAGAACTTCCATGCTGATGACATATTCAGTGTGTTTGGCTCTGACATTAACCTCATGCTCGAAAGTGTACGTAACTATCTTCGTAACAATTTTCGTAAGAAGTTTGTACGAACAAATTTTACGAAAATATTTGTATCATTAACAATTACGTTTTTTCATTTATAGTCATGACTCAACGAGGCATTGTGACCATTACACACACACTGCAAATGCCAGTAAATAAATAAATAAGAACTAAACTCAATCGTGCGGATATAGCTATAGTGGAGTAGACTTTATTAATATTCCATATACCGTCTTGTTCTCTATTGTTATTATTTATTTTTGGTTTTATTTATTTCTTACATTGCTTAGTGCGCACATCGTAAGAGCCAGCTCTCAAGACCACCTGCTGCTCTGTCTGGGGGTTTGTGAGTGTGGTCATCAACCAGTGGGGGCAGCGCATATCCAGTGGCGTCGCGTGGGTAAAATAACAGGGGAAGCCAAAAAAAATTAATAAAAAAAAATGTATTAAATATTTTTATTAATATTTTTTATTTTTTTTTAAGTCAAGCAGTCACCATGTACACTACAGTATGGCTCGGCGGCCAGTCAAACTTTCTTTTTATTTATTTAACAGATTGCAGAATGGGTACAATACAGTACGGCTCAATACACACAATTGTATAAGGGGATGCAGACCAGAGAAAGACGTTTGTCTTGTTTACATCAGGGTCCCCCATTTTCAATTCATAGTGACATTTATGACATACAAGACATCATGACATTTATGGCATAGGGACATACATGACATACAGGTATTTAGTATGGTTACATTTGTGACATATACGATATTCAAATATACTGTACTGTTACCCATAGATCCTGACAGAGTATATGATGGGGAGGAGACTGTACATTAGGAGGGGGTGGGTGGGTGGGAGAGAAATATACATACGGCCGGGAGAGAATATGACGTCTAGAGTCTAGACAAACAAGACAAGACAAACGTATTTCTCTGGTCTGCATCACCTTAACAATGGTGTGTATTGAGCCATACTGTATTGTACCCATTCTGCAATCTGTTAAATAAAGTTTTCATTCATTCATTCATTCATTCATTCATTCATTCACGTGTCTGTTGCGCGGCGCGCCCAGCCATCAGAGCGCTCCTACTGTAAAATGAGGAAGCAGTCATTTCAGCCTCAGTTTTACTCGTTTATAAAAATGATTTAAAATGTTTATTAGCAACGCCGAGCTTTCAAACCCCACCGCATCTGTGTGTGAAACCCTAATGGAACGCTGGGTACCTTTGACATTTATATCCGATATATTTTGGACCCACCGCTAGCTTTTAAGCAGTGCTTGATGGTGCACATTAACCTGGATACTACGAGGAATAGGTGACTGCGTATTCCAGCCCCTGGCTTGCATTGCAGTCATGAAATAATAATAATAATAATAATAATAATAATACTTCGTTTTATATAGCGCCTTTCAGAGGACCCAAGGTCGCTTTACATTTTTTTATTTATCCTTTATTTATCCAGGAATGTCCCATTGAGATACAAGATCTCTTCTTCCAGGGAGTCCTAAGATAAGGGGGGGGGGGGGAGATAACAAATTAACAAACATAGTGGACAGACACAACATATAAAGTATAAAGAGGGAGAAGTACTAGGCATGCTCTAATTCTCATAACACACAACTACAAGTGTTGTAATGGCTTTTATACAATTGGCGCATTCATCCAACCTTATTGCTATACAATAAACACACATTAATTGAAGATTTATTGACAAAACCATCCGCAGAAAAAGTAGAAAAAAAAAAAGAGAAGTTGCCTCCGTGTGTAGAAGCAGCTCGGAGGTGCGCTGTTTCAAGGCATGCCATCTAAGAATGAAGTGAGCGTGTGTTATTGGATTGATTGATTGATTGATTGATTGAACATTTTATTACAGATAGACAGTGCTTACATCTTTATAGTATACAATTGCAGAATTCATCCAACCTTATTGCTATACAATAAACACACATTAATTTAAGCATAATGGAGATTTATTCACAAAACCATCCGCAGAAAAAGTAGGTTAAAAAAAAAGAAGAGAATTTGCCTCCTTATTGTTTATTGTTTATTGTTTAAAAAGGATCCCCATTAGCTGTCACCTAAGTGGCGAGCTAGTCTTCCTGGGGTCCACATAGAAAGACAACACAAAACACAAAACATAACAACATAAGATACATATGACAATCACAATTAACAATGATAATCTAAAAACAGTAAAACATTGCCTGATAACGTTAGTTAGTCCTTAGTCAGGCTGCTCAGTGCTTACCTGGTCAATAATGTGGTCCTCCTCTTGCCAGATAGATTTGTTAAATCATAATATCCACAGTCAGTGGTGTGCTCTGCTGTGGCAGTCAGCTCGAATCTGATTGGCTAGGATCGGATTTGGACAATCCATCCAATCCATAGAATCACATGCTGGAAGCCTGGAGAAAGAGACCTACCCCCTGCCTCTCCTCTCCTGCTGCAGTGAGCATAGTGAGTCTGACAGTGTGTTAGAGGGAGTGAGAAGGAGAAGAGGGAGACATTTAAAAAAAAAAAAAAAATTATAACACAGATGAAAAAGAATGTAAACTATATTAAAAAAAATTATATATATATATTTTTTCTTTTTCATATTTCATATTTGATATGAATTCATATTTTAATAGGGAGGCATGGCTTCCGTTGGCTTCCATAAGGATTCGCCACTGCGCATATCCACAATCTCCTGTGTGTGTGTGTGTGTGTGTGTGTGTGTGTGTGTGTGTGTGTGTGTGTGTGTGTGTGTGTGTGTGTGTGTGTGTGTGTGTGTGTGTGTGTGTGTGTGTGTGTGTGTTGTGTGTGATAGAGCCTCATTTGAACCATTAATCACATGCATACTCTTGACTCCTTGTCCTTTGCTGGTGTTGTGTGTTTAAAAGCCTCTGTGACCCTGTGTAATGATCCTGGCTTTTATTATGGCTGTTATTTCTGGCTTAAAGAAGACTTTTATTCTGCCCGTTACCACTGACCCCCCACAAGCCCAGAACATTTTCATTAATTTAAGAGGGACATTAGTTTAGTTGGCCTGTCTTTTTCACTACTCCACCAGAGAAAATGTGTGACTGAGAAGAGAATTTCATTGGTTTAATCCACTGACCGGGTCTCATCAGATAGAAGTCATCCAATGAAACAGTCTTGGTCATCAAAAGGGAATTATTCCTAAAACAATCCAAAAATATTAGTGACTATGATCAACTCTCCCAAAAACCTGAGTGCTAAAACTCATATTTGTGATGTCATCAAGTATAAAGTTTGAAACTGCTCCATAAACAATGCATTGGGAAAGATGGTATACAGTAGGTAACGCTGAGAGCACCCAGGGGAAATTTCTGTTTCAGTGGCTATGTATTTTAGTAAACAAAGCAGGAAAAGTATCTACCCTGATATATTTGTAAAAGGGAGAGTGATAAAACATGTTGAGGAATTTAAATACTTAGGAGTTACTCTTGACTCAAAACTGACTTTTAAAAAACACATAAAAAAATTGCTCATGTTTTAAAGTTTAACATTCTGAATTTCCACCATATTAGAAATTCTTTAACAACAGAGGCAGAAAAAATGTACCTAAATGCTATGATCCTGTCATATATGAGATACTGCATGCCATGCTGGATGCAAGCCAATCAAACTACCTTAAATCTGATCAGATCCCTGTATGGACAAGCTCTGAAGATATTGGACAGAAAATCTAGACAGCATGTCCACTGTAATATTCTCCCCAAATACAAATTACTAAACTTTGATAATGTAATTATCTTCTCATACATTCGTTTAGTTCATAAAATAATTAATAATACTGCCCCTCCTCTATTGAAACATTTTGTCCTGTTCTGAGCTGAGAACAAGGGCTTCAAGGTCTGCATCAAGAGGTGACTGCAAGGTCCCTCTAAGAAACTCTGCTTCGGCCCAATCCGCCTTCTCCTTCAAGGCCATCAAAGAGTGGAACAGGCTTCCTAGTGACATACAAAATAATATAAACTAAGATCGCTTTTGCTCTGTCACAAAAAAATTGCTCCTGAGTCACCAATGTTGCCAACACTAGGTGGTGCTGTCTGACTTCCTTGTGTATATATTTAAGCATTACATCACGTGCAGAAGTGTGTTATGAGAATTAGAGCATGCCTAGGGGTGGTTGTTAGGCCCGAGGCGCAGCCGAGGGTCGTTAGACCCCCCTAGGCATGCTCTAATTCTCATAACACACAACTACAAGTGTTGTAATGGCTTTTATACAATTGGCGCATTCATCCAACCTTATTGCTATACAATAAACACACATTAATTGAAGATTTATTGACAAAACCATCCGCAGAAAAAGTAGAAAAAAAAAAGAGAAGTTGCCTCCGTGTGTAGAAGCAGCTCGGAGGTGCGCTGTTTCAAGGCATGCCATCTAAGAATGAAGTGAGCGTGTGTTATTGGATTGATTGATTGATTGATTGATTGAACATTTTATTACAGATAGACAGTGCTTACATCTTTATAGTATACAATTGCCGAATTCATCCAACCTTATTGCTATACAATAAACACACATTAATTTAAGCATAATGGAGATTTATTCACAAAACCATCCGCAGAAAAAGTAGGTTAAAAAAAAAGAAGAGAATTTGCCTCCTTATTGTTTATTGTTTATTGTTTAAAAAGGATCCCCATTAGCTGTCACCTAAGTGGCGAGCTAGTCTTCCTGGGGTCCACATAGAAAGACAACACAAAACACAAAACATAACAACATAAGATACATATGACAATCACAATTAACAATGATAATCTAAAAACAGTAAAACATTGTAGACATCATTATCTAAAAACATTGTAACATTGTCTAAAAACAGTAAAACATTGTAGACATCATTATCAACATCAGAATATTTTGCTCACATATTTAAGTAGTGCATTCTCAGGTGGTATTTGAAAGACACTTTACTATTCAATTTACTTATGTTTGTGAGGTTTTGTCCGCTGCTCACCAACTTTCTCTGTTTTCTTTAAGCCTACTGTTTAGGAATTCTCTTCTCACTCACTCTCTCTAGCCCCCACCCTCTCGTTCTTTACTCTCGTTTACTCTCAGTGGCCACACCTGGACTACCTGTCATTATGTGTTTGATTGGTCTGGTGCCGAACTCACACTTTTAGTTCGATTATCAATTACCTCTCGCACCTGTGGTGGCAGGCTAATTAGTTCCCCTGTGGGCTTTAAATACCAGGGCTCTTCCCCTCGTTTCGGCTTGGGGTCGTGTTGTAAACATGCCGTATCATTTTCTCAAACATCTAGACTCTTTCGGGAGGTCCTCTGTTCTGCCTATGCTGTATTGATTCTCCGGCGTAGAGATGTATGCTCCAGCCTTCGCCTGCTGTCGCCGTTGCCTGAGAGTGGGACTGGTCTGTGCTCCCTAGACTTCCACGGGAGGCATCCCAGTCATCCACTTCAGACCCCCCGCGCAGCTGTCGTCCTGACGCACATCCAGACCAGCGCCCGGCGTGAGACGAGGTGCAAGCTTTGGCCACCCGTCGCCGTTTGCCTGGAGGGAGACATAGTACTGCGCTCTCTAATCCTCTACGGGAGGTATTCCAGTGTTCCACTCCAGACCAGCGCGCCAGATGCGCTCAAGCCTTCGCCACCTGTCGCCGTTTGCCTGGAGGGAGACACTGTACTGCGCTCTCTAATCCTCTACGGGAGGTATTCCAGTGTTCCACTTCAGACCTTCGAGCTTGGCACGCTCTCCCGACCAGCGCGCAGACGCGCATCTCCTAGACCTTCGAGCTTGGCACGCTCTCCCGACCAGCGCGCAGACGCGCATCTCCTAGACCTTCGAGCTTGGCACGCTCTCCCGACCAGCGCGCAGACGCGCATCTCCTAGACCTTCGGGCTTGGCACGCTCTCCAGTCACCAGCGCGCAACGCGCATCTGCAAGGGCTTGGCACGCTCTCCAGTCACCAGCGCGCAACGCGCATCTTCAAGGGCTTGGCACGCTCTCCAGTCTCCAACGCGCATTTTCCAAGGATCCTCGTGCTTGGCACACTCCTCCTCGCAGACGCACCCCGATGCGTCTCTCGGTTCCGACGCGCACACCAAGGTGTGGCGCGCCACTCTGTTCCTCGGCTCCGACAGCGGCTACCCGGTGGACGACACCCTCGCCACCGCCGCTGTTCCAGCACTCTGTTCCTCGGCTCCGACAGCGGCTACCCGGTGGACGACACCCTCGCCACCGCCACTGTTCCAGCACTCTGTTCCTCGGCTCCGACAGCGGCTACCCGGTGGACGACACCCTCGCCACTGCCACTGTTCCAGCACTCTGTTCCTCGGCTCCGACAGTCGGCTACCCGGTGGACGACACCCTCGCCACCGCCACTGTTCCAGCACTCTGTTCCTCGGCTCGGACAGCCAGCCACCCGGTGGCGATGCCCTCGCCCCGCTGCTGTCCCTGTACCATTACGCATACGCCTGGGTGAGTTTTGATTGTGATGTCACTCACCCAGCGTAATGCCTCTTGCCCCCGTTCCCGCTGCTGTTTCCTGTACCTTTACGCATACGCCTGGGTGAGTTTTGATTGTGATGTCACTCACCCAGCGTAATGCCTCTTGCCCCCGTTCCCGCTGCTGTTTCCTGTACCATTACGCATACGCCTGGGTGAGTTTTGATTGTGATGTCACTCACCCAGCGTAATGCCTCTTGCCCCCGTTCCCGCTGCTGTTCCTGTACCATTACGCATACGCCTGGGTGAGTTTTGATTGTGATGTCACTCACCCAGCGTATTGCCTCCGTTAGTTCTCACTTAGTTAGTAGTTTGGACATTTCATCTCCCACTCTGTTTTTGTTCTCACTTAGATAGTATTTTTGGACATTACATCTCCCCCTGTGTGTTTGTCACACGAAGATATTATTACTTTGTTTTCTTTGTTTATTTGGACTGTTCTGCATCTGCTCTGTTTGTTCCCTTTTGAATATTAACCCTCTCCTCTGTTCTGCAGAGCGGCCCAGATGTTTTCCCACCAGTCCCCAGTTCCTCCCTGTCCCCAGCCCGCCTCCGCGGGTCTCTGTCCCCAGTTCCTCCCTGTTCCCCAGCCCGCCTCCGCGGGCCTCAGTCCCCTCTGTCCCTAGTTCTCCCCTTCTAGTTCCACCTAGTTCCTTGTCCCTAGTCCCCAGTTCTCCTGTTCCCTAGCTCTCCTTGTCCCGACTTCTCCTAGTCTCTAGTTCCTCTGTTCCTTTAACCTTCCCCTAGTGTTCCTTTAACCTTCCCCTAGCGTTCCTTTAATGTTTCCCCTAGCATTCATTAACCTTCCCTTAGTGTTCCCTTTTCCTGCCCGCCTCTTAAAGGCACCTAGTTTTTCCCCTCTTGTTATATTCCTGTATTTGTGTTCTCCCTTAAAGGGACAGTGCCCTTTTTCCCTGTCTCTCAATAAATATCTGTTTCTTGGCAAACCATCATACCTGTCTTGTGTTGTGCGATTGGGGTCGGTTACAAACCACAACAGTACGACCCCACCAAATCGACGACCCCAGCCAGCACAGACGGTGTATGTTGAGTTTGCCTTTTTTTTTCTTGTTCCCTCTAGCTCCCCTCTAGCTTCCTTGTTAGCCCTGTTTAGCTCCCCTCTTAGCCCTGTTTGACCCCCCTGCAGCTTGTTAGGCCTCTACTACCAGCATGGCCCTGTCTGCTAGCTTTGCCTCGGCGGCTAGCACAGCCTCTATGTTAATGCAGCCCTTACTGCTGGCATAGGCCCTGTAGCTAGCCATGCCCTGGCAGCTAACCCAGTCCCTCAGCAGAGCCCCAGTCTGCTAGCTTAGCCCCGGCTGCTAGCACAGCCTCTATGTTTATGCAGCCCTTGCTGCTGGCATGGGCCCTGTAGCTAGCCAGGCCCAAGCAGCTAACCCGGTCCCTCTGCATGGCCTCCACTTTTTTGTGTAGTTTATCTCTCACTGCTAGGACTGCCTTTTCAGCTAGCAAGGTCAGTATTCCCACTGCTAGGACTGCCCTTTCAGCTAGCAAGGTCAGTTTCCCCACTGCTAGGACTGCCCCTTCAGCTAGCATGGTCAGTTTGCTCCCACTGCTAGGACTGCCCTTTCAGCTGGCAAGGTCAGTATTCCCACTGCTAGGACTGCCCTTTCAGCTAGCAAGGTCAGTTTATCTCACACAGCTAGGACTGTCCTTCCAGCTAGCTTGTTCTCTCATGCTGGTCCAGCCCTGTCTGCCAGCCTAGCTCCGGCAGCTAGCGCAGCCTCTATGTTAATGTAGCAGTACAGCTGGCATAGGCCCTGTAGCTATCAGTGCCTTGGCAGCTACCCTTTCCCCCTGCTAGCCTAGCTCGGCAGCTAGCGCAGCCTCTATGTTGATGTAGCAGTACAGCTAGCATAGGCCCTGTAGCTATCAGTGCCCTGGCAGCTACCCTTTCCCTCTGCTAGCCTAGCTCCGGCAGCTTGCGCAGCCTCTATGTTGATGTAGCAGTACAGCTAGCATAGGCCCTGTAGCTATCAGTGCCCTGGCAGCTAACTTTCCCTCTGCTAGCCCTTTCCCGGTGCTACCATGGTTACCCCTTAGCTACCCTGCTTGCCCCCCAGTTCTCTAGGCCAGTTCTCTAAACCAGTTCTCTAGACCGGTTCTCTAGGCCAGTTCTCTTGGCCAGTTCTCTAGGTCAGTTCTCTAGACCAGTTCCTCTAGACTAGTTCTCTGGACCCAGTTCCTCCTGACCCGGTTCCTCTAGGCCCGGTTTCCTCTAGGCCAGTTCCTCCTGTTGCCCCTCTGCTACCCTAGTTACCCCTCGGCGACCCTGTTTCTTTTGCTAGCCCCACTCTTGTGGTGGCTTCCCCTGCTGGCTTGGCCAGTACCTTTTGTTTTTGCCTTGTTTTGCCCCCTGCCACTCTGTCTGTATTTTTTTTTGGGTCGCCGGGTGGCTCCCGTTGAGGGGGGGGTACTGTGAGGTTTTGTCCGCTGCTCACCAACTTTCTCTGTTTTCTTTAAGCCTACTGTTTAGGAATTCTCTTCTCACTCACTCTCTCTAGCCCCCACCCTCTCGTTCTTTACTCTCGTTTACTCTCAGTGGCCACACCTGGACTACCTGTCATTATGTGTTTGATTGGTCTGGTGCCGAACTCACACTTTTAGTTCGATTATCAATTACCTCTCGCACCTGTGGTGGCAGGCTAATTAGTTCCCCTGTGGGCTTTAAATACCAGGGCTCTTCCCCTCGTTTCGGCTTGGGGTCGTGTTGTAAACATGCCGTATCATTTTCTCAAACATCTAGACTCTTTCGGGAGGTCCTCTGTTCTGCCTATGCTGTATTGATTCTCCGGCGTAGAGATGTATGCTCCAGCCTTCGCCTGCTGTCGCCGTTGCCTGAGAGTGGGACTGGTCTGCGCTCCCTAGACTTCCACGGGAGGCATCCCAGTCATCCACTTCAGACCCCCCGCGCAGCTGTCGTCCTGACGCACATCCAGACCAGCGCCCGGCGTGAGACGAGGTGCAAGCTTTGGCCACCCGTCGCCGTTTGCCTGGAGGGAGACATAGTACTGCGCTCTCTAATCCTCTACGGGAGGTATTCCAGTGTTCCACTCCAGACCAGCGCGCCAGATGCGCTCAAGCCTTCGCCACCTGTCGCCGTTTGCCTGGAGGGAGACACTGTACTGCGCTCTCTAATCCTCTACGGGAGGTATTCCAGTGTTCCACTTCAGACCTTCGAGCTTGGCACGCTCTCCCGACCAGCGCGCAGACGCGCATCTCCTAGACCTTCGAGCTTGGCACGCTCTCCCGACCAGCGCGCAGACGCGCATCTCCTAGACCTTCGAGCTTGGCACGCTCTCCCGACCAGCGCGCAGACGCGCATCTCCTAGACCTTCGGGCTTGGCACGCTCTCCAGTCACCAGCGCGCAACGCGCATCTGCAAGGGCTTGGCACGCTCTCCAGTCACCAGCGCGCAACGCGCATCTTCAAGGGCTTGGCACGCTCTCCAGTCTCCAACGCGCATTTTCCAAGGATCCTCGTGCTTGGCACACTCCTCCTCGCAGACGCACCCCGATGCGTCTCTCGGTTCCGACGCGCACACCAAGGTGTGGCGCGCCACTCTGTTCCTCGGCTCCGACAGCGGCTACCCGGTGGACGACACCCTCGCCACCGCCGCTGTTCCAGCACTCTGTTCCTCGGCTCCGACAGCGGCTACCCGGTGGACGACACCCTCGCCACCGCCACTGTTCCAGCACTCTGTTCCTCGGCTCCGACAGCGGCTACCCGGTGGACGACACCCTCGCCACCGCCACTGTTCCAGCACTCTGTTCCTCGGCTCCGACAGTCGGCTACCCGGTGGACGACACCCTCGCCACCGCCACTGTTCCAGCACTCTGTTCCTCGGCTCGGACAGCCAGCCACCCGGTGGCGATGCCCTCGCCCCGCTGCTGTCCCTGTACCATTACGCATACGCCTGGGTGAGTTTTGATTGTGATGTCACTCACCCAGCGTAATGCCTCTTGCCCCCGTTCCCGCTGCTGTTTCCTGTACCTTTACGCATACGCCTGGGTGAGTTTTGATTGTGATGTCACTCACCCAGCGTAATGCCTCTTGCCCCCGTTCCCGCTGCTGTTTCCTGTACCATTACGCATACGCCTGGGTGAGTTTTGATTGTGATGTCACTCACCCAGCGTAATGCCTCTTGCCCCCGTTCCCGCTGCTGTTCCTGTACCATTACGCATACGCCTGGGTGAGTTTTGATTGTGATGTCACTCACCCAGCGTATTGCCTCCGTTAGTTCTCACTTAGTTAGTAGTTTGGACATTTCATCTCCCACTCTGTTTTTGTTCTCACTTAGATAGTATTTTTGGACATTACATCTCCCCCTGTGTGTTTGTCACACGAAGATATTATTACTTTGTTTTCTTTGTTTATTTGGACTGTTCTGCATCTGCTCTGTTTGTTCCCTTTTGAATATTAACCCTCTCCTCTGTTCTGCAGAGCGGCCCAGATGTTTTCCCACCAGTCCCCAGTTCCTCCCTGTCCCCAGCCCGCCTCCGCGGGTCTCTGTCCCCAGTTCCTCCCTGTTCCCCAGCCCGCCTCCGCGGGCCTCAGTCCCCTCTGTCCCTAGTTCTCCCCTTCTAGTTCCACCTAGTTCCTTGTCCCTAGTCCCCAGTTCTCCTGTTCCCTAGCTCTCCTTGTCCCGACTTCTCCTAGTCTCTAGTTCCTCTGTTCCTTTAACCTTCCCCTAGTGTTCCTTTAACCTTCCCCTAGCGTTCCTTTAATGTTTCCCCTAGCGTTCATTAACCTTCCCTTAGTGTTCCCTTTTCCTGCCCGCCTCTTAAAGGCACCTAGTTTTTCCCCTCTTGTTATATTCCTGTATTTGTGTTCTCCCTTAAAGGGACAGTGCCCTTTTTCCCTGTCTCTCAATAAATATCTGTTTCTTGGCAAACCATCATACCTGTCTTGTGTTGTGCGATTGGGGTCGGTTACAAACCATAACAATGTTCAGTGGGCAGTTATTCCAATGATTGATGGCACGATAAACAACAGTCCTCTTTAAAGCATTTGATTTTGGACGTGGTAACATAATCTGTCCATCATCAGCTGACCTAGTAAAATAAGAATGAACCTGACTGCATCTGACAATTTGTTTGTATAAGAAAACAGGTTGAGACGAAAAGACAGTGTTCCTGAAAAATTTAACTGTGTTGAAAACCAGCCTATTCTCTACCGTTAACCATGAGAGTTGCCGGTGCATAGTGATGGTGTTTGTTCTCATGGAACAATGTAAAACTAACCTTGCAGCTCTGTTCTGGGCAGTTTGCAATTTCTTTAGTTGACCTTTGGATGCAGAGGACCATACTGGTGCACAATAATCTAGGTGACATAAAATTAAAGATTTCGCCACCTGTCCCACAATATATGTAGGGACATAAGAAAGACATTTCCTCACCATGGAGATACCACTCCCCATCTTCTTCACTATGGTATCAATGTGTTCTGCCCATGACAGCTGGCTATCAATTATTATGCCCAGTAATTTTACTTTATTTACCTGTTCTATGGGTTCATCAGACACGTTCAAACTCATTTTTGGTATTGATGACAATTTATGACTCGAACCCAAGATAATTGATTTGGTTTTTGAGATGTTTAGTACCAACTTATTCCGTTTTATCCAATCAAACACCATATTTAACTCAGCTGATAAAACATTGTCCAGTTCACTGACAGTTTTTGCAGCATAGTACAATGTGGAATCATCAGCATACATTTGTACAGTTGCTTTACACAGAACTGATGGTAAGTCGTTTGTGAAGATGGCGTATAGGAGTGGTCCAAGGCAGCTCCCTTGCGGGACCCCGCAGTCTAAGACCTTAGAGTGAGACCAGCTGCCAGTGTAATAAACCCTTTGTGTCCTACTTGTGAGATAACTCTTCATAAATATGATGGCTGTTGGACAAAACCCATAGCATTCTAGTTTACCGATGAGCAGATCATGGTCTATGACATCGAATGCAGCACTAAAATCAAGTAATACTGCACCAGTCATCTTTGAGTTATCAATTTCCTTGAGCCAGTCATCTGTCATTACTGTAAGGGCAGAACAAGTAGAATGATTAGGTTTGTAAGCATGTTGAAAACTTGTGTTCAAGCCATTACAGTCAAAGTAATCCTGTATTTGTGAGTGGACTATTCTCTCCATCAGTTTACTGAGAACTGGGAGAATAGCGATAGGTCTACTGTTCTTCCCAGTGAGTGCTAGTCTGCCATCTTTAGGTAAGGGAATAATTTTACCATCTTTCCAGACAGTGGGATAAACACCTTTCATTAAGCATGCATTTAATATATGACATATCGGACCATAAACATAGTCAGCTGCCAGGCCAAGTACCTTACTATCTAGCATGTCAGTACCTACTGAGCTATGTTCAGGAAGGGACTTCAACATCTTCCTTACTTCCCGCTCATCTACACAATTAAACTTAAAAGTGCAACTCTTGTCTAACATCACATTCTTTTTTATGAGCTTTAGATAATCATAATCAGTATTGTCCATCTTCTGCCTTAGTGCATAGACCTTATTTATGAAGAAATCATTAAAATAATTTGCTATATCAGATGGTTTTGTCAGAAACGTGCCTTCTGATTCCACAAAGGAAACCCCACCAGTTGTCCTTCTCCCCATTATTTCATTAAGGGTTTTCCAAAGCTCTTTACTATCTTGCTTTACAGCATTTATTCTTTGCATGTAATATTCTTTTTTCATTGATCTATTCAGTTTTGTAACCTGGTTTCTCAGTTGACAGTACATTAACCTGTCCTCCACTAATCCAGACATTACTAATGTAGATTTGGCTTCATCTCTTTCCTTCATGAGGCTCTTTATAGTCTCATTCAGCCATGGAGCTGGTCTAACCTTTACAATACACTTCCTCATAGGGGCATGCTTATCAACAATCTTCATGAAGCGTTCCATAAAGATATTTAAGGAGGCCTCAGGCTCCTCAGCAGTATACACATCAGCCCAGTCAATATCACCAACATCTGCCAAAAAACTGTCAGGAATGAATTTCTTGAACATCCTTTTATGTTTTATATTGACCTTGCATTTAGGAATTTTAGTTTTCCTGGTAATTGCTATAATATTATGGTCACTAAAGCCCACAGATCGAGAAACCGGTTTAATGCAGCATTCAGGAACATTTGTGTAAATATGGTCTATGCAAGTGGCAGAAGTATGGCCAGCACTGTTAGTGAAGACTCTGGTTGGTTGAGAGATCATCTGAGACAGATTACAAGCATTGATTAATGATACAATCTTTTGTTTCATTGGACATTGATTCGCAAACCAGTCTATGTTCATATCCCCAAGTAAAAAAATATCACCATTCACATCTGTAACTCTGTCAATTAACACACATAAGTCATTAAGGTATTGCACATCAGACCCGGGAGGTCTATAGCAGCAGCCGATCAGCACCGGCTTTAGATGAGGAAGATGCACTTTGACCCACAGAAATTCTAAACTATCTGACATGAACTCAGAGCACAGTGTTGTCGGAAAGTGATTTCTGATATATAATGCTATGCCACCCCCATGTTTATTCCTGTCCCTTCTAAATATATTATAGCCATCAATGGCCACCTCTGTGTCAAAAACAGTAGCATCTAGATGGGTCTCCGATATGGCCAAAATATGAATGGTGTTTTCTGCAATCAGATAGTTAAGTTCATGTACCTTATTTCTGATACTGCAGACATTCAAATGGGCCATAACAAGACCCTTTGATAAGGGAAGAATATGCATATCATCACACAGTCTGTAATGAGCTGAAGTTAAGGAAACCAGAGAGCTAGTCTCTATCTCCTGCTCCTAGCCTTTGGGAAGGGGGATGGACAATAAGCTTATAGGGAGGCAACTTCTCCTTTATTTTGTTTGAACCTACTTTCTATAGAAGCAGCTCGGAGGTGCGCTGTTTCAAAGCATGCCATCTAAGAATGAAGTGAGCGTGTGTTATTGGAATGATTGATTGATTGATTGAACATTTTATTAATGTCCGCCTTGTTTCTAACTGGTTATGCTTTGGCCCTCTTTCGAAGTCAGTTATGCTTAGAGTTTGCAATCAGGGCTGGTGGTCTATCGCCCTGCTCTAAAGATAAACTCTAAGCATAACCGACTTCGAAAGAGGGCCAAAGCATAACCAGTTCGAAACAACAAGGCTTCAAAGCATGCCGTCTAACAGTGAAGTGAGCGTGTTATTGGATTGATTGATTGATTGAAAATTGTATTAACAGTGAAATGAGAGTGTCCTTTTGACGAATGGCATCTAACAACACACTTCGCACGATTTATATTTTGTTTAACAATGAGTCATGACCAACCAATTACATAATCCAACATTGTGTAAGCAACTAACACATTCCATGTGACAGAATCGTTCTAAAGAGTCGCTATAAATACATCCATTCATAAAGATTATTGTCCACCATCTTGGTTTCATTCCTAAAACCACGAACGGCGGAGTGATTGTAATTCGGTTGTGGGCGGGTTCTGGGATCACGGGTGTGTGTTATGATAAATAACAACGTCTAACTTGACTGTTTCAGCCAATCAGAATCGAGAAATTTACATGCCATTGTATAAAGATGATTACACAAGAGACTCAGTCCCTTTTCTTTGTACTTTTGAACTTGTCTTGTATCTTAAGTGTCAAGAATATATCATTATGTTTGGCACTGCTATGTGTATGTGCATGTTATGTTGCATTTCCATGTGTATGTATTTTGCACTCTTTATGCTGTATGTCCTGTGTATGTTGTCTGGCATTTTACGTGTATATATATTTTGAACTCTTGCACTGTTTGTATTTCATGTGTTTTGGATAGACTACAGATGGAAATTAGCTTCTGCTAAATGTGGTGCAAACATATTTTCATGTAACAATGATTAATGTAAATGCACATTGTCTATAAATAAAGAAAATAAAAAAAATATATAGAATAAAGCTCATTTGGGTCTATAAAAAAAGAAAAGAAAAAAAACATTCTGTAGGTCTATGGAGCAGCTCCAGACTTTATACTTGATGACATCACAAGTTTGAGTATTGATACTCTGGTTTCTGGCTTTGTGAGAGACAGTAGCTCATGTTCACAAATATTGATTGAACTTTCCTAGGCCATGGAAATAACATATTGATATTCTTAATGTGGGTGTTGTTCCCCTTTAAAGCTGCGGTCTCCTAGTTTGGCGAATATTCCTCATGAAGCCAGAGACATTTTCAAACCACACAATCACCGTCCCCTTTCCCCCCCTCCCCCCTCCTCCCTCCCCTGGCCCCACCTCCCTCCCACTGTGGTGCACAGTGGTGGCTCCTCCCCCATCCTCCAGGAAAGCGTCCCTGATTGGTTGGCCGTCTTGGACACCCATGTATGTTTGTTTTTTTGGAACACTCTGCTTCTGAACGTTTGTCATTATGTAATGTATCAACATCCACCTGCAATGAAGAACTATGCAGAATTAACCCAGTAGAACCCACACCCATTTCTCCTTCAAGGAAAATTATGAGGGGCATAAGACTGACTAAATAGACTACAAAGAACACATTTCTGAATTTATTTTCAAAATAGCGCCCCCTAATGGCAAAGATCTGAAATGTTACATATATGTCACATTGGGCGTTAATCATTAAACGTATACTTCCTAATTCCTATGTAGTGCACTACATGGCACTACATGGCACTACAGGGTACTACATGGCACTACAGGGTACTACATGGTACTACATGGCACTACAGGGTACTACATGGTACTACACATGGCACTACAGGGTACTACATGGCACTACAGGGTACTACATGGTACTACATGGTACTACATGGCACTACAGGGTACTACATGGCACTACAGGGTACTACATGGTACTACATGGTACTACATGACACTACAGGGTACTACATGGTACTACATGGCACTACAGGGTACTACATGGTACTACATGGTACTACATGGTACTACATGGCACTACAGGGTACTACATGGCACTACAGGGTACTACATGGTACTACATGGCACTACAGGGGACTACATGGCACTACAGGGTACTACTACATGGCACTACAGGGTACTACATTGAAATTTGTTTTAATATGCTTTGAACAATTGAACAATATAAAATATATTAACTAAATATCATTGAATCAGACAAATTAACTGAGCAGATCATAATAATTGTTCATATTGTGACATATATGTCACATAACATTTTCATGAACATTTTAAGGTTATATGCATGGTGTGACGTATGTGTCACAGCGATTTTTATCGATTGTTTTCATTATCATTTTGTTCAAGAAATGTGTTCACAACAGGTTATATATCATAAAGAACATGTTATGTAAGCATTATAATTCTTAAATGGGCAAATCTTACTTTTTAGCAACAAGAATCTAGCTTTTGAATGCTAGTTACTTCTGTCAGCTTAGTCACCACCATCAATCAGCATTGTGGAAAGGTGGTTCTGTATCGTTAGTGGCTTAGCTTGGCATCACTACTGCACTATCTCGCGTACGTGCACGCGTACTGAATAAACCACAAATGTACCTCTAATACCAGTATTAGTCTGACCACACCCCTCATCAGCTTACCTTCATAAGCAGGTGTGTGGTCACCTGCTCTCCTCCTTCTCGCTTTCACCACAAGGAAGAAGTGCCTCGGTAGATCCCCACACTTGACACCATGATGGAAGAAATTGGATTAGGAACAGCTTGGGAAACAAGGATACGTTGACATCATATCTTTATTTTCTCTCTCACTATTTTTCGAGAAAATACGGCGATATTGTCTTCGTACTGGAGTGTCTAGAAGATGATGATCATTCTAAAAACCCTCCACCGGTTTTCGTATTGGGAGCA
This sequence comes from Notolepis coatsorum, assembly GCF_963971535.1. Classification (NCBI taxonomy): domain Eukaryota; kingdom Metazoa; phylum Chordata; class Actinopteri; order Aulopiformes; family Paralepididae; genus Notolepis; species Notolepis coatsorum. The sequence continues at coordinate 64,363,163 of NC_140172.1, forward strand.
CGCCGCTGCATGCTCCTCAACTGCAGTTCCTTGCTGTGTTTGTTGGGGTGAAACCTGTCAGGCCACAGCTGAACTGTCGGACATGCCGCTGTTGTGAGAAGCGGTGCGTTCCAGGTTGGGTGAGTAGTGTTTGCTGGCGGGCTCCACTTGTCTGTTAGTGCTATGGGGGCTACTTGACAAAGTTTATGGAAACCGGCCCCAGGCTAGGGTCCTTTGTTTAGCCGCCTAGGCGACAGAAGGCCTTGGTCTGGAGACCATTATAGTTTTAACTAGTGGGCCGCGACCATTGACACTGGTGATCCCTGTGTGTTCTGGACGAGTGGATTCTCTCTGTCACCGTGTTAAGGCCCCATCTTTCATATCCAAATGAGAGTATTCCTTCACGAGGGGATATGTGCATGTAATGTGCGATAGCGGCAGATTCATGTTCAAAGTCAGCTATACAGGCCAGTTGGTACTGTGCTGATTCCGCCGGATGTGGAAAGTCACCGTTGTGAAGCGGTGTTGACGTCTTGTTTTCTCTTTTCTCTTAAAAAGTGAGGAGAGGTTCAGAACGGCGGCTTGTCTGGGTGAGTGTTATGTCATTGTTTACATGTTCATAGCTTACGGTTAGCCAGTCAGCTGTTAACTGCTGCGTTAGCCTGCTGGATCGCTGCATGGCCTGCTTAAGGCCTACTATTAGCCGGTCAGCTGTTAGCTGCGGGGCTAGCATGTCGTGGTCGCTAGGTAACGTTAGCTTGCTGCTATGGCCATGGCTGGCGCGGGGTAGCTTGGCTTCTCGCGCGCCGCCGGGAGCTCGCTTCTGATCGCCGTTAGCTTGATGCTATTCTGTTGAACGTGCTTTGATTTTAACATGTTTTACACTCTTGACCACGACGTCATCCTTGACAGGGGATGTTCGTCGACCCTGCCCTGAGCCTGGACGGGGATTGCGTCAACAAAGAGGACTGTAGCGACTGGTTGGAGCGGCGACGCTGCCCGGGTCGAACAACACAGGACGGCTGTGTTCTACGGTGTCTTGTGACTGCACGCTGATCTGCGTTCCGGGTAGGTACGGGGTTGGCCAGACCTCATAACACGTCTTCTGGTTTTACTTTGCTAAATGTATTGTGAATAACGGTGTTTTTCCCAAAACGTGTGTTGCTACAGTACATTTAGGATACGTTGCGGGTTGTGTGTGAGCTGTTTTTGTCACTGGCAGTTAGCTTCTCCGTGCAAACGGGATGTAATGATCTGGTTGTTGTGTGAGTAACACGACCGTGTACTCACAACTAAGGTAACTAACCTATGAAGCTATGCTTGGTGACAAGTGAGTAGAAGAATATTCTTTCTCAGACTGTAATGACAATGAACAGTGTGTTCACACATTAACAGGTTTTCCTGTTTTAACTGGCCGTATTGAGGGTAAAATAGGAGGATTGTGTTTTCCCCCCCGGTTCCCTGGGGACTTTATCACCTCCTATCAGACATGTTGTGCATTAATTGTGTCTTTTGTGTGGTAGGGATACGATGTAACTCTTAGCTTGATTGCTGAGGTTGTGCTAAATCAGCTGGAGAAACTTATTTCCTAAAGGGAAATTGGTTTGGTTGCTGTCATGTGTGCTTAGCAAGGCCTGTGGTCGATACTAATCAAGAATGATGTATTCTCTCATTGTGAAAAAAACGGCGTTCCTCTGTTGAGTGTTTTTGCCATTTTTTGTAGGTGATGATGGGTTGTGTGTGTCATGTGACCTACAACTGGGTTGTACTGGCCACAGAAGCACATGTGTATGTTGGACCGGGGTTCTTAGAGCCCTCTCTATTCTGTGTTTTTCCTTAGTAAAAATCAGATGGCAGGTTAGCTCATGCGCTGTGTGGAGCTGTGAAACGCTTCATAGAGCTGACTATGACTGTGTCATATTCTCTTTTTGTCGTTACGTCGTATCATGGGTGTGGGGTCGTAAAGGGGTGAACTGGTAACCTTTCCTCTCCCCATTGTTCTGTCGGTCAGGGGTACACCCCCTGTCCTTCAAGGTTCCCGTCACGTGGCGGTTCGGCACGTTACGGGGGGGGGGGGGGGGGGGGGGAGGGAGTTCCTGGTCCCACGGCCTGGTATATTGGGCGTGTGCACCGCAGGAATTCCCCCGCCATAGAGTACGTCACCGTGCGCGTCTCTGTTGGTAGGACTTCCGTGTGCTGTTCAGGTCCATGTGATGGATCTGTTTTCAGGGGGGGTGGTCAGGGCTCCTCCTCACCAAGCGCCTATTCAGGCCTTCTGTGAGTTCGGACTCCTTCTTCCATGTGAGGAAGCCTCCATCAGAGTACAGAGCCTTCCTCCTCAGATTGTCAAAGTGAGTGGACCCTCTAGAAGGGTCCTTTTCTATTGTATGTATATTCGATTCAATTCGTTTATTGAGTGTGTATGGGTTCAGTGCCTCTTCCCCGGAGGCCCTAAAACCAGTTTTTTACATGGCTCAAGGTGCAATATGTTCTTTTCAATCTGTACAGCTCGCGTGGGAAGTCTCTCTGGGGATCCCCGTCTCTTCCTATGGGAGGGTGGTGGGATGTAAAAATGTGAACATTTTTTACCCCGGCTGTGTAGACTGGGATACATACTGTTGATGCTTCCTTCTTTCTATTCCAGAAGTGTTGGAGTTAGGGAGTGTCACACCCCTCTTGTCGTTCCCCTGGGCGCCTTGGGGATTCAATGACAGGTCTAAATAGCCTGTTCATTGATGGGGGTGTGTCCCGACGCACGTATAGTGCTAGCTCGCTGTAAACAGGCGATTGACTGGCACGCCTTGGTTGCTTGTGGTTGAAACAGCGTTTTTATAAAGCAACTGAGATGGGGGTTTTTCCTCTTCCGACGACCACATCCCATGACCTGGGTGGGTTGTCGACGGATTCTCGTTCATGTCTGGGGGATGATGACGGGATGGATCTGAACATATGTAGTGGGGTCTCACGCCCTTGGGGCGGGCCACCAGGCGCGGTTCGTCCGAACGTCTGGGTGGCGCCTTCTTTTCATGTTAAGATCAACACGCATATCTGCCCTTCTCCTGGAGTAGGCATGTCGGCGTGGTTAGGGCACGGGACTGGTTCTGGTCACGCTGGTCCAGATCAGTTGAACCCGTTGTCCGCCGGGGATGCAGATCTGCTGTTCTGGTACCCTGAGGGACTTGGGCTTTTTTCAGGGGGAAAAATGCCGGGTCGGTCTGGGTGTCACAGGGTTAAGCGCTATGGAGACCCTGGTTGGGTATGTTTTTACTCAGCACTGTCGTCATGGCTTACAGCCATGCCATTCTGTACGCGCTCGATCTCGTCGGATCTCGGCCGCTACACAGGTTGGTCCTGGTTAGTACTTGGTTGGGAGACCGCCGGGGAATACCAGGTACGGTGTGCTTAGGGGCTGGTTCTCCATTATTTTTCGCTCCTCTCTCACGCATGGCGAAGAGGGGCCTGTGGGGGTGGTTTTTTGACCTCCTCTGGTGACCCTGTGCTTCCCGTACCGCCAGGCCCGGTCCGAAGTGATGTTTGCGACCCGTAGGCCTGGGTTAACCCTTTTTGGAAACTGAAACACTTGTACTGCGGTATAGCCGGTGTATGCCCGCAGGTGTGTTTTGGAGTTTTTTCTTGAGGGGTTATAGGAACAACCACCGCATTGGGTAACACCGAGGTGGTTGATTCCCTGGTGTGTTGGAGCAGTGTCAACTCCCGGGTTCACCGTTTGAGGGTGCCCCTGCACGTTCATGACGTCTGCCAATCATGTCAGCCTTCTCTGCCTCGACCCCTCTGGGTGGGGGTTTTTAAATGGAGGCTTGGTCATGCAACACCGCCAGCTTACGCTCCTTCCGCCGGGGCGGCTGTGTTCAGCTGTCCCCTCTGGCGCCTGTCTCGTCCGCAGTCTCCAGGCTAGGGTTAACAGCCTGTTGCCTGGTTTTTCCCCGGTGCGCTGCCTGCTTCCGTTGGTTAACCTTTTTGTGTGCTTACGGCCATGCTGACTGCCTGTTCTGCAGGGTCAGTGTGCCAGGCGGTGTACTATTGGGGGGACGGGGCCCGCTCGGCTTACGGCCATACCAACCTGAACACGCCCGATCTCGTCCGATCTCGGAAGCTAAGCAGGTTCTGGCCTGGTTAGTACTTGGATGGGATTCCGCCTGGGAATACCAGGTGCAGTAACTGAGGGGCCTTTGTCCGAATACGCTGGCGATGTGGGGGGCGGGGCACTACGTGCCCACCTGGTGGGGTCTTGATGCTGGCATCATGGACTTCTCCGGGCCCCCATTCCAGGGAGTCCAGTCCTTTTGGTGGGTCTGGGTCTTCCTTCGCGCTCCGCTGCTACGGCCTTGCCACGGGGTTGGGTTTGCCCTTGGCCCCGTGATTCTGGGGGCAGTAACGAGGTTGTTCCTCCGTTCGTTCCCGGGTGGCATGCGGGTTGTGCGTGTGTGTAGTCGTGGGGTCAGGCCACGGTCTGCTCACCCTGTGCGTTAAGTTGCTTGAGTGCCTCTTCGCACGGTCGGGTCCGTCGCCTTCCCGTGAAGCCTCTAATAGGGGGGATACCCTCCATTAGGGGGGGTCGGGGGGGCTCGGCCCTCCCTGTTCTGATGGTTTTGGGGGGCTGTCAGCGGGGTGTATTTGTCAGCCAAGTGGCTCCGCTTGGCCTCCCTTGTGCAGTAGTGATGCCAAGCTAAGCCACTAACGATACAGAACGATAGGTTATGACTATAACCAAGTTCTGTTAGTTAGGGGCGATGCTTGGCATCAGACGGCCGCTGCAGCCCTTGTCCTCACCTTGTGGTGAAAGCTTGGGAAGGAGGAGAGCAGGTGACCACACACCTGCTTATGAAGGTAAGCTGATGAGGGGTGTGGTCAGACTAATACTGGTATTAGAGGTACATTTGTGGTTTATTCAGTACGCGTGCACGTACGCGAGATAGTGCAGTAGTGATGCCAAGCATCGCCCCTAACTAACAGAACTTGGTTATAGTCATAACCTATCGTTATGGGAGCACAACATCACATGACCTGTCACATGACCCTTTGGGACTTCATGAGGTAAAATCAAGGAAAAGAACATGTAAAGTACATGTGACACCTGCGTCACCGTGGGTCCTTATGGGTTAAAACAAAAATAATAAATATACATGTTGACAATGACCTAGTAGTAGTGTGATCAGTGGCCATGTATGTCTGTCTGTCTGTTTGTCTGTCTCCTGATCAGACTAACAGGACAGGGAGTCTTAAGTGGGCTGTCACGTCGACACATGCTTTCATATCAAGCTCCTAGTTGTAAAGTAGGACACACTGTCCCGTAACAGCAACAACAATCAGCCTACTATAAATAGCCTACCCTCCCTAACTGGAGGGAATATAGCTCACACACAGGCAGGAGGCCAACCACTGCCTGAGATCACTCAGTCAGCATAGGAGGTAGTGGTGGTGGTGGTACTCTAGTAGTAGTAGTAGTAGTAGTAGTTGGTGGTAGTGGTGGTGGTGGTAGTAGTGGTGGTGGTGGTAGTGGTGGTGGTAATAGTGGTGATAGTATTGATGGTAGTGGTGGTGGTAGTCGTGGTGGTGGTAGTAATGATGGTGGTAGTGGTGGTGGTAGCGGTATTGGTAGTGGTAGTGGTAATGGTGGTGGTAATAGTGGTAGTGGCGGTGGTGATGGTAATAGTGGCAGTGTTTCCCCTTATACATTTTTTTTAATAGTCTAGTTCATAGCAGCGGCGGTCCTAATTCAGCAGTGGCGCAGCGCCGCTGCTGAATGCATATAGGGGAAACACTGAGTGGTAGTAGTGGTAATAATAATAATAATAATAATAATAATAATAATAATAATAATAATAATAATAATAATAATAATAATAATAATAATAATAATAATAATAATAACTTTATTTGTATAGCACCTTTCACACAGGGGATTGCAGTTCAAAGTGCTTTACATCAGTAAGAAATAAGACATACAATCAGTGTAAAACAAGCAGCAAAAGCAAAGCATAAAGTGGGATAAAATAATGCAGATATATTAATCAAATCATATCAGAACCTCACGTTCCAATAGGCTTCTGTTACAAAACATGATAAAGGTCAGAGTATGCACCCAGCGGATAGTGGGGCGTAGCGATAAAAGTAGAAATAAGTAAAATAATAGCAAGTGTAAAATGAGCAGACATATAAAATCACAGTTTTTCACATTAGGATTTACCATCCCAACAGGCCACCTTGTTTATGGTTTGATTCAGTTTTAGTAGAATAGAAAAGACATGAATGATGAAATGAGCACATAAAATGCAGACATACTATAAAATCACAGTTTTTTACAGTGCAATACAATAGTTCTGGATTACTGTTTAACAGTTCAAAGTCATCTTTACCTTCTGTTTGATATCCACTGTTTAAACCCTGACAGTCTTCCCTCTTGTTTGATACCCACTTTGACCCTTCGATCCTCCCACTCAGGGCAAACCTCCCTCTCAGGGCGCAGTTCCCTCTCTCAGGGCGCGGTTCTTGGCCTGGGTCTTATCTATCTAGGTCGTCCTCGGACGGGCCCTCCATCGGTGCTTCCAGTCATCCCGATCCTCCATGCATCTGGCTAGCTCGCCGGTGCATTCTGTTCCCGCATCTCTCCTGAGTACGTCCACGTAGGTTAATGTGGGACGTCCTCGTGATCGATGCCCGTGTGTTGGTTCCCACAGCACAAGTTTGCTGGTTGGCATCTCATGATGTCTCTGGCAGTGACCTGCCAGCCTCATTCTCCTGACTGCCACTTTCTCGCTCACCCTTAGGACCCCCCCATACAAGTTTGCATTAGTGACATGCTCATCCCTGTTGATGTTGAGCACCACACGCATCATTCTGGTGTAGCACCCATCCAAGGACTTCTGCAGGGTGGGCTTCAAGGTCCAGCATTCACTGCCATACAAAAGGACAGACTCAACTGTTGCATGAAAGAAGTTGAGCTTGATTTGACGGGGGAGGTTGGATTTCCACACACTGGTCATGCCGTTCAGAGCCCTCCACGCAAGCGCCTTCCTCACTTTAAGGTCTTGCTTTTTTTAAGGTCTTACTTACACAGTTTTAAAGCCTGACAGTCTTTCTTGCTTGATACCCACACAGTTTAATAATAGTTTCGAACCTGTAATAAAAAGCAATAGACAGAGTAAAATAGTGCAGTGCAATAAAAATTATAATAAATAATAAAGACAGGGCTAGATCTACAAAGAATGGATTGCACAGTGCTAATTGCACCCTTACTTACAATTCATTATGAATTGAAAATGGGGGACCCTGATGTAACTGGTCTGCATCCCCTTAACAATTGTGTGTATTGAACCGTACTGTATTGTACCCATTCTGCAATCTGTTAATAAAATCACCACACACCAACTGAAATTTGTATTAACAGATTGCAGAATGCGTACAATACAGTACGGCTCAATACACACAATTGTTAAGTGGATGCAGACCAGAGAAAGACTTTCGTCTTGTTTACATCAGGGTCCCCAATTTTCAATTCATAATGAATTGTAAGTAAGGGTGCAATTAGCACAGTGCAATCCATTCTTTGTGGATCTAGCCCTTCTGTAAAGCCTTTCACATTTCCTGCTCACAGTGCCAAAACTTCGCGCCTATCTGTGGGAAAACAGTAATTGACTAGTACGGATGTCCAGCCTCGGATATATAAAATAAATGAGAATAAAAACATAAAAACATGAGGAATAAAACATAAAGAAATAGTGCAATGTCAATCACAGAGAAATAGTGCAGTATAAAGTGTAAAGTCAGTTAAATGCTTTGGTAAAGAGAGGTGTCATGTACGCAGGTCTAACGACCGCACCGAATGGTGTCTGGAGCAGGCTGTACATGAACAGAAACAGCCTCTCTCAGTAAATGTTTCCAAAATAGTCCCGGGCAGGTAGGTAATAACAAACACAAGACGTTGTTCCAAAAATAGTAAATTATGTTTATTATGCCGGGTAGGAATTTAAACCTCCACTGATGGTTAGATCGGCCACAAAGGGAAAAAAACAACCCACAAACAATTAACAAGCAGGGAGAGGTATAAGGGGAGAACAAACAAGGGAAGTATAATAATAGACAAGTCTGGACAAACAAAGAAACACCACTCTAACCATGCCGCTCCAGCTTAGGATGAACACCAATCTACCTCCTATCTCTGGAGTGTAGGATGAACCACCACTCTAACCGTACAGCTCACGGTTTAGGATGAATCTAGGAAGGCCAACAAGATCTACATATATACACTTAAACGTACAAGCTCACCTTCTTAAACAAAGAAACACCACTCTACCCATGCCGCTCACAGTGTAGGGTGAATCCAAGGTGGCCAACAATATATATATCTCCCACAAACATGTAAAGCACAATGGCAACCTCACTCTACTCAAAGACTGAGCAATTGACTGAGAATGAGGCGCCCAGACGTGTGTGTGCTGTCAGGTATTTGGCTACCCATCCCTCCTGATGTGATTGCCATCAGCTGTCATTCATTAGGCAATCAGCACTCTTCAGTAGGAATGGGCAGCACCTGACAGGGAGAGAAAAGAGACATCATTAGCTCTCATGTTCCACACACACACATCACATACAAAACATAACACATTAAATATACTAACCTGATGTTCAGAAGGTGTCATAAATACAGTAATAATGGTAATGACCAACCCACGTACCCAGGTACGTCACACCTCCCCCCATAAGAGCGAACCTGTAGGGTTAGCAAAACATTATTACCTATTACCCAACATCCGATTAGTACCACCCACCAGGAAAAACAGAAACAACAACAACCTCTACTTTGACAGGCCGCACCGCCGATACCGTCCTGTCAACAGGAGACAACAAACTGGAAACTTCCTGGGAAAACAAATAAAACACAAAAAATCATCTCATCGCGCTCAACAGGACAGCACACAGGGAAACAATCTTCTCTCCTGTTGCGTCACAAAAATAACATGGGCAGGATCAAAAATGACGCCACTCAATTAGAACCTTGGCAACGGCTGGAACAATAACTTTCCTCAGAGGTATCGCCTCCGGGAAACGGGTGGAACCACATATAATTGTCAACATGTAATGATTTTCCGCCCTTGTTTTAGGCACATGACAGACACATGTTCAAAAGGTTCCCCCATGTCCGGAATGGAGCGCAGGGGAGCCGGATGCACCCCCTGATTTGGCGTCCCCACTATTACAAGTTTTAGCAATACCTAAATTAGCAGACCATACATGGTCACGTGCCACCATTTACATGTAATGTCCACATACCATCGGCAACACAATTTGACGCTTTGTATTCCGGTCTTCTCCAGACTGCAAGCCTGTCACACCTGGCCTAGCTACCCAGGTGCACATCAACACTCCCTTTTCTATCAAAAAGGTGTGTTTCTTACTATCAGCAGTACTGGCTACTGCCGCGAAACAGCTTGTTAGTGAAGAATCATTCCGCTGGGCATCAATCAACGCCTGACGTGCCAGTGGCAAGGGCACGTCAGGGAACTTTGACTCCACCCGCGTCCTCTGAACACCACTCACACTCTCCCCCATCGCGCCACTAGATGGCCACCTGTCCTGTGCCTTGGTGACACAAGCAGAAAAAACATCGGTGATTATTAATCAATTCATCACAACACAAGTCAGTTAATGGAGCGTTTTCAACCTCCAACACAGGGATCACACTCTTCCCAGCAATATCGTTCCCCATGATAAACTCAACGCCCTCCACAGAGAAACATGGGCGAACGGCGACCGGAAAACAACCTGTGATAAGATCTGACTGTACATGCACCTTATGCAACGGCACGCGCAACGGCACGCGCCCATTTCTATACCTCTTACCATCGCACTAGACTGACAGTAAGAGTTTTCATTCAGCGGTAAGACATCAGCCAGGATGCACTCTGTACTCTGTACTCCATACTCTGCACTCTGTACTCTGCACTCTGCACTCTGCACTCTGTACTCTGTACTCTGTACTCTGCACCCTGCACGTGTGTACTCTGTACTCTGTACCACAGAATATAGTTACGAAAGAAAATATACTCCCGAAGCAACACACAATACTACCCCAATACTACACCGAATCAGACTTCCATAAGCCCCACAAAATAGCCACTCACCTATGGTACTCAATAATGTCCCTGTGCAACACTCAACAGCCACATTATGCAGTATGACAACCTGACCAATTCGATTCAATATCCACATCTAACATTCATGAAAACAATAAATGTCGGTTCTAACCACCTAATACTAGGATCACACTGGGTAACACTAACTACCCCGTCTAAACTACTTCCCTAGCGGAATGAGGACTACACATAACTTCAGTCGCTTACCGATTTCATTGCGCACTCCACCGGAATAGACGACGCGTGCCCCCCACCCCCTAACCAAAGCAGGTGATCCACCCTTTACCTATGTGGAAAAAAATAGAATGGTTAAGAGCATAACTCACAACAATGGTTTACAACAGTCAAGTGTGCAGCACGGAAAAATGGATACATAATAATATAACTTACCAAATGAACAAAACGCCACCTACCTGACACGCTCCAATCGACAAGTCCACATGTCACATAACAACAAGGAACCATACAATTGTGCAAACTAACGAGCCCCCATGTCATGTACGCAGATCTAACGACCGCACCGAATGGTGTCTGGAGCAGGCTGTACATGAACAGAAACAGCCTCTCTCAGTAAATGTTTCCAAAATAGTCCCGGGCAGGTAGGTAATAACAAACACAAGACGTTGTTCCAAAAATAGTAAATTATGTTTATTATGCCGGGTAGGAATTTAAACCTCCACTGATGGTTAGATCGGCCACAAAGGGGAAAAAAACAACCCACAAACAATTAACAAGCAGGGAGAGGTATAAGGGGAGAACAAACAAGGGAAGTATAATAATAGACAAGTCTGGACAAACAAAGAAACACCACTCTAACCATGCCGCTCCAGCTTAGGATGAACACCAATCTACCTCCTATCTCTGGAGTGTAGGATGAACCACCACTCTAACCGTACAGCTCACGGTTTAGGATGAATCTAGGAAGGCCAACAAGATCTACATATATACACTTAAACGTACAAGCTCACCTTCTTAAACAAAGAAACACCACTCTACCCATGCCGCTCACAGTGTAGGGTGAATCCAAGGTGGCCAACAATATATATATCTCCCACAAACATGTAAAGCACAATGGCAACCTCACTCTACTCAAAGACTGAGCAATTGACTGAGAATGAGGCGCCCAGACGTGTGTGTGCTGTCAGGTATTTGGCTACCCCATGGCCTCATATAAATAATGCCATGAAAACGTCATTCTTCCACCTTAGAAACATAGCGAAAGTAAGACCTTTCGTAAATAAAAAGGATGCAGAGAAACTTATTCATGCTTTTATATCAAGTCGGCTTGACTATTGTAATGCACTGTTCACTGGTCTTCCCAAAGCAACCATTGGGAAGCTTCAGCTTATCCAAAACTCTGCAGCTCGATTACTAACTCATACAAGGAGAAGAGAACATATCACTCCAGTCCTGGCCACTCTGCACCGGCTTCCAATAACTCATAGAATTGATTTTAAGGTCCTTTTCCTAACATATAAAGCTCTTAATGAGCAAGGCCCAAAATACATAGCAAATTCCCTAGTTAGTTATCTGCCCTCAAGAACGCTACGGTCATCCACTACAGGTTTACTAGACACACCCAGAAACCAAAAAAGGATAGGAAGTATGGCATTTGCCAACTATGCCCCAAAACTATGGAACACACTACCAACACACATCAGAAACGCCAGCTCTATACACATTTTTAAAGGAAAATTAAAAATGTACCTATACAGTCTAGCTTACAAATAGTTATGGCTTGGAAAAACCTGATGGATCCATGAGGCTAGGATAAGCCTTGTGGACCCAACTTTTTAGATGAAGGAACGGGTACATAGGAGACACGCCTCCAGTTTTTCAAAAGTTTTTGACACGCCTCAGCTTCTGAGCTGAACGGTCGTGTTTTTGCGGACCTCCCAAACTTTCAAACTTTTTAGATGAAGGAACGGGTACATAGGAGACACGCCTCCAGTTTTTCAAAAGTTTTTGACACGCCTCAGCTTCTGAGCTGAACGGTCGTGTTTTTGCGGACCTCCCAAACTTTCAAACTTTAGACTGTTTTCTTTATACGTTTTTCTTTTTCTTTCTTTCTACCACAATACACGGCCACTGATGGATCCATGGGACTTGGTAAAGCACTATGGACCCAACTATGACCACTGATAAAAACATAACTACACTAGCGTTATAAGAGCTAAACATTGCTACCTACCATACAAGTGCATTGGTTTAGTGCACTTCCGGTTGCTACTGAGCGGAAATGTTTGTGCGGACCTGTTCTCCCAAACTGGTAAGCAAATGACTGTTTTTACGTTATTTTCATTTTTACGTTACTATTATTATTATTATTTTTATTTTATTTTTTATTTTTTTTAAACATTGATCTTAACTGATCACTGTGACTTTATTGCTTTTATCGTTATATATGCCTATAATTGTGTACAGCACTTTGAGCTACATGACATGTATGAAAGGTGCTTTATAAATACTTACTTACTTACTTACTTACTTACTTACTTACTTACCCATCCCTCCTGATGTGATTGCCATCAGCTGTCATTCATTAGGCAATCAGCACTCTTCAGTAGGAATGGGCAGCACCTGACAGGGAGAGAAAAGAGACATCATTAGCTCTCATGTTCCACACACACACATCACATACAAAACATAACACATTAAATATACTAACCTGATGTTCAGAAGGTGTCATAAATGCAGTAATAATGGTAATGACCAACCCACATACCCAGGTACGTCACAAGAGGTTTTAAGCTGCCTTTTAAAAATGTCTAACGTATTGGCCTCCCTAATATTGTTGGGTAACGTGTTCCACAGTTTTGGGGCATAGTTTACACAGGCTGCATCACCGATCTTCTTATGACTCTTTCTGGTGACCTCTAATAGACCTGCATCTGATGATCGCAGTGTTCTGGCGAGTGTGTAGTTTATTAGAGAGTTTGGTCTGAGGACGACCAAACTAATGAATGTAGCTGGGTCCTTGTCCATTTAGAGTTTTGTATGTGAGGAGAAGCAACTTAAAATCAATTCTAAAAGTTACATGAAGCCAGGACTAACAAGCTAAGACAGGACTAATGTGTTCCCTCCTTTTGGTATTAGTTATAGTCTAGCTGCAGAGTTTTGAATGAGCTGGAGTCATTCAGTAGTTTTCTTGGGGAGACCAGTGAATAGTGCATTGCAGTAGTCTAGTCGTCTAGATATAAAAGCATGAATTAGCTTCTCTGCATCATTTTGATTTATGAATGCTCATACCTTCGCTATGTTTCTGAGATGAAAGAAAGCTATTTTGGTCACTTTGTTTAAATGGGCGTTGAAATTCAGGATGACACAGAGACCTGTCACCTCCGGTTTAATCCAAGCCTGTCACATCTTTTCACCTGCCAGCACGGACTCTCATTGGCGAGGTGTAACGTATGGGAGGCTCACACTACCCCCGCCACTTCCTGTCTCTGCTGTGCAGGCGTCCCCCAACCGACCTGTAGGAGTCGCTGTCCACAACGTCAAAATTACCACCCATCGACTTCCACCCGCTGGCTCTGCCAATTGAGCCAGTATGACGGCCGGCCCAATTCGAGACCGGAGTCTCTTGCATTGGTGACAAGCGCAATCTCCGCTGCGCCACCCAGCCGCCCTAGCATCTCTCTTTTTGAAGTAGGACTTCAGTTTTGTCCTCATTCAATTTGAGAAAGTTATCGTTCATCCATTTGTTTATTGCTGACAGTTGGTAATGGAGTTTATGGCTGTCGCATCATTTGGTTCAGCGGATATGTACAATTGTATATCATCCGCATAGCTGTGGAAATCTATACCATACTCTCTCGCCGAGCGATAGCATATAGAGAGAAAAGAGTAATGAACAGCTCCCTTGTGCAACCCCATAGGGGCTTTCATCCCCCCTCAACTCGAGTACTGCCTATAACCCTAGTTCAGGGGTGGCCAACCAGTCAGAGACTAAGAGCCACAAAAAAATCACTGTTGTACCACAAAGAGCCACACCATATACCAGCGTTTCTCAACCTTTTTTTTCAGTCACGGCACCCTTCATGTGTTTATAGGTCTCACCCTCTGGCCTCTGAAGTTGCTAATGTCTTTTTTATTTGGGCCTCACAGGGTTAAAAGTACCCTGTGAGACCCACGGTTGCAAAATTACAAAATCACTTTTAGCCATTTAAAAAAATAATGTTTATTTAAAAAATGTTAAAGGGGAACTATTTTACTATTTCTTTCACTATTTGGGCACTTTTACACAATTCCTGTGAGTCTATGGAACACCTAGGTTTTTTTTTTTTTTTAAATGCATTGTTTTGTATTTCTAATCAAGTACTAAAAACCGCATTTTTCTACCTCAAGCCGTTTTGAGGCTGGGCTCCAACCACTGTGTGGCCTGGTGCCAACTGCCACATCAACTGCCACATTATTATGCAGCTGAGAAATCTCTGACATCACAGATATGCACATTTTCAGATGACTCAGTTCAGTGAGGGTGAATATTGTGAGAGGAGAATTGGAAGAATTCGCCAATATGAGAATTAGAGACATATATCCTATTAATATAAGTCCACATAGCTAAGAAACAATGGTAAACACTGAAAAAAGCCATTTATAAGATAGTTCCCCTTTAAGCACATGTATAGTCAGTCAATTGGTCCTGTTGTTCAGCCTCACAATGCTATTTGATAGTAAATGTGTTTATATGTCCCACCCTCTGGCCTCTGAAGTTGCTAATTTCTTTTTAATTTGGGCCTCACAGGGTTAACCTCTAAAGCCCGAGATATACAGTACAAGTGTATATTTTCAGCATTATGTTTGTTTACCAATTATTTTAACTGTTATTAGTGAAATATAAGATTATAGAAATCTCAGGGCATTGAGTCGGAAACCGGCGCATATTGACAGGAGGAAGTGGCACAGCCAAAAGTGAGTGTAGTCTTTTGAAGGAAGAGACTCAGGGCTTTCAAATTTCGAAAAACTACCCTACCCAGCTCACACCAGCCCCTGTCAATCATCTGACTTCTGGATTTACTTTTTAATTTCTCTTATTTTTTGGGATTATCTCCCACAAACCTGAACGTTATTGCCATAAAACAGAACGCAGTTAGTTGCTCTACCTTTCTGTGAACGTCTTGCAAAAAACGGTGTTGCAATATGATGAAGAATGGTGGAGAAATTTACATTATAAAAAAGATGGCAGAATTCAGTACTGTATCTACAAAACCTTCTGTTTAATCATCTTCCCTTTATTCATTTGCTTAGATTTTTCAGGTCTGGTCAATTTTAGCATGGTGTTATTTACAGTCAAAGATATATATTTTTTTTAAATAGAATTGATATTCTCCTTTGGTTCATTACAATTTACTCAAGCCTACAGATACAGCTGTGAAAAGTCCTGGAACAGCTGTTTGCCTGCCGTTATGAAGTCGTTTTGGTGTGGTTAATGTTAACAATGACCAGCGGGGGCGCTCTCATACAGCTGGTGACAACGTGCTGGACGAGCTCCGCCCTCGGCAAAATGAGAGAGAGGCAGAGAGAGAGTGCCGTCATGAACTAGGAAGTAAATATTGCGTCTCTTCTGTCGGCAGTGGATTGCAATCGGTAAGCTCTTAATTTATATACATTACTATTGAAATGCATTTTTACTTAACTTTACAGCATTATTCAAACGTGATAGGAAGTTATGAGTCATCAGCCGTTTATATATGCAGTCCGTTTTGCCTACAGATTATACATGGCAAATGCCGCAGCCAGCCAGCTCACATACAGTAGAGTAACGTTACGTAACTTTCTCAGATTTACGACTTATTCTAGTCTAAAGAAACCTATATATTACTATTTGTTAATCAGAGCGTTATTTGGTTATAACACCGTGTGTGCGTCGTGTGTGTGCGTGCGTGCGCGATATATGTTACTATTGATTAATGCGTTTGTTAATATAACACTGTGTGTGCGCGCTTGATAAAACAAAGCATACTGTATTACTGTGTGTTTATATTGTGAGCAAGTCAAGCAAGTGTAATTGAACACAATACATGCTGACATCATGACATGCATCTTGCTGTTTGTCATTCTATTGCTAATGCCAGGTAATGTGAATTAATGTCACAAAACGAATCCCTTGGATAGGATAAAACAAAGCATCTACTGTATTACTGTGTGTTTATATTGTGAGCAAGTCAAGCAAGTGTAATTGAACACAATACATGCCTTTTTGAAATCAACCAAGATAATGGAGAAATATCAGTCAAGTCCGAAATCGACCGTGAAACCATTGGCAACGGAAGTTTTGTTGAGGTTGTTGTGATTGTTAAGGTACATGTCTCTTTTATTTATTTATTTCCAATAATAATGATTTAAATTACTACTACTAGTCTTAGCAGTAGCAGTTGTCATAGTAGTAGTAGTAGTAGTAGTAGTAGTAGCAGTAGTAGTGTAGCAGTTGTAGTAGTAGTAATAGTAGTACTAGTATTAAATATGAGCCTAGCAGTAAAGTTATCAATTATCTCCTCTCCTCTCCTCTCCTCTCCTCTCCTCTCCTCTCCTCTCCTCTCCTCTCTTCTCTTCTCTTCTAGGCTACTGAGGCTAATCTGAACATCCATGGGGTGTATGCCTTCACCACTGCAGAGGTACAGATCAGAATTCTCGACATAAACGACAACAAACCCGAATTCTACAGGTGCGAAGATACATGTGTCCCGCACGCAGGACACCTTCACAGGAGAGATTATTGAGCACTCATCAGGATCCATCCCCCTCGACATCACTGTCAGAGATGCGGACCAGGTCACAGGATTTTTTTTTCTTTTTTTTTTTTTTATTCTTTAAAAAGATAAACAAAAACAGAGATATTGAAAAGAAAAAAACAGTCTCTAATTTGATGTTTATTAGATTAGATTAGATTAAAATGTATTGTCATTATACAGCACAAGTACAGTACAACAAAAAGAAGTTTGGCATCTAACCAGAGTGTACCAGACTGTAACAGTTAAGTGCAATAATAATATACAATGTACAAGTAATTAAATGTGATATATATAACAAGCTACTGGTAATATATGCAACATGTATTTACAGTATAATTATATAAAGTGATACAGGTAATGTACTAAGATAAGAGAGGATATTCCTTTATTGATCCGCTTGGGGAAATGCGGGCATCATACAGTAGTAGCATGGGGGGGGGGGGGGTACATGGGAGAGGGGCATGGTAATAGTATAATACATTAATATAGGCAATACAACTATTGTAATGATACAAATAAGCAGTGTAAACAATATAATTAACTCTGAATATAAGAATATGGTGGTAAGCCATGCTGGCCAGTGGTATAACTATTGAGAGTAGGTATGGGATATATACAGATATTGATATAATATATACTGTACATATTATTAAATTTTATTATACAGGTATGTGAATAGGGAGGGATATATGCAGACATATCCAACAATTATAGATACATATATATACAGTATATACTGTATAATATAATTATTATCACTGTTTCAAAACACTTCAATGAAAAAAGCAGAGACCATGTTGTCCTGTTGTACTGTCCAACTGTATGACACATAACAAGACCTGAGTGGTTACTTGTGATTAAGTATGAATCATTATGTTTATTGTGCAGGGAGGACAAATCAAGCTAACCCTGGCTGGAGACGTCAAGGATGTGTTCGCCGTAGTTCCTGTGTTTACCGTTGCAGAAAGCGCAACTCAAGTTCAACTCATGGTCCAAAAACCCTTGGAGCTGGATTTTGAAAAGAAAGAATTTATGGTTGTGCAGGTAAGGAGATGGAAAATGTAAGAATTGAAATATCAAAGTTGCTTTATGTAGAGTAATCATTAAAACATCACTACTTCATACAGTATGCTGTTCGGTTGGTACTGTGTACAGTCAGTACATCACTACTTCATATGTTCTGTTGGTACTGTGTACAGTCAGTACATCACTACTTCATATGTTCTGGTGGTACTGTGTACAGTCAGTACATCACTACTTCATACAGTATGTTGTTCTGTTGGTACTGTGTACAGTCAGTACATCACTACTTCATACAGTATGTTGTTCCGTTGGTACTGTGTACAGTCAGTACATCACTACTTCAGTGTTGTAGTCGAGTCACTAAATATCGAGTCTGAGTCGAGTGTCGAGTCCCCAGTGTTTGAGTCAGAGTCCAAGTCCAAGTCACCAAAGAAGAGCCCAAGTCGAGTCCCCATTACCCGAGTCCGAGTCCAAGTCATCAAGGTTGAGTCCACTCCATTCTGGCAGTCGAAGAGCTGACATACAAATAAAAAAAGGTCTACATTATACATAAATGACACAGCGTTCACCATTTAAAATGGAGTTTATTTACTTTGTGACACAATAGCCACAATAAATAGACACAATAAAGAAATCTAACCCTAACTAACCTTACTGTCATGCACTTGTCCTAATAAACTAACCTACACTGTAGCACTCAACACTTTGATGAACATTGTTACTCAGCTGATAGAGTTGTACCCTTCCTGATGACTTGTCGTACAGAACTTGTAAGTCGCTTTGGATAAAAGCGTCAGCTAAATGACTAAATGTAAATGTAAATAGCCAAACAAATGCACTAGCCATCAATATCTTATTACAAATGATTAGGGCCTATTACCAAAAAATAACTAAATAAATAACAAAATAAAAACTAAAATAAATGTATCAATTCACAAGTCCTTGTCTGCACCTTCCGAGTCCGAATGCAGTCAATGCTCGAGTCCATGTCCAAGTCTGAGTCCTCAGTGCACAAGTCCAAGTCGAGTCACAAGTCCTGAAAATTCTAATCTATTTCTTTTTTCTTTCGCTGCAGCTCCCACTGTTGCAGCGACCACAGACCAACCCAACAACATCCCTGCCTGTATCCTCTCACTGTACCAAGACCATCCCCATGCCCCTCTCTCCAGACATAGGCATACCAACACCACAGCACATCCAGAGCTTTGATCTTGAGGAAGCAAGACAACTACAACTGCAAATGACGGGACAGGCTGCATGTCCACTGTGGCACAAGGAGCGAGAGGGCAGGCTGACTGCATCAGAATTTGGCAAGATACTAAAGAGAGAGAATTTCAGATGCCTTCATACAGTCCACATATTACCCCAAGCCCTTCACTGCTACAGGCTCAGCTGAAGGAGAAGGAGGAGGAGAACAGACAGGCAGCCCGAGACCCAGTCTTGCAGGAGGGTTAAGGGGGTTAAGCGTCTTGCTCAAGGACACTTACATTGGAATGCGATGGCTGCAACCCCCACACCATTGAAATGCTAATTGTCCACCACCTAGTATTTATCGTTGCCATTTGAGAGTTCACACTCTACCATAGCAGTCATCAAAAAGGATCATGGATCATCTTTAGACAAATAAATTGATACTAATAATAGATTACTTTGAACCTTGCACCTTATTAAACCTTGTCTAAAGATTAGATTAGATTAAAATGTATTGTCATTATACAGCACAAGTAGGTCCATGCAGGAGCAGCAGCAGGCCACCACCCAACTCTTCCTGCAGATGATGGGGACTTTTGCAAGAGCCATATTGCCTCAATCTCAGACCCCGCCGGCACCACAGTGGATGCCCACAGCTCAAATGATGCCCCCACGTGCCTGGCCCAAGACATTGCCTCCAACTAACCATGCCACATCAGTTTGTAGAGGCTTTTGGCAATCGTGTTGCGGTTATTCTGGACTGCTTTGAAATTGGCACTGAGACCATCAAATCTGAAAGCGCAGGCACAGACATATTCCCACTACAAGCAAAAGCACACTGTTAAGTACCTGATTGGCATTACACCACAGGGGTCTATCTCTTTCATTTCCAAAGGGTGGGGAGGGCGTGTAAGTGACAAGCATCTGACCGAGAACAGTGGTCTCCTCAATAAACTGTTGCCTGGAGACTTGGTTTTAGCAGACCGTGGATTTGACATTGGGGACCATGTTTCATTAATGTGTGCATCGGTGAAAATCCCTGGATTCACAAGCGGACGTGCCCAGATGGATCCAAAATCTGTAGAAGAGACACAGCAAATAGCTCACCTCAGGGTCCATGTTGAAAGAGTGATCGGTTTGGTACGCAATAAGTATCGCATGCTACATAATACCATACCAGTCCAACTGCTGGTTCCATTTGAAGGCGAGGACTTTTCTTTCATTGACAAGATTGTGACTGTGTGCTGTGCCTTAACGAATATGTGCCACAGTGTTGTTATGAAACCACCAGACCATGCGTTACCAGATAGTGAGGGAGAGACGGAGTTATCTGTTATCTGTTATGCTAAAGCTAAAATGGAAAATCAAGGCCTCTTAGTTTTACTGATGTGGATTATTTAAATTCAGTTTGTCATGTTTTCATTGTTATTTGAACAATGTTATGTCCTGTAAATACTAGGGCTGTCAAAAGTGAATGCTTTAACTGTATTTCACAGGAGAGAAACTGTATTCATTGAAAGCTATTAAAATTGCCTTTGAATCTAAATATACTTTCTGTGTTTTTACATTAATTCCATGATTTCTAAAAAAAAATATTTCAAACCATTCCAATTATTAACACCTTTACTGCTGTAGCATACGATTGGTAAAACAGTAACATATGGTAAACATTGGTACAACATTGCTAGAACAGATGTAATATAGCATTGTATATTAGTATACTGCATAGTATATTGACAAAAATAAAGAATTAAGACTCGCACAGGTTTGTTTTTCTTCTATCTATCTATCTATCTATCTATGAGCCGTACTGTATTGTACCCATTCTGCAATCTGTTAAATAAAGTTTTAGCTCTAATTAAGAATGACAGTGACCATAGCTGACTATTATTTGGAAATCCAGAGGTTTTAAAAACTGGTGCGACAATAACTGTCTGGTTTTAAATGTTAAGAAGACTGGGGAGATGGTGTTTGACCCCAGAGGTGTTGGGGACCACAGGCCTGTGGTCATCCACACACAGTCCATCTCACAGGTCTCTTCATATAAATATCTTGGGATTTTTGTCGATAACACACTAACCTGGAACACCCATGTAGATAGGATTTTATAGTATGTCTGCACTTTATGTGCTCATTTCATCATTCATCAGTTTTGTGTCAGTCTTGTTTATCTGATCTTATTTCTGAAGATGCATTTCCATTGGCTAATGGTCGAGATATAAGTCACTTGTTACTTGATATTACTGTAAATCATTTGACATCTATTGCTGACTGTTCATACATTTGTTACAATAAAGATGCAAATAATTGTTATCTCTTGTCCAATCAGAATATTTTTTTTATTACAAAACATTGAGATATCAAACAGAAAAATTGTCTTGTTTACATCAGGTTCACAGGTTGGGTAGGAAGAGTGGGTGGGGGACACTGTACAACTGAACAAGCAAAACTGTACATTGGAATATTGACTCCCTCCCAGCAGAACTCTGCACCGCCCCAACTCTGGACTAATTTAAAAAACTGCTCAAAACCCACCTCTTCAACTTGGCCTTCAACCCCTAACTTTCTCACTTTATATGTATATGTTGTGTCTGTCCACTATGTTTGTTAATTTGTCATCTCCCCCCCCCCCCCTATGTAAAGCGACCTTGGGTCCTCTGAAAGGCGCTATATAAAACGAAGTTATTATTATTATACTTGGTCATTTACTGTACATTGGGGGGGGGGGGGGGGGGTTGTGTTAGGACATTTACAGGGGCCAGTTTAGAATTGCAGTCTCCCGTAGGTGTTTTTTGAGAGTGTTTTTGAAAGTGGGAAGTATTTTGACATGTACATGGGTACTTTGGTCGTGTAGTGTATCTTGTAGACCAGGCCCATTGCAAGTTGTGTCTACTCTAAGCCATCCTAGGTTGTCAAAGTGGGCAGGGGTGAGGTGGGTTCTAGGAGTAAGGTCAAGCAGTAGTCTGACCAGATTGTTTTGAGATGTTTGTAATTTTGTTTTTGTTTCTGACACAGGTTCCCCTCAACTACAGTATAGACTGTTAATAGATGACGGGACCTAAGATGGGTTTACACACTGTACCAGGAGAACTGTAGACCAGGAGTTGTGTTACAAGAGAAGTGATTCAAAACTAAAACTTTGTTTGTAATGACAGCTTCAAGGATGCTTTCTGTATGATCACCCGTATGATCACCCCCCCCCCCCCCCCCCTCCTCCAATGTACAGTTTCTACGCCAAATGTATATACACTCTTTTTCTGGACACTTTTGTATCACAAACAGTACTGTATTTGCAAATCTGATATGTCATAAATGTATAGATGTAGCAGTACTGTCTATCTGTATGTCATGTATGTCATATATGTTATGATGAATTGAAAATGGGGGACCCTGATGTAAACAAGACGAAAGTCTTTCTCTGGTCTGCATCCCCTTAACAATTGTATGTATTGAGCTGTACTGTACTGTACCCATTCTGCAATCTGTTAATAAACTTTTCAATCAATCAATCAATTATTGATTATTTTTTTTATATCACGTTAACAATCAAATGGCTAGCAAGCTCACCTGTGACATACTGTACAGTGCAAAATACAAGAGTACAATCTTAGTCAACTTTTATGAAAACAATACACAAGTTGGAACAGTTTGAACGTTTTATTTTTACTTTCGTCTTGTTTACATCAGGGTCCCCCATTTTCAATTCATAATGACATACATGACATACAGGTAGACAGTACTGCTAGTGTACATCTATACATTTATGACATATCAGTTTTGCAAATACAGTACTGTTTGTGATACAAAGTAGTAGTAGATAGTAGACATAGCAGCATAGTGTAGGTAGTAGTAAATAAAACGATATGCAAAGGAACGTGACGCGTCGCTACTGTAACTCCGCCATCACAACCATTGAACTATTATAACTCTGTTACACCTATACACGGCTGGCCCATAGTAGGTAGTAATAGATAGTAATACATACTGTACTGTAGTCAGAAATAAGACGTTACCAAAATAATAACGTTTAGGCAAATCACAGACGCGGATACACAGTGTTGAATGAGGAAGTCAATAATCAATAGACCGCCGCCGCGCCGGGCGACTTTGCGCCTCCTGGCGGCATAAAACAGAACAGCAGCCTGGGTTCCCAATTAATTAAAACGACGTGATATAACCGTGCGCGCGTCGCGGCAAAGCGCCCAGGAATACTAAAAGCTTCATCTGTAGTAACAGACACACTATTTCTGACACTGATCCATATATGTCCCTAGATTCAGATACCAAGAACATGCAAATGGACCATTTAAAAAAAAATTGTAAATGTTTATTCTACGTCCTTATGGAATGAGTGACATAAAAAAAAAAAAAGTAAAAAAGTAAAATTTTTTTTTTTTTTTTTATGGATGGAAGAGCCGCACATTGACGGGCAAAGAGCCGCATGCGGCTCGCGAGCCGCGGGTTGGCCACCCCTGCCCTAGTTATATGAATACTGGCTGAGCGTCTCGCTCTAGCCATATTGAAATATCATCTTCGTGCACCTATTGTGCACGTGACAAAGCTGACACATGCATGTGACCTTGCCCGCTCCCGTGTTTCCCTACAAAACACAGGGTGTGGTCACGCTCACGCCCTTCCAAGTCTGAATTTCATGCGTGAAAAACATCCAAGGGTCCTCAGGGCGCTGAAGAGCGAGACGCTCATCCAGTATTCATATAACTAGGCTTATAGGATAACCTTCGTTATATATCATCTGGCATCGCATCTTGCTCTAGCCATATTGAGATCAAAAGGGGTAGAGCGGACACGTAGCCACGTCAAATGCACCGCTGAGGGCCCATAAGCCCCTGAACAGGGAGAAGGGGAGTCCCGTCCACCCGCCCCGTCCTAACGAGGGGGGGGAGGCAGTCAACTCCGACCAATGTGCGAAAAAAGGGACCAGCCACCCTAGAACGCACAGCGCAAGTGGGACAGCGTGTGAACAGAGCACTTCACGGTCCACACCCACACACTCCTGCTAGCCCACCTGGTGGCGGGATGCAGGAGAGGTCCCGGCACTCAGGACTGCCTGGGAGACAGAGCCCCCAGTCATGTCCATGAGGTAAAACCTAACAAAAGGACCCATGGAGGACCAGGAGGCCGCAGCGCAGATGTCCTCCACTGAGGCCCCCCCAAGCAGGGCAGCGGAGGCTGCCACTTCATGAGTGGAATGTGTCCTGACGCCCGTGGGGGGAACCTGTCCGGCCAAAGTGTAGCAGAGGGCAATGCCCTCGCATAACCAATGTGACAGGCGTTGCTTGGACAGCGCCTTACCCGCGTGGGAGCCACCGTAACAAACAAACAGTTGATCGGTAGCCCTGAGGTCCTGCGTGTGGCTAAGGTACACCATCAGTGCACGGACAGGACACAACTGGTGAAGGCTCGCCAGGAACGTCTGGAGCAAAATATCCCTGGAGCGATAAGAGCTCCGGATATTCTTTGGCACAAAGGCCGGATTAGGCCTCAGAGTCGCGCTGTTATCAGCCTGAATAGACAGGCACTTGGGCCGCACCGAGAGAGCACACAGCTCACCCACGCGTTTAGCAGAGGTGATGGCCAGAAGGAACGTAGTCTTGATAGTGGTAGGAGCGTGCGCATTCTGGATGGTGTTAACCACAGTAGAGTTAACCCTTTATCTGCCAGAGCTTATATCCATCCTTGTAGCCTCTCTGCCAGCACTATTTGTCTATGGAGATGTTCACCTTCTTTGCAGGGCTATAACTTTTTAAATTGTATTGCTAAATTGACATTACTATGGCCCATTCAACATCAATTATCTATCATTCAGGATGTAGGAACGTTTTACTTTTTCATTCACACATTCATACTAAAATACCGTCCAGAGTATAAATATGTTTTTATCGTTTTCTGCTGTATTTCATAGAACGTGAGATATAGCCATAAATGCATATATTAGATGATCAAATGCAGTTTGATACCGATCAACGTTATATAAAAAATTTCACATGTACATGATCCTAAACGTCATGACTGGTCATCTGCTGGTGACCGGAGGGGGGGGGGGGGGGGGTTGTTTATAATGCAATGACTGACGTTAAATGATTCATGTAGTATGGGTGATATATAGATCAGAGCAGTTTGTATGGATAATAATAATCAAAAATGCTGAAACTCACGGCAGCTTCCTCGTAGCGATGGGGGATGATACTGGAGCAAAAAGATCGCTATTATGGGATGTTGATCTAGGTGATCCAGTTCCGGTTTGTATAATACTAATATACGTCCAATCATGTTGTTTATTGAGTTATAGCAACGGATCGATATGCACGGTGTCTGGATAGAGTCCCGCGAGCGATAGCGAGTGGCCGGACGGAATAGGGTGCGGACCAAGCATTTCCGGCCACTTCAGGTTTTGGCAACTCGCCGATCGGCCACCAGGTGGCGGTATTGAAGCGTTGGAGAGTTGAGCGGAGATCTACAGTACCAGCCAAGACTCCGTGGGTGAAATGTGAATACCGTGACAGAAATTTGAAATATTGATCTCAAAGATGCTGTAAAACGTCATTGGCAGATTACGCATGCCGAGGAATGACGTGGTAACACGTCATTGGCGGGAGATGGGTTAAGACGCATCCCCTCCAAATTCACCCTTTCAGCAGCCAAGCCATTAGAGGCTGCCCCAGAACAGGAGGCAGACACAGTGTGCCGTGTGCCTGAGAGAGGGCCCGCGGCGACCACGGAACAGGCCACGGCGGGGCCACCAAGAGTTGAATCAGGGCTGGGAACGACACAGCTGTGCCCCAGTCCGGCGCGACCAGGATCAAAGTCCTGCGCTCCTGACGTACCCGCTCCAACAGCTGAGCTATCAGGTGTATGGGGGGTAACGCATACAGAATCCCGGGCGGCCACGGGTACATCGAGAAGGCATCCACTCCCAGAGAGGGGTTGTCCTTCCGACTGACCGAGAACCACAGGGGGCACTGGTAGGACTGACTGCTTGCAAACAGGTCCACCGCGGCCTCCCGAATCGGTTCCAGACCTGTCTGACTATGTCTGGACGTAGTCCCCACTCGTCTGGGTGGGGACCGCCCTGTGACATCAAGTCTGCACCCACATTCTCCCTGCCGGGGATGTGGAGAGCCCTCAGGCTGCACAGATTGTGAGACGCCCATAGCCAGAGTTTGACCGCCGCCACCATACTCCTCCCTGTCTGTTGATATACGACGCTGACGCCGTGCTGTCCGTCCTGATCAGAACATGCTCGCCCACCATATGATGGCCGAGCTGTTTGAGGACTAGAAGCACTGCCTTCAATTCCAACACATTGATATGTAGTGCAGACTGGGCAAGCCAGCTGCCCTCTACTGCGTCGGTCCGACACGTCCCCCCCCATCCTGTGAGGGAGGCGTCGGTGAAGACTGTGACGTGTGATAGCCTGCTGCTCATGGGGACCCCGCTGGTGAGGGCCCCAGGCCCCCCCCAGTGGGCGAGGTCCCCCAGTACTGACGTGGGGACCTTCAGCCGCTTCCACTTGCCTCTCACAGGGTCTATTTTCATACTGAAAAACCACCTCTGTATCCTCCTCATGAAGAGGAGGCCAAGTGGGACCACAGAGTGAGCAGACGCCATCATACCGAGCAGGCGCATCACGGACAGCGCCGTAACCGTCCTGCCAGGACGGAACCTCCCGAGCGTGCCGAGAATATCCTCTCGCCGCCGCTCTGAGAGGGTTGCCCTCATAGAACTTGAGCTTAGAATTAAGCCCAAGTACTCCACCTGTTGACTGGGAAGAGGAGTACTCTTCTCCCAGTTCACAGCAAAACCCAGGCTGGTGAGGTGTTCTACCACCTGCCTGGTATGAGACTTGGCGATCTCCTCTGACCGGCTGAGGACCAGAATGTCATCTAGGTAGAATACAATTTGTATTCCCTGACGACGCAGAGGTCCCAGCGCAGTCTCCACGCACTTGGTGAAGGTGCGAGGAGCCAGAGAGTAGCCGAACGGCAGCCTCTGGTACTCGTACGCTATTCCCTGAAACAGGAAGCGTAGGTATTTCCTGTGAGGAGGGAAGATCGGGATGTGAAAATACGCATCCTTCAGGTCTATGGAGGTGAACCAGTCTCCCACTCTGACAGTGCATAACAGGTGTTTGACGGTCAACATTCTGAACCTTCTCGCCACAATCAACCGATTGAACGTGGACATGTCCAGTATGGGTCTGACACCGCCCGTTTTCTTGGGCACCAGAAAATATCGGGAGTAAACGCTACTCATCGCGTCCTCCCATGGGACCACAAAGATGGCCTGCTTCGCTAACAGAGATCGGATCTTGTCGGCCAGGGCTGTCACTGCCGTGGACTCTGACAATAGAGTCTGTATCAAACCCAAAAACGGAGGGTGGGGGTGTGCAAACTGTAACACAAGCCACGCTCTCAGCGTTCTCTCCATCCACACCGACATATGGCACTTCTGTAGCCATATGTGGTAAAAATCGCAAAGCGCCCTCGCTGCCAACTGGCGCTGGCCGGCTAAGAATCGTAGATAGGTGGCCCGGTCCCTCCCGCTGTGCATTGCAAACCCTGGTTTCGCCAACCGCGCAAGCAAGGTATCTCGCGGAGTCGGGATTTCGCACCCTGACTCTACCAACGAGGCAATTGCACCCAAGGGAGGACCCCGACAGAAAGGAGCGGTCTGAAATGGGGGGAACGACAGTCAACACTCATGGTGAATGATGTAGTTCCCCCGCTGAGCATTGTCCCGTTTTTGCAAAGCGATTAACTTGCTGGGGATGGCCTGCTCTACGGCTGGACATGCATGGTGTGTGGTCCTCACGCTGTCTAGGGTGAGAGTCCCCTACACACCGTAGCCCTGTAGTGATATTACTATCACCCAAATTACGCGTGCCTGACTCACTACTAGGATTGGTAGTCCGGACGGGGAAGGCACCAGGGTAATACCCGGCCTGGCGAGGGCGGGGCTGGGGGAACCCGCGCTGTGACCTCCTGGGCGTAGGGTTCCCACTCTGACAAAAAAAATTAGATACAGGGAAACCTGCTCCATCGTCACATACAACACCAGGCTCACCAAACGCACACGCTGGACGTGTGGTGCGGGAGCCTCCTGACAGTACAACATTCTCATAGACAGACCCAGGCCTAGCTAGCAGCTGGGTGTCAGCCCCTGTCTTCATGAGAAGCGATATGGCGGGCCGCTTACGGTTCACTGGAAGAACGCGGCCCGCAGCCAGAGGGGACAAAACAGAGCCCTGAGTCCTGTAGTGTAGCGGGGGGGAATGAACGAAGAGCGTGCTAGACACAGCTAGATGGCGACGGTTACTCCTCGCGGAGGCGCGCCCATCTAATTCAGCCGATCCCTCGGCCGCCGAGGTCTGTCGGCACCGTGAGAGCCTGTCTCTTTGTTTCCAGGTTATCTCGGGCAGGGGACACATGGCCACCGGTCGGGGGTCTCGCAGCAGCCGCTGGCGAGACCGTGCTCTCACCTCTGGCTGTGAGGTGTGGGGCGGCGTGGGGTCCCGGACTGGTTAAAGGCAGCCCGCGCCTCCGCTGACAAACCAAAAAGTCCATCCACGGAGAGGGGGGCCCTGAGGAGAAGAATTCTCCTCTCCTCCTCCAGGGGAGACTGCTCTAACCACAGATGTCTGTGAATAAGAGTTGACAGCATCCTCACCCTCCCTGCGGTTATAGCTTGCTGGGTCAAAACCTGAATAACCTCAAAACCCTGAGCGAGGGTCTTGACGTTGGCCATCCCTAAGACCCCATCGCCCGACACCATTTTTGACAGAAAAGCAGCCAATTGAGCAATGTTAGTTGCTGCTAAATTCTGCACTGTGGCGATATAAGCCTCAGTAGCCCATCCAGCCACCTGCCGGGCCGACTCGCCCCTTGGCGGCGGTTTCCGGGCGGGATACCGCTCTACCATGTCTGGGCAGAGGACCGAAGCCACCTGCTTCTCTAAGCATGGCACACCTGTCCTGAGCCCCGCCATCAGGCCGTCCACCTGTGTAAAGGGTAGATAAGCCTCGGCTAAACCCTTAACATTAGACACCGTTTGACCTTCAGTGATGTAATGGTTAAGCGGGGGGAAAACCGGACACAGTCCTGGCATTCCCCCGACACACGGGAGCGGCGTCCCGAAAGCAATAGAATTAGCAGTAGCTGCGCGCGCCATGATATTTGGAAAAACATTTAACAACGTTTCATGTTGATCACATTCACCCAAATACACAGCCCTCCGCGCTATCACACCGCCCGGTCATCTCACGGGACAACGAGCGGTAGTGAAAACACTAGTACTAGGAATTGCCATTGCCGGCCCTACCCGTGCGCGGTTCGGCTTGACCGCCGAACGCTGCGCGAAGTCCATCGGTCTACTGTCATAGAACTGCGAGGAAAGTCCGGTATAGGGCCGTTGTTCCGTCTGGACCCGCCGAAGAGGATCCAGGGGCTGGAGAAACTTTGGAGTCCAACATTCTCCAATTTCTCCCTTCGCTTCATATTAACACTTATTAACATTAAGTGTTTTGTAGGGAAACATGGGAGCGGGCGTGGTCAGTCACATACAAGTGACGTGCATGTGTCAGCTTTTTCACATGCACAATAGGTGCACGAAGATGATATCTCAATATGGCTAGAGCGAGACGCGATGCCAGATGATATATAACATCCTTCCTCTGATATATGTTTTGATCCAGTTCAACATGCAGCCAGAGAAACCAATACGCTTTTCAAGTCGATTCATTAGGATGTTGTGATCAATAGTATCAAAAGCTGCACTGAGATCTAATAGGATATGGATGGAGATTTTATTTGTATCAGAGTTGAGTCCAAGGTCACTAATTACCGTGAGTGCAGTTTCCGTACTGTGGTATCTTCTGAAACCTGACTGAAAGACTTCTAAGATGTTGTTTTCTTTAAGATAGGAATTTATTGGGCGGTTAGGTGGCCGAGCGGAGATTGCGTTCGTCACCAACCCCGGAGCTGTGAGCTGGATTCGCCTGTTCGAATCCAGCTCACAGCTCCGGGGTTGTCACCAGCTTGGCTGGCCGTCTGCACTAATACAATTGGCTGTATTAGAGGGTGGGAGAAGCTGGCGGGGTGGGTCCGGGTCGTTGTAAACAGCGACTCCTACAGTTCGGTCGGGGCGCCTGCTAAGCGCGGATAGGACTTGAGGGGGATAGTGTGATCCTCCCACACGCTACGCCCTCTCAGGGAGGATCCGCGCTGCCAGGTGAAAAGAAGCGGTGATTGGCTGGACGTGTGTCGGAGGAAGCACGTGGTAGCCTCCACTCTCCCAGATGATCTGACTGTGGGGGGTAAGTGCGCAGCGACCAGGAAGGGACTGGGAATTGGCATACGACTAACATTGGGATGGGAGAAAATCGGAGGAAAAATGGAGGGAAAAAAAAAGATCAATTAAAAAAATAAAAAAAGATAGGAATTTATTTGGACTGAGACAATAATTCTTTCCAATATTTTACTGATAAATGGTATATTTGATATTGGTCTGTGGTTTGCTACTGTGTTGTTATCCAATTTAGGTTTCTTTAATAGAGGCTTTACAACAGCTGTTTTAAAGGCATCTGGGAAGACAGCAGTTTTAAGGGATGTGTTTATAATGTCCAGGACCGGACTGGAGACACTATCAAACACTCGCTTAAAGAATTGTGTGGCGATAGGATCTGAGGTTGTGGAGTTTGCTTCTGAGACAGTTTTACACAGTTTGCTTAGTGTGATGCATGTTACTCATGGTTACATTGCATACTCTACTGAGATCGGTTTCATCTCCACCTCCACTAGTATTGATACTAGCTCTGATTTAAGTTATTTTTGTTCTAAAAAAAACAGAGCAAATTCCTCACATTTAGCTGATGAGGAGGGTGGGGGGCAGAGACAGTGTTTAGCAGCTAATCGATAGAAGATAGGAGAAAAGGACTCTGGAATTTCCGAAATTTTCTGTGATAATATTGGGGAAATAATCTTTCCTTGCTAGTCGGATGGTTCTGTTATAGGCAGTTAAAGCATCTTTGTAGATATCACAGGAGATAGTGGTTTCTGTTTTCCTCCATTTTCTCTCTGCTGCACGACATTTCATTTTTTTTTCTTTGACACCATTATAGTTCAACCAGGGGGAGGCTCTCGTTGTCGACTTCTTTTTAGTTTTTAGTGGGGTGACAGAATTTAATACAGATGATAGTGCATCATTGAGATGTTCTACCATTTCATTTAGAGAGCTGTCATGACTGTGTGGTTCATATAGTCTGATAAGATCAGTGAACTTTGATTCAGCTTTGTCATTAAGGAGACTCTTTTGAACTATGACTTCTTTTTTAGTTTTAGTAAGGGTTATCTAAGCATCAAAGAATAAACAGTGATGGTCGGAGAGAGGTAGCTCAGTTATTGAGATATTATTGATGTTTAGCCCAGTTGTTATCACTAAGTCTAATGTATTACCATGTCGGGGAGTTGCATTTATTTGCTGTGTTAGATCAAAGTTATCCAGTAGATTTGCAAGCTCTATAGCTTTGGAGTCTGCTTTTTAATTTATATGAATATTCAGGTCTCCGTTTAGGATCACCTTATCGTATCTGGTAACACATAGTGAGATCAGTTCAGAGAACTCTTGTATAAATAATGGTGAGTGTCTAGGTGGGCGATATATTGTGACAATTATGGTTGATTCAGTTTTGAGTTCAATGGCTATATTCCATTGACATGAACTCACCTAGTTCTGCGATTCTAAACAAAAACATTTTGGGGGGGAAATGGCTGAAACCCCTCCTCAGACAAATGCCTTTTCCTTTAAAAAAGTGACAGAGGAGTCAGTGCTTAAAAAGCTTCTGGAGCTCAACCCTACTAAAGCTACAGGGGTAAACAACATGCCCGCTAGGTTCCTTAGGGATGCAGCTCAGGTTATTTCCCCCAGTATAACACATATTGTGCATCTTTCCATAGAATCTGGAAGGTTTTCCAAGTGAGCTTAAGCTGGCCAGAGTAATACAAGTCAAGTCAAGTCAAGAGTTTTATTTGTCACGGCATACAAGCATACAGTGAAATGCGGGGGGTCTTGCCCGCAACGATTGTGCAATAGTACAATAATGCAGTAATACAATAATACAATAATAAGAATCCAATAGGATGAGAATAGACATTTGTGCAATAATACAAGTAGTAAGAATACAACATAACAGGTATATGTACATGAAGTTTACAAAAAGCATGGTAAGACATGCTAAGGTCCTGCGATAGTGCAATACACTGTTAGCTACGGTTGAGGCACTGGGTCTTATGTACACTACTATACAATACTATACTATACAATCTACAGTTATACTATGTGTCCTTATGCTAGCTTGCTATATCCATCTGTTTACTATACAAGAACCACTCCCGTTCTTGTTTTTAAAGGGGAACTATTTTACTATTTCTTTCACTATTTGGGCACTTTTACACAATCCCTGTGAGTCTATGGAACACCTCTGTAATTTTTTATTTTATTTTATTCATTGTTTTGTATTTCTAATCAAGTCCTCAAAAACAGCATTTTTCTACCTCAAGATCTTAAGCCGTTTTGAGCCTGGGCTCCAACCACGGTGGGAACTGTGTGGAGTGTGTGTGAGTCTCAGCTGATTATCATGCAGCTGAGTCTCTCTGACATCACAAATCAGCACATTTTCAGATGACTCAGTTCAGTGAGGGTGAATATTGTGAGAGGAGAATTGGAAGAATGTGCCAATATGAGAATTAGAGACATAGATCATATTAATATAAGTCCATATAGCTAGGAAACAATGCTAAACACTGAAAAAGGCCATTTATAAGATAGTTCCCCTTTAAAGTGACCTTTCATTGTGTAAAGTGACCATGAGTGTGAGCGTGTGCAGCATGTATCTGTGTGTGTTCATGCTAAAGTGACTGCTAGTGTGTGAGCGTATACAGTGTGTGTGTTGTGTGTGTGCTCATGTGTGCTTGTGTGTGGAGAGTTCAGTGTTCAAGACTCTGATGGCCTGGGGTAAGAAGCTGAGCCGAAGTCTCTCTGTCCTAGTTGCTGGTGTTCGTAGGCGTTTGCCTGACCGCAGCAGCTTGAACAGGCTGTTGTTGGGGTGGTGAGGGTCTTTCATTATTCTGCAGGCTCTGGATTTGCACCTCTTGTTATATAAGACCTGCAGGGGTGGTAGTGCAATATAGAGCTGCCGCGGTTACCGCAATACCGCGGTATCGCTGTTACGTCACGCCCACCGCAGCGTTTAACTGAATACCGCATCAACGCTGTTTTTTATAATAATACACTCAACCAAAGCAATGCAACGGGAAAATTTTGATTGACAGTCGAATCTGCCAATTACGTCACACCGCTTGCACCCGCCTCTGCTGTTACCACCAATCGGCAAGCGCCTATTCGGTTTTTACTTCCTGGATGTTAGCCATTGATCACAACAAGGCTAATAACATTAGCTCCCCGCCGGAGTGGACTACCAGAGCTCCAGTCCACAGGAATACTAAACGAGGCATAATGATTTTACTGCAACAAATGTTATAATAAAAGCCCTTCGTTCTATACACTTGTCTGATTGAAAACTTTATTAACAGACCGCAGAATGGGTACAACTCAGCACGCTCTGAGCAAAGGAAGGAACGGAGATATGAATTGAGTAATGCTTGCCTTGCTATGGTCCGGTAAATACGCTGATGTTATTGAACGTGTAACTATATAATGTTAATGCCACAAAACGAATGCCTTTGTAATCATAAGTAGTAACGAATGCGTGCTTGCCGAATCCCAAACAATATTCATGCTGCAAAGTCATCCTCTAAAGATAGGCATTTAGACTAGAGGCAGGCTATATGCGATAAAGAGTAGACTACTAAAAAAATAAATAAAAAAATGCATTCCAATTTTTTATTTAATTTCTTTTGTGGTTATATTGCCGGCGGTATGAAATATTATGCAAATGTGTGCGGTAAGGAAAAGATCAATACCGCGGCAGCTCTAGTGCAATACCCGTAGTACGCTCAGCTGAGCGCACCACTCTCTGTAGGGCCTTCTTGTCCTGTGCCGTGCTGTTTCCATACCAGGCAGTGATGTTTCCAGTCAAGATGCTCTCTACAGCTCCGGAGTAGAAGGACTGGAGTATCTTCCCCAATACTCTGAACTTCCTTAACTGTCTCAGGTGGTAGAGGCACTGCTTCGCCTTCTTTACTACTGAGTCTACAGTATGTGTGTTGTCCATGTCAGATCCTCTGAGATGTGTACCCCCAGGTACTTGAAGCTGCTCACCCTGTCCACGGTAGCCCTGTTTATCCTCAGTGGTGTGTGTGTCCCCTGCTGTGTTCTCCTAAAATCCACGATCAGCTCCTTGGTTTTACCAATGTTCAGGAGCAGGCTGTTGTCCTGGCACCAGCGTTCCAGTACCTCAACCTCCTCCCGGCAGGCCTTTTCGTCGTTGTCAGAGATCAGCCCCACCACCACTGTGTCGTCCGCAAACTTCACTATGGAGTTGGAGCTGAACTTGGCCACACAATCATGTGTGTATAGTGAATACAGCAGGGGGCTCAGGACACAGCCCTGGGGGGGACCCAATACTCAGGGTGATGGTGTTGGAGGTCTGACCCCCCACCCTGACCGCCTGGGGCCTTTCACTCAGAAAGTCCAGTATCCAGGCGCTCAGAGCGGAGCTCAGACCCAGCTCGATCAGCTTGTCCACCAGTCTGGTGGGGACTATGGTGTTGAACGCTGAGCTATAGTCAATTAACAACAGTCTCACATAGCCCCCCTTCTGGCAGTCTAGGTGAGAGAGGGTGCTGTGCAGTACTTGGGAGACAGCATCGTCCGTGGACCTGTTTGGCCTGGGTAGGGTTGCCACCCGTCCCTTAAAATATGGAATCGTCCCGTAATTTTTAAGTAAAAGTCGCGTTCCGTATTGAACTGATACGGGACGCCCCTTGTCCCGTATTTTAAGGTTGCCAGTTTAGTGAGAGAAATGAGCCAGCCGAGCTACAAAAACAAGCACAATTTGTCAAAGTTGCGGGATATAAACAGACATGGCAACTCTGGTATGGTGGGCGTGCGCTCAGCAGCTCACCGACCAATGAGAATTTGTGCTTTCACGTTGCTAGGAAGAGTTCTGTGCCGCTGTGTCAACCCTCTGTCTGCACGCTGCGTGATTTATTTTCGAAGACGCTTTGAAAATGTCTACAGCAGACACTCCACCGCGTCCTAAAAAGACAAAACGTCTCCAGAAGTACAGACCTGAGTGGGAAGAGGAAAATCCCTGGCTTGATACTGTCAGTGGAGATGTTTACAAAGCAAATTGTAAAGTATGTAGGCGTGTGTTTTCTGTGGCACATGGTGGACTGACTGACATCAGACAGCATGCATCAGGAGAACACCATTCCCGAAATATAAGAACGCAAAGGACCCAAGCACAGGGCCCTGTTTCTTGTACCTGGTTCAACTAAGTCGATCAAGATGTCATTATCCAGCTTCAGTTAACCCGATGTTCGAAGCCGGGATTTTCCTGTTCCTCGAAGGTGGATTCAGTCTCGTTAACTCAAGCCAGACTTGCGACTCAGGCTAAATGCGCGCGGCCGCTTCAGGCGAAAAGCCAGCACGTATCGATGGCAGAGATCCTGATTCTCTAACGGCATTGATTGATTAATTGATTTAAAACTTTATTGACAGATTGCAATACGGCTCAATCGCCTCGCCGACAAGTTAAATGCGTTATCTATAGGCTAATTTTAAGTCCCTCATTACCTCAATCAATCAGATTATATTTCTTTAAACTTGCCTGCTGGATTGAATAATCAAATGAGATCTTGCTAGCGAAAATAATTAGTTAAACTTATACAGAATTACGATACGGCTCTCTTACCCATTGATTGATGTATAGTCGATCTTTAACTTATCTCCAATGTGGTCTAACGGGTTGTTGTTTTGACTATCACGCAGACGTCGGGGTTCGAGACCCTAGTCTTTTCCTTCTTTTTGCAATATAGGAATAATTCAATTTGGTGCACGTTGAGAGCTATATAAAGAATGACATCCTCAATGCATGTAGATTTATAATATTTTAACTTAAAACCAGGCTACTTTGGCGTATAATCATTAATATTATATTCAAAAAAATCATATTGGAAACACCGGATTTTGAACCCCGGTCGCTGGGTTGGCAGGCTTGAGCACTACCGCTGCACCACTGTGCCAGATGGGATAAATTCATTGTTTATACATTAATGAACGAGAGACCCGTGTTTAGAATATCCTTTGTTTTGAATGAAGTTTATCTCTTTATCCTCATTCATTAATGTGACGTCAACGGCTCATTCAATTTCTCAAATCCGTCAAACAGCGCATCTCATCAGACATCTTAATCCCAGTTACAATTAAAATAACCACATAATGTGTACATCGCACGAGCGAGCGCCACGGTATATATAACGTGCATTATTTAGGACAAAGTGAATTTAGTATCAGCATTTTGGGTTTATTTTACATTTCAAAAGCCCCCTCTGGAAGAATGGAGCACAAAAACGTAATTCAGAATGGTATAATGCAGATCGTAGACTGTGGGAATAGTTTCAGGAAACGGGCTGTCACTTCTTTGCGGGGGCGTGGCGATGGTTCAGGCTAACTTGAACTTAAACTCTGCTTTCGACCAGGCTCAAACTTTTGGATCTGTTGTCATGGTGATTTGGAAAATCCACGTACGGGGAACCGGAAAGTCCGGCTAACTCAGTTATCCAGTTAAAGTTATCCGGCTAACTCAGTTATCCAGGTACAAGGAACGGGGCCCAGGTGTCACAGTTCTTCATGACATCTCCTGAGATTGATTCGGTATGGGATATTATTAATTACATCTTATTTATCTGGTTGTGTTTTTAACTAGATGTCAGTATTTCTATTTACCTGTCCTGGCAGCCAGGAGCCTACATATTGGCTGCTGATGTTGGCATAGTCTAGGCTATTTCAGTTGACTAATATGGTTGATTGTTCATTAATGTTGAGTTTTTAAAGTCTAATAAATAAACATGTATTTAATATATATTAATCAATATAATTAAATAGTGTGCCCATTTAAACTCTTATGTTGTTATGCTCATCTGGAAAACGGAATTCTTCATAATAACAGTTAATAAATACATAAATAATATAATTCATAAATACATAAATGCAAAAATACTTAAATAAATACTTAAACATAAATAAATAGTGTTCAGACAACAATATAAAAGTCAATGTCATAGTGTTCAATTTCATTTCATTTAAATTTGATCATCCCACTCCTCCCCTCTAGGTTACTGCAGCTGAGGTGACACAGGTATACCACACGGTTAAACACAACCTCAGCTACAATAGTGCTGACTGTGCACACAAGCTCAATCAAAAGGTTCTACATGATTCCAAAATAGTAAAGAAAATGACTTTAGGAAGAACAAAGGCAGAGGCTCTGGTCAAAGACGTCCTTGCTCCAAAGGCAGTGTGTGATGTTCTCAAGGCCTTAACATCAGACAAACCCCTCCCATTCTCCATACAGACAGATGCATCAAATAAAGGGAACAGGAATATGTTTCCCCTTGCTGTCCAATACTTCACTCCAGAGTGTGGGGTCACCAACAAAATGCTAGATTTCATTGAGAATCCAGATGAGTCAGCTGCCGGGATTGTAGCTCTCCTAGAACAATCCCTTGAGAAATGTGGCTTATCATTAAATCAAGTGACAGCATTTAGTGCAGACAACACAAATGTTAATTATGGAATTCACAACTCTGTCTTCACCAACCTGAAGAAGAAACAAAAAGATCTGCTGCAAGGAAACTGCCATGCCCACATATTGCACAACACAGTGAAGCACGCTCTTGACAAGCTCACCATAGATGTGGAAAATGTTGTGCTGAAGGTCTATGGCCACTTCTCTGTATCTGCCAAACGAAGAGAATCACTCAAAGAATTTTGTGAGTTCTGTGATGTTGAGTTCCAAGAGATTCTACGACATGTCACAACCAGGTGGCTCTCTCTTAATCCAGCCATCCACAGACTAATGCAAACCTGGACTGCATTGAAGTCTTACTTCATCAGCCTGGGGGATGAGTGTCCCAAACGGCTTCAAGATTTGTTAAAGCTCAGTGAAGACTCAAATGAGGAAGATGGAGACATAGTGGAGGTTTACCTTCTCTTCTGCAATAATATCCTCTCCCTCTTTGAGGAAGTTGTAAAGAAGCTGGAGAGTAA
Source organism: Notolepis coatsorum (assembly GCF_963971535.1). Lineage (NCBI taxonomy): Eukaryota > Metazoa > Chordata > Actinopteri > Aulopiformes > Paralepididae > Notolepis > Notolepis coatsorum. The sequence goes on from NC_140172.1 coordinate 64,401,492, forward strand.
TGCAACCACCTGTGTTGAGTTATATTCCATCATGAATAACTTCAAGCAGAAACTCACACAGAGACGAGATGACCAGTTCTACGGCTACTTAACTAAAGTGAAGCTGCAGCGCCTCCTTCCACAGGAATCAGATATGGCAAGGGCAGAGTTCACTGCACCCTCTGAAGTCGACAGGGCTTTTTGGACCCGTGGGCGGAGAACAAAGGGATTTAGAATGACTCATAAATGCTCTGGAAGTCGCGCTTTTCAGAAATCTGTAAAAATAGAAAAATGACAATTTCGAGTGCTTTGACATGTACTATATATGTCTCATTACTTGCTAAACGTAATACGACTTGGAAATACGTTTAATTCTTGCTAGATGGTATGATTGTAATTATCTCCGTTTGCCAGAGAACTACAGGGCGTCACGAAACGCACATACACGCACGCGCGCACACACACAAGAGAAGCGTGTGCGCTGTGAATAGGTGTTAGACCCTGCAGAGGTGAGAGGTATCAGAGACTCGCTACCCCCCATCCAAATTCTAAACAACAGATCGGCATCGGCTTTTCATAATATGTATGAATTATCTCTTGCAATAATATCCACGGCGGGACTCGACTTTTGCAGTCGTTGTGTATGTGTGTGCACTGAGCTGCTTCGCAGAATAATGTGGTGTGTGTGTATGTGTGTGTGTGCGCTGAGACGCATTGTGGACCAGCTCTGTAACAACTTGTGTCGAGTCTGCTTCTATGTGCAACAGAAACTCCGCAGCAGCGGTTCCAATAACATGCTTTTCATCCTCGACAGTCCTGTATACCCACGTCGCGCTAAAACATTAAACTGTATGGCAGAGTGCGTGTGTGTATATGAGTTATGAATTATCTCTCGCAGTTCATTCAAGCGGACAGTGGAGTGGACTACGTGAACTACAGTATCAGCCACTGGCTGCTGTGTGACGAGTTTGGTGTTTTGGTCACCCGCGCTGTCTAAACACGGACTGCTTTAGTTGACAGCTTACGCATCGATGCGCTTTGTGAAGGAAATATGACGTCGCCTCTCTCTCTCTCTCTCTCTCTCTCTCTCTCTCTCTCTCTCTCTCTCTCTCTCTCTCTCTCTCTCTCCCTCTCTCTCTCTCCCTCTCTCTCTCTCTCTCTCCATCTCTCTCTCTCTCTCTCTTTCTCTCTCTCATTCAAATGGGCTTTATTGACATGGGAAACATACGTTTACATTGTCAAAGCCAAACAAAACAATTTGATCTTGGTGACACTTTCTGGAAATGCTCAAGACAGCACTATACACTATTTGCACAGCCATTTGAAATCTACAGTTACACATTGCTGTATTTAGTGAGGTAAATGAGTACAAGACATGTATGTTTCACAGACACACACACACACACACACATAGACACACACACATACACAGACAGACAGACACAGACACACACACAGAAACGGCAATTTCATATGTTGAGAAATGGTTCAACTTCTCAGAAGACAACTGGCTGTTCTCACTGCAACCTCTCTCTCTCTGCACCATGGCACCTTGACCTTTGATGACATTAAGAAGGTGGCTAGTAAGATCAACCTCATCCATAAAGTCAAGATGGATGAACTTTATGATGAATGCACCACAGCCAATACCATTCTGAAGAGGCTCAGAGAAGATGCTGAGGATGAATGGAAGTCCAAAGGTGTGGCCGCCAGGTGGATGGCTGTTTTTAAAGTAGCTGACCTGCCTAACATGCTGTCTATCATCAGCCACATCTTGAGCATCCCAGCATCCACTGGATATGTGGAAAGGATTTTTTTCCAGAATGACCAACAAGTGGAGTGACAGCAGGAACAGGTGCTCAGTGGAGCTCATGAGGAGTGAGCTCCTGATCACTCTCAACTTTGAGCAGTCCTGTTCAGAGTTTCACAGCACTGTTTTGAAAGACAAAGAGCTACTCAGAGCTGCAAGGAGTAACAAGAAGTACACTTGGAAAAAGAAGTAACACAGTGAGGAAGAGAGGGAAGGCTGTTGACTGTTTAACCCTGGTCTACACCAAAGAGGACATAAACACTTTATGATGGACCCATGACTTTTTGGCTAAGAGGGTTGAGGGAAGGAGGATTTCTTTGCACTTTATTTTTTATTAATCTTTTAATTTGGGTCACACAAGTGTTTCATTGTATTATTGTCCTCTTTCAGTAAAAGTGTTCCCAGGCTTTGTTTTTCCAGCACTTTATATGCATACAGTATTATGCTCAAGTTGAGGCTATAGTTCAGCCAATTTATTTAAACAATGTTAAATGCAAATAAAGCACTTTAAACTTTAAGTATGACTAAATGCTTTCTTGACTATATATTAGTAACTGTTCCAAAATGCATAGATTTCTATGTATTTTAGGGGTTTGGGGGGCTAGCTATTTTAATATAAATGTCATAGATTGTTTTATTTAGATTTCATAGATTTCTATGCATTTCAGGAGTTTGGGGGGCTGGCTCCCCAAAATAATTAAATAACATAACCCTAACCCTAAAACCGAAATAAAGTAAAAAAATAAATAGTGACAAAATCCGGCCATTTTCGCTACGCGCACGATCGATGACAGGTGTCCCTTATTTCTATTAGCCAAAGGTGGCAACCCTACCTGTATGCAAATTACATAGGATCCATATCGCAGGGGAGGGAGGCACAAATGTAATCCTTAACCAGCCTCTCAAAACATTTCATGACCACAGAGGTGAGTGCCACCGGTCTGTAGTCATTAAGACCTGTTGGGGAGGATTTCTTTGGTACCGGTATTATGGTTGACACCTTGAAGCAGGCAGGGACCACGGATTCGGCCAGGGATAGATTAAATATGGTGGTGAACACTGGGGCTAGCTGGTTAGCACAGGACTTAAGTATACGTCCTGTTATCCCATCTGGGCCAGCTGTCTTTCTGGTGTTTACCCGCATAAATGCTCTTCTCACACTGTGTTCCGTCAATGAGAGAGTGCCCCCGCCCCCCTGCGGAGCCCCCCCCCCCCCTCCACGACGGCCGGTGCGTCAGTGACGTCGTTAGCCGGTGAGCTAGCATCGCCACTGTTTGCACCAAACGGAGCGTAAAAGGAGTTGAGTTGGTCCGCGAGAGAGGCGTCGGCACTCCCCATTGAGGGGCTGCTGACTTTGTAGTCAGTTATCGTCCGTAGCCCTCGCCATAAGCCTCTTGTGTCATTCTGTGCCATTTGTGCCTCCATCTTGTCAGTGTATGACCTCTTAGCAAGCTTTACTGCCTTGCACAGAGTATAGACTGTAGCCTTATACTCTTCCATGTTTCCTGACGCTCTGCCCAGGTTATAAGCAGTGGTGCGAGCACTCAGAGCCACTCTGATAGTACTGTCAACCCACGGTTTCTGGTTCGGGAACACCCTCACCTTCTTCGTGGAGACAATGCTATCAGCTAGTGTTGCTATAAGGCTAACAACAACATCCGCAAACTCACTGACGTCACTGGAGCTCGACTCTAGCATGCCCCAGTCGACGTCATCAAGTGCATCCTGTAGTATGGCCTTTGATTCGTCGGACCACTTCTTTACCTCACGTGACACGACAGCGCCACGTGATCTCTGCCTGTAAGCAGGAATAAGCAAGATGGTGTCGTGGTCTGATGTGCTTGTAGCTCCTGCTAATGGCGGAGCCGGTACTGCCTTGTACCCGGCTCTAAGCGGGGTGTAGCAATGATCCGGCGTATTTCCTCCCCTTGTGGAGCAGGCGATGTGCTGGAAGAAGTTCGGCATCACCTTCTTCAGATTTGCCTGATTGAAATAGCCGGCTACGATCATAGCTGCGTCCGGGTGCTTGATCTGATGTTTGTGGCGGTATTCGCTTGGGGAGGAATGTACACCGCCGTCATGATAATGGCGGTGAATTCTCGGGGGAGATGAAACGGGCGACATTGAATGGACATGTAACCCAGGTTTCAGATTCATAACTAAGTATTTAGTCATAGGAACATAAATAGTTAATGCCATTGAGTAAGAACATAAATAGTTATTGCTATTATGTAAGAACATAAGTAGTTAATATTATTGGGTACCAAGTCCTTTGAATTACAGCACTGCCCTTTAATTTACTTCATGACGCGACATAGATACCGCGACAGCCACGCCTTTCTTTACGGCAGGTGAGTCTGCACCACGCAGATGAGACACACACATCCACGGAGATGACGCAGCTGAACGTTGCTGCTGCCGAGATGAAATAGCATGATAAAAACAGTTATCAAACAGTTATAAAAGATTCCCCCAGTTGCAAAACCGAAGAAGCGTTGCAGTTTGTGAGTTTCATTAACATTGTGCTGTTCATTGTCGAATATGCAAAACGGTTAGCTCCATGCTACAAGCTAATAACGTTAAGCTAAATAATGTAGCTTCATTCTGAGTCATGCTGGCGAAGCTCCAAGCTCAATTTGGTTAAATGAAAACTAGAAAGAAACCATTTCAGAAGTACTTATAATTGTATTGATATGCTGTACGATAAGAACAAGGTCTATATACATTTTGACTGTTTTGAGAGTTTAATATGGAACGTGAGGAATGTCCCATATGCTAGCGCACTTTAGCCTAACTTAGCATGGGACAGACGGACATTCCCACGTGCTGTGATAAGATAGCCTACTTTAGCTTAGCATAGCTAAAAGTAGCCTGATTGATTATTCATTCTGAAAGCAATGAAAGGATGATGAAGCGATAAAAGATGGTAAATAGCTTTTATTTTCTGAATGCCAAGCAGGCCAGGTTTTTAGGTTTTCCCAGCACCCCGTTCCACCCTGGGAGCAGTTCCAGACCACCCATCACCACGTGTGCCCACGCGGGGACGAGGCAGTGTGCCGGATCGATACAAGATGGCGAGCCAACCCACTGAAGCTCTCAAGGCTAATGCCAGCCTGATGTGAATACCCCTGTTGCTCAACTCCTGTTACCTCAACAGTCCGGTAGGGTTGAACTGATTGAACTTGAATCATAAGAACTTCCACGGATTGAACTGACCTATATCCTTTTCTGATACACGAACTGATTGAACGAGAATACAAGGACATTCCAAGGGCTTCGACCCCGTTCACCTTTTGTTATTTTGATATTGTGTTTTGTATTTGATTTGATTTAATTTGATATATGAGTACTGATATTCTCCTATAAGAAGGGAGACTTAAAGGGTAAATACACCCAGTAAGATACTTGAACCACTGGTAAGATACTTGAAACATTGATATTTCTCCTATAAGAAGGGAGACTTAAAGGGTAAATACGCCCAGTAAGATACCTGAACTACTGATGTTCTCTTGTAAAGAGGACGAGTTAAAGGGTCAATGTACCCAATAAGATACTTGAATCCCATTGATGACATTGATTATAGTTGAATCACTGATGGTTCTCCTGTAAAGAAAGATGGTTTAAAGGGTATTTTCACCTAATAAGGTATTTGCATTCCCATAACCTGGAATATTCCTATTGGTACTTTTGTTGTGTTACACCTGCAAAGGAAGAGTTTAAAGGAGCATTTCACCTTGCATTCCCTGCACATTTAAAGGTTTAAATGAATATGTTTAAACATCTACCTATTGAAATGATAAACTGATATAGTGCATTCCCTGCACATTTAAAGGTTTAAATGAATATGTTTAAACATCTACCTATTGAAATGATATAGTGTTTACTAATGATAAACTGGTTTACTGATGATAAAAGGATACATCCAATATCCAACCTTGAACCTAGCTTTTAGCTAGAGATAACCTCAGAGATGTCTGAACCAAACCTAATGTGTTGATCCAATCAATCTAGGACTTGATATCGAACTAACCCTCCTTAAAGGAGACGTTACTGAAAGAATCTAAAAGGGATACTTCAAACAACTAGTACTTTACGCCTGTATGCCTGTATGTCTAGCTAGCGCGCTGTTAGTTAATAAACCGGTCATTGTTAACTCTGTCTCTGGTCTACTATTCTTTCAATTGTGCATATTACTCCTCTCCTCATTCGAATCTAGAACTGTGCCCGTGGCGAACAGCTGTTACTGTTAGTGACACAAGTGCTACAGACAGATGTTCCATGTCCGGGGAGCATGAACTGGAGAGAATCTTTATCTCCTTTGGGCTAGTCCAGCCGTTGTTTGTGAGGAGACAGACCCCCCCCTCCAGAGCTCTTCCCGGAGGCTGCTTCTGTGCGATCCGCTTTACCACTTTACAAAAAAGGCAGCAAGCAGGACCATGGTAACTACCGTCCTATGTCCATCTTGTGTCCAAGGTTATAGAAAAGATTATATATGAACAAATTGATCAGTATATTACATCTCATAACTTGCTATATGAATTTCAATCAGGGTTTAGAAAGTCCCACTCCACAGACACCTCACACCTGTCTCCTGTTTCTAACAGATCACATTAAGAAAGAGATAGACAGAGGGAATCTCTGTGGCATGGTGATGATAGACCTCCAAAAGGCATTCGACACGGTGGACCACTCTATCCTCTTAACACTTTCAGGGCCACACCAGAGGATAGTCGTGTTAACTTGCCAGCGGTTGAGCGCCATACCCGAGTATAGTTGGGTTTTCATCGTTATTTCTTTTATTTGATTTTTTTTATTCATTTCAGGTTCACGGACCTCGGTGTTACCATAGGAAATCATTCTGAGATCGCTAGAGTGCAATACCGGCCGCATCCTGCTAGGTCGCAGTATTGCCCACCCTTTGAAACCTTATTGCACACCGTGTGTTACATCTAAACCCCTCCGGGCGCAGCATTTTGGTTAAGGCAAGTCTAGCGGTTCACCCGATCACATTGAAACGCGTCCAATGCCCCTCGATGCATGTGTTGTGCCGGATTATGTCGGGGACACAATGGACACCAATACTGGAAATCGTGATCAGACAATTGGAATATTCTTTTTGGGATACCTCCTAGTAAAGGTAAGGACTATATGACATCAATCCTACTTTGATCCAACCATGATTTCACATCGATCGCAACGATCATATGTAACGTACTCCAAAACGTATGCCGTTGCTGACGATAAAAGCATAAAAAGGTAAAGGTATTATGATGAAACATAATACCTATATACCTTTGAATTGGAAATAATAGCGTGTCCAGGCGAGCAACGCCAACGCTTTTAGCAAAATTCACATATTGCTCCATAGTGCCGTTTTCAGGAATTAGACAGGATCACTCTGAAACTATACAATATTCACCATGGTATAACACACAAACGTATACATAAAAAAAAATTAAATCACATGTTGAACGATGAGTTGATGTCAAATGAGCCATAGTATTGTCTCCATAGCTATAATATATAATATAGATATAGCCCTGCAAACACCGCCACACATCCCTATCTCTTAAAGCGGTGGCCCATTGAGTACAAGGATGGCTTACACTGCTGGTGTCCAAAGTGTTAAGGAAGTTTAAGTTAAGTTTAAGTTTCTTTAATAGTTGTCATACAGAAGTACAGAATACTTTCATACAAAATGCTTCTTACTGTTACGCTCCAGAGACTGTGCTAGACAAGATAGTATCAAATAACATAGTATAGCATGTAATTTAGAAGAAGAAAATGAGGTCACAGTGTTCGGTATAGACATATGTACAATGTTCTGAATATGTACAATGTTCTGAAGTTAACAGCGATAGGTTTCAATGGTATGGCCACAAACTCGGCCAGCTCATACTTGAGGGGAAGGGAACAACGAGTAGAGGTGGGAGGAGTTCTTTCAGATCTGAGGACACTGGACTGTGGGGTCCTTCAGGGCAGTGTGCTGGGGCCCTTGTTCTTCCTCCTATATATAAATGACATGCAGTCAGCCTGCTCATGTGATCTCCTCCTCTACGCGGATGATTTGGCTCTCATGGTGTCAAACAAAAGCAAAACGGTGATTGAAAGTAGACTTAGCATGGAGTTAGGAAATGTCAGTCAGTGGCTTTCAGAAAATCGACTGTCTCTCCATTTAGGAAAAACTGAATCTATTTTATTTTCTACTACAAGGAAACAGAAAAACCAGGAAGGGTTCAGGGTACAGTTAGGTAGCTCAGTTGTCACCAGTACTAAATCAGTAGTGTATCTAGGGTGTACTTTAGAAAACACACTCTCAGGGGAAAGCATGTCTAAAAAGGTAATAGTCAAGGTTAACCACAGAATAAAATTCCTAGCAAGAAATTCTAAATACCTGGACAGGAAAGCTCTTATAGCACTTGCAGGGGCGTTAGTTCAGTGTCATTTTGACTATGCTTGCTTGTCCTGGTATGACAGTGCCCCCAGCAACTTGAAAAATAGACTTCAAACTGCCCAGAACAAGCTAGTTAGGATAGTCCTGCAGCTCCCCATTCGTACTAATTTAGACCAGCCCCACTTCAACAGCCTAGGGTGGCTCAGGGTGGACAAAAGAGTATCCATGATACAATTATGCAGAGTCTATAGGATTTATAAAGGGGAGGTACTGCCAAGCTACAGTACCTCCACAATTACTTCCAATATGTCAAAAATAATCACAGCCATGAAACTAGAGGTAGAGACACAAACATAGTCCCTTTTAGATTTAAACTTATTTCGTACGGCCAGCAGACCTTCCTTTATTCAGCTGCAGTACTGTGGAACAGCCTGCCCAGCATTAAACAGGCCCCTAGGTTAACCGGCTTCAAAAAGTATGGCTATGGTACGAACATGGCTATCGGTATAGGAAAGAGAGGGTAGCATATTTATTATTATTTTATCTTCAACTGTATATGCATATTGTATCTTAATGTTTTATGATGATGTTTTATGTTGATGTATGTCCTGTTTCTTAACTGATTGAGTGCCAGCTATTATCCTCATCCTGTAGTCAATGGGCCAGCTTTCCATTGCCTATTTTCACGATGCGTCACTATGTTTGCAGAGCTATATCTATATTCTATAATTATAGCTATGGAAACAATGCTATGGCTCATTTGACAGTCACTATCTTTCGTCCAACATGTAAAAGGGAGTTCGTTTTTTCATGTATACGTTCGCGTGTTATCCCATGGTGAATATTGTATAGTTTCAGAGTGATCTGGGCTAATTCCTGAAAAGCTGAGTTATGGAGCGCTATGTGAATTTTTGCTAAAGTCGTTCGCGTTGCTTGCCTGGACATGTTACTATTTCAAAATCAAAGGTATCTAATAGGTATTATTGTAACTGAGGGGTACAATTCCCTGACTGTATTGATAAGTATGGTATCATTAAACCACTACCGCTTTATGTACTTTAATTACTGGCCATACAGTACATGATATATAAATATGATGAACACTTCCCACAATAAATCGGTTCCACACAAAGTTATAATTAAGTATTTATTGCAGCAAAAGGTACATAATATACTTCTCTATTATACTTTGAATGCACTTGTAAGGCAAAGGAATGTGCGTAGGCAAATCAATAATGAATGTCCATTCTCTGGTTACGCAGGAGGTAATTATACGACCTGAATCTTAGGGAATTATATCTATGGTGCACTGGTAATATATATAGCGGGAGATACTGAAGGGTCCCCCCGGTTGTAAGCCAGCAGGGGTAGAGGATCTGTCGGTAATAGAGAGTCTGGTCAACGATGACTAAGGGGACTCCAAGTACAGGAGACGGTGCAATAGTCTCTTGATCCACAGACGAATACAGCTGTTCTCCGTAGACTGTAGCTCCACAGTGAAGAAAGCTAGCCTGCCTCAGGCTCTCTGAGGCGCAGACTCGACGTGGCTCCTCACAGGGTAAATCCCACACACGTGTAGGCGTCGGCGATTCTCCGCTCCATAAATCACAGGACCAAAACAAATATAATCCAGCCGTAAATGGCTATGCAGTCGTCGGGTAGATTAATCCAGTGTACATGTCCACATGATCCAAGTTTCAAGTTTCAAGTTTCTTTAATAGTTGTCATACAGAAGTACAGAATACTTTCATACAAAATGCTTCTTACTGTTACGCTCCAGAGACTGTGCTAGACAAGATAGTATCAAATAACATAGTATAGCATGTAATTTAGAAGAAGAAAATGAGGTCACAGTGTTCGGTATAGACATATGTACAATGTTCTGAGTTACCATATAATATACAATACTATGCAGTGTACTAATGTACAGTACTATATAGTGCAAAGCAGAAATGGGATGAGGTACAATTTAGGTCGTCTAGGTCTCCTCGGGTGAAAGCGCCATGAAAGCAGCCCAGCCTGGATAAGCACTCTAGCTGGTACGAGGAAGCGTTGGTGATGCTGGTCACTGTAGAACTTTAGCCGCACGATACACTATACACAAATAGACTATTACTGACTTAATAGAAATATGTCGCACTCGACGGTATAGCGCCAAACTCTGACAATTCAGTTATTAATTCGCACGCGGTCTCAATGCTCTATTTGGGGCCAAACAGGCCATACTTCACCGCACGTTGTATCGTGGGTGAGGCTTCAACTTATTGGTAACTCTACTTCTGTATTCACCTGCGCCATATTTATATGCACGGCGAACAATCTAGTGCCAACCTCATTTCTGTCTCGTATTCTTGGGCAAGGCCGGGCATGTACAGACATGTCTTGACGGTGGCTTTGAACCTGACTCTGGAGGCATGGCCCTGGCGCCTGTGGACCGCTGTCCAATAGGAGAATGAAATATTATGGTCTGTACTAGGCTAAAGGGATATTCCGTGTATATGTACAAGGAATATACAAGGGATATCAAACGATATACAAATACTATGCAATATATATCAATCAATAAATATATATATTCGGTTTAATCTGATCCTTTGTAACAGCCGCCTCCTAATTAGTCCCACCTAATTAGCTAAACAGAGACAGATTAACCGCACTGTCCACTACTCAATGTCTGTTGTGAGGGGTCGGGCAGTTCACAAAGTCATGGGGTCATGGTCGTCATCGATAGTATCGGGGAGCCTTGGCAGTTCTATTAGCCTCGCCACGGGTCGGGTGTAGATCCGTCCTTGGACGAGCACTTCGGCTGCTCGGACCTTTCCGTCGGCACCGGTGATCACTTTGCTTACGCGGCCAGCCGGCCACATAGCTCGGGGTAGTGACTGGTCGATAATCATGACGACACGACTGTTCCTTCTGTCAAATTGTCTCTCTCTTTCACCCATTTCTGGCGGGTCTGTAGAGACGGTAGATAGTGGAGTAGGAAGCTGTTCCAAAACTTGTCAGCCAATACTTGACTGTACCTCCACATTCTTCGGCCGTTCGCTTCTTCAGGCCTGTACATTGTCTGTGGTAGCGCGGGGTCCAGCCGCACCATCAAGAGTGTGTTGGGGGTGACTGGGTCGACATCTGCTACATCACTTGAGACGTAACCGAGGGGCTTTGAGTTCAATACTCCCTCGATCTCCGTGAGGACTGTCATTAAGACTTCTTCCGCCACGGTCTGGGCCCCAAGCACGGCGTACAGGGCTGTCTTTATTGAACGTACTTCTCGTTCCCAAGTTCCACCGAAGTGAGGTGCGTTCGGGGGATTAAACTGGAAGTCAATCTGGGATGGAGCGAGGTGGGTCTTAAGTTCTGGGCCCATAGCTTGGAAGCTCTCTCTCAGCTCTCTTTCTCCGCCTTTGAAGTTTGTCCCGTGATCAGACAATAATATAGACGGTTTGCCTTTCCGCGATGTGAATCTTCGGAAGGCCATAAGGAATGAGTCTGTGCTCATGGTTGGAAGGAGTTCTATATGCATCGCTCGGGTGGTCATGCATTTGAATACAATACCCCACCGCTTCTCGGTTCCTCTTCCTTTCTTTATATACAGCGGGCCGAAACAGTCCATACCGGTGGAGTGAAAAGGCTTGTCGCCGAGTCCGAGGCGACAGGGAGGTAGGTCAGCCATCCGGGGTATACTGGGCTGCGCTCGCCATTTACGACAGTCTAGACAGGTTCGCTGGAAGCGCCGCACTGCTTCTCTCCCTTGCAGTATCCAATAACGACGTCTGATCTCCGCGAAGACTCTCTCTGCCCCGGCGTGATGCACATCCTTGTCGTATTTCTTTATGATCAGCTCTGTGACCTTGTGTCGGCTGTTTAAGACTATCGGGTACTTGACGTCATCCGATAAGTCTGGAGCTCTCCGCAGACGACCACCCACTCTGATGAGACCATGGGCGTCGCTCTCGGGGGCTAGGTGGAGCAGTCTGCTGTCTGATGGGACGGGCTTTGCTCCCTGTAGACAGTCTAGCTCATCGGGAAACGAGTCTCTCTGGGCTCGTTGTAGGAGAAGAAGTTCTGCTTCTTCGTAGTCAGCTGCAGTAATGTCAGTAGTGAGCTGAACCTCTGGGTGGTGCCACAGGAATGTCTTTAGCTGCGCACTCTCTAGGGTGAGGCAATCGTCTATGTCGGGGTCTGTGGAGACGAGTGTGTTCAATCCACAGAACATAGATTTCTTGTTTTCGGCCTCCTCTTTACTCGCTTCCCGTGGGGTGGGTGTAGGCCACTCTTCTTCCGGGAGCTTGAGGAACTCTGGCCCGTCACTGTATAGGTTGTGACGGGTGAGGTCATCCAGGGACATTCCCCGGGTGATGACGTCAGCTGGGTTGTGTTTTGTGTCCACATACCTCCAGCTTGCTACTTCTGTTAAATCTTGAATCTCTGTGACTCTGACTCCCACGAAGACCTTGTATCTGCACGAATCAGACCGGATCCATGTGAGTACTGTCGTGGAGTCTGACCACAAGATTGTTCTTTGCACCGGAATGGTGAGTTCACGTTGGATTAACGTGGCGAGTTGCGCTCCTGCTAGGGCTGCGCAGAGCTCTAGACGCGGGATAGATTGTTGCTTTCGTGGGGCTATTCTTGAGCGAGCCAGGATGAAAGCAGTATGTATTTCTCCTCCCTCCTCTCGGGCACGCAAGTAGGCCACCGAACCGTAGGCTACTTCGGAGGCGTCGCTGAAGACGTGCAGGTCCATCTGGCACGTCTCCGGCCTCACTGTGGGTGGGAAGTAGCTGCGGCGTATGTTGACACCTGGGAGTGAGCTGAGTTCCGTCTCCCACTCTCTCCATGTGGATGCAAGGTGTTCGGGTATGGGGTCGTCCCAGCCCTGGTCCTTGTCCCATAACGCTCTTACAATCATCTTTGCCCTGGTGGTGTAAGGTAGAATACATCCCAACGGGTCATATTGTCTGGCGAGTGTTCTGTATACACTCCGTCTGGTGGTCGGTAGTGCAGTCGACCTTCCCTGCTCCTTGGTCAGGGGTGTGTGTTTATAATGGAGCGAGTCCGTTTTGAAGCGCCAGACCAGTCCTAATGTCATTTCTTGGGCTTCTCCTGGGATGGTCGCCATCCAGGTCTCGCTGCTTGCTGCCTTGTCCTCGGGGGAGAGGCTGCGCAATACTTGCGGGTCGCTGCTGGCCCACTGCCTGAGATCAAAGCCGCCTTTGATCAGGGAGGCGCGGAGCTTGAGTAGAAGGGCCTCGGCTTCTTCTGGCGTCGAGACGCTTTGCAGACAGTTGTCCACGTAGAAACTATTTCCTACACTTTGTCGGACCTCTTCATCAGCTGCTGGGTCCTCTGCGACGTGTTTTTGCAGTGCAAACGTAGCACAGCATGGGCTGCATGTGGTTCCGAAAGGGAGGACTTCCCATTGATAGATGGCTGGTTGCTCATCCCCGATCCTCTCTCTCCATAGGAACCGCAGCAGGGGCTTGTCCTCCTCCACTAGTCTCACCTGCAGGAACATCCCTTTGATGTCGCCGCTGATGGCCACCTTGTCTTGGCGGAAAACGTAGTAACACGCCTAGTAGAGAGGGGCCGAGTGTTGGGCCGGGCAAGAGCTCTTTATTCAGATTTTGTGATCCGATCTGGTAGCTGCAGTTGAACACAATGCGATCCTTGCCGTTGTGGTGGACTTTGTGGTGCGGCACGTACCATGATTCGGTCGTCTGATCGGCCTCTTTAATGTCAATTTTCTTTATGTGTCCCGCTGTGATTAGCTTGTTAATCTCAGCGCGGTACACCGTCTCTTGAGCGGGGTCTCTGGCTAGGCGCCGCTCTGTGTTCAATAGATACCACTCCGTCGCTTCTTTTGGGGCGTGGAAGGTAGGCATACCCTCTCGCCTCAGGAGTGGAGTTGCGTATCTCATCACTCCGTTGACTTTGACTCTCTTTGTCCCCTGCTCGAGGAGGGCTATAGCGTAAATGTCTTCCTTGGAACGAATGTCTTTCTTTTCGTTCTTAAAGGGCATTGTCTCTAGTGTCCATAGCCTCTCGACATGCTGTAGGAGGGTGGTGTCTTCTTCTGTCACTCTGGAGTGGAGGCAGCTAGTGGCTGCTGTTCGGTTAAGAGACTTAGCGAGGGGGCCTTGTAGTGTCCATCCTAGGCGGGTCTCGACTGCTGCAGGACAGCCACTGGGCCCTGTGTGGACCCGGTCAATCGGGACGATGAGGTCTGCATGGTCGGAGCCTATCAGCAGGGTCGGGGTGGCACCGTCTATGAGCGGTATAGGTTGTTGACGCAGGTGCACATATTTATCCATCAGCTTGGCGATGGGGTAGGTGTACTGCGACAGGCCTATTTCTTGGCTGGTGAAAGCGTTAGTAATCCTATACCGTCTCTCTGGCTGCCCGCTTGCTGCGATAGTGAAGGAGACATTCTCGCCCTTTATCGTCTTTAAATCTCTTCTTATTGTCCGAATCGTCATCTGGTTTTCGCTCCCCCGCAGCCCCAGCTGGGCCGCAGCGGACGCGAGGAGAAGGGTCTTCTCTGACCCGTCGTCAAGGACGGCGTAAGTGTCCATGACCTTGTCTTGGTAACTCAGTGTTACGCGGACCACCTTTAAGAGCACCCGGGCGCCCCCGCTGCTGGCGGGGTCAATGTACATAACACTTGCCTTTGTGCTGCTTGAGGGTGCAGGCTTTCTTCTGTTACTGTCGTGTAGGACATCTAGGTGGGCTCCGTCACACCGACTACACCTCTTCTTTAAGCGGCAATCGGCTGCCATGTGACTGCGCGCGGTAACAGCGTCGGTTGGACTTTATCCATTGACTCACCTCGTCGGCGGTCATCTTCTTGAACGTGTCACATTGTGACAACCAGTGTTCCTTTTCGCAGTACGGGCACACCATCTTCCACTTCTCTTTCATCGAGGGGGTACTGTGGTTCTTGCTGCTCGGTACTGATTCTGATTGGTGCATGACGGTCACCAATCTTCGGCCATCGTTTGCTCTCCTAGGTCCCTCTCTGGAGCTTGGTGTGCTCCGCATGAACGTATCCAACCGTAGGCTGTTGACTTCTCTCGCCAGGAAGTCGGCTAGGTCTAGGAGGGATGGCTCGGGACCGTTAGGATCACGGTGGTCTCTTTGCCGCCTGAAGCGCTCTTGTCGGGCGGGCGGAAGCTTCTCTAAAATCCTCTCGACATTAGAGTTCGCGTACAGTTCGTGCATACCCTTTTCTCTTTGCGCCCCCAGCATCCCTACCAGGGATTGTACCTTGATAGACAGGTCATCTAGTGAGCGATTGTCTGTGGCTGGGGGTAGGCGGTCAATATGCCTTATCTCTTGTATTACGTAGTCCCATATGCGTCCATATCTTTGGTCGAGTGCTGCTAGAGCCGCGGTGTATGGGGTAGTAGAGGTGGCATAGGCCAGCGCTATATTGTGCGCTCGGGGCACCTTGAGGTGCTTCAATAGGATAGCATATTTGTACGGTTCATCAGCTACATCGGACATCATTGTCTCTAAGCACATTCGTAGCTCCGTGTACTGTGCTCTGTTCTCGTGGGTGAAGTCCGGAAACGTCGGTGTGCCAATGTATGATGCCATGGATGGCTGGCACATCGGTGAGCGTTGGAAGAGAGGCCTCCTAGGCGAGTCTCCTCTTACGCCTCTTGGTGGGCTGGTACCTGCTGGGTACCATGGCCCGCGTATCCAGGTGCTGTTCCTCGGGGCTGGTCGTGCGTCAAGCTCACCCGTGAATTGAGTCGGGGGTCTGTAGCGCAGAGCCGCGGGGGTAGAGCCTGGGCTGTACTGGACCTCCTGGTCCTGTGGAGTACTGTGCTGCTGTCGGGCTTGACTCTCCTCCTCTCCCTCTTCTTCTTCCTCTGGCAGGTCCTCTAGATCCTGTAGTCGTCTATTTAGCCTCTCCGCGGTGTAGACCGTTTCTTCCTTGTAGCTGGGTCTCGCTTGGACCGGTCGGGGAAGGAGTTCGGAGGGGGGTATAGGCTCTCTCTGGTGGTCGGGCTCAGGGTCGCTTGATCGGGTAGGGGAGGGTGCCCTTGACCCCTGTCTTGACGAGGCCCTGGAACCCCGTGCGGAGGGAGGGGGTGTTGCCCTGGTGATCAGCTGCTCCATTATCTGCGCTTGTAATCGGTCGCGCTCGGCTTCGCGCTTGGTGAGAGCGAGGTCGCGCTCTGCTTCTCTTTGGGCACCGGCAGCGGCGCGCTGGGCTTCGGCGGCGGCGCGCTGGGCTTCGGCCCGGTCCCTTCCCATATTCTCTTCCGTCTGAAGGCGTCTAATCTCTAGACGTATACGATCTTCGTCGCTCCGTTGCTGCGCTTGAAGGCGTTCTCTTTCCATGGAAGAATGTTCGCGCTCACTAAGCGTCTGTGCTTGGAGTCGATCGCGCTCTGTTGAGGCTGCTAGGCTGGCGAGGAATGCCTGTGCCAGCATCTTGTCTGCCTCGCTGGGGGAAGACGCTGGTTGAGGTGATCCGCTCCTGGCAGTACTCGTTGGAGATCTGTTCTCCTGTGGCGAGTCCTGGAGATCCATCTCCGGGGTGCTCTCCTCTTCTTGTAGCGGGTAGAGTTCCATCCCTGGAGGGCTGTCTTTATCCTGGAGCTCTCCGGGGACTACTTCTTCGGTCTTGGCGGGGGGTAAAGTCATGTCAGGTCCCTCCTGGTCTCCACCGTGAGCTTGGTCAGTTACGTTAGAACCCACTAGGGCCTCTATTGGCGGGGTAGCCTGGTCGATAGGGTCGGACATAATTTTACTATCTACTTTTTCCGCGTTTACCGTCTGTAGAAAGCTAGGTAGTATATTGGCAACGTAATCCTCTAAGTACTGAGGTGTCTGCCGTCTACGCTGCGGGCGATCTACTTTAGGAGAACCGTTTTGTGGAGTGTTCATCATAGGCCATGTCAATATTAATACCACTATATTAATATTACACTAGTTACCCTCCGGCTCGAAGGACCAATTGTAACTGAGGGGTACAATTCCCTGACTGTATTGATAAGTATGGTATCATTAAACCACTACCGCTTTATGTACTTTAATTACTGGCCATACAGTACATGATATATAAATATGATGAACACTTCCCACAATAAATCGGTTCCACACAAAGTTATAATTAAGTATTTATTGCAGCAAAAGGTACATAATATACTTCTCTATTATACTTTGAATGCACTTGTAAGGCAAAGGAATGTGCGTAGGCAAATCAATAATGAATGTCCATTCTCTGGTTACGCAGGAGGTAATTATACGACCTGAATCTTAGGGAATTATATCTATGGTGCACTGGTAATATATATAGCGGGAGATACTGAAGGGTCCCCCCGGTTGTAAGCCAGCAGGGGTAGAGGATCTGTCGGTAATAGAGAGTCTGGTCAACGATGACTAAGGAGACTCCAAGTACAGGAGACGGTGCAATAGTCTCTTGATCCACAGACGAATACAGCTGTTCTCCGTAGACTGTAGCTCCACAGTGAAGAAAGCTAGCCTGCCTCAGGCTCTCTGAGGCGCAGACTCGACGTGGCTCCTCACAGGGTAAATCCCACACACGTGTAGGCGTCGGCGATTCTCCGCTCCATAAATCACAGGACCAAAACAAATATAATCCAGCCGTAAATGGCTATGCAGTCGTCGGGTAGATTAATCCAGTGTACATGTCCACACGATCCTCGTCTAGGTCTCCTCGGGTGAAAGCGACATGAAAGCAGCCCAGCCTGGATAAGCACTCTAGCTGGTACGAGGAAGCGTTGGTGATGCTGGTCACTGTAGAACTTTAGCCGCACGATACACTATACACAAATAGACTATTACTGACTTAATAGAAATATGTCGCACTCGACGGCATAGCGCCAAACTCTGACAATTCAGTTATTAATTCGCACGCGGTCTCAATGCTCTATTTGGGGCCAAACAGGCCATACTTCACCGCACGTTGTATCGTGGGTGAGGCTTCAACTTATTGGTAACTCTACTTCTGTATTCACCTGCGCCATATTTATATGCACGGCGAACAATCTAGTGCCAACCTCATTTCTGTCTCGTATTCTTGGGCAAGGCCGGGCATGTACAGACATGTCTTGACGGTGGCTTTGAACCTGACTCTGGAGGCATGGCCCTGGCGCCTGTGGACCGCTGTCCAATAGGAGAATGAAATATTATGGTCTGTACTAGGCTAAAGGGATATTCCGTGTATATGTACAAGGAATATACAAGGGATATCAAACGATATACAAATACTATGCAATATATATCAATCAATAAATATATATATTCATTCGGTTTAATCTGATCCTTTGTAACAATTATGTTTCATCATGAATGCATCATGGGGGGGGGGTAGTTTTTTGATGCTCTGATCACCAGTAACGGCATTCGTTTTGAATACTACATACTAGGGATGTCCGATATTATCGGCCTACCGATATTATCGGCCGATATCGGCATTAAAATGTGATATCGGGAAATATCGTATCGGTTTTCAAAAAAAATAAATATATATTATTTTTTTATTATTTTTTACATTTCTATAACCTTTATTTACCCAGGCAAGCAAGGAAGAACACATTCTGATTTTATTTATTGTCAAAAGTATGCATACTGTTGTGTTAATTCCACAACAAGAGATATGTAATGTTAATTACCTGAAATTAACCTGGAAACCCTGCATATATTGGTATCGGTTGATATCGGTTGATATCGGTATCGGAAATTAAGAGTTGGACAATATCGGTATATCGGTATCGGTAAAAAAGCCAATATTGAGCATCCCTACTACATACGTTGATCGGCTGGATCGATGTGAAATCATTGTAGGATCAAAGTGGAATTGACGTCAGATAGTCCTTACCTTTGATCAGGGTTACTCCAAAAAGAATATTCCAATTGTCTGATTGCGATTTCCAGTATTGATGTCCATCGGGCCCCTGAAATAATCCGGCACAACACATGCATTGAGTGTCCTGGACGCATTCCAATGTGTCTCAGATGAACCGCTAGACTTGCCTGGGTCCAAATTCTCCACCCGGACAACATTAGATGTGACACACAGTCTGGAACAGGGTTTCAAAGGGTAGGCGATGCTGCCACCTAGCAGGATCTGGCCGGTATTGCACTCTCAGGGTCTCAGTGTGGCTTTAAACGGTAACATAGAGGTCCATGTGTCCAGAGTGTATCGGATATAAAAAATTTAAAAAAGGAAAAACGATCTAAACACGTAATATATTACGTGATTGGCCGCGAATGAGTTAATACCAGGGATGGAAATAAGTCCTTGCATTTTTCATGTTTTTATCCCTTGGATGATGTCTCTAATCTACAATACAACAATCAATCACTCCTCTTCGGTTTTTTCTGGGCAGTTGATGAAAGCTATAGTTTGGTGGACAGGTATATAATTATCAGTGGCGAAGCGTACCGGAGTTAACCGGGCCTTCATAATATTATATATTATTAATATTATATTCCAAATAAAATAAGTCCCTCGATACTCCGTGCTGCTGCTGCTGACTTGAAATAAAATAGACAGTTCTGTGGGCAGTCGGCCCGACACTAAACAGCAGTCTGTTATAATCACATTTGTATGAGCTAACGAATTCCGTTATATTGGACATTTGTATTAATTATATCAAGCGAAGAATTGAGAAAGCAGAGAGAGACGGCAACATTATCGTGTGGTTCAACGTTGCGTGATCGCTAAAACCAATGCCGATCTCCGCCTCCCAGCGAGTTGTCATTATTAATTAGACATGCATGGTTACTCAACAACGAAACAAATGTAACTATTTTAATACAATTCAAATTGTGCTTAGAGGGAAGTTACGGTATGCAAAGAAAGATCAAGTCAAGAATTACCAAATGAAACGCACAGCAGCCCAGCCAATATTTCAAGACAGACATATATGTGTGGAAATAAAATGCGCAGCGGCAGATCAATATAATCAATATAAATGAATTAGTTTCACTCACCATTTTGACGTGGTTCACCTGAAGACGAAATCCATCCTCCTGTCCGTTTGGGTGAACTTTTCAATGACCCGGTCATACAGCTGATCAGTCCTTTTCAGATCCAGGAGCATTTCTTTTTCAATTGACATGGAGGATAATGCAGAGAGTCGGGCTTGTCCGGTTGTATTCCTCGCATATGTTTTAATGCGCTTGAGGGCAGAAAATGTCCTTTCCACGGTTGAGGTGGTGACAGGGATAGTTACAACTAAACACGTCAGTTTATATAGCTGCTTCATGCTTTCACTGAGTTTTTTTTGTTGAAGAAATAGAAGAAGGTCAGATGGGTCCTTTCCCTGAAAATCTGCCATAGAATACATGACACCAAGTTCGGTTTTCAGCCGTGGCAAGTCAAAACGCGGCCCGTAGCTGTCAGTCAGGCTTGTGAAAGCAGTTTCAGGGAACGTTTTCTTATAGATGGTGAACTGCGTGGGATCCAGAAGGGAAAGGAATGAAAGCTTTTCGTGATCTTTAAAACGAGTTGTCATTTGATTTAGAATATTGTCAATAATGCCATCATGCACCTTCTTGTAGTATGTACGTGGATCTCCGCACGCTCTGCGCCCAGGTGGCACACCGGTGGTGTTCACTGTCTCGTCATAGAGTTGCTCAAAACGTGGCCTCTGCTCCTCAATGCGAATGCAAAACTCGTCCACCCGAGCCAAACAAAACTGCATGTCAAATGACTTGCTCTGCAAAATGTCAAAAAGAACATCTGCATGGGAAAACATTTCGTAAAATGTTGAAATTAAAAAGCTAAATTCAAAGGTGCTCAAGTATGATATATGAGCATCAGCACCGCCTGTAGCAGTATCGTCAAATTCCTCGTGGTGGTCAACTATGTACTGGAACACGTCCTTAAGAGCATCTTTCTGTTCAAATACAGTGCAAACCAATCTTGATGTGAAATTCCACCTAGTTGGTGCAACTCGTGGCAGTCGCCTTTGACACATCTGGTCAAGCACTTGCGTACGTTTGGGCGATTTAGTAAAGAACGCGGCCATGGAAGACAGGTGTGAGAGGAAGATTTTGCATTCTTGAATTTTTTTTACACCTTGAGATAAAACTAAATTAAGGACATGTGCATAACAGTGTATGAAAAGCGCATCGGGGACCCTTTCCTTCACTTTGGCTTGGACACCGTTTAGTCCCGAGGCCATAACAGGTGCACCATCGTAACACTGCGCTACAAGTTTATCTGTGCATGCATATTCCTCCAAGAAATTAAGAGCCAGGGTTGCAACCTCTTCTGCTGTTTTGCCCCCCGACACATCCACATATTTAATGAACCTCTCTTTTACGCCACCGTCTGTTACATAACGAAGAACAATTGACAGCTGTGCAGCATTGCTCACATCGGACGTTTCATCCAGCATTAGAGCTACACATGACGCGTTCCTTATTTCTTCTTTAATTTCGTCATTCATCACATCAGCAACAGCACTTATCAAATCGTTCTGTATTTGACTTGAGGTTCCAATAAATACCTTGGAAGTGGTCAGATGGTAGTGCAAAGCTGGATCATATTCTGCTAAAAATGACAAAAGCTCCAGGTAATTCCCCCGGTTCAAAGATGTTCCACTCTCATCATGGCCCCTAAAAGCCATCTCCTGTTTCCCTAGGAAAACCACGCAGTGTATGAGCCGTTTTAAAATATCCCGATTTTTTTTTACCTTTTCGTTGTGCATCGTTGTTTCTCTCCGTCTCTGTTCATCCAGCTGTAAATCAATCCTTGCGTCTCCAAATGTTTTCAGACTAATTGTTGCCTTAAGGTGACTTGCCGAGCCTTCATGCTTTTGTGCAGACTTTGTTAAACAGGTAAGGTTATCGAAGCCTCTAAAGTTCCACGCACCCTTGTCGGTCCCAAACAACAAACATTCCCAGCAGAAAAGCTTCTTCCGTGAAACCGAGCCAGTCATCCAGGGGTACCGTTCCCAATTACTAGCCTGGAAATGTCGCTCGTAACCAGCCTTTGATGCCTGGCTGATTTCCAGTCCTTCTGGGGTTGGGCGGCCTTTTTTGATAATGTCCATCTTTTCATTGAATGTTCTTCTTGAAAAGGGAACTGTTAATAAATCCGCAACAACATCGACGGTATCATTTGCTGCTGCCATGTTTCAGTTTGTCTCGTGTTGTCTTGCTTGATAGTTAACTAAGGTAGCAAGTTCCGCGTTTGCCGTTTTGCGCTCTGATTGGCCGACGCAGCCAGACTCTAGAATACTTTGGCATCTAAAAGACTACGCCCATTGACTACAGCTCCAAATGTGATTGGCTGATCAAACTGTCACTCCACACCTGGGCTCATGTTAAGGTTTATTGGGCAGGTCGAGCTAGAATACCCAATGGAGGAAAGTCTGCCCAGAGACTTGTGAAAAGAAATCTCCGATTGGCTGTTATTTTCTCCTGTACAAAAACGCTCTAATGCGCAGTGAATGGGTCGAAAACAACTATGGCCAGTGAAACAGTGCGGTTTTAACAGATTAGCGACACAAACTATTTTAATACATTTGATTAAAAAAAATAAAAAAATAAAAATAAAAAAAGTAATTTTTAAAATTCATATTTTCTTTCTTCTGAGGCTCACAGGGCCTTCTCTGAATACCTTGAAGGCCCTGAGAATTATTGATGTAGCTGTGTCGTTATTAAGCCATGTCTCCACTAAACAGATGTAATCAGATCATTAACTAAAAAGGTTTTATTATTCAGAGATCTGACATTTAGGAGGGCTAATTTTATTTGTTGGACTTCTATGTCATGAGAGTGTGACGTTTGGGGTTTTGCTCTCACCTGGGAGCAAAAGCCCTAGCATTTCCCAGTGGTAGATTACCTGTCCTGCTGCCCTGATTGTCCCGATTGGTACCTGCTGTGTATTGTTTGCCCTGCTTCATATGTCCTCCCTGTTTACTGTTCACATTGTCAGTCGTTCACTGAGTGTTAACGTGAGTACTCGTGCTAGAAGCTACCCTTATCGCTCCCGTTTTGGAGTTCTGTGGTTATCGCTATCATGCCTTGCTTATTGTATACGTAATTATTATTGAGTGTATGTACTTTGGTGTGTGCGACTGCAGCACCATCAAGTGCCGTGTTATTGTAGCTTATCCCGTTTTTGGAGACTGGCTTCTCTCATTTGTTTTCCCTGTTTTTTTTTTTTATCCACTTTTTCTCCCATTTTCTACATTTTCTCCCATCCCAATTTCGTATCATCCAATTCAACCCTCCCCTGTCACGAACGCTGTTTCTTGCCTCCCACAAGCCGGCTGCAATGTGGACTAAGTCATACATAGCACAAGTCCCCTCCGGTACTTGAGGTAACAGCAGTCGCATCTTTTCACCTGCGCAGCTCGATCTCTCAGTGGCGAGGAGTAACGCGTGGGAGGCTCACGCTGCCCCCGACATTTCCTGATTCTACTGCGCAGGCGCACCAACCGACCTGTAGGAGTCGCTGTCCACAACGCCCGATCCCCACCCATCAGTTTCCCACCCCCTAATACGGCCAATGTGTATTAGTATGAACGACCAGCTAAACTGAAAGCAATGTGGAGCGCT
This sequence comes from Notolepis coatsorum, assembly GCF_963971535.1. Taxonomy (NCBI): domain Eukaryota; kingdom Metazoa; phylum Chordata; class Actinopteri; order Aulopiformes; family Paralepididae; genus Notolepis; species Notolepis coatsorum. The sequence goes on from NC_140172.1 coordinate 64,425,233, forward strand.
GGGCTCGAACAGGCGAGCCCAGCGTCTCTGCATTCGTGGCAAGCGCCTTGCCCACTATGCCACGTAGCCGCCATTTGTTTTCCCTGTTTAAGTGTTTTGTTTCGTATTGACTTTTGTGGAGACTGTGTTGTCTCGCCTTTTCTTTCCTCATTATACCGGGTTGTGGAGACTCTGTGTCTCACCTAGGGCTGGGCGATTAATCAATATTTAGATTAATTCGAATTAATGATTTAGGACGATTTTGAGAAAAAATTATTTAAGAGTCACCTTTTATTTTACAAAAAGTGATGTTTGGTGAAAGTTAGATTTGCACTTTATTAATCCCAATAGGGACATTCATCTTGGTTTGATAATTGTGTTGTGTCAAAAAAAGAATTTGCTCAAGAGAAAAAAAATCGATTAAAATTGAAAATCGGATTTAAAAAATAATAATCAGGGATTTTTTTTTAGGTCATATCGCCCAGCCCTAGTCTCACCCTTCTTGTTTTCTACATGCCATCCAGTAATCCGCTATTCACAAATAAAGACATTATTATTTTGTAAGGATCAACCATCGCATTCCGTCTCCTCTCTTCCACTCTGCGCTTGGGTCCAACACACATACCCGCAACGCTAACAGAGAGGAGATCTGCTTTGTCTGGACTTTGATAACTTTGAGGTTAACGGCATGTGCAGGCCTATTAGATGGTGTGTGTATAGCTTTCATAGCTTTTACCATGCCATTGGCTGGTTAAGATTACCGGTATGTTACAGATGGCATAGCGTCTGTACTATGATATCGTTGTTTTTCTTCAGGCAGTGAGTCCACTGAGATTACACTGAGTTCAAGATGTTGTTTCGTGGAGGTCAGTGTGTTGCTTGTGTCCATGCAGGAGGTTGTGTCATTCGGCTTAGATGCTGCAGAGATTGGGGCTTGATTCTGTCCACTTAACACTTTGAGTGCCACTCGCGGCTTTTCTCGGGTTTACGACCCGACCGTTGAATGCCACGCCCGAGTATTCTCGTTTTTTTTTTATTAGCGATCTGAAATCATATTGCATCACGTGAGCCTACCGTTGGAGATCCAGGGACCGCCAGCGCTCAGATGTGAAAAAAGCGCCCCCTATCGTCTCCCAGATGGTAAATCACCCTTTTGGAATGGACTCAATGAAAGTGAATGGGAGAACGGATTTTGTAGGGGGAGGGGGGAAATGAATACTGGGAGAATTTCAATTCTGTTTGTAAGAACATTCATTTCTATAAATTTTTTTCCAATTGATTTATGCGCATGTGTTTCCCATGTTCTGTTTATATTCTTGTCATTCTCTGAAAATAGGCTATATTTACAGCAGACCCTGTTATTGTTCCTTGTTGGTATTTTTACATTACAAGTAATTTTAATTTTCTTAAGTTCTTACATTTTTACTTGTGCCTAGGGCTGTGACAATTATTATATATTTGCCTCATGATAATTGTCATACAATAAAATGGCAATATATGGTATAATTATCTTTTTTCTCTTTCTTATTAAAAACTTGGCCTATTTGAAAGGAGATTGATTTAATAAAAATAAAAGAACGAAAAATCAATATACAGTATATATATTATTATTATTATTGGCTGGTTAAGATAATATTATTATTATTATTATAGTAATTGGCTATCATACTGCAATATAGTGAAAAGAGCAGCTTTATTCGTCAAGATTGAAGGCTCTATATTGCAGGAAATTGCACGTACAGGTGTTCATTAAATTAAAATAAATCTGCCATGGAGGGGGACCCCCTCCAAACCACCCCTTGCCTGTCACTTAATATTCTTGCACCCTCACTTTCAACTATAACTAGGCGGCCATGGGTGTGTGAATGCATGCACAGACACGGTGGCAGCTATTGCGAGTTCGCACTTGTTTCTTCATAGGCCTATATATAGGCCTACTGCTTGCAGTCCAATATAACTCTTTGATTCCAGTGCAGTGCAGCGATTTAGGCAGGATACTGGACAACCTTCTGGAGAGTGAAACCAGGCAGGGCACAGAGGTAACGGAGTGGCTGGAGTTTGAAGGACGGGGGAAAGGCTAATGTGGAGACAATTCAATGCAGCGCATCCAAATCACCTTCATCATAATCAGAGGAATACACCTTGTGCTGTTTCTTTGCGTGTAGCCTATTGCAGCTAGTGTAGCATCACTATAACCTTAAATAGGATTTTGGTGCAGTATTTCTTTATGCAAATCAAAACTGTGCCAGATGGCCTACACGAACCTCCTTTCTATCCCTTGCTGAAAATTCATGTAAAAACGTCTTAATACTTTGATTAATTTAGCAGTAATTTATGGACAGAATGGTGCCTCTACTCGTCAGCTAGTTATAACGGCAATCCCGAATTTCCCCACAGGGATCAATAAAAGAACATCTTACAATGAGGCAGTAAAATACTGTAAAGGTAGGAGCTCAGCGAAAATGAAAGAGCAGAAAAAATAAACAACTTGAACAAACTAAAATAATTAGTCTACAATGAGCACAACGCACCTGTTTTACCTGCATTTATCCTGTTCATTGCTGATTAAATGTCTCACTCTCAACCACAGGAGTTGTGCCATCGTGGCTGATTGATCTTTTGGGTGAAATCATTCTTGGCCCTTGGAATCCCATTCCGCAGCGCCTGCCAGAAAGCATCCATTCATAGATAGGATTCCTCCAGCAGGCTTGCAGGATGGGAGTGCAGAGAGAGAGAAGGACTCATGTACCATGTATACTTACAGTACTTCATTCCATGGGTATTCCATGAGTTATGTCTTATCTTAGCATATACGAGCCTCATGTTTCCCATTTACAATTCATATGCTGTCTCCTATCGTTCAATCTTTTTTTTGGCATTTCCCTCAGCAAGTTAGTTACCGTAGGAGTAGAACAGGGATCTTTCTTCCTGCAGTGCTCTGCACAATGGTGTCATTAACAGGTTTGTTTGGAACCCGAGCCCTGTTTCCTACTTAAGAATGATGTTGTTGATCGGTAGAGTCGTTTCTCAACACAATCCATGCTGTTCTTCATACTGGATACCCACAGCTCCGCTTAGTTAGCTACAAACGAATGCAAAGTCAATGGGGCTGAGCTCCTGTCTGTACAAGCTAACTAACTAAGCAGAGGTCCAGGTATCCAGTAGGGCTGGTCAATTAATCACATTTCAATTATGATGTTGTCTTCCCATGATCATGAAAACAAGCTAATTCGATTCAAGAGTTTTATTTGTCACATACATACACGAGACATGCAGTGAACTGTAGGTGGCCATGCCCGCCTCGTTTGTGCAAAAATACAAATAATGATAAAAAAGTATAATTATTGTGCCACTTGCTGTGTTGCTCTCATTTTGTCTTGTGTTGTAAATGCAGCGCATCCTCTCTTCACAGCGCTCCACCCATTCATTTGACTGATTGACTGACTGTGTATTTTAATGTTCTGTATTAAAAGGACATTGTATGGGACTTATTAGGTCTATCTAAATACCTTGTCCTGTTTTTATCCCGAGGGTACTGAGACAAATTCCTAACAACCTGGCTGATATGGCAATAAACAGAGATACAGCAGACAATCGTTATCAGCCAATATGGGTTTTAAACTACACTCGGTACAATCTGTATGCAATGTATTGTATTTGGCCTCCAAGAACCATACTAGTGTAGCCCTAGTAATAACTTATGGATCTTGGATCTATAAAAGTTGATCTGTGAGGTCTGGGAGTTTGCTCTCCCCTGCAGATTCTCTGGCCGTCAAACACATCAAATCGCTCATCCCCTTTGGTAAAGAACGGAATACAGTATTAAAAGACCATTGTGGATGAAGAGAGAGAGAGAGAGAGAAAGAGACATGAGGGAGAGTAGGAGAGAAAGAGATGAGGGAGAGAGTAGATGAGAGCGATGAGGGAGGGAGGTTGGTACAGAGCCTCCCTGAGGTTGGAATAAGAGATGGGCTGTTAACCCATTGGAGAACTAGAATTCCACACCCAGAGAGAGAGAGAGAGAGAACACTCAGTAGAGTCAGATGCTTCTCTGGGCTGAAACGACATCCACCCCTATAGTGTGTTGGCAATCTACTCTTACATGTGGATTGTAGTTTTGCTCTTTAATGCACTTTGCAGTTATTGATGTCAAGACATAACAAAATGTCTATGAAGCATAGGCGTAACAAATTGATTACGTAATAACGTTTCACGAGAAATTACTATGTGTTAAAAAAAATAAGAATAAAATAACATTTGAATTTACATCCCTCACTCCTCGTGATGTCAAGAGGAATTAGAGAAGAAGATTTGGCACACTGGATGCCAAATCAGCTCCTCACATTTCATGATGTCCTCAAAATATACCAAGTGGACACAGATTTCATTGTCAGACTTTGGCAACACGTTGTTGAAACAATCGTGAAGGAGTGAAACCAACCGTACCACCAGAAACGGTGAGAAGAAAAATGTCGTGTTTGGTTTAGCTGGTAGCATGGTGTTTGGTTTAGCTGGTAGCATGGCCGGATGAGTTGGCAGACGCTCCCAAATGGGCCAGAAATGTTGCTTCACAGCTCAAACACATCAGATAAGGCTTTGTACCAAAAATGGACAGCATGACGAGTCAATCACCAGCCTCAATAAAGATACTAGAGCCATGCGTGGCAATGTGGAACGCTGAATTAGGGAGCTGGAGAACAAGGTAGGAGAGCTGCACCGCTGAGCTATCCTAAACTACCAGGCAGATCCAGTCTTTACAGCATGACAGAAGCCGTCGTAACAAACATAAGGCCTGTGGGGTTGAAAGAAGGTATTGAGGTGGGTGACAAGATCCTACGCTAAATACTAGACTGACCAAGTGACCACCAGGCCCCAGAGACAGTCTGTAAGATAAGATATTCCATTATTTATCCCCTTGGGGTATCTACCAGCGGCCATCAGGCTCCACAACAATGGGCAGGGACTGCTGCCAGCAGCCGGAGAACTAATGACAGCAGAACTCGAGAACTACTAGGAATGTCTGATCACTGAGTGTGTCTGACTCCCACCTCAACGGACTACCTAAATGGACAACGTATAAGGTATGACGTATATCACACCATACGTACCTTATGCATACTGCACCTGTGTATACTGTATACTTACTTACTCATAGTATATACCTGTATTTAGATTATAGTGTCTATTGTAACTATATTTATTGTAATGCAAATATAACTGATAGGGCATAGAGACTCTCATCTGCACCTTGATGTACGCTACCTATTTGCTCATATGCGTATACTCAGAGTCAATTATATTGTTATATTGTTTACACTGCCTATTTTTACTTTTCTACTGTACTATAATTGTATTACCTGCATTAGGTCTCCTACTATTACCATGTACGTGTATCTCCCCTCCCCCATCCCCATGCTGCTATGATGCCTGAATTTCCCCAATGGGATCAATAAAGGAATATCTTATCTTATCTGCATATACAAATATGAGAAAATAAACAGTGTAAACAATATAATTAAATATAAATGTAAAAATATGAAAAAAATAAACAGTGTAAACAAAGGTGCAGATGAGGGTCTGTATGTGCACATTAAGACCAATGCCACATCCTGACCAGCCTCCCCGTCCATATCGTCCTACACCTACTGTGGTGGAGAGACAAGCAAGACATTATCAGAGCAGCCTCTAAAAAAACAGGGTACGGGTTTGGCATCGTTTACCCAGGGAACCTTATCGCCAGCGTCAACAGGGAGAAGCTCACCTACAGTACACCTCGCCCCAACGATGTGGTTTTTCTGACTGACATAGAGAAGGTTGTCTCTGTCACAGAGCGCCTAGTTAACACACTGCTAGGTTGGATATAGAAAGTGCTCCAGGAGGTCCCTTGTCACCTGTCTGGCGTCGGCCTCAGTGGTTATTGGTGGAGCTGACGTGTGCTCCAGGTGATCCCCGGGGGCACGCTGTACTATCGGCATCTTGACATTATGCGCTTATTGGATGGATACGATTGAATAGAATGACTTGGGTAGCCTGAATGTAAATGGCATTCAGAATCCAATCAAAAGATATTATATTTCTAATTATGATTATTATTATTAGTATTAGTACAGGTATTCGTATTAGTATTATTATTATTTAAAATCTCTCAATTGGGTTATTGCCATGCTGCAAGAGACTCATCTGAACTCATTCAAATCTAAATTGCTAAGACAGAGATGTGCAGGGCAGGTATTCTCCTCTCCTGGTGGTAAAGGAAGCATAGGTGTTAGTATCCTAATTAAAAGAAAATGCATTTGAACCCTCCAGTGTAAACTATGACCATGAGGGAAGATATCAGGCTGGTTACAAAAAAAGTGGACACCTGTTAACTTTTATGCTCCAAATACGCAACAATCTAAGTTCTTTGCCCCTCTATGCCCAATGATATCTCAGTCCATGGAAGGCCCTCTCGTTTTAGCCTGTGATTTTAATTCTGTTTGTGACACTGTGCTGGGTAGATCTAGTCCCCCCCCCCCTCAGGTAAACAGATATCCGTCGCTGTGAGGGAACTTCAATCTCCACTTGCTGTAACAGATTAGTAACGCTCTTAGTTGAACCAGATGCTCCAGAGTACACTTTTTATTCTGGGGTGCATAACACTTATAGATTACATTATGATGTCTTCAAACTTGGTTCAAAATGTTCTTGAGATCAAGATAAATAGCATTGTTGTGAGTGACTGTCACATACTTTCTTATGGCCAACCTCTGCAAATCTAGACAGTGGCCAGTCAATAGTTCTATTTTTACTTCTTAAAAATGCATCTCCCTCATAAATTAGATTTTGGATTTTTTTGTGTTAAGTTTGAATTTTGTACCATGTATGGCCACAGTCTGGGAGGCCTACAAGGCCACCTGCAGGGGTAGATCGTATTTTGAAACTGCAGAAAAGGCAGGGAGGTTGCTAGCTCATATAATTAATAATTTTTTTAAAGATTACTCCAAACTCTATGGTACAATAAATAATGTAAATGAAGATGAACTGGACATTGTCCCTACAGTCAGTTTGGTGGATAGGGATGTGCTAGATGCTCCTACACAAGCTGAGATTGCAATCATGAAGACAGCTTCAGGAAAATCAGCAGGGGACAATGGCCTGGGAATCGTGTGAAAAGTGTTTTAAGGGGCAGCTTTCTCCATTAACTGTTGTTATATAAGGAAATATTATCTCGATATTATATCTGAATCCATGCCCCTCTCTTTGTGCCAGGTCATTATCTCTTTGTTGCAGAGCCCAGTATGTCTCCCATCATTGCAGCATCATTAGATGCTGAAAAAGCCTTAGGCCAGATAGATAGAATGGCCCTATTTCATTTATATGTTTAAAAAGTTTGGTTTTGCTCCCATGTTCACTAGCTGGGTAAAAGCTCTTTATAGCTTCCCATTATATAGTGTTTCCTGTGACAAAATGGCATCCAATGTAATCAAAAAGGAACTATATTCTTGTGCCAGATCTCCTCTCTGGTAAACAAGAATACCCTGAAGACTCTGGCAGGAGCACTCATTCAAGGGTACTACGACTATGCTTGCACCTCATGGTACCAAAGCACCTCAAAGGCGCTAAAAACAAAATTACAAACATCACAAAACAAACTGGTCAGACTACTGCTTGCTTGCTCCTAGAACCCACCTCACCCCTGCCCACTTTGACAACCTAGGATGGCTTAGAATAGAAGACAGAGTACAGCAACTTGCAATGGGCCTGGTCTACAAGATACACTACACGACCAAGGTACCCATGTACATGTAATTTTTTTTTATCTACTTTTTCTCCTCCTTTTTCTGTGATTTTTCTCCCCATCCCAATTTACCTCTCGTGCCAATTCTCCCTCCCCTGTCCTGATCGTTGCTCGCATATGCCCCTCACTGGCCGGTTGTAGGAAGGATAGAAGCCTTGCATCACATGTCCCCTCCGATACATGTGGAGGCAGCCTGTCGCATCTTTTCACCTGCCAGCACGGACTCTCATTTGGCGAGGAGTAACGTGTAGGAGGCTCACACTGCCCCCGCCATTTTCCTGACTTTGCTGTGCAGGCGCCCCAACCGACCTGTAGGAGTCGCTGTTCACAACAACCAGACTACCATCCTTCGACTTCCCACCCGCTAACTCTGCCAATTGAGTTAGTATGACGGCCGGCCCAAGCCGGAGGCAACGGCAACAGCCGGATTCGAACCCGGTGTTTCTTGCGTTGGTGACGAGTGCAATGTCCGCTGCGCCACCCAGCCGCCCGTGTCAAAATACTTCTCAAAGGTCAGTGAATACCACGACCACAACACCAGAGGGAGCTCCACAAATCATGTTAAACCCAGATTCGGCTCAAACAAGGGACTAAACACGTTTCGCAATTATGCCACATCAATGGAACGCCCTACCCACAGCTGTAAAGGAATGTGAATCACTACCCACTTTCAAAACCACTCTCGGGAGACTGCAATTCGAAACTGGCCCCTGTAAATGTCCAAAACCAACCCCCTCCAATGTACAACCCCCCCCCCCCCTAGCATTTGCAAATGCTCTAATGTCTATCGGAAAAACTACATAGTGCAGGTTTAAAAAAATATATTAAATAAAATTAAAACTCTTGTATTAGATGGTTTACGGTGTTGAGAGACAAAACAAATGGGGAGAGAGTATGGGGCATGTGACAAAGGTCATGACTTGGATTCAAATCCATGATGTCATCACAAATGTGTAGTATTTGCCACATTTCACTGAGGACGCTACAGTCAAAATTGTGAGATGCACCTTTGTGTTTTGGTTTGTGTGCATCTGGGGCAGCGTCAATGAGTGACCCTTTTGGCTTGTAGACCATTTCATCTCATATATGAGAGAAATGGTAGCGAGCTAATAAAGCAGCTTTCGTGGAACCCCAGCAAGGTGGCCGACGTGAGTGTCTTGCCCAGTCGTCTGGTTCCCCCCCCCCATCCCCCCCTCTTGCCTTCCTGTTTGCTCCACCATTATGGAGTTAGTTACAATGCCCTGGAGTCAAATGATGCTAATACAGCAGTGACAAAATAAGAAGAAGGCTCCATCAGTGGGAAAGCTAGTGAAGGCACTCTGGGGGTAAATCTACTGCTCTATAGCACAAGGACATGCATGTCTCCTACAGTACTGTAGCTGCTTTGTTTAAAGAGATTCCCAGAGTAATATTTAAACTGGCCCTGTTGCCTAGCGATACACAGCACAGCTAGCGCTGCGTGGTCAGATAGGAGGATAGTTTGATTACCTCTCTCTGTGTGTGTCTCTCTCTCTCTTATTCTTATTCTCAGCAAAGATATGAATGCTGATATATGCCTGTAATATGGTATAGTCTAAAGTAAGTTTAATTAAGGCGATCCTTGGGGATTTACCTCGCCATATAAACCGCCTGATCAATCCGTCCAAAGAGGAGAAAAATGTAGAAGGGACGTGAATTGGGAGGGACTGAAACATGTAAAGAAACTTTGGCAAGACATACATTTTTATAACATTGACTCAGCCTATTAAAATCAAATCGACTCAAATTTATTTGTAAGGCACACGTTAATGTCCCCATGGGCCGGACACGTCTTCTTTAACACATTGGCGACCGCTGGGATGCGTCTAATATAGTGGTTGAGGACCAGCTTTTGTAAACAGACCGGTGTCTTTTTGTACAGCTAAATCTATACTTTATAGTATTGCTATCTGTCCATTCTCATTGTCAATTGAGTTCATAAACCGTCCCTTCAAAATGGCTTAAAGAAAAAAAATTGCATCAATAGGTTGTCATTTTATAGCGCCGTGAATATAAGCATTACAGCGGATTTTGTCTCGTATATTTTCTGGAAGGCTAGTTATAGGGCTAATAGCTGCTAACGTTATATTCAACGGCATTTCCGTTTTACAGATGCTACAGTTAAAACTCAAACTGCATATGATCGGCACGATCCTCAAGCATGTATGCATGAAAGGGGGGGAGGGGGGGGGCGGGGGACGCCGTTTCTTATTATTGATTACCAATAACCGTGTTCGTCTAACTAGCCACATAGGCCGATCGGATGGATGGCTATCAAAACGATCGGGATGTACTTTACGTGAAAAAGATCTTACCGTGGGCCGGTGGGATCCCCCCGAGCATTTCCCCGTTATCGATCGCCATCTGGTAGATCGATATGTCCATTGGCTGATGATAAATCCCCTTATTGCATAGTGAAATCTGCGATGCAAAACGTAATCCAAGCTACAGGCTGCAGATCCAGAATCGAGCTAACATAAAACTCCATTGAAAGTCAAAAAAAATAGTCCACCGTTCAGCCACAGGGCACACTGCATTATCGCAATATCGCCCCTAAGAGGATCTGGCCGGTATTGCACCTTCTCGAATTCAAAGAGTAGGGTAAATCTGCAGTGCCGCTCGGCGACCTTGAATAGGTTATTAAAATGAAATAAAAGCAATAACAACTTGCCACGGATATATCCGTGCTTCTGTCCACAACGGGTGGAATCGAAACACGGAGATATCCGCTGTTCGTCCCCATTGTGTTAACCTTTGTAGAGAGGTTCCTGTCTCTCTTTATGGTATGCACATCTTATTTGTGTTTTAACCGAAACTATTGCTGAGGAGGAGCAAATGAACAATGCTATTTACATGAACGACCAATAACATGGGGAAAAGAAAATAGGTATAGATGTCATCAATTGGGCGCCAGGGGGGCGCACCACGTAGCTGTGCTGCAATGCAACGCGGACGTCCCAGGTTCGACTCCCGGACCCGGAGACCTTTGCCGCATGTCTTCCCCCCATGTCTTCTCCCAACCTTCCTCTCTGTCTGGCCTGTCTGAAATAAAGCAGTAAAATGCCACAAAAAATAAATAATTTTTTTTATTTATTTAAAAAAATATGTCATCAATTGTACCAAACCCTTGTTTCAATTCTAAGGGAGAAAAAATAGATAAATGAATATATGAAAAAATATATATAATAGGTCCACATGTCACTAATTATATAAAACTATTGTCATTTAAAAAGTTACAGTGATATGAACATTTCTACCTTAAATTCTAAGAAACAGAAAAAGCCATCACATACCCATACAAACTATGGCAGGTCTGAACTCGTTTTCTTTCACGGCCGATGTGAATAGTCCATATAGTCTGGTGTCCTGATCGTTGAAGGGGTTAATCAGTCTAGTTAAACCGTTCCATGCAAAATGTCTTGGCTTCCTCTCCGGCGTGGTAAAAGTATGATTTTCTCCCCCCGCCAGTGTGATCCCCCCCCCCCCCCCCCCCCCCCCCCCTCCAATAGCCCTGCAACACCCCCACCCCCTCCCCCCTCCTTCCGCACATGGCGCTGCGAGTCGGCCGCCAGCCGCCAGTCTGTTTGCGGTGGTGAATATGCATATGTTTTGTCTCAAGGCTAGTCCTACATGCATCATCAAAGCGCATGTACACTTAGGTGACTTTATGCTCTGTGCCATTATTACTACCTAAAATGTAATAAGTTGTGGAATATTACTGTAATGAGCTGTATGTGTATGATCCAAGCGTCCTATGATCTCAACACTCTTAGGAGCATAACAGAAAAAAGCATTCCATATGAAACTATTCTGTATTTTTGAATGTCAACTAATAAAGAAACTTGAACTTGAAACGGAGCCCGAAGCGTATGCCTTTATGGTACAGGATCATTTTGACCTCATTAAACGCTGCACGTTTTTTAGACAGGGCTGCGCTGTAATCGGGGTAGAATCTCAGGGTGTTATTCTGATAGCGGGGCTCGTGATTTCTGGCCCAGCGCATTGCTTGTTCCTTCTCCTGGTACCGGTGGAAGCATACTATGATGGTCCGGGAAGGGCTCCTATTTTGGGTTTGGGGAGGAGAGATCGGTGCATTTGTCAAATACGCTAGGGCCCATAACTTCCATCAGTAATTTCGAGACAAATTGAATAGGGTCTTGTCCTTTTTCGCTGTCTTCAGGTACATTTACAATTCGAAGGTTGACTTATCTTGAGCGGTTTTCTAGGTTGTCGACCCGTTCTAGGAGGGTAGCGTTATCTGTTTCCAACTTGAGGATGGTTTTCTCTGCTTTGGCGACACTTTCAAAGTTATCTCCCGCGGTGGTTTCAACTCTGGCGAGGCGTGTTTGAAAGGAGTTCACCGTTTCGTGAAGTGCATCCACCAATGCCTGTAGGGATGAGAGAGAGTTCTGTATCAAAGTTGACATGTCCTCTCTGAGGCTGGACCATTGTTTTTCTAATACTGCGACTAGCATTGTCATGGAGAGGGCGTCTTCTCCGTCTTTCTGCGGCTCCGTATTGTCTGTGTCGTTCGGGGCAGCCATTATCTTGCTAGTAGTGTCTTTGTTAGTTCATGCCATGCGTTGAGTGCCAACCGACGAGAAATCTTGTTTTTAATCGTAATTTTTTTTATTATCGATTTCCATCAATTTTTTATCAATCTAGCCTCACGTTACCAGTGGGGATCTGTCTGAACTCGAACAGGGAAAATACCGCCCCCTATCGTCTCTCCGGATGGTATTGCACCCCATTGGATTGGACTGAATGAAATGGATGGGAAAAAAATAGTCTGGAATCCACATTTTACTTGTCAGGCATGTAACCGGAGACGATCCCAGTCATTGCCCACCCTCAGAACACCGTGGAATATGTATTTCCAGTACCCAGCGTTGGATCAATAAACGCGATCGATATTTGGAATGGCGATCAGGAATTGGAATCATCTTTTTGGAGAACATCTGATATGATTTTACCAGTCTTGGGATAATCAGAGCTCTTTTCACCTATATTATCAGCGTGTCCCATATGTGTGTGTGTGGCTGTGAGTGTGTGTGTGCTGATCAGGAAATAAGATAATGGTTTTCAGCCCGCTTCTATAGCGTGCATAAGTACACATATACTATCGATAATCTAGCGTTTATTTGAAAACTATTCATAAATAGGCTGAAAAATTACAAGGTGTTTTGTGTATTCCACTAAAGAGCTATTATCAGGGAATCTTTTTTTTTCTGGAAGTTTCAAAAAACGAACGTTTTTCAAAATGGTATAAAACGGAAATGAACCGATTAAAAAAAAAAAAACAATCCGTTTCGACAATGTTGACTGCAAACAAGTCATTGATACTGTAAACGACGGGCGTATTAGACACATAATTTAAGATATAGTTTATGCATTCGCAAATATGATCGCCCTCCATTGACTACAGCGTTGGAACTCAAGCGCTATTTTTGGCTCCCCCTGCTGGCATGGAAAGTGTTAAGTAGTAGGTTAGTTTTTCTGTAGTTTAAAAGTTTTTTTAATGTGGAAAATGTTAATTATTAACGTGAGACAGGAGAGCCTTCTCTTCCATGTCTTTCTCCTACTCCGTCATAACCGGAAGTCCTGTAATAGTGTATGTGTGTGGGCTTGACTGTGAATTGTTTCTGTATCAAAGCATTAGTCACACTGCTCACCATGAAGCAGGCGTGGGTCTAGTAACATATTCAGGCGATTCATAACATGCATTTGAACCTGCTTAGAGTACGAGTGGATGGCGTTTGCGTCAGCATTTGAGTGCTGGAAAGGTTAGACTCTTTGAAAGTAAACTTAAAAGGGATAATCCCTTTAAGATAGCTCAGATATTTGGAACCCTAGCCCTATTTGCTACGTACCAAGGATGTTGATCAGTTGAGTCCTTTCTCAGCACAATCCATGCTGGTCCTCACACTAGCTCCGGATAGTCGGCCACAAACCAATGCAAAGTCAATGGGGTCAAGCTCCTGTCTGTACAAACATAATTTGTGTGCAGTGTGAAGTAGATTTCAGTTGCCTTTAGTCAGCATATACAAATAGGAGCTTGACCCCATTGATATTGCATTGTGTGGGTTGTGCTGAAACAGGACTCTGCTGTTTCATCATTGAGTAAGTAGAAAATAGTCTAATAATAATAAAGTTACATGAAAGGAACTGCATTGTTCTGATGTGGTAATCCCCATCCACCTGTGTAATATTCATGCTTTGAATATATCATTTACGACAGGCGCGCCAGGCGCACCTTCCTATTATGTATACCTGACAAGGGGTCCTGACAGTCAGTTGGCTGCCAGCCGTGGATGGAGTTACACTCATGCTTAACGAGTACTTACCTTTGAATAAATATCTAAATGCAATCTCCTCGTCCTGAAGATTATTCTATATAAATCGAATACGACATGGTGTCAGAAGCAGGATGAACATGGATATCAACGGAGTCCCGTCGCCACGGATGAATTGGGATTCTCTGGACTTACCGGGAGAATGGAAGAAGTTCAGGCAGCATGCAGAGCTAATGTTTTCGGGCCCACTCAAGAAGAAAGGAGAGGACGAGAAATGTAGCTACCTGCTACTGTGGAGCGGAGAAAGAGGGAGAGACATTCACAACACATGGACTCTCAGTGCAGATGAAGCAAAGGTATTGAAGAGCTACTATGACAATTTCGAAGCATATGTACTTCCAAGGAGGAACACGATTTTCGCTAGGTACAAATTCCATGAGAAAACCCAGCAACCTAGCGAGTCATTTGAACAATTTGTCACTGCATTGAAACTACTCGTGAAGGACTGTGCATATGCGAACAATGATGAGATGGTTAGAGACCGCATAGTGTTTGGCATACACTCAGCAAAAGTAAGAGAGAAACTATTAAACGTTGGATCAGACTTGTCGTTAGACAAAGCGGTAGATATAGCTAGAGCCCACGAGCTAGCACAATCACAGATAAAGAGCTTTACTGGCGCCACGAGCAGCGCGCAGGAGCAGCTCGTGCACGAGGTACACAGACATGAACAGAAGTATAGCGCACAGAGATATCGCCCCAGAGCAGAGTGGACAGAGAGAGCGAACAGAGCGAGCGACACAGACACACGTAAGAACTGTGGATACTGTGGGGGTAGAGCTCACAAGGAAGGGGATAACTGTGTAGCTAGGGGGAAACAGTGCACAAAGTGTGGAAAATGGAACCACTTTGCCAAAGTCTGCAGGGCCGGTAGTTTCCAGAAAAAGTCAGTACACGAGATTAGCATGCGCTCATGTCAGGAGAAGAGTCAGACGAACTGTATGTAGACACCGTGACAGACAGACGATTTGATGCAACAGAACAAGCGTTCGCAGACATACAAGTAGGAAAACAGGGCACAGAGCTTAAATTTAAGCTAGACACAGGTGCACAAGTAAATGTAATTCCTTTGAGAGAGTATCACAGTTTACAAGATAAACGCAAAATACAGCCTACTTTACGCAGACTGACAGGATATGGTGGAGAGAAGCTAGTGGTAAAGGGCACATGCACATTAAAGTGTAAATACAAAGAGCGTGGCATGTTGTTAGACTTTTACATAGTAGACACTCAGGCACCCCCAGTTCTAGGTTTACAGGCATGCCTGAATATGGACCTCATTAAACTAGTGTTGTCAGTAAATGCACACACAGATAAACAGACCATCATGGAAGAATACCACGACGTGTTTAAAGGGATAGGACTATTCCCAGGAGAGTGTCACATCCATATAGACCCAGACGCCACGCCAGTAGTCTGCCCACTGAGAAGGACACAGATCGCCCTGCGTGGCCGACTAAAGAAGGAGCTACAGAGTATGGAAGACACACAGATCATCGCTAGAGTCATCGAACCAACGGAGTGGGTCAGTGCACTGGTCATTGTTGAGAAACCACGCACAGGCAAGCTCAGACTATGTTTGGATCCTAAGGAGCTAAACAAGGCTATCAAGCGCCCGCACTACCCTCTGCCGACACTAGAGGACATCACACCCAGACTAACAGGCGCACGCTATTTCAGCGTACTGGATGCAAGGTCGGGATACTGGTCCATCAAGCTCTCCACAGAATCATCGAAGCTGACGACGTTCAACACACCGTTTGGACGATACAGATTCCTACGATTACCATTTGGGCTCGCTTCTGCCCAGGACGAGTTCCAACGAAAAATCGACGAGACATACGAGGGACTGAACGGAGTAGCAGCTATAGTAGACGACATCCTTGTATATGGCGCGACCAGAGAAGAACACGATAAGAACCTACATGCAATGTTGGTGAGATCACGGGAGAGAGGCGTTCGGCTCAACGCAGACAAGTGCACCATCGGAGCCACCGAAGTGAGCTACTTCGGGCACATCCTTTCAGCTGACGGCATGAAGCCTGACCCAGGCAAGATAGCTGCCATCAAGGAGATGGAGGCGCCAAAGAGCTGTGCAGAACTGGAGACCGTGCTAGGTATGGTCAACTATCTGGCGAAGTTCGCCCCGAGCCTCTCCGAGATCAACGCACCCATGAGACAGCTGCTTAAACAATCCAATGAGTTCCTGTGGGACGCGCAGCACGACGCTGCATTCCAAAAGATGAAAGACATACTTACCAGTGAACCTGGGCCAGTCCTCATCTACTTTGACCCAGATAAGGAGCTCAGCTTACAAGTGGACGCATCAAAGTATGGTCTGGGTGCTGTGCTGATGCAGGAAGGAAGGCCCATTAGCTACGCATCCAGATCACTCACGGACAGCGAGGTCAACTACGCACAAATCGAAAAGGAGATGTACGCAGTCCTTTATGGATTCAAACGCTTCCACCAATATGCCTACGGTCGCCATGTTATGGTGCAATCTGACCACAAGCCCCTGGAGTCGATCATGAAGAAGCCGATCGCCGCAGCCCCACCGCGGTTACAGAGGATGATACTGCAACTACACAAGTACAACTTCACGATCGTGCACCGCCCTGGGAAAGACATCCCAGTAGCCGACACGCTGTCCAGGAAATCACTCACCTCTCACGACGACGGTCTCAGTGAAGGGATGGACCTTCAGGTACACATGGTATACAACAGCTTACCTGTACACGACGACAGGCTACAGGAGATCAGAGAAACAACAGACAATGACACACAGCTAAAGCTGCTCAGCCAGGCTATCCTGGAGGGATGGCCTGAGGAAAGAAAACAATGCCCCCAGAACATCACCGAATACTGGAATCACCGAGATGAACTATCCAAAACGAATGGAATAATTTTCAAAGGGGAGAAAATAGTCATCCCTACCAGCCTCAGAGGAGAGATGCTGATCAAGATCCATGCAGGCCACATGGGAATGGAAAAATGCAAACTGAGAGCACGAGACATCATGTTCTGGCCTGGAATGGGTAGACATATAGAGCAAGTCGTGGAGAAGTGCTCAATATGCCAAGAGCGCCGCCCATCAAACACCAAGGAGCCCATGATGCCTCATCGTATCCCAGACCGCCCCTGGCAGGTTGTAGGGACAGATCTCTTTAACTGGAACAACCAGGACTATGTTGTGACCGTCGACTACTACAGCAGATTCTTCGAACTAGACAGACTTCACAGCACCACATCGGCAGCTGTTGTCCACAAGCTAAAGGCAGCCTGTGCCAGGCATGGCGTCCCAGAGACCATAGTCTCAGACAACGGACCACAATACAAATCTAAAGAGTTCGAGGCATTCGCCAAGTCGTGGGAGTTTACACACGTCACGTCAAGCCCACACTATCCGCAAAGCAACGGACTAGCGGAGAGAACTGTGAAGACGGCAAAATCACTCATGGACAAGGCTAAGGCAGACGGAAGAGACCCGTACCTAAGCCTCCTGGAATATCGTAACACCCCAGTCGACAACTTCAAATCGCCGGCACAGCTGTTGATGAGCCGCAGGCTACGCTCAACCCTCCCGAGCACCAACCAACAGCTGCAGCCAGGGGTAGTAAGCCCCAAAGATGGACATGACAAGCGAGTGCAGAGACAACAGCACCAGAAGAAATACTATGACAGGTCAGCTAGACCGCTGCCCCCACTACATTGTGGTGAATCTGTCAGGCTACAAGAACATGGACGCTGGAGGCCAGCAGTAGTCATACAACCAGCCGACACTGCGCGGTCATACCACGTTCGCACCCAAGATGGACGCGAATACCGCCGCAACCGCAGGCACCTGAGGGACACAAAAGAGGAACACTTCCAGGACAGCGACGGTATGCCAAGTCCAGAGAGCGTCGATCAACCGCCGGAGACCAACGACCCTGAACTGTCAGAGGACTCAGAAGAGAACTCAGCTTCATACTACACCAGATCCGGCCGAGCAGTGAAGCCTCGGGACATTTTAGACCGCTGCCCTATTATAACACCATTTACCCCAATGAAAAAAAAAAAAAAAAGTGGTGAAATGTAACAAAATATTAATGTATGCTGAAATGATGACTTGCTATATGTGTTGAATCTATGACCTACTTACCTTGCTTAATTGTCGATATTTTCCCATTTTGTTAGCAAGCTAATTCTACAAATAAGAACTGCATATGGTAAGAGTGTTGAGACACACAACCAAATAAGCCATGAATACATACCTTTTCACAGCTGAAGTATTCAAATATTAAAGCAGACTTTCCAGAATAAGAGGGCACACAATACGAACTGTAATACCTTGATACATTAATCTTTTATGTTTAACATATTAA
Organism: Notolepis coatsorum; assembly: GCF_963971535.1. Lineage (NCBI taxonomy): Eukaryota > Metazoa > Chordata > Actinopteri > Aulopiformes > Paralepididae > Notolepis > Notolepis coatsorum. Next base: position 64,443,727 of record NC_140172.1, read on the forward strand.
TCCTACCTGTTTACATTGCCTGGTCCTGACACAGGTAACGCACTTGTTATTGTTTACAAAGAAACTCTTACAGAGTATTGCACAACCTTTCTTTATTTCAATTTTGTTCATAGCTTATAAAGCTTTCTTTAAAAGAAGGAGGATGTAATATTCATGCTTTGAATATATCATTTACGACAGGCGCGCCAGGCGCACCTTCCTATTATGTATACCTGACAAGGGGTCCTGACAGTCAGTTGGCTGCCAGCCGTGGATGGAGTTACACTCATGCTTAACGAGTACTTACCTTTGAATAAATATCTAAATGCAATCTCCTCGTCCTGAAGATTATTCTATATAAATCGAATACGACAACCTGGGTCTCCAAGCAGGTTAAAACAAACAAATGAGAATTATGTTCATATTTTTTAACCCAGGTCTACCATGAAAACAGCTGAATTTTGGGGGCACATTTGAATAGTGAGAGTATTCTATTAAGTGTTTGGTTTTCTTAATAACCATGAGGCCCATCTCACATCGTGAGACTTGGGCCTGTTCATCACTGTGACTAATACCAGATGACTGATCTCAGGTCAATGATACTTTGGCCTGTTCACTGTGACTAATACCAGATGACTTAACAATTGTATGTATTGAGCTGTACTGTACTGTACCCATTCTGCAATCTGTTAATAAAGTTTTCAATCAATCAATCAAAGACTGATATTAGTCGATCTAACTGTGGAAAACCGTCCATGAGGGTGTCTAGACTATCCTTCCCATTCAATTGTCATAAAAAATGTAGGACCCAGTCAATGCAGTCAATACTGTAGCTCCCTGCTCGCTTGCAGGGTCCAGTTGACTTTAATCCGATTTTAACTCTCTCCATGTCTTTAAAGAAGAAAGACTCATACAAATACCTTACTATACGTTTTAATTTTCAGTCACAATGTAACAGACCCCTAAACCATATTAAAAGGGATTGTCCAGTAAGGAGGAAGTTGAGACGTTATATATCATAAGTGTACAAACTAAATCACTGCAATGAAGGGATAATGTCCTAATCTCACTTTCTCTATTATCTGATTTAAATCCAACTCAAACAATCAAAACAAATGCTTTAGTCAATAGTCTATATTAATAGTCAATGAAACAAAAGATCAATAAAATAAACAAAACATAAAATATTCCACTCAGTTCATGCGATTCTAATTGTCCATACGATTGTTCCCACTTCCTTATGTGATGAGCTGTCCCCAAAAGGTCCCCACAGTTCCCAATGTTATTGATTCCAAATTGTTTTAATCCAAGTTAAAGTTTGTAATCCAAGTTAAAGTCTGTTGTCCAAATCAAAGTTTGTAATCTATTGTCAGTCTATAAAAGTCCCCACAGTTCCCAAATAACAATAACATAGGGATACATTTAGGTACAGTATCTCTGCTCCACGTATCTCTGATCTCTGCTCCATGTATCTGTGATCTCTGCTCCACGTATCTGTCTGTCTGTCTGTCTGTCTGTCTGTCTGTCTGTCTGTCTGTCTGTCTGAGCCAAATAAATGTGGGCTATATTCACATACACAAACTCTCACCAGAGTTGTCCTTCTACGCAGTGGTTCTCAACCTTTTTTGGGTCAATGCCTCCCTCAACCCATTCCACCAAATGGGAATTGTACATTTGTGGATCTCAATTATGATTATTTTATGATCTATGAAATGATCAACTATTAATGTTTCTATTTGGCTCAGTCAAATGAAGGCTTCTAACAATGGGATCCAAAAATCTTCATTATTATTTGTCCTGGATTCAGAATTTTCCTCATTTTACTTTTTTACCACCAAATGTGTATAAATTAAACATTACAAAAAGTAAACCTTTTCTTTGCTAAAAAGTGACACTTTCTGGTTCCAGTCAGGTTGTTGTCCTGATATTACTGTAAAACAATAATAATACTCTAAATCAAATAAACTAGCGCCCCCTTTGAGCATCTCAACGCCCCCTTTTCAACAATTCTACACCCAGCACCCCACCCCCATTGAGAAACACTTGTTTACAGAAAGATCAAGTAAAGAAGACTTCTATGTTGATGGCTTGGGATCATGAGTACATGTTTTGCATAATTGGCTGCAGTTTTCCCATAGTTAATTTAAACTGGCGCCTCAGAGAAATCTCTTGGTGTACACCATGCCAAACATTTCTCATTCTTCCCTCCACCATTTAGTTTTTTCCCCCTAAAATATGTTTCTTACCAAAGGTTTTGGCGGTAAGATCGATGTGGTATTGCTAGATCTTGAATCATATTTGATATGCAATGCCTAGTTTGAAAGTTGTATCAATCAACGTAAAATAATTACATTTCAGCCTATATAAACACACATTGATTTGGTGCTCTAGTGACATCTAAATACTTATTATGCCTTTAATAACTAAAATAATTAGTAGGATATGTATATGTGCTACATTTTGACTGTCGCTTAAAATGTTGTGGTCAATGTTGCCACCAGCTTGTCATCTTTTCATTTTAACACAAGTTATTGCCAATTCACACAAGGTAATCACAACCTAGTGATGAAAATGCCCATTTAAGTAGAAGTAGAAGTAGAAAGCTGTATTGTCATTGCATAATACAGTACAACGAAATTAGTTAGTTTGTGCAGCACCTAAAATAACGACATACACACTCTACCACACAACACATCCATGATGTACTACCAATACCATACATACATTAGTTGTACCCATACTCACTATCACACCACACATGCATGTACCCACACATACCCTCTGCTACATATGCACTTATTCACAAGAACATTACAACTTTAAAAAAATAAAAGCTTTGCAAAACATCACAGTAGAAAAAACAAATTGCACATCGGCGGAAAATATTGCACATTAGAGAATACCATTATTTCATAATTGCACATGTCCCAACATCGGTCATATTGCACATACAAGTATATATTATAGTGAGGTAGATGTAGATGTGGTGGCAATAGGGGGGGAGGTGATTGTTCAGTTCAGTGATGGCTCTCGGGAGAAGAGGTGGTGAGAGGGGTGCGTTTCATCCTTCAGGATGCTGCTAGCTCTGCGGAGGCAGCGCATTCTGATGTCATCCAGTGTGGGCAGGGGGAGACCGATGATTTTTTGGGAGGTGTTTAATGACTCTCTGGAGGGATTTTCTTTCATATTCTGTGCAGTTTGCATACCATGCTGTGATGGAGTATGTTAAAATGCTCTCAATAGAGCAGTGGTAGAAGGCCTTAAGCAGCTCAGCAGACAGGTTGATTTTTTTAAGTGTCCGTGGAAAATAAAGCCGCTGTTGGGTATTTTTTACCAGTGCAGTGGAGTTGGTGGTCCATTTGAGGTCCTCAGTGATGTGGGTCCCTAGGAACTTAAAGCAGGAGACTCGCTCCACTTCCTCACCTGCGATGATTAGGGGGGGGGGGGGTTCACCCTGTGTCTCCTGAAGTCAATGATGATCTCGTTCGGGTTTTTTATGTATTTATGTGTCTTTCACGGCTATTTTCATTTAAATCTGTCGTCATCATTTTTCACGCCATCACTCCTCCGCTCCATCTATTCCCCCTATCAATGAAGGAATGAATGTGGTGTCCTGGTGTAGGTACTGTATGTTATAGCATGCCAGACGAACAGACCGTGGGCAAGTGATATGCATGATTTATAGAGAGTAGTTTAGTAGAAGAGTTTGCTAATGTCATATCATACTGTACCTTTATTTACAGTTTACATACAGAGACAGATAATAATAATAATAATAATAATAATAATAATAATAATAATAATAATAATAATAATAATAATAATAATAATAATAATAATAATAATAATAATAATAATAATAATAATAATTACTTGCATTTATATAGCGCTTTTCTAGACACTCAAAGCGCTTTACAATGTAGGGTGGAAATGGCCTCCTTCACCACCACTGGTAGCACCCAACCTTGGGCTACGCAGGCTCAATGGCTACCATAGACTGGCACCCGGCACACATCACACTACACAATGGCTGAACGGCTCAGGAGACAGGGATTGAGACCAGCCAATAAAGGGGAAGGGATGATTAGGTGGCCTTGATGTCAGAGACCTGCTTGGGAATTTGATAAGCAAGATAAGATAAGCAATCATAAATACAGCATAGAAATCACGCGACATAAAATCACAACAATAAGACAAGGGTAGACAAAAGCAAGGGTAACAAATCAATTAAAACACATATAACTTGATTGACTAAGGTTATAGATCAAGGTTTTAAACTCTGCAACAGAGGGGACAGTCTCAAGCTTTAAAGGAACACGCCAACATTTTGGGAAATTAGCTTACATTTTCTCCAGAGAGAGACAAGAAAATAGATACCAGTGTCCTCTCTGTGCGTTCAGTAGAAAGCTATCTGGCTGCACATTAGCCTAGCTTAGCACAATGAATGGAAGCGGACATGACCGGTTAGCCTTTGGGAGAGGTGTTAGTTGGACAATGCCTAGGTTAACCGGTCATGTCCGCTTCGATTCATTGTGCTAAGCTAGGCTAACATGCAGCCAGATAGCTTTCTACTGAACGCACAGAGAGGAAACTGGTATCTATCTTCTTGTCTCTCTCTGGAGAAGATGGTAAGCTCATTTCCCAAAATGTTGGCGTATTCCGGACTGCAAGGAAGTAGCTTACCAGTAAGGGCCTTAAAAATGTACAAATACCAGTGTTTTTGACTTCCCATTGTAGCAGGGTGGATTATCCCTACTTTATGAGAGTAGACAGTGACAGTGGGAACGCAGCAGATATGAGTCCGGCTGAATCCCCGACTGTAGTGCAGGAGTATTAGAGTGGAGCTTTAGCAGAGGGAGTGGATGGGGCCTAGGATTTACTAACCTAGGGGTGGTGCGCTGGTCCTTCTTGCCCCCCAGGGCGACTCGCAGTAATTCCCCACACACCCACACTTCTCCTAATACTTCCCGCACCCTCCCACACCCGGTGGCAGTAGTGATAGATGATATACTTTCTCCCCAAAGCAGTACCTTTCCTTGCTGATGAGCAGAGACCTGTCCCAATGATGCATAGGCAGGGGGTGGGGAAAGGGTTAAACAATAAAATGCATTACCCAGGCAGAAAGGGGTTAAGACAACAGACACAGTAACAGACACACACACAGTGCTCCCATTCAGTGTTCTTTTTATCCTGTTATTAACACAAGGCACAATGAGCAAAGCTCTTCCCGCTTACACAAGGCACAATGACTAAAGCTCTTCCCGCTTACGCAACCCAATGAATAAAGCGCTTCCCGCTTACACAATACCATGAATAAAGCTCTTCCCACACCGGTCAATACACAGTAATGGAACCCGTCCCTTTAAGGGTTGAAATGCTAGGCACCTAGTGCTCTCACTCTACGGTAGGGAACCAAAGCTCTTCCCACACTAGTCAAGATACAGTAATGACACCCGTCCCTTTAACACTTTAAGGACCAGCCACGAGTTTATACGTGTTACGGTGCCATGCGTTGTGGACCAGAGCCACGAGTTAACTCGTGGCGAGTTGTTATTGTTTTATTCCATATTAATAACGCTATTAACGTCCCCGATCGACTTGCAGGACCTACCCGCATATTTGATTTTCGAAACATGCAATACCGGCCAGATCCGCTTAGGGGCGCCATTGCTCCACTGCAGTATCATTGAGGGCGATTGAAAAAAATAAATGTGTTACTGTCTGTGGGCGTGTCATTTGAGCCTCGATCCCAGCCGAACATACTCCATCTTTGATCCCGTTACCGAACGCAGATTTCAGCCTGGAATAATGGAATTTATGATCAGCCAATGGACATATCGATCTACCAGATTCCGATGACTAATGACGAAATGCTGCCGGCGATCACATGGGCTGACGGTAGGATACTATTCCCCCAAATTACAGCTGGATTGGACATTGTTTTAAAACACAACGTGATCGATCAGTGAAAATGGCTACTTGAACGCACACTGTATTGCTAATCAATAATAGTAATCGCGTCCCCCGCCGCCCCCATTTCATCCATAGATGCTCTGTAATAGTCCGGATGCTACCCAGTTTGTTTTATTTCATTCGTATATATACAGCAGAAATGGCGTTTGATATAACCTGACTAGCCTTTAGCCTATTATCTACTGTAGCTCCCCAGAAAACTGCAGAGGTGAAAACTGCGATAAACCTTATATTCACGGCGCTATAAAATGACAACCAACCGATGGATTTTTATTTTCTTTAAGCCATTATGAAGGCACGTTTATGCACTCAAGTGACAATGAGAATGGACAGATAGCAATACTATAAAGTATATATATAGCTGTTAGAAAGTACATCGGTTTGTTGACAAAGCGTTGTCCTCTAGCCATATATTACACTGCAAGCCGTGGTCGTCAATGTGTTAAGGGTTGAAATACCTGTTCATTCACCCGTAGGTGGGGAGAGAGGGGAGAAAGAGGGAGAGGGGTACAGGGCTACTAAATGGGATTTTATAAAGGAACACACGTTATCACACAACACATTTAACCAAAAGACAGTGGGCCCACATTGAAAACAAAAGTCCTATCTATAGCCGGCATTCCCCAAAATAATAAATGTCGGGGCGCCCCTAAACACTGTTACCAGTGTCAGTTCAAAGTACTGCTTCTCTTCGCCCTTAAAGGGCCCGCGCCGTACAAAGAGAATGTCTACCGATAAAGTTCCAGCACTCGGAGCGCTCACTGTAACTGGCTTGAGGGCACTTAACCAAGGGCGGGCCTGCTCCCACCACCGAACGTCCGTGTGGTGAGATGGCCGTCGAAAGGTCCCGTGATAGCAGGCGGCGGGGCTAGGTAGACGTTAGGCAGGTGACTGCTGGGGTAACGGCTCGGAGGGGCTGGAGGTGCATGCAGTGCAGTGACGTCCGCTGCTCGGCTGAAGGGGTGGGGCGACACGCGGGCTAAGCTGTGGTGCTAGCCTAACTGAAGCTAAGCAGTGGGTCTGGACGACCCCCTGTCATGACGCCTATACTTTAGCTAAAACGCAACGTGTGCAATATCTACCGCACTCTTCGGCAGTAGCTCGTCTGCTTCTTCGTTCACAATGTCTCTTTAGCATTAACGGAAAGCTAAGCTATCGCATATCCCATTACTAACCCGCCTCGTAACTGGGTTTATATCTCGTGTGCTTGATGTCCGGAGCTCCAGCTCCAAGCGACCTCTTCCTTCTCTGGAAAACGACGAAGAGGGTGTTCCGCTGTCTGAGTTGTGCCTTCAGCCCTCTCTTCCTCTTCTGCTGTCTGTCCTGCCCAACGTCACATCAGCTCCCCCTGGCGGCACTCCAGTGCATGCTCCACTATTCACTGTCAATGTTAGAATATGGAGGATCAAGAGGGGTCAGTGGGCACAGTAGAGTAAAAGGAATTAGGTTAGACACATTGAATTATTGCTAGACATATTCAGGTGTCTACACCATGTTAGGCACCCAGGTTTCGATCCAGGTGTGTTTACAGTGGTGCCGTGAGCTTGATTATTTTCTCCACAACAGGATTTCGAAGGGGAATTGACATTCTCTTCAAGAATGTTTATAAATACTACAGTACCCTACCTTTTTATGGTAAAACAAAATTGGGATTTGGCCCTAAATGGTTGTTGTTGTTATTCCCACATTCGTCCTTCTTACATGGTTGAGTAGAAGATGAGGAGCACCTTTTTGTAAGACAACAGGTTGAAAGACCTTCCAGAAATCCCCCCCGTTGAGAGGAACATTTATTTATTTATTCATTCATTTTCTTTGGCGTGCAATCTGCAGGTGTTAGTGGAGGAGGCGTGAAATGTCAAACACAATGGAATCATTCCGCATTATCGTGGAGGGTAATGGGATTTAACATTGAAATTGCCAGGGAGGATATGAGTGAGGCGTATCGCTAACCTTGGAGGATCAAGGACGTCCTCTCAGAGAAGATTAGGATAATATTAAAGCAGGACTAAGCTAAGGATTCTGACTGGCAAAAGTGATGGAAGGAGTGGCGGCAGACTGGGGGAATGGCCATTAGGAGCCATTGAAGATAGAACTCTTGTGAGAATACCCTGTTCTTTTTTTTTTCAGCTACTTGGACGGTTTTTACATCAATATATAATTGTAAAGTAATTGTAAAGTCCATACACTGGCAGGATTATTGCAGAAACATGTTGAGATCGATAGAAACTGAAAGACACAAGTAATAATAATAATAATAATGGCTTGGATTTATATAGCACCTTTCACATACCCAAGGCGCTTTACAATAAAAGGGGGAGGGGGGAGAGGATAATGGTGGCCTAAACTGAGAAACGAATTACAAACAAAACAGAGCAAACAGAACAGAACAACAACAGAACAAAACAAAATGGAACAAACAGAATGAATAGGATGCTAAGGAGCATCAGAGACCATATGCCTGGGTGAAGAGGTGGGTTTTCAGCAGGTTTTTAAAGTGGGAGAGAGAGTTCGCATTTCGGATGTCCATGGGGAGTTGTGCAAGTCCTTCAGGGAGGGGAGGGGGCAGCCGATGATTCTCTGTGCCGAGACCTAGGAAAAATATAAAGTTTGGTATAAAATGAAAAATCCAATATGGTGGACATGAGTGGTCCTATTGGCACATTGGTAGACCAAAGACAGCTGTATGTGTACAAAGTCCTGTGTCAGTTGGAATTACGTCAAATTATGGCTTAATAATAATAATTTACATTTTGACCTTGGCTTTAATTATAGCGCTAACCCCCAGGCTGGTGTAATATTAGTTGTGATGCATTGCCACACCAATATCTATCATTCAGGCAAATTGCATGCTTCTGTCAAAAAAAAAGGGGGAATCTGGGAACTTTCTGAGAAGTAATTCACAAAATGTTGCCATGTCACCAACAGATTGAACAAGGCAGACAGTCACTCAGTGACAGGAACTGGTCTTGGTATGATTTTCGCCTGAAAGATTATTTAGAGGCTGGGGAAAATGTCAGGTACTCCTTACCGTTTGGCCCAGGTTTTCAGATGAACAAGCCACAACAACCTGTTCAGAATTATTGCTTGTTATGTTGTTAAATCGGTTAACTGTGCTTTTTGGAGCCGGGCACACTGCTTACCTGATGTAATGCCCAGTTTATAAAAGAGTTTTACTCTTGGGTGTGTGGGTTAGCCAGGCAGGGAAGGAAATCATTTATTTACAGTAACATTTGGTGTGTGCCACATCCACCAAAAACACACATGTTCAGTATACAAGGGAAGAAAGAGGTGCTGGAAAATAATTACAATTTGATTTACACATTGTATAAAAAATAAATAAAAAATAAGAAAATAATCCACAGATTCAAAAGCTACATACATCCCCTGTAAGGCTGCTCTATGTACTGTATGATTTGCATAATAGCGGCACCCTATGGCCATGAACGGTAGCTGCATAGTGTTTTACAGAGGCATTACATTGAGGAATAAAGAAAAAAATTATGTTATGTTATGTTATGTTACCTTACATTATGCAAGGTAATGTTGGGCATTGTTGGGCATACATTTGTGCCATTCACATTCATGCTACCAGAAGTGAAATGGCAGCCTTAGTTCTAATATGTAAATCGCACATTTCCTGTTTGCAGAGAAGATTATCCCAATATCCCATGCTTGACCAGAGGGGCTTGTGCATGGAGGTATTAGAGAACTGGAGGAAGGATGGCAAAATGTCCACCCATTAATTTCAGCATAAATTGTTCACCCAGCGCATGCGCTGATATAATGGAAGCCCTGAGAGGTAAGTTGGTATTAATCAACTTCACCAGCTGATAGATAGATGCCGTCTGCTCGTACTAGTCATCTTCACCAAGTTACATCATTGTCACGTTCTAAAAAAGTATAATCTGTTTAGTTGGGAACACCTGATTCTTTATCAAAACGTCTGCCATAGTTTTCAAGATCAAGTGTGGATTGGCTCCTCCTCCTTTGTCTGGTTTCATCAACCTCAAATCTGCCTCAACCAGGAATACTAGAGGTGTGGTTAGGGGGGACTGTACAATCCCTCTCAAGAAAAGTGCATTTGGCCAGGCCGTCTTTTCGTTTAGAGCATCCCACCAATGGAATTTAATACCTCAACCAATTAGAGAGTCCACATCATATCACTCATTCAAGTGCAGGGTTAAGAAATGGCTCATTGAAAATCAGCATTGTCAACACGTGTGTGCGTGTGCATGTGCACTGTGCAGTGTGTGGATATTGTGCGTTTGTCTATGCCTGCGCCATCTAATCTGTCATGTTGTCAACTGTACTTGTGTACATGACTGTATTGTGCCCTGTATCCTTATCTTATGTCCTACTATATGTGCTTTTGTTTTTGTTTTTATTGTAATGTTGTTTATCTCGCTTGTATTCTGTTTGTATTGCTAACTCTTTTTTACATAGGATTTTAGCCTTTACCTTCTGGCAGGGGGACTACCAATGGAAATTAGCCTTTTTGGCTAAAAGTGGGTGCATTTACCTTTTTGTTTTTATAAATTTGTATTATTAATGTACACTGTCCCCCTTAAAGTAAACCTAAACATAAACCTACAGCTCTGGGTAACTTTTCAAAATAAATGATTAAAAAAAAGGTACATGTACATAATGTTATTAAAGGACATATTCCATGTTGAAGGTATCTTCTTAATTTTTTAAAGCTGTGTATTTTCTATGGGCTGTCTATGGGGAAATGCCTTTCTGGGCCAGGGGGGATTAAGCTGCATTCTAGGGTTTGGGAGGCGTGTGGGCAATTTCACTGTGTTTTATGGGTCACTGATGGGGCAGGCTTTCTCTTCTTCAGCCCAACTCCGACGCAACGTGTCAACTGGTGATATTCAACAGAGTCTCAGTGCCTGTCAGCCCTCACAGAAAAACTGTGGGAGAAGGAGTAGTATATATATGTATATATATGTATCCACCCCCACAAAACACACTATCTCCTTGAAACCCAACTGCAGGGAATGAGAGAGAGAGAGAGGGGGAGGGAGCCGGGGAGAGAGAGAGTGAAAAGAAGAGAGAGGAGAGGGTGAAAAGAAGAGAGAGGGAGGGAGAGAAAGAGAGAGGAGAGAGAGCGAAAAGAAGAGAGAGGGAGGGATAGAAAGAGAGAGGAGAGAGAGGGAGTGAGAGAGAGAGAGATAGAGAGCGAGAGAGAGGAGAGAGTGAGTGTTTAGGTAAATTAAGATGATGTAACTTTCACTGGGTCACTGTGTGCTCAGACAGGGTAACAGTCCTTCTTTTGGTGTTAATTAAGGCTATATAATGCTGCACACAGCCTGCCACGTTAGGAAAGACAAGAGCCCCTGACCTTATTTCACATGTTGAAGATAATGGAAAGGAACAAGCACTCTCTCTCTCTCTCTTTCTATTTTTCTCTCTCTCTCTCTCTCTCTCTCTCTCTCTCTCTCTCTCTCTCTCTCTCTCTCTCTCTCTCTCTCTCTCTCTCTCTCTGTCTCTCTCTCTCTCTATCTCACACACACACTCACTCCCTCACTCACTCACTCACTCACTCACTCACTCACTCACTCACTCACTCACTCACTCACTCACTCACTCACTCACTCACTCACTCACTCACTCACTCACTCATTCACTCACTCACTCACTCACTCACTAATTCACTCACTCAGAGAATCACCCACGGACACTCTTAGACATGCATGTCTCCCACGCAGCCTCTCCGGCCAGGCTGCACAATCTAATCTGTCAGCGACTGCTTAAACCTGCTTCAAAATGGTGAATCAGTCCATTAATCCACTTAGATACATCAAGTCAGTAACAGTCTACTTACTAGTTACTTTCAGTGACATTGGGGGTTACTTTGCCTCTAAAATGCCTGAATATGAGGTAAAAACAGGATAGGTGATCGTTTGAAAAACCTGTATGTTTGGTCTTATTCAAATCAGATTATTGTTTTGTATAATACAGTTACATGTATTGGTACTCCCCAACTGTGCTCACGACAAATCTCTCTCTCTCTCTCTCTCATACACACTCTCACACACACACACAGCCACACACACACACACACACACACACACACACACACACACACACACACACACACACACACACACACACACACACACACACACACACACACACACACACACAAGCACGTGTACACATCAGGGGTCATTTAGGAAACGTTACTTGCAAAATATCCAACAAATCTTTGGGTGAAAGATGAAACTGCTAAATTCCTGTAAATCCCAGATGGTTTACAGAACGTTTTGTACATGTGTGCTGCATCACAGGGTAGAGCAGTGATAGCAGTAGAGCAGTGAAAACAGTAGAGCAGTGATAGCAGTAGAGCAGTGAAAACAGTAGAGCAGTGATAGCAGTAGAACAGTGATAGCACTAGAGCAGTGATAGCAGTAGAGCAGTGATAGCAGTAGAGCAGTGGGCACACAGTAACACGTGGAACTTGAATTATATGAAGGTGTAGTCTAGTGATGATAACTGTACTTGGTGATTCAGATTAATTAATTGATCACGTCTTTCATACAGAATAAATGAGTGGAAGAAAATGTTTCTTTGTTCCTCGGCCTTGTGGCAGCGACAACATTAAAAATAGAACATCAGAAAAAGAGGCATTAGAAATAGCATTAAAAACAATGGTATAATGGATCTAATCCATCCCATTGCTGTTGTGTCCTTGGGCAAGACACTTAACCTACTTGCCTCGTATGAATGTGTATGCATGTGAATGAATGTTGGTGGTGGTCGGAGGGGCCGTAGGCGTTGATTATTCGCCACGCTTCCGTGAGTCTGCCTCAGGGCAGCTCTGGCTGCAATTGTAGCTTACCACCACCGGTATGACTGTGTATGAACGAATAATGGACTCTGTGAAGCGCTCTGAGTCAGAGCAACAGTCAGTCAGAGAAGAGCGCTATATAAATCCAATCCATTATTATTATTATTAATTTCAAGTTTCAAGTTTCTTTATTAGTTGTCATACAGAAGTACAGAATACTTTTATACAAAATGCTTCTTTCTGTTACGCTCCAGAGACTGTGCTAGACAGAAATAGATAAGTATAAAATAAAATAAAATAAGTATAGCAAGTATAAAATAGAAGTCCTGTACGTAGGCACAAGTGTTCAGTATGTACATATGTACAATGTTCAATGCAGAGTAGAAGTAACTGAGTTACCATACAATATACTATACAATATACTAATATACAATATACTATATAGTGCAAAGCAGAAATGGGATGAGGTATAATTTAGGTACAATTTACAGTAAGGTGTAATGAGGTATGGGTTGTAGTGCAAATTCTTTACCAATAAATATAAAGTGTGTTTAGTTGTTCTAAAGTGTGTAAGTGGGTGCTGCAGTGAGTTGTTTGTTTAAAGTGAGTGTGTGCATGTGGATGTGTGTGCTGTGAGTGCATTTGATGGTTGTTGCATAGTGTTATTGTTCGTTGAGCATCCTGATGGCCTGGGGATATAAGCTTCTTCTGAGTCTTTCTGTGCTTGCCATGAGACTCCGGTATCGCTTGCCTGACCGCAGCAGTTCAAAGAGGCAGTTGTTTGGGTGGCTGGAGTCTTTGATAATTCTCTTAGCCTTACCCATGCACCGCTTGTTGTAAATGTTCTGGAGAGTGGGAAGCCCCCCTCCAATTGTGCGTTCGGCTGAACGGGCCACTCTCTGTAGTCTGCTACGGTCTTGTGCGGTGCTATTCCCAAACCAGGAGGTGATATTGCCAGTCAGGATGCTCTCTATTGTACATGAGTAGAAGTTCTTAAGGATCTTCTGACTGACTTGGAACTTCCTTAGGCGCCTGAGGAAGTAGAGGCGTTGTCGTGCCTTCTTCACAACACTGTCAATGTGTGTGGTCCATGTCAAGTCCTCGGATATGTGGACTCTGAGGTACTTAAAACTGTTCACTCTCTCAACCGGTGCCCCGTCGATGCTGAGGGGGCTGTAGTCCCTGACCCCCGACCTCCTAAAGTCCACAATCATCTCCTTTGTTTTGCTGACGTTCAGGGAGAGGCTGTTCTCTTGACACCATCCCGCTAGGACCTTGACCTCTTCCAGGTAGGCCCTCTCGTCGTTTGCAGAGATCAGGCCCACCACTACTGTGTCGTCAGCTAATTTGATGATTGTGTTGTTGTTCCGCTGTGCCACACAGTCATGTGTGTACAGGGAGTAGAGGAGGGGACTCAGAACACAGCCCTGGGGGGCCCCTATGTTGAGAGTGATGGATGATGAGGTGCAGTTGCCTGCTCTCACCACCTGGGGTCTGCCCGTCAGGAAGTCCAAGACCCACTGGCAGAGGTCATAGTTCAAGCCCAGGTCCCTGAGCTTGGCTATGAGTTTGGAGGGGACTATGGTATTGAATTCTGAGCTGTAGTCGATTCTCGCATAGTTCCCCTGCCTCTTGTCCAGGTGTGATGCTGCTGTGTGCAGCACATGGGCTATGGCGTCCTCCGTGGACCTGTTGGGGCGGTATGCAAATTGCAGGGGGATGGGGAGGGAGGAGATGTAGCCCTTTACTAGCTTCTCAAAGCACTTCATGGCTATGGAGGTGAGAGCTACAGGGCGGTAGTCGTTGAGGCAAGCAGGCTTGGATTTTTTGGGTACAGGGATAATAGTGGACTTCTTCAGACAGGTGGGGATGACAGCCTGTTCCAAGGACAGGTTAAATATGTCAGTGAATACCGGTGCCAGTTGGTCGGCACAGACTTTTAGGACGCGGCCGGGGATGCCGTCCGGTCCTGCTGCCTTCCTGATATTCACTTTCTTAAAGGTCCTCCTCACCTCATGTTCTGTTACCCTGAACACTGAGTCTCCATCAGCAGACCCCCCCCCCCTCCATTGCAGTGGCTTGTAGGCTGGTGTTGTTATTCCCAGCCTCAAACCTCGCATAGAAGGTATTGAGATAATTTGCTAGGGAGATGTCACTGTTCAGTTTGAGGGAGGTGCCTTTGTAATCTGTCATCGTTCTGAGGCCCTGCCACATAGCTCTGGAGTCAGCCTGTTCAAACTGAAGTTCAATTTTATTCCTGTATCGCCTTTTTGCTTCTATTACTACTCTCCTGACGTTGTATCTCGCCACCTTGTGGTCATTCATGTTGCCTGCCACAAGCCCGGCATTGTATGCTGAGGTGCGCGCTTTCAGAGCTTCACGGACGGATTTGTCTACCCAGGGTTTTTGGTTTGGGTAAACTCTAATTGTGGTAGTGGGGATTGTTTCTTCCACCAAAGTACGAACAAAGTCCAGCTACAATACTAATTTACAAAAATCACTGTGTGGGACTGTGGGTGTAATGTGTGCAATGTGGCAACAGAATAATGATATGTTCGCTCTAGAATATATGTGTATGTGTTACCGGTCCCAATGGGCTACTGTACTGTACTGGGTACTGGAACAAATCATGTTCGCCACCGGTCTCCATTCACTCCCTGAAAGCATAGAATATGATCAAGAGGAGTGAAGACACGTGCGGCTCAGTTTACTCCAGAAACTCCAACTCTGAACAAAACATCATATTTACAGTAATTACATATGTATTCATTACATTTGTCTGTCTGTTCCTGTGTCTCAGGTTAATCAATATCAAACGTTATCAAGCTATTCATTGAAATCCTTTACTTTCACATTTGTTTCATTATATTTGGTTATCAAACCATTCATGTAAATCAGATACACATGCCTCTTAGGTTCAATATCAATGGCCACTTAAACCAATGGTCACTTAAATCATAAGCAACATATTCATACTTCTCTTTACTGTAATACCAAATATTCACTCTACACGTGCAAGCTTTTAGGATAATTCACAATGTAAGATTACACCTTTAAAAAAGGGGGGCGAGGGGATAGGAGAGAGAGAGAGACTATTCCTCTTTTAGCCAAAGGCTTGAACAGTAATTTAAATACTTATTACAATGTGCTATTGAAACAAGTAGGTCGTCACATGTCATCAATGTCCATAGGTCAGAGAGCACCAAAGTCAACCCTACTTTTACCGTAACCTACTTTGGGTAGTTTAAGACTGCTCTTAAACTTCATGGGGAATATTGCTTTCCTAGAATCATTTGCTCCTATTAAAACTTCACAAAATGGTGTCTCCTTAACATTCAGTTCTGACTGGCGGTGTATAATGACATGTGCGTTCTGGTGACGTATGCATACTGCGGCCTTCAGGCACATTTTCAGGGAAAGTGATTACCCTTATTCCATATTTTCGTTAGGTCACCTTATTTCACATTATAGTCAAGCGCTTAGGTTTCAGCATTGGATAAACAAGTCACAATGTACCTTAATAATATAGCGTATTTTATACCCCAGCGGCAGGTATGCGCTGCTAGTATTTGATAACGTGGAAAACGGCATTTTCCCTCACGGCAAATGCATATCACAATGTGCGTGCACATAACATATTTTATATTCTTACTGACGTTGTTAAACATTCAACTCATTTCACCTAACATTATAACTTCTAAACGATAGTGTTTTCGGTACTTTTCACTGTGTACTGACCTGAAAGCATAGAATATGATCAAGAGGAGTGAAGACAGTTTACTCCAGAAACTCCTCTGGCGTGAGAGGGCGGAAACCGTCACCTAGGGGGACCTGGCGCATCACTTGAACTACATGGTTCCGCTCTTAACTTCCTGTCTAATCAATTCTCCATCTCACAGTCAATGTGAACTTGGTTAATTATATTAACGTATTGCTGGTAATTTAAAGTTTACCATAATTATTCTTGATATTATTTTTATTCAGTGTTTCAACAGACAAACAAAGCAGACAGGACAGACAAAATCAATACATTACAGTGACAAAAATTTAAAAATATATACCCTCCCCCCTCCCAAAAGAAACAAACAAAAAATTAATAAAAAAAACAAGACAACCAGTCACTCCTTCGTGTCTCCTACCAGTATTAGACATAGACACATCAAACCAGACACTGAGAATATATATCTATAATAGACATTCAGTCTACATAGTCCAGTTATAGTCTTTGTACAGAATACCATCAGGTCATCAAGAGTCCCTTTAGTTGATGCCTATAGAGGAATGAGCCGAGGGAAGAAACATCACACAACAATCACATAGCAAAAACAAAACACAGAAAAATAGTGCTCTATAAGTTCACATTGTTTTAGATATCTACAGTATATGTAGTTTTAAGATAGATAGTCAAGAAAAGGTTGCCAAATGTCTTTAAATTTGCTGGGTTGCCCTGCGTTCTCATAGCGTATTCTCTCCATGTGTAGCATGTTAATGAGTTCTGTCAACCAGGTTTGAAAAAGTGGTACCGTTTCTTTGTTCCACAGCATTAAAATGCATTTCTTTGCAATTACCATGCCATACTGTATAGTCTGTATCTCAGAGTAATTGAGTGTTGTCATATTATGTGACCAGCCAAAGATAGCCACTATTGGGTCTCGGGGAAAGTCATGGGTGTAGATGTTTGAGTAGCATTGGAACACCTCACTCCAGAACTTATGGAGCTTCGGGCAAAACCAGAAGAGGTGACCCAGTGAGCCCTCAGCTGATTTACATCTGGTACAGAGTGGTGAGACTGAGGGGTATATTGAGTGCAATCTTGTACAAGAATAATGAAGTCTATGCATCATCTTAAATTGAATCAACTGATGTCTGGAATTAATAGAACAAGAGTGGATACTGCGGAGGCCCTCATCCCAGGTGTCTTTTGGAATGTCCACCTGGATATCTCTCTCCCAGGACCTTCTCAAGCATTGTGTAGATGGAATATAGTGTTCTGTAAATGAGTCTACAAACTTGGATATCAGGCCTTTGGTATTGGGCTCTGTAGTCATAAGGGAGTATATCACAGCAATTGGTGTATAAGTTTCAAAATTTGGAATATTTAAACGAACATAGTTCCTAATTTGTAGATATCGAAAGAAATGAGTGGGGAGGAGCTCATATTTATGCTGGAGTTGGGAAAATGAGGCAAAATGACCATCTATGTAAAGGTTTTCTATAGAGACTATTCCTTTTTCCTTCCATTTGAAAAAAATGTGGTCTGATTGTGAAGGGGGGAAGCATGGTTATGACAGATGGGCGTACAGACCGATGTCTCTGGTAATTTAAAAACTTTTCTGATCTGGTACCATATTTTCAACAAGTTCTTTATCATAAAGTTGTCTCTTATAGCGGCCCCAAAGGATCTTTTTGTTGCAAAGAGAAGTGCTGGGAGAGAGATATTAGCATTCTGCTCTATGGCCAGCCATGCAGGGGTGGTAGTGGTGGTCTCACCAGGGTATGAGTCCTGCCAGTAGACCAGAGCTCTTGCATTGGCTGCCCAGTAGTAGTGTTGAAACATGGGTAAGGCAAGGCCTCCCATATTTGTAGGCTTGCACAGGTGATTTTTGGAAATACGGTGTGTTTTGTATCCCCAAATGAAAGGCATAATAAGAGTGTCAAGGGACTTAAAAAATGCTTTTGTTAAAAGAATTGGCAGGTTCTGGAACAGATATAGAAATCTGGGTAGAGTGACCATTTTTATTGCATTAATACGGCCTATCATAGACAATGGGAGAATTCTCCATTTCTCTACATTACATTTCAATTTCTCTAACATTGGTTCATAGTTTAATTTATACAGGAGTTTGTGATTCCTAGGAATAACAACTCCAAGATAGTACATTTTATCTGTAATTCTAAAGGGCAGGTTCTGGAGGAATCCTGAATTCAGGCCATCAGTAAGTGGCATAAATTCACTCTTTTGCCAGTTTATAGTGTATCCAGAGAGTCTGCCAAATCTTTCAACGAGGTCTAATAAAGGCGGTAGAGATTCTTCTGGGTGTGACAGGTAAACAATCACATCATCTGCGTATAAAGAAATGTGGTGCTCAATTCCACCTAGTTTCACAGGTGTAATGGACGGGTGGTTTCTAATGCTAATGGCGAGGGGTTCGATTGCAATGGCAAAGAGTAAAGGGGATAATGGGCAGCCTTGGCGTGTACTACGGTGAAGGGCAAAGGGTGGTGATTTATTGCAGTTGGTCAGGACTGATGCAGTGGGGTGAGAGTATAGCATTGCAACCCACAAAGCAAAGTTCCTGCCCAAACCAAACTCTTCTATCACGGACTGAATATAGTTCCACTCAACTTGGTTGAAAGCTTTTTGTGCGTCAAGGGCCAGGATAGCTGTGTTTATATCTTTTTTATATTTGCCATATGTGATGTTCAGTAGTCGCCGAACATTGAAAAAAGAAAACCTACCGGGAATGAAGCCGGTTTGATCAGGATGAATTATGGCCATTATACATTTATTGAGCCTGTTAGCTAGAATGTTGGTGAACACCTTTAAGTTGTTTCCAAGGAGGGCAATAGGGCGGTACGAGGAGGGATCAGTTTCCTCTTTACCTTTTTTAAAAATTAAAGATATATTAGCTGTGTAGAGAGAATCAGGTAGGCATTCAGTTTGTATGGAATGTTTAAACATCCGCAACATTAAGGGAGCAACATCTGCAACATATTCTTTATAGAAAAACCATCAGGGCCGGCAGCTTTACCATTAGGGAAGCCTTTGATTGCTGTAAACACTTCCTGCAATGATATTTCTGCATTCAGTGTATTACGTGCGGTTTCGCTCAGTTTTGGGAGTGGTAGAGAGCGAAGGAAACTGCTAATGTCTGATTGGCTGGCAGTGCTCTGTGAGGTGTAGAGCTTCTCATAAAAGTCCTTAAAACATTTGTTAATTTCCTCTGGGCTGGTAATGAGGGACCCAGAGCTTGATTTTATTTTATGAATAGCTCTTTTGGCCTGGGTACCTCTCAGCTGACGTGCTAATAATGAGCTTGGTTTATCTGCTAACTCAAATTGTTTGTGCTTTAATTTTAATAACATTACACTTATTTGACTAGAAAGGATAGTGTTCAGGATATGGGGGTGTTCTATCTCTCGGGGAGGAGGGAGGGGTCTCTCACAGGGGGATCAGAGAGGCTGGACTTTGCCCGGCGGGGCCCTGAGTGCTGGGGGGCCGATGGGCGTGGGGTGGGGCTCTCGGGGGCATGGGGAATAGCGGGCTTGGCTCGGTGGGGGGGAGTCCCCTATCCTTTCCTCTACTGGGCCTGGCCCAATTGATTCAAGGGACCCGTGTCGATGGGGGCCCGGCTACGGGTGCAGCGGCCTAAGATATGGGGGCGCCAATGGGCTCAACTCAGGGGGGTGGGGGTCAGCGTTTAGGCGGTTTGACCCGGAAGAGTGGGATCCCGTGGGTTGTGGGTTGGTTGTGCGTGGGGTGGGGGGCTTGGTGGCATGGGAGGTAGCGGGCTTGGCTCGGTGGGGGGGGAGTATTGCCCCTCGCCCCTCTACTGGTTCGGGCCCAATCAGATTCAAGATGCCCGTGTCGCTGAGTGCTGGACCCCGCGTGGGATGGACCTGGGATGCGGGGGAGCCCGGTTTCTAGGGGGGGAGGGTGGGAGGTTCCTCTGGCGGGGGTCTGGGAAGATGAGCGCAGCCGAGCTCAAGGGGCCTACATCATTGTACTGTTGTGTTATTGATGTTATTGTATATGTTGTGTTGTATGTCTATGAGTGTTCAATAAAAATGTAAATAAAAAAAAAAAAAAAAAAAAAAGGATAGTGTTGTATAACTTGTATTCATACTTGAGTTTCATAATATTACTTAAAGCAGGAGAGGATGGAGCATCTCTATACGTCTTCTCAAGAACAGGGAGCAAAGTTTCAATTTCTAATAATCTTTTTCTGCTATTTCTTTTTATTGCAGACTCATATGATATTACATGTCCACGTATAACAGCTTTAAATGCCTTCCATAGGACTGAGTCAGATACATCTTTAGTGTCGTTTAAACGGATATATTCTTTGACAATGGTAGAAAATCGTTGACAGAACTGAACATCATTAAGTAGAGTCGGATTGAAACGCCAGCTATACTGTGATTTTCTCACTCAAATCAATCGACACTGTAACTGGGCAGTGGTCTGAAATTAAAATATTGTGATATTTGGAGGAGATAATATTGGATGTTAATTTGGAATCCGTTATGAAATAGTCTATCCTTGTATATGATTTATGTACTTGTGAAAAAATCTCTGTCTGGAGAAATCTCTGTCTGTGGGGTGCTGTAGTCTCCAGATGTCTACAAGATTCAGTGATTTAAACAAGTTGTTTAATACTGTAGTGGAGTGAAGAGGAGTGGCTGGGCGAGAAGAGTGCCTGTCCATAAATGGGTCCAGAATGCAATTAAAATCTCCACCCACTATTAGATGTGTAGTTGACAAGTCAGGTAATAGGTTAAAAACACTTAAAAAAAAAACAGGGTCGTCAAAGTTTGGGGCGTATACATTTAAGAGGGTAACATGAAATGATAACATATTGCCCGTGACAATCAAATAGCGGCCGTTGGGATCGGCTATGGTAGATATATGTTGGAATGGGATATTTTTGCGCATTAGTATAGCCACCCCTCGCGCCTTTGATGAAAAAGTGGATTGATAGATCTGGCCCACCCAACCGCACCTCAGCTTGTGCGCGTCACAGTGTCTAATATGAGTTTCTTGGAGAAACATAATGTCAGCAGACAGCGATTTCAAGTGAGAGAAAACTTTCGATCGTTTAACGGGAGTATTTAACGCTCTGACATTCCAGCTGGCTAAAGTAATATTGCCATCCCGTATAGGGTTGATATTAGGAGTCGTCATAATCTGACTTTATAGCGTGAAATAGGACATCATGAACAATGTAAAAGAGCACAATAACACACATAAACACATCCCATACCTCCCCATCCTCCCGCTTCCCCAAACGAAGCAGGAATAGAAAATAAAAAAAAAGCATTATCTTTGTGAGGCTGCTGGGCAATACACAGAGTGGTGGTGGAACTAAACATATTGTTTAGGCTTTAGCTCAAACTCCAATCAAATAATACTAGTCGCTCTTATGTAGCTATAGGCAATACAGAATAAATAAAGTTATGTCTCTGACTAGACCAGGAAATTATTATATAGTCTGGGAGTAAAAGAAATAATTATATATATATATACATACACATACGCATATATATATATATATATATATATATATATATATATATATATATATATATATATATATATATATATATATATATATATATATATATATATATATATATACATACATACATACAATACATACATATGACATACCCATCCGTTCGAGGGAATGCTTTGATAACGAAAATTAAGCTTATATTGTGGCGATAAGAAAGTAGCGAGCCAGAGACGTGGTTCGAGTTGAGGTACTTTACTTCTCACTCACATAGCATTTACAAATAACAACAAAGTTAACCCGGAACCGGAAGTGGTATTTAACCTGTCCCCTAAACAGTAAAACCCACACTCTTAAAGGCACAAGCCCACCTCGGTGAATGTCTCTTAATATAGGTCACCACACAGGCCCCCCCAGAATTCACCAATACAAAAACTGCAACTAATTAATAGCCAGTGAACAGTCCATCAGTGAACAGAACACAGCACGAAATAGTCAACGTGGAGGGGGACGGATCAAGCGGCCGAACCGACTGCGCTTAACCAGAGGGGGATTAAGGGAGATAAGCGGGACCAGCGGCCGGGCCCCGGAAGGGGCCAAGGCCGGAACAGAGGATAGGGCAGGGGTCTGAGCCGAAACCGGGGGGCGCCCCCGCCGCGGGGGCAGGGCCAACTTAACTGGTTCGTCCTTGTCCAAGTGAGCAGGCTTAAGACGGTCTATAGTGACCCGCTCTGGCCTGCCTCCCATGTCCACAACAACGTTTTTAGTGCCTTCCTCCAGGACACGGAAAGGCCCGTCATAAGGGGGCTGCAGCGGGGTCTGATGGCTGTCGTGCCGGATGAAAACATATTTGGCCAATGGCAGGTCCCTGGGGACGTAGGACTGGGGAAGGCAGTGGCGGGATGTTGGAATGGGAATAACGGCATCGGCAACACCCCGGGACACTGTTCGATGGGAGGCGACGGACCAGGACGCTGTGGCCTCCGGAAGAAACTCCCCAGGGACCCGCAGCGGCTGGCCGTACACCAGCTCGGCGGACGAGGCCTGGAGGTCCTCCTTGGGGGCAGAACGAAGACCAAGCAAGACCCACGGGAGGCGGTCAACCCAGTCGCCATCCGTAAGGGCAGCCTGAAGAGCGGCCTTCATGTCCCTATGGAACCGCTCGCAAAGTCCGTTGCCCTGCGGGTTGTACGCCGTAGTGCGGTGGATCTTCACCGCCAGGTGCTCCGCAACTGCAGTCCAGAGCTCCGAAGTGAACTGGGGGCCCCTGTCGCTTGTGATGTCCCCCGGTGTGCCAAAACGGGCCACCCAGCAGCCGATGAACGCCCGGGCCACCTCCGCTGCCGTAGTGGAGGACAGTGGAACAGCCTCCGGCCACCTGGTGGTCCTGTCCACCATGGTGAGGAGGTGAGTATATCCATGGGAGGGGGGCAGGGGGCCCACCAGGTCCACATTCACATGGTCGAACCGCCTCTCCGGCACTATAAACGGAAGGGGCTTTGGTATGGCGGTGCACTTTGGCACGCTGGCACGCCACACATGAGCTAGCCCAGGTCCTAACATCCTTCCGGAGGCCAGGCCACACAAACTTGACCCCCACCAGCTTAGTCGAGGCCTTCACACCTGGGTGGGAAAGGCTGTGGATCATGTTAAAAACCCGGCGCCGCCAGGCCGTAGGCACCATAGGGCGCGGTTGGCCAGTGGAGATGTCGCAGAGGAGAGTGGCGTTAGCTGTGTCGAACACCACATCCTCCAGCTGCAGTGCGGTAGGACCCGTCCGATAGGCCTGAATGTCTGAGTCCGTGGCTTGGTCTGCCGCCATGGCGGCATAATCGAGTCCCAAGTGGACGGACCCGATGACCGCCCGAGAGAGGCAGTCGGCGACAAAGTTGTCCTTGCCCGCCACGTGCTGAATGTCCGTGGTTAACTCGGAGATCGCCGATAGCTGCTGACGTCCCGACCACGGCTCCGAGGTCTTGGCCATGGAGAACGTTAGCGGCTTGTGGTCCACAAAGGCAGTGAACTGGCGGCCTTCCAACAGGAATCTAAAGTGCCTGGTGGCGAGGAACAGACCCAGCAGTTCCCTGTCGAACGTACTGTACTTACGCTCGTTGTCGCGGAGCTGTTTGCTAAAAAAGGCCAGTGGCTGCCAGGCACCGCCCACCCACTGCTCGCACACCGCCCCCACTGCATAGTCAGAGGCGTCTGTCGTGAGGGCGACCGAGGCAGTGGGAGAGGGGTGCGCCAGCAGAGCAGCGTTGGCTAGCGCGGTCTTGGCAGCCCCAAAAGCGATGTCCATCCCCGAGGACCAATCTAACTCGTCCTTGGGCACTTTGCCCCGCAGGGCCTCATACAAGGGCTGCATGAGGTGGGCAGCATGGGGGAGGAACCGGTTGTAAAAGTTCACCATGCCCAGGAACTCCTGTAGAGCCTGTACGGTGCGGGGACGAGGAAAACTGGCAATGGCCTCCACCCTGGCGGGGAGTGGGGTGGCTCCCTGTGGAGCGACATGGTGTCCTAGGAAAGTGATGGAGGACTGCCCGAACTGGCACTTGGTTGGGTTTACGATGAGGCCGTGTTTACTGAGCCGCTCAAACAGCTGCTGGAGGTGTGTCATGTGCTCCTCTATGGACGTACTGGCTATAAGAATGTCATCCAAGTATACAAACAAAAACGGCATGTCCTGGAGCACAGAGTCCATCAGGCGCTGAAACGTCTGCGCCGCCCCCATGAGCCCGAAAGGCATTCTTAGGAATTCGAAAAGCCCAAAGGGTGTAATGACAGCCGTCTTTGGCACATCCCGTGGATGGACCGGCACCTGGTGGTAACCGCGCACCAGGTCCACCTTGGAGAAGATGACAGCCCCTGCCAGGTGGGTAGAGAAGTCCTGTATGTGCGGAACAGGGTACCGGTCGGGGGTTGTGGCGTTATTAAGGCGACGGAAATCGCCGCAGGGGCGCCAACCTCCGCCAGCCTTTGTAACCATGTGTAATGGAGAAGCCCACGGGCTGTTCGAGCGGCGCACAATGCCAAGTCGCTCCATGGTGGAAAACTCCCCCCTGGCGATTGCCAGCTTGGCTGAGTCGAGGCGCCGGGCCCGGGCATAGACTGGGGGGCCCTCTGTGGTAATATGGTGTTCCACACCGTGTTTGGCCACTGCAGATTAAACTGCATAAACTGCAAATGGTCCAAAATTCAGCCGCCCGCCTCCTCACTAACACCCTGTCCCGCGAACACATCACTCCTGTCCTCCACTCCCTCCACTGGCTCCCGATCAAACACCGCATTAACTTTAAAACATACTCCTCACCTTCAAAGCCCTCCACAGCCTGGCCCCCCCTACCTGACTGATCTCCTTCTCCCCTACCGCCCCACCCGTTCCCTCCGGTCCTCCTCCACTGCCTCCCTCACTGTCCCGACATCCAAGCTTAAAAACTTCGGAGATCGGGCCTTCTCTCGCACTGCACCCAGACTCTGGAACTCCCTCCCCCAGTCCATCAGAGACTCCCCTACACTCTCCACCTTCAAAGCTCGCCTCAAAACCCACCTGTTCTCCCTTGCCTTCAACCCCCCCACCCCTAAACCCCCCCCTCCCCTCCAACCTGATTGATATGTCTCCAGTCGTTTTTTGTGCCATCAGGCTGTCTCCCCCGTTTCCCCCATGGTCTCATGTTCCTTTTGTTTTTGTTTCTTTGTTGTTTTGTTTTTGTTTCTTTGCTTTCGTTTCTTTGTTTGTACCCCTGCTCCCGACTACTGTCAGCGACTTCAGGTTATTGAGAAGCGCTATATAAATTAAATGAATTATTATTATTATTAGATGAGAACGTGGGTGTGGTGAGGTCAGGGAACCCGGCGAGCAGGCGTTCATACGGGTCCCCGGTGGCAAGTGTGTTCAACAGGCAGAGAGCTCCGCCCCCCCCCCCCCCCACCGCCCCAAGCGTGCAGGGGTAAGAGGAAAAAGAGAGGGCATCGATCAAGCGACAGTTTTTAACATCTACCAGCAAGCTGAAAGCACAGAGGAAGTCTGCTCCCAGGAGCGGCGTGGACACCGCAGCCATCACAAAACCCCAGCCGAAACGGCGCCCCCCAAAACACACCTCCACATACCTGGTGCCGTAAGTACGTATGGGCGTACCGTTCGCTGCGTCCATCTGGGGCCCGTGTCTGCCGTCCATGGTGTCCACGCCCTGTGCCGGCAGGATGCTGCGTTGCGCGCCCGAGTCCACCAGCAGCCGCCGGCCAGACAAGGAGTCGGTGATAAACAATAGCTTGCAGTCATGGCCGGCACCCACAGCCACTAATGAGCGCCGGCCCTGGCGTTTCCCTGCCCCTTGAAACTGCATGGCTTGCGACACTGCTTGGCCCTGTCCCCAAACCTGGCATGGTAATAGCAGAGCCCATCGTCGGGTTGGCGTCGGGCTGTCACCGCAGCCGCGGTGTCTGTATAGGCCTCCAGTGGTGGGGCAGAGGTGCCCTGGTGGGGCAGCAGCGCATGGACAAACTGCTGCTGCCTGTTGGCCAGGAAAACCCTGTCTGCTTCTGCAGCCAGGCCGCGATAGTCCTTGGTGGAGGAGAGGAGGGAACTCGCCAGTGCTGTGCGCACAGGCACTGGAAGCTGTCGCAATAAAATGTGAGTAAATAGAAAAGAGGGATCGGTTTGCCATCGCCGAGGCCGTTGAGGGACAGCAGGCGGTCCGCTTTCTCCAGTTCTGACAGCTCATACAGCTTCAGAAGGAATGTCTTTAGCGCATTGTACTTGTCAGTTGCCGGCGGATCCTCCAACAGCATCATCGCCCGTGCCGTCGTTGAAGCATCCAACGCCGCCACAACATGGAAGTACTTAGTTAGATCTTGTGTTATTCCTCTCAGCTGGAATTGGGCTTCGACGTGTTGAAACCACGGCCGGGGATTATGCTGCCAAAAGTCAGGCAACTTGACGGTCGCAGCGTAAATGTTCGCTTGTAGCATGTTAGCGTCGTTAGCATTCGGTGCGGGTGCTTGCGGTTGCGCGACGCCGTTGTTTTCAGACATAACGCTAAATGCTGTTAACGTTACAAATGTTCTTCACAGGGTCACCAATGTGGCGATAAGAAAGTAGCGAGCCAGAGACGTGGTTCGAGTTGAGGTACTTTACTTCTCACTCACATAGCATTTACAAATAACAACAAAGTTAACCCGGAACCGGAAGTGGTATTTAACCTGTCCCCTAAACAGTAAAACCCACACTCTTAAAGGCACAAGCCCACCTCGGTGAATGTCTCTTAATATAGGTCACCACAATATAATAATAATAATAATAATAATAATAATAATAATAATAATAATAATAATAATAATAATAATAATAATAATAATTTAAAAGAGATTACTATTTCCCCCCCGCTGGTAGTATATATAAAAAAATTGGGAAAAAGAAGGGATAAGCCGTGATGATGGTTAGGTAGACAGAGTAGTAGCTATCCCATCGATATACTGCTATGCCTCCTGTGGGGATTCAAACGTAGTCTTTATTGTTCCATGCGTGATGATCAGGCGTGCTGGGAATAGAAGGCCGTGTTTGATTTTCGCATCTCGGAATTTCTTTCTTACGGCATCGAATTCTCGGCGTTGGCTTGTGACTTCAGCGGTGAAATCTGGATATATTCCGATCCGTGTGCCGTTGTAGCCCAGGGGGGACATGTTGCGGGATAGTCTCATTATCTCCATTTTGTCGGTGTCATGATGTATTCTGGCTATCATGGTGCATGGCCGAGTGTTTGAAAACTGTCCAATTCGATGTGCTCGGTCCACTTTGACACCTCTGGGAAAGTTATCGGCACCGAGTAGTTTGGGTAGAAAATCAGCTACAAACTGAGTTGGGTGGCCTTTCTCTGTGTTTTCGGGAAGGCCGGTGATCTTTATGTTTTGTCTTCTGGAGCGTCCTTCTAGGTCATCCAACTTTGATTTTAAGTTCTTGTTTTCAGCGATCAGGCTGTCATATTTTTGTTCAATATTGCAGATCCAAATTTCGTGGTCGGCGATTCCTTTTTCTGCTTCAGTAACTCAAGCTACATTTTGGTGTAATAAGGTTTGGACAGATGTCAGAGATATCTCCAGTTTGGCGAAACGTTTGTTCATGCCGCTGTTCATCTTGTTAATAGCCGATAGAATGTTTGAAAGTGACGGGTTGTCCTCGCCGGTGTCAGGCGCAACATTTGTGGTGGTGGCGGTGATTTCTACACACCTGTTGTCCAAGTTGTCTTCCCCCGGCATATCCCTTTCCTCTGCCATTGCAGCAAATTTCCCAGCCCTCTCGTTGGCCCTCTTTGCTCTAGACATTACAATAGTTGGAAAAGGGTAGTTGGCTGTGTTTTTTTCCCCGAGATTATAGAGCTTTTTTAGTCATTTATTGAGTGTTTGGAGGAGCTCCAACCAAGTGCGACTACTCCATGCGTTGCTCTCTAGCGCCTCTCACCATAATTATTCTAATTAGAGATGTTCCGATACCATTTTTTCCTTCCCGATCCGATTCCGATACCTAAGCTTTGGGTATCGGCCGATACCGATACTGATCCGATACCAGTGCATACATTAAAAAAAATAAAAAAATTTATTATATAAATTACAAAAATAAATTATTTTAAAAAAATTTACAGCTACCGTTTTATATATACTGTTTTTTGTAATAACTATAAAGTAATGGTATTTATTCAACAACAGGTGATTGTATAGATTAGTATTATACAACTATGCTTAATGAGTTCACCCACGGAAAGGTTGTTGTGACATTGATTCCGCACGGAGGTTACACGTTGTTGCACTTCCTATCCAGTCGGCTCCGTTTAGGTTAGCTTCTGTAGTAGCAGAGGCTCTGTTGTGATTTTTAATGCACAATAAATATTCAACATTCTCTTTTGAGACTCCGCCTCAGACTCTTATCATTTGGCACTAAAAGCTAAACATTGTCACCGGTATCATGGCTGTCCGCATTATGTCATTAATTGCATGCATGTGTGGGAGAGGTTGATCAGTTAGCCACGTTAGCATGAGCTAGCAGTTAACACGAGCTAGGTTAGATGGAAACGACAATATAACGTTACTGGTGAAAAAGTGATTTACCTTGGAATACTCCTTTGCCAACTTGCTGTACTTTGCTTGCAGGTCTGCAGCCATTATTGCTGGATTATGAATAGTCCCAACTTTAGCCAAGGTAACGTTAAGCTAAAACTAGCTTTTCAGCTAGCGCTTCAGCTAATGCTAATAACACCAGCAAGCAAACACATCAGAGCTCCCCGTCACACCGCTCTGTCGGGACGATGGCATTTAAGAAAGTATCTGCTGTTAAAATGACAAACAGCATTGACACTTTAATTCACGGTCGATTAAAAACACGTTTGTTTTATAATGCTCACTCTCAGTAGGAGGATACGTGTTGTTTATAAATGACGTCATATGGTATCGGAGCGCAGAATTAGAGGGTACTCGCCGATACCGATACCAGCATTTTAGGCAGTATCGGAGGCATTTCCGATACTGGTATCGGTATCGGAACAACTCTAATTCTAATCATGTAAATTAGATAGGTACAATTGCAAAAATTACACAAGATTATGCACATATTCTTGAGGATACTACATATGCAAAGCAGCAGTAGAAACAACAATAAAAATAGCACTAAATTATAATATAACAATCACAGTCCCGATGTAGTGAGTGCAAAGTAGCAGCTGAGACAATGATAAGTAGGTAGCACCAAGATATAATATAATAGTCACAGTATAATAATCACAGTACAGGTGTGCAAGTGGCACCAGAAACACGGTAGTAGTAGTGAATTGTAATACAATAGTCAAAGTGTCATAACTTAGTACAGTGAGTAGTGGGTAGACAGGCAGCAGGTAATTTGTTCATGAGCCTTACTGCCAGGGGGGAAAACTGTCCCTGAGCCTGCTGGTCCAGGTCCTGACAGTATTGTTTACCAGATGGCATCAGCTGAAACAGTCCACGGTTGGGATGGGTGGGGTCTTTGATAATCGTGCAGGCTTTACTGACACACTGTCTGTTGTATATGTCCTGGATGGAGGGAAGCTCACATCCACTGATGCTCTGGGCTGTTCGTACGACCCTATGTAAGGGCAGAGCAGTTCCCATACCAGGCGGAGATGTATCCAGTCAGGATGCTCTCTGTCATCCCTCTGTAGAAGCCCGTAGGATCTGGGGCCCCATGCCAAATGTCTTCAGTCGCCTGAGGTGAACGTGAGGTTGTTTATCTGGCACCACAGTGTCAGGTAGTCAACTTCACTTCTGCAGGCCATTTCGTCGTTGTTGGTGATTAGGCCTATCACTGTTGTGTTGTCATGGTGAACGTAATCACCATGTTGGAGCTGTGTGTGGCTACACAGTCGTGTAGCCCTGGGTGTACAGGGAGTAGAGGAGAGGGCTCAGGACACAGCCCTGGGTGTACAGGGAGTAGAGGAGAGGGCTCAGGACACAGCCCTGAGTGTACAGGGAGTAGAGGAGAGGGCTCAGGACACAGCCCTGGGTGTACAGGGAGTATAGGAGAGGGCTCAGGACACAGCCCTGGGTGTACAGGGAGTAGAGGAGAGGGCTCAGGACACAGCCCTGGGTGTACAGGGAGTAGAGGTGAGGGCTCAGGACACAGCCCTGGGTGTACAGGGAGTAGAGGAGAGGGCTCAGGACACAGCCCTGGGTGTACAGGGAGTATAGGAGAGGGCTCAGGACACAGCCCTGGGTGTACAGGGAGTAGAGGAGAGGGCTCAGGACACAGCCCTGGGTGTACAGGGAGTAGAGGTGAGCGCTCAGGACACAGCCCTGGGTGTACAGGGAGTAGAGGTGAGCGCTCAGGACACAGCCCTGGGTGTACAGGGAGTAGAGGAGAGGGCTCAGGACACAGCCCTGGGTGTACAGGGAGTAGAGGTGAGGGCTCAGGACACAGCCCTGGGTGTACAGGGAATAGAGGAGAGGGCTTGAGTCAGGACACAGCTAGGCTGGTAAAGCTATGCCTCCTAAAGTGTGCAAACGGAAGTACAGGAAGTACCGGCTACAGGCTTTCCGGTTCCGGTCAGCCCAGAACTGTTTATAGTCCCCAGCGAAACAAAGAATGAAGCAGACGCTCGTAAATCTCGAAAACAAGAAAATGGAGTTATCAGCAGACATTTTCAACAAAACAATTATAGAAACGTGTGAAGTGCACAATATTTCCTTGTTTAAGCCACTGCAACGGCTTTGCCTGAAGAATTTTCTACATGACCGGGACGTTCTCGCTTGTCAAGTTAATTAACGTTCACTTTCAACGAGTGTGTCTAAAGGGACAGTCTCCTAAATCTGTATGTATCGTGAGGCTGGACGAGGCGGCGAAAACGAGGTTGTTTCTGGGGGGAATTCATTTTTATGAACCATCGTCGTGATTGGTCCGTTCGGAGGCAGCTTCCAGGCACACTTTCGGCCGTAGTGCTTTACCAGTCTTTATCTCACGGAGGAGATAAAACTGGGAACGAGGTTAGGACACAGCCCTGGGTGTACACGGAGTAGAGGAGAGGGTTCAGGACACAGCCCTGGGGGGCTCCTGTGTTGAGGGGCAGAGGTGTTGGGGCCCATACTCACCACCTGATAACGGTCTGACAAAATTTCAGGATCCAACTGCATACTGTAGGTTGATGTTGAGTCCCAGATTCCTGAGCTTGGTGTCGAGTCTGGCAGGGACTATGGTGGTGTTGAATGCTGAACTATAGTCAATGAACAGCGTCCTCACATAGGAATTTGTTCCCTCCAGGTGGTTGAGGGCATTGTGAAGTGATGTGGCTGTGTCGTATTTTGCAGAGAGACAAATTAAGGATGGTCTTTGGTGAGGCAGGCTGTCCTCTGTTCATACCTGACTGAAGTCTTTCTCCCTCTCCTCTCCCTGCAGGTGGTGGCCATCGGAAAGAACAGCAGGGGATACCACTACATCCTGGCCAACTTGGTAAGATGTCCTGACACAACATGACGTGACTCGACACAACATGCCATGACACAACTTGACGTGACTTGACCAATGACACAACATGACACGACATGACGTGACTCGACACAACATGACACGACATGACGTGACTCGACACAACATGACACTACATGGCGTGACTCGACACAACATGACACGACATGACGTGACTCGACACAACATGACACTACATGACGTGACTCGACACAACATGACACTACATGGCGTGACTCGACACAACATGACACGACATGACGTGACTCGACACAACATGACACTACATGACGTGACTCGACACAACATGACACTACATGACGTGACTCGACACAACATGACACTACATGACTCGACACAACATGACACTACATGGCGTGACTCGACACAACATGACACTACATGACGTGACTCGACACAACATGACACTACATGTCTCGACACAACATGACACTACATGGCGTGACTCGACACAACATGACACTACATGTCTCGACACAACATGACACTACATGGCGTGACTCGACACAACATGACACTACATGTCTCGACACAACATGACACTACATGGCGTGACTCGACACAACATGACACTACATGACTCGACACAACATGACACTACATGGCGTGACTCGACACAACATGACACTACATGACTCGACACAACATGACACTACATGGCGTGACTCGACACAACATGACACTACATGACTCGACACAACATGACACTACATGGCGTGACTCGACACAACATGACACTACATGACTCGACACAACATGACACTACATGACTCGACACAACATGACACTACATGACTCGACACAACATGACACGACATGACGTGACTCGACACAACATGACACTACATGACTCGACACAACATGACACTACATGACTCGACACAACATGACACTACATGGCGTGACTCGACACAACATGACTTGACACAACATGACACTACATGACTCGACACAACATGACACTACATGGCGTGACTCGACACAACATGACACATCATGACACGAGTCACACGACATGATGTGACTCGACACGACATGACATGACACAACATGACATGACACAACATGACATGACACGACACATGCAGTATTACAAGCTATTGTAGTACAGTAGTAGCAGCTGTATTCCAGTATGTACTGAGCCAGTGATCTCTCCTCTCAGGGCTTCTCTAACATCAGTCTGGACCAGGTGTTCTCCGGTGGAGCCAACCTAACAGGGTTCCACATCATCAACCCAGAGAGCCCCATCGTCCAACAGTTCCTTCAACGCTGGGAACGCCTGGATGAGAGAGAGTTCCCTGAGGCCAAAAACACTCCATTGAAGGTCAGCGAGATGTACAGTACGGTGGTACAGTAGAAGTAGTGCAGTGGATGAGGACTACAGCAGCAGCCACTGCAGCTCGCCATTCCTCAAATGGTTTGAAGAAGATTTATTAGTCGTAATGCAGCACAAAGGTCACAGGTCTCAAACGACCTGTTGACCCAAACCATTCCTTTTACCTTCTGTTGGCTAGAAAGGAAGCTGTTATTGAAGTTTCCAAAACAATTCCCCTCCAATACAGAGCAGTGATAGCAGTAGATCAGTGACAGCAGTAGATCAGTGATAGCAGTAGATCAGTGATAGCAGTGATAGCAGTGACAGCAGTAGATCAGTGACAGCAGTAGATCAGTGATAGCAGTATATCAGTGACAGCAGTAGATCAGTGATAGCAGTAGATCAGTGATAGCAGTAGAGCAGTAGAGCAGTGATAGCAGTAGATCAGTGATAGCAGTAGAGCAGTGATAGCAGAAGGGCAGTGATAGCAGTAGAGCAGTGATAGCAGTAGAGCAGTGATAGCAGTAGTAGAGCAGTAGAGCAGTGATAGCAGTGACAGCAGTAGAGCAGTGATAGCAATAGATCATCTGATAGCAGTAGAGCAGTAGAACAGTGATAACAGTAGAGCAGTGATAGCAGTGATAACAGTGATAGCAGTAGAGCAGTGATAGCAGTAGAGCAGTGATAGCAGTAGAGCAGTGATAGCAGTGATAGCAGTAGAGCAGTGATAGCAGTATATCAGTGACAGCAGTAGATCAGTGATAGCAGTAGATCAGTGACAGCAGTAGAGCAGTGACAGCAGTAGAGCAGTGACAGCAGTAGATCAGTGACAGCAGTAGAGCAGTGACAGCAGTAGATCAGTGATAGCAGTAGAGCAGTGATAGCAGTAGAGCAGTGATAGCAGTAGATCAGTGATAGCAGTAGATCAGTGACAGCAGTAGAGCAGTGACAGCAGTAGAGCAGTGACAGCAGTAGAGCAGTGATAGCAGTAGAAGAGCAGTGATAGCAGTGACAGCAGTAGAGCAGTGACAGCAGTAGAGCAGTGACAGCAGTAGAGCAGTGACAGCAGTAGAGCAGTGACAGCAGTAGAGCAGTGATAGCAGTAGAGCAGTGATAGCAGTAGAGCAGTGATAGCAGTAGAGCAGTGATAGCAGTGACAGCAGTAGAGCAGTGACAGCAGTAGAGCAGTGATAGCAGTAGAGCAGTGATAGCAGTAGAGCAGTGATAGCAGTGACAGCAGTAGAGCAGTGACAGCAGTAGAGCAGTGATAGCAGTGATAGCAGTAGAGCAGTGATAGCAGTGATAGCAGTAGAGCAGTGATAGCAGTAGAGCAGTGACAGCAGTAGAGCAGTGACAGCAGTAGAGCAGTGACAGCAGTAGAGCAGTGATAGCAGTAGAGCAGTGATAGCAATAGAGCAGTGACAGCAGTAGAGCAGTGACAGCAGTAGAGCAGTGATAGCAGTAGAGCAGTGATAGCAGTAGAGCAGTGACAGCAGTAGAGCAGTGACAGCAGTAGAGCAGTGACAGCAGTAGAGCAGTGATAGCAGTGATAGCAGTAGAGCAGTGATAGCAGTGATAGCACTAGAGCAGTGATAGCAGTAGAGCAGTGATAGCAGTGACAGCAGTAGAGCAGTGATAGCAGTAGAGCAGTGACAGCAGTAGAGCAGTGACAGCAGTAGAGCAGTGACAGCAGTAGAGCAGTGATAGCAGTAGAGCAGTGATAGCAGTAGAGCAGTGATAGCAGTAGAGCAGTGATAGCAGTGACAGCAGTAGAGCAGTGACAGCAGTAGAGCAGTGATAGCAGTAGAGCAGTGATAGCAGTAGAGCAGTGATAGCAGTAGAGCAGTGACAGCAGTAGAGCAGTGACAGCAGTAGAGCAGTGATAGCAGTAGAGCAGTGATAGCAGTAGAGCAGTGATAGCAGTAGAGCAGTGACAGCAGTAGAGCAGTGACAGCAGTAGAGCAGTGATAGCAGTAGAGCAGTGATAGCAGTAGAGCAGTGATAGCAGTGACAGCAGTAGAGCAGTGACAGCAGTAGAGCAGTGATAGCAGTGATAGCAGTAGAGCAGTGATAGCAGTGATAGCAGTAGAGCAGTGATAGCAGTAGAGCAGTGACAGCAGTAGAGCAGTGACAGCAGTAGAGCAGTGACAGCAGTAGAGCAGTGATAGCAGTAGAGCAGTGATAGCAGTAGAGCAGTGACAGCAGTAGAGCAGTGACAGCAGTAGAGCAGTGATAGCAGTAGAGCAGTGATAGCAGTAGAGCAGTGACAGCAGTAGAGCAGTGACAGCAGTAGAGCAGTGACAGCAGTAGAGCAGTGATAGCAGTGATAGCAGTAGAGCAGTGATAGCAGTGATAGCACTAGAGCAGTGATAGCAGTAGAGCAGTGATAGCAGTGACAGCAGTAGAGCAGTGATAGCAGTGACAGCAGTAGAGCAGTGACAGCAGTAGAGCAGTGACAGCAGTAGAGCAGTGATAGCAGTGACAGCAGTAGAGCAGTGACAGCAGTAGAGCAGTGACAGCAGTAGAGCAGTGACAGCAGTAGAGCAGTGACAGCAGTAGAGCAGTGACAGCAGTGACAGCAGTAGAGCAGTGACAGCAGTAGAGCAGTGACAGCAGTAGAGCAGTGACAGCAGTAGAGCAGTGACAGCAGTAGAGCAGTGACAGCAGTGACAGCAGTAGAGCAGTGACAGCAGTAGAGCAGTGACAGCAGTGACAGCAGTAGAGCAGTGACAGCAGTAGAGCAGTGACAGCAGTGACAGCAGTAGAGCAGTGACAGCAGTAGAGCAGTGACAGCAGTGACAGCAGTAGAGCAGTGACAGCAGTAGAGCAGTGATAGCAGTAGAGCAGTGATAGCAGTAGAGCAGTGATAGCAGTGATAGCAGTAGAGCAGTGATAGCAGTGATAGCAGTAGAGCAGTGATAGCAGTGATAGCAGTAGAGCAGTGATAGCAGTGACAGCAGTAGAGCAGTGACAGCAGTAGAGCAGTGACAGCACTAGAGCA
This sequence comes from Notolepis coatsorum, assembly GCF_963971535.1. NCBI lineage: Eukaryota > Metazoa > Chordata > Actinopteri > Aulopiformes > Paralepididae > Notolepis > Notolepis coatsorum. The sequence goes on from NC_140172.1 coordinate 64,480,018, forward strand.
GTGATAGCAGTGATAGCAGTAGAGCAGTGATAGCAGTAGAGCAGTGACAGCAGTAGAGCAGTGACAGCAGTGACAGCAGTAGAGCAGTGATAGCAGTGACAGCAGTAGAGCAGTGACAGCAGTAGAGCAGTGATAGCAGTAGAGCAGTGATAGCAGTGACAGCAGTAGAGCAGTGATAGCAGTAGAGCAGTGATAGCAGTAGAGCAGTGACAGCAGTAGAGCAGTGATAGCAGTAGAGCAGTGATAGCAGTAGAGCAGTGACAGCAGTGACAGCAGTAGAGCAGTGACAGCAGTAGAGCAGTGACAGCAGTGACAGCAGTAGAGCAGTGATAGCAGTAGAGCAGTGATAGCAGTAGAGCAGTGATAGCAGTGACAGCAGTAGAGCAGTGACAGCAGTAGAGCAGTGATAGCAGTAGAGCAGTGACAGCAGTAGAGCAGTGACAGCAGTGACAGCAGTAGAGCAGTGATAGCAGTAGAGCAGTGATAGCAGTAGAGCAGTGATAGCAGTGACAGCAGTAGAGCAGTGATAGCAGTAGAGCAGTGACAGCAGTAGAGCAGTGACAGCAGTAGAGCAGTGATAGCAGTGATAGCAGTAGAGCAGTGATAGCAGTGATAGCAGTAGAGCAGTGATAGCAGTGATAGCACTAGAGCAGTGACAGCAGTAGAGCAGTGACAGCAGTAGAGCAGTGATAGCAGTGACAGCAGTAGAGCAGTGACAGCAGTAGAGCAGTGATAGCAGTGATAGCAGTAGAGCAGTGATAGCAGTGACAGCAGTAGAGCAGTGACAGCAGTAGAGCAGTGACAGCAGTGATAGCAGTAGAGCAGTGATAGCAGTAGAGCAGTGACAGCAGTAGAGCAGTGACAGCAGTGATAGCAGTAGAGCAGTGATAGCAGTAGAGCAGTGACAGCAGTAGAGCAGTGATAGCAGTGACAGCAGTAGAGCAGTGACAGCAGTAGAGCAGTGACAGCAGTAGAGCAGTGATAGCAGTGACAGCAGTAGAGCAGTGACAGCAGTAGAGCAGTGATAGCAGTGACAGCAGTAGAGCAGTGATAGCAGTCGAGCAGTGATAGCAGTGACAGCAGTAGAGCAGTGATAGCAGTAGAGCAGTGATAGCAGTAGAGCAGTGATAGCAGTAGAGCAGTGATAGCAGTAGAGCAGTGACAGCAGTAGAGCAGTGATAGCAGTAGAGCAGTGACAGCAGTAGAGCAGTGATAGCAGTGATAGCAGTAGAGCAGTAGATAGATAGATAGATAGATAGATAGATAGATAGATAGATAGATAGATAGATAGATAGATAGATAGATAGATAGATAGATAGATAGATAGATAGATAGATAGATAGATAGATAGATAGATAGATACTTTATTAATCCCCTTGGGGAAATTCAGGGTATCTCGCAGCTCACATAGTATACAGACATTGACCATTCCCATACAGTAGTTACACGTTATGTCTGCATCATGAATTAAAATAAGTACATGATAAAATTCAATTAAATCATACCCATCAATATTAAAATTAAAATTAAAATAGGAGCGTGATTAGATAAAAGCAGGTGTATAAAAATAGGTGTAAAAACAGATGTAAAAACAGTACAGCAGTGACAGCAGTAGAGCAGTGATAGCAGTGACAGCAGTAGAGCAGTGACAGCAGTAGAGCAGTGACAGCAGTAGAGCAGTGACAGCAGTAGAGCAGTGACAGCAGTAGAGCAGTGACAGCAGTAGAGCAGTGAGAGCAGTGACAGCAGTAGAGCAGTGACAGCAGTAGAGCAGTGATAGCAATAGAGCAGTGATAGCAGTAGAGCAGTGACAGCAGTAGAGCAGTGATAGCAGTAGAGCAGTGACAGCAGTAGAGCAGTGATAGCAGTAGAGCAGTGATAGCAGTAGAGCAGTGACAGCAGTAGAGCAGTGACAGCAGTAGAGCAGTGACAGCAGTAGAGCAGTGATAGCAGTAGAGCAGTGACAGCAGTAGAGCAGTGATAGCAGTAGAGCAGTGATAGCAGTAGAGCAGTGACAGCAGTAGAGCAGTGACAGCAGTAGAGCAGTGATAGCAGTAGAGCAGTGATAGCAGTAGAGCAGTGACAGCAGTAGAGCAGTGATAGCAGTAGAGCAGTGATAGCAGTAGAGCAGTGATAGCAGTAGAGCAGTGACAGCAGTAGAGCAGTGATAGCAGTAGAGCAGTGACAGCAGTAGAGCAGTGACAGCAGTAGAGCAGTGACAGCAGTAGAGCAGTGATAGCAGTAGAGCAGTGGGCACACAGTAACACGTGGAACTTTAATTATATGAAGGTGTAGTCTAGTGCTGTCAAATGACATTATGACATATCCACAGTTTGAAAAATAAGTGACTATCGTTTTTTACTACAAAATGGCTGCTAGTATGAAAATGAAGGTCATTATTCTATTGAAGTTAATTGGGAACTAAACCGTTGCCTATAAATTAGTAATACTTTTGAGAATGCAACCATCTCTATTTTCGAGTATTAGATAAGATGAGGCTTTCCAACCTAGATATAAGGCATTTTACAATGAGGCATTCATTAATTAATTATAGTAATTTATTTTTAAAGATCTTTTACTCTCACTTTTCTTCTAGCCACTTGTTCTGTCAAAGACTTGTTGTTATTGAAAGTAAAGGCTCTGTCAAATAATAATTCATACATATAATCATAATATAATTATAATAATAGTAAATTATATACTGTAATGCGTGATTTTGATGTGTGTGTGTGTGTGTGTGCGTGTGCGTGTGCGTGTGCGTATCTCTCAGTATACATCCGCGCTGACCCACGACGCAATCCTGGTCATGGCCGAGGCATTTCGGTACCTTCGGCGCCAGAGGGTGGACGTGTCTCGGAGGGGGAGCGCTGGTGACTGCCTGGCCAACCCAGCCGTACCCTGGAGCCAAGGCATCGACATAGAGAGAGCCCTGAAGATGGTAGGGATATACTGTAGAGAGAGGCCTGGATATGTTAGGGACATAGAGATATGCCTGAATATGGTAGGGATATAGAGAGAGCCCTGCAGATGGTAGGGATATACTGTAGAGAGAGGCCTGGATATGTTAGGGACATAGAGATATGCCTGAATATGGTAGGGATATAGAGAGAGCCCTGCAGATGGTAGGGATATACTGTAGAGAGAGGCCTGGATATGTTAGGGACATAGAGATATGCCTGAATATGGTAGGGATATAGAGAGAGCCCTGCAGATGGTAGGGATATACTGTAGAGTGAGGCCTGGATATGTTAGGGACATAGAGAGAGCCAAGACAATGTTAGGGATAGAGAGAGACCACCAGAAAATTAAAGATGATTTTATTCTGTCCTTAATCTCACAAATCCCAAAACAATGAACATGGGTGCCCCGATATTAACCCCATTCACTATGTAAATTCCATTGCCATGGTGATATTCAGAACATTGTGTTTGCTCAAGCATACAGGGAAGCGAATATGAAGATGCCTATAAATTCCTGTTTGCATATGAACTGCACTGATTGGCACCAAGGAATATCTCACTCTTCACGCTTCATCCTTCATACATCTTGTCTATATGACGGTTAACTGCCATAACTTAAAACAGTCTGATAATAGGATGCATGTACCTGTTTGTATTAAGCCCCACAGCATGACTAAGCCCCACAGACCAGCCACTTCAGTTGACTAAAGCTGTTATAGGATTACAAAGGTGGGAAGTTGTAAATATTACTCAAAACAACAGCGTGTGCAAACCTGAAAACTTCGCAAAACAAGTTGTATTTTCTTCAGACATTGGGTAGACATTTGGTTGAGTGTACAGTATGTCATGTATTGTGATGTGTTGTGGCTGGACATCATACTGAACTGGACATGCTGTCTATGGATAAACAAGTCAAGTGCTCCTTTATTACATTTACATTTTGTCATTTAGCTGACACTTTTATCCAAAGCGACTTACAAGTTTTGTACAACAAGACAGCAGGAAGGGTACAACTCTATCAGCTGAGTAACAATGTTCATCAAAGTGTTGAGTGCTATAGTGTTGGTTAGTATATTAGGACAAGTGCATGACAGTGAGGTTAGTTAGGGTTAGATTATATATATATATATAATATATATATATATATATATTTTTTTTTTTCTTTTTTTTTTTCAGATAATGATTGAACCCTTTGGCGAAATTCAAGTGCCATAGCAGCATGGTGTGGGGGGGGGGGTACATGTAGGATGGGTAGTAATAATAATAGAACATAGAACAAAGTGCAAGTAGTAATGATGATAGTGATAACAGTAGTAGTAGTGAACAGTAGTGAGTGGCAGGATTCAATCAGACAGTAGTAATAGTGATTATGGTACACATGGTCTAAACCGTAGTAACACTGATGATAAATTAGTGCTCCATCCAGGGGCAAAAAGAATGTACTAGTCTTGTATTGTTGTTATCATCATCATCATTATTATTATTATTAGTAGCAGTATTATTGTTATTATTTTGTTATTATTCCCTGTGTTGGTGCGTGGCAGGTCCAAGTACAAGGCATGACGGGTAACATCCAGTTTGACACGTTCGGTCGGAGAGCCAACTACACAGTGGACGTATACGAGATGAAGTCAGGAGGGGCCAGGAAGGTGACGTCTGGAAACATTATCGTCCATCACGTGACATATTCATTGAAATACTATTCACATGATTCATATATAATATACATGAAATACATGTAGTATCCGGTAACATGAACGCTAATAAATACAAGTATAGGGAGTTGTAGTCTGACGTCATTTTAGTTTTCCGCGACGTCCACCCATATATGGATTTATCATTGGGAAAATGTATTATCGGCTATTGTAACAATTCTGTCTCATGAACATTGGCAAGCTTTCCATTTTTGCACAAAATTTGTTCCCTTCTATCACTAACATTATTGTTTAAGCATTTTTGGTTGAAATAAAATTATATGTAATTATTTTACGATTAATTGCTAATTGTTTCATGTTAAGCTATAGATTGTGGATGAATACACACAGAAAGGTACACCATGCCAATGTCCATGCTTTATTTGTTTTAAAACTAGACTATTTAGAAATGTGTCCTTTGGAAATACATTGCAATTTCCAGCGAGGTGGACCGTCCGGAAACAACAATGACCTAACCACTACACCTCCCTATTCACGCATAATGTGTTTCCTCGTACAAGTGTAGTACAGTAGCCCTGTCTGAAGTCAGGGAATCCTCATTGGCCGGGGCGGGTAGGAGGTTCCCCCTATTGGCTGATCGGTAGACATTTGGTTTTTCCCATGCAAAGAGAGCCACAAGTTGGAATCCAGCTTGTGATTTTCATGCATGTTCTGTGCTGTGTTGAACTGTGGCCTCCAGGCCAGTGACCACCAGTGTAACAGTTACTAACAGTTTGATTTGCAGCTGTTCCTGCAGCAGGGGTCTGGTCAGGCCCACATGCTCTCTCTGTTCTCTAGGCTGATGGAGCCTGAGAGGGCGGGGCTAACGGACACAGCAGGGGTGTGAGGAGTGATGTACTGGCCCTCTCTGACCGAGCATGCACGCACACACGCGCGCACACACACACACACACACACGCACGCACGCACGCACGCACGCACGCACGCACGCACGCACGCACGCACGCACGCACGCACGCACGCACACACACACACACACACACACACACACACTCACATGTACGCACGCACAGACATACACACACACACACACACACACGTGCACACACATATACACACATACACACTCACTTTAAATGCTTTATTTGAATCCACTTAAACACACATGCAGACACATATACACACAAACAGACTGATCTACAACACTGTCACTGCAGTAGAGAGCTGGCCCACAGAAGCTACTGTACTGTTACTGATGCTAAGTATCTACATAGCACAACACACACACACACACACACACACACACACACACACACACACACACACACACACACACACACTGAGACAAGATCTGCAGTGACAACAGAGTGAGTACTAGGAGTTGTAGTCCCAGGAGTCAGGGGGGGTTTAGTATAAAGTGTATTTGAACAGGGACCACCTATTATAAAAACCAGAACAAAGGCCCTATGAGGTATACTGTACAGAGACATCAGCAGAAAGTGCATTTCCATCCAGTGGATTAAACTTTACTTTCAACAAGGTATTCCTTAATGAGGAATAACCCTCAATCTAGGACTACACGTAATCCATGTACATGTACTAGTCAGGAATCAGAAATTAAGATTGAGAAAATATCCACAAACACAGGCCAACCCATTTATTTTAGTACAGTATGATGTTTTACTGTGCTAATACTGTATGTAGAGTAATACCGTGTATTATTACTATTATAGAGTAGCATACTGTACCATTGATTAGACAAATGAATTGCAATGACAAGATACATTTACTGGATTTGTGCTGCCAGTCCACCGGCCCTGCCTCCCCGCGTTACATAACGGAGCGGAGGCGGAGGAGACGGAGCTATGGATGGAACAGTCCTCTGCAGCTGAGAGAGCAGCCACCTCCACAGAAGCCTTGTTGTTCCAGGCAAACACACACCCGCTATACAGAAACTCACTGTGATCGAAAATATTATCATGACCATAGCTCTGTGTTAAATCTCTGTACAGCTTTGACTGGTTAATATAGTTAACTAGTATACAGTATACAGCTCAAGTCACTAGGGCGACAGTCTTAACGGTGTTCTTAAAACAACCCTCAAGGCCCAGAACAGTTTGACTTAGATATGACATGTCCAAGGTTCTTTTCGAATTAATCTTGACTCCAGTCTTGTGTCAAAACACGACAACCCCTAAACCCATCTTTGTTTTCATTTGTCATGGCTGATTTAAAATATTCCACAACAGAACCTACCAACTCATCTGTACTTGGGAGGTTCTAACTGTATAAATGTGTCCACGTTTCACAAGATAACCTCCGCATCTTTTCTGTCCTCCCCCTGCAGATCGGCTACTGGAACGAGTACGAAAAATTTGTATTTATAATGGATCAGCAGGTCACCAACGAGACCTCTTCTGTGGAAAACCGAACAATTGTGGTCACTACTATAATGGTACACTTTCCAGCCTTCTTTTAAATGTTCCACCAGAAAAAAAAAATTCTGCCACTCAAAGGTCACCGGTGTCCATTGTTGCATTCTGCACCTGGGAGGGTAGAACTATTTTTGTTTTGTTTTTTGCTTTCCACCCACTCACTACATGTTGAAACAGTCGATTCACCGAGAGAGTGTTTCAACTGTACACGTGTGGGTGTCAAAGCATTTTAATTTTGTATCAGTATGGTGGCCTGTTTGTAGCAGTGACATCACAATAGCGGCACTTTGTTAATCGTAAACCATAGAGACACAGGGGAAAAAGGAAAAACAAAAACTCCATCTTATACGCATTCCGTGCATTACGTAAGTAGAAACACCTGTCCTCGCTCATCAAGTAAGCGGTCGGTGACATGGAGGTAGATAAGATATGGTCCCTCACTAGGGGATGAGAAATTAGTAGTACATAGAGGACATAAATAACTGTCTTCACGTCCTTGTTCAAATCTCTTTTGAGTTCTGTATAAACGTGGAGGCTTCCACTTAACATCTCATTGCTCTCAATCCCAATTCCTGTCACAAACGGGGGTTAGGATTAGACATGCAGACCCATGGAAAATGACAGTCAGCTTGCAGGCTAGTTAGCTAATCGCCGGTCATCTTTAAATGTACAATAAGGTACGCCTTATCTTACATTTAAAACCATGGCCTTTTTTGTTTTTTGTTTGTTGATTTCTGACTTTGCCTATTGTGTGGTCATCTTAGGCAAATTCAGAATGTAAAATGTGAAGACATTCTCATTTAGATGTAGAAGCATGTTGTACTCATTCCCTTAGCCAAGTTACAGATACATGAGGATGAGGAACGGGATAAGATTAGATTAGATTCAAATGTATTATCATTATACAGCACAACTACAGTACCATGAAAATAAGTTTGGCAACCAACCAGAGTGCATATGTAACAGTAAAGTGCAACGTACAGGTGATTAAACTGGGTATGAAATATATAAATGAGTACTACTGAGTAATGCTGCTAATCAGATGTATGTACAGAGTTGTAGTATTATTATGTACAGTGATAGGCTACAGGTATGGTATCACTATGGTAGTAAGTCATACTGGCCAGCAGCGTAACTAGTAAGAGTAGGTAAGGGATATACAGATATATATATATTATAAAAATGTGGATAGATGTATATAGAATAAAAATAATATATACAGTATATACAGCATTATTGTAAATGCCATCTTACAGAGTTATGGGTTATATGCAGGTGTATAAGTAGATATAGGATTATAAGGTATATTCAATTTTGAAAGAATAAATACTGAAGGAAAAAAAGAGCTACATTTAATGTAAGCCTTTCCTAATAGAGGTCAAAACAAAACAAAAAAAGATTCAGTACAGAAAGTTATTGACGTGACATACCAGACATAATGTGGGGTAATAATGTATTTTCAAACAGAGAGAAATCACTCTTATGATCTGGGAGGACGAGTACAAATTTAAATCATGTTTAATGAGCAGAAGCACACAGTGTTCTCCCAGTGCCAGGCGTTGTAGTCATCTCAGAGATGGTTAAACAAAATAAAAATAAAGTTAATCATTTTAGTTGTTGTTTGCCATTTTACATTTACAGTACATTTTAGGGATTCAGCAAATGCTCTTTACCCAGAGCGACTTACAGCAGTGCAACAGTAAATACAAATATAATAAAAGAAAATATAATACAAAAGAAAGTCACATGACTGCATAATATACTACTCAGTTGAGTTTATTGCAAACACTAAAGTATACAATTGCCTGCTAGCTGCTTACCAGTCGGATGTCAACCAACACCAGTTTAAACTTTTTAGATAATTTACCAACTTGATCATAACAATTGTCTTAACATCAGGCTCAAGTTTAGTCGTCAGAGCAGAATCTATATTATGAAAAAGGTTTGTAGTTCCACTAGCTAACTACACCTCAAAATAGCAACCAAGAAAAAAGTTATTAATAACTACAATCAATATGCAATTTTACAACAAGTTGCAGCAAAATGTAGTTAGACTAATATGTAGTCAGTGCTTGAAGTGGAAAGAAACAAGTGCCAGTACTTCCTTTATTCATATGTTGGCATGTGTACCAGTATCAGCAGATCATTAAGTATAATTTTTTTTTATTTCGATAGTGAATAAAAGATACTAGGAGATATCGCTGATGTTCACATCACAAATGTATTTCATCAAGGGGGCAACCATTTTAATGATTAGAATAAAAAATTACTATCTTTTTTTGTGAAATTGTTTTGTATTTATAGCACAAAATCACATACAAAATATGGAAAAAAATGTGTTTATAATAATTCAAAACATGTAATAAAGATTTACAAAGAAATGAAGAAATACAATTAAATAAAAAGTCCATTCCCGCTGAGAACCCACCTTCTACCCACCCCAAAATAACTGACTGTCTATACTAGCTTTAGTGTGTGGTGCAATGAAGTCATCAGACCTGCAGTGGAGAACTCTTGGTAGCTGTGGGCGATGAAAACAAGACGACTCCACATCTATCAGAGGAGGCATGTGGTCGTCTCTCTTGCTCTCAAACTGCCGCTTCATGTCCCCCATGGACACACACGACAGAGACAGACACTGGCACTCTGTGTTCCCCATGGACACACATGACAGAGACAGACACTGGCACTCTGTGTTCCCCATGGACACACACGACAGAGACAGACACTGGTACTCCATGCTCCCTATGAATACACAAGACAGAGACAGACACTGGTACTCCATGCTCCCTATGAATACACAAGACAGAGACAGACACTGGTACTCTTCTCCCTATGGACACACACGACAGAGACAGACACTGGCACTCTGTGTTCCCCATGAATACACAAGACAGAGACAGACACTGGTACTCCATGTTCCCTATGAATACACAAGACAGAGACAGACACTGGTACTCCATGTTCCCTATGAATACACAAGACAGAGACAGACACTGGTACTCCATGCTCCCTATGAATACACAAGACAGAGACAGACACTGGTACTCTATGCTCCCTATGAATACACAAGACAGAGACAGACACTGGTACTCCATGCTCCCTATGAATACACAAGACAGAGACAGACACTGGCACTCTGTGTTCCCTATGGATACACACAACAGAGACAGACACTGGCACTCTTCTCCCTATGGACACACAACAGAAACAGACATTGATAGAGTGGAGGTACACTAGACCGAAAGAAAATTTGAGAGTAATTAGCTATGCAGGTGGCAATGAATTAAATCAATAGATATAGGCTACAGCTGTGTTAGATTAACCAAACAGACAGATTGAATATTTGATGAATATTTGATGGTAGCAGAAATTCTGCAAGCACTGGACACCCCCTGCAATTTGCATACCACCCCAACATTGCTGTTGAGGACAGAGAGATAGAGGCAGAAAAGAAGAGTTAGCTATGAATGTGATAATGAATTTGGTGAGGATATCACCTTAAATATTGAATTAATTCAGCATCACTTACGTTGTACCGTTGTACCTTCGAATAATTAAACACATCAGCAATGTTGAACAAATAGCTACTCATCGCCAGAGAGCGAAACAAAAAAGTAGCCTAAACAGAAATATTATAAATGATTATGCATGCACTAAATATTACAAGACAATAGTGATCATGATAAGAAATAAGATGCTAACCTACTTAGAAAAGGTTCCAGTACATCTTGGGGTCAGCTGTGCTTGAACGCTGCATGCTGTTTCATCTGCAGATCATTAAACACCCACTCAGTTTGAGTGCCTCTCTCTGAGCAGCCTAGTGATGTAACTCTGCTACATACTTTGCACCCAAGCATTTTGTCTTTGACAATGAGCCAGTCGTTCAGCATTTTGCTCTTTTGACTTAACAGTTCATCTTGACGTCATTGTACATCGTAGTTGGCTTCGGTAATGGTGCTTTTGCTGATGCTACATCAACAGGTGCTAGGAGTTATGCTAACGTTAGCTTGCTGAGGCTGCTCCCGACTTGCTGGTAGTGCATCACAGGGCGAGAGTAGATCAGGAGGTAGAGCGGTCGTCTGGTTATCAGAAGGTTCTTGGTTCGATTCCGACTGGTTGGCACCTTGCACGGTTGCTGTCGGTGTGTGAATTTGAGTGAATGGGTGAATGTGAGGCATGAGAACAGAAAAAAGCATTTCAAAGTATTCTGTATTTTTGTATGACAACTAATAAAGAAACTTGAACTTGAGTTCTAAAGCGATTTGGATAAAAGCGCTATATGAAAGCTATAAATACTATTTACGTGGTGCTGCACCGGCAGCTTGTGAGAAGTGCCAGTGCACAAGAAAAAGTCATGCCTAAAAAGTCAAATGTAGAAGTTCCGGTACCCGTGTACCGATAAGTACCGGCCCACTTCAAGCACTGCATGTACAGTAGTGAAACAAACTCCCTGAGACAGAGTAGAAGTATGAGTTCATATTCTAATCACCAACATAGCAAGTAGCCAAAAGTGAGAAGTACCGTGGGTGAAAGGACTCTGCCCAGTAACTAGCCTGAGAATAAGTGTGGTAGCTCAAATTAAAAAGCAGCCTACAAGGGATTTCTACTAAAGGACAAGAAGATACTAAATTCTCTACTGTCACTGATCGTTACTTCATGAACAGGAAGGTGTCCCAATGCCCCACTCTGCCTGCCCTCATCCCCTCTCCTGTCAAGCCAACGCAAAGCTTAACGCAACCCTTCCCCCCTGCCCCTCGCCCCCTCTCCCATTAAGCCAACGCAATGCTTAACGCAACCCCCCATCCTCTTCCCCTGCCCCTTGCCCCCTCTCCCATCAAGCCAGCGCAAAGCTTAACGCAACCCTCTTCCCCTGCCCGTGTCCTCAGATCTTAGATGTCTGACTTAGGTTAGCATGAGGGAACCCTCCCCCCTAACAATTCCCTGCTTCTCATTCATTACACCTGTACACACAGGTCTAAGTTGTGCTCCCGCTGCCCCCAACAGGCTTCGCAACACCACTGCAAGGTGACTGTAGCTGCGTTTTGGCTGTGGCACCAAGTCAGCATCCACTTAGCATACCCTGTGTGACCATGTCTTTGTGTCGCTTGTTCTTTGTATCGTTCTTCTTGTTGTCTTCTTGTCTTATCTTACGTTTGTCATGCCAGGCATGTTTGTGTATGTGGGCATGCGACCAATCCAGGCATTGTGTGTGACCAAAAAGACATCTGGTGGTCACCGTGAACTAACAAATGTACTATGCTTTTCTTTCCCTGTGTGCTGTCGAAACTCAACGTTATGTCTGATTTAACAGGAAGCGCCATACGTGATGTACAAGCGAAACTATTTGACGATGGAGGGGAATGACAGATACGAAGGCTACTGTGTCGATTTAGCTTCCGAGATAGCCAAACATGTGGGCATAAAGTATAAGCTGTCCGTAGTAGCGGACGGGAAGTACGGTGCCCGAGACCCCGAGACCAGGACGTGGAACGGGATGGTGGGTGAACTGGTCTACGGGGTAAGTGTCCGGTCTACCCTGTACAACCAGAATAAGGAGAGGGGGCGGGGGGTAGTCAATTAGACTGTGATCACATTGGACACCTTTTTCTTGTGCTCAAAACGCAAGGCATGGCAATGTACATAGTACAATGTATAAAATGTATACCAGAATCGCGACGAGCCATACCATGCCTAGGAAAAAGGCACAGGCGCACTCAAAAAGGCGTCCAATGTGATCACAGCCTTAATGTTGACCATCATCAAGCACTTTATCATTATACCATTGTTTGTTTGTGTTGTGAGGTACTGGTGAATGTCTTCAGGCTCCATCTACTGTACCTTCATATGGAAATCTGCTTGACTGGTTATGTTGTGTTGGGTTTAGTGAGTTACTCACTCCATTTGGCTCTGACATGGTGATTTTCATCTTTCATTAAACTGCAGAATGGTTCATATTTCATAAAGCTCAAAATTGAAAGTCAATCTGAGCCTGTCATGCCGGCTGGATGTTTAACTTTCCTTTTTTTCTTCTTTTTTTTTGGCGAATTGAATCGAACTGCATGTCAAATTCAATAAGAAAGCAAGTCATATTTCAATGCTTTGTGTAAGAATCAATGATTCGCAGACTCTTCCCCCTATCAAGAATCGGAATTGAATCGTGGCATTGCTGGATTGAATCATCACACCCAGGGAACAAAATAAGTACCAGCCAACCGCCAATGGCTGGTAAAAAATCTGCCTGGCTGGTAGTTTTTAAAATCTACCAGCCAAATGGCTGGTAAGTCAAAAAGTTAAGTTTGTTCCCTGAGAGCAGAGCTACAAAGCAGTGCGCCTATTTTGCGAGCCGAAATAAGTCTGTGGTTTTTTCTTCTTCTCACAACGGGTCAAATGCATCTAACATGCATTGCATCGTCGCCATTCCTTTATGCCCACATCACCCGAAATGAACGTTATGTTAGCGTAAGATAACAAGCTAATCCTGATCAGCGGCAGAGCCATAGAGAACAGCAGGCAGTGTGGACTGGGAAAAGGGAAATGGGGGGGGGGCACTCTCCCTTTCTCTGTGTGTGTGCGTGCGTTTGGAAAGACGATGAAGTCACTAGTCAGGACTCAGGAGAGGAGTATATTGTAGTAAACTGAGGATTACTGAGGATGCACAGATAATGTTGATATTCAAATATAAAAAGGTTTCGAGAGGAGTGGAAGTTTGAAGACAGACTAGACTACAATATGATGCAGGGGTGGTGAGTTGAAACAGTGTGTGTGTCCCCGACCCCACTTCTATGTTTCAATAAATTATTTGCATTTAAAACTATTAACGCTGACTCATTCCTTCAGTCCACTCAAAATTATGCTAATATTCCTTATGTTGTTTATGATATTAATTGAAAATAGCATATGAGAGTATTATATAGTAATAATAACACATGGCGCTATACTAAAAAGCTATTTTTAATTTTTGGCTGGTAAAAAATCTGCCTGGCTGGTAGTTTTTAAAATCTACCAGCCAAATGGCTGGTAAGTCAAAAAGTTAATTTTGTTCCCTGATCACACCCCTACATAGGTTAACTCATAGGGTGTGTTTAGAGAAGAGATGTCAGATGGTCTATAAAGAGCCATTTCCGTCCTCTGCATGTTAGGTGGAGGAGTGTCACCTCCTGCGTGTTGACGTCTGAGCTTCTATGTGTGTATTCTAATATTTCATCAAGGAACCCCTGACAGCAGGCCAGTAGCTACAGAGTGAAACACATCTGCCTGTCACTTTGATGCGCAGGAAACACTCCACTGCCATTGTTGTTTCATATCAAAGGGAGAGTTTCTGTAATCATCGCCATCATTACTTTACAAATCATCTTCTTGTGCCCAGTGGCAGCCTTCCCTGTAGAGTGAGGATAATTGACAACGCTAGTTACAAGACCTCTGACGCCTCTCTGCATCAAACATCATTCTGACCAGCAGCATGGCTATTCATATGTAAATGAGACAGTAAATAATACCTTGAATAAATAAAAGAAATAAGACCCTGAATAAATGAGAGTTGCGTTTTGGCCCGACACTCATCCCGGCGGAGATCGTTTCACCCTCTGTGCTGACTGTTTACATATTCATAAGTCAGCGCTGGGTCTAGTTGACGCTCTCGCCTGAAAGGTTTTTCCCTGTAAAAGATTTATTCACTGCAGTGATACTCGTGAGATTTTAAGGTTGGAAAGAAAATCACAGGCTGATCATTTCATATTCTGATTCAACTTTCACAGACTGCTGTGTGAAAACCTTACACAGATCTGGATTGTATGTGTATAATGTCTGCCTGTCCTGTATATTGAGTTAATTCCACAAAAAAATCAAATCTTTTATACTTCTTTAAGGGGGAGGGGACCTTTATATTTAGACTGATATCACAGATCACTTTTGAAATCACAGTACGTGTTTTGAATGGGTTTCATGGGAGATGAAACCGACATTCATGACACATGCATGACAAGGGTCCATGCAAACTCTTGATTCCAAATCAAAACCTTATATCGCCCCCCAAAATCCCACAACGTCGACAGCAACGATAAGCTGTAGCATTTGTCCCTGAATGTTCCACCTCGTGCAATGAATGCACAGATCCACATTTTGGATGAAGGCGAAGACATTAACCACCGATAAGGCTTCGATTGGCTAGTTTTGAGCTCTCCGGTTTCCTGTAGCTGTTCTCTGTCATCACTCAGCCACCCGGAACAATCCAAGCAATCACCTTCCATCATGTCACGTCTGTCCATTTTGTTCAATAAATGTTCATTAAAGCCCCGGAATGACCATATGATGATGACGAATATCTGATAGTTAAACCTTCTGACTAGTCACAGTTCATGGTTTTGATTCCATGGACAGCATATTATGTCATGTTTAGAGCCTGACCGATAAAAGAAAATGCTTTGGGTAATTTAGAAATGTTGTCATCACAGTTTGTCCAGCAGACCGCGTTCCAACTCCCCATTGTTTAAACAACTCAGTTTGTTTGTTTTATTAAGATCCTCATTAGCGTTTGATTAGCAGCAGCTATACTTCCTGGGGTCCAATAACTTACATGGTGACAACACAAACATATACATTCACAAAATACAATAAATAACACACCTAAACAAAGCAAACACACTGCAATTAGACAAAGGAAATATACTTGACAAATATACATGAATCCACCATGATCTAATTAATAGATAATTATACTAGATAATATAATTTAACATATAGCCCATGTTACCTTACTCCCCAATGATGATGTCACAGCAAACACTCAAACACCCGCATTCGAAAACCTCAACAGAACATTAAAATGCGAGAAACCAAAATAATTATATTCAGTACAGCCCTATTACTTACCAAAATTCATTTTTAAATAATAATCTTTAATCAGTCAGTCATAGTCATCAGTCATAATACTCGAGTCAGTGTTTAAAATATCATCAGCAGACTCAGCAGCACTGTCTGCATGGATCGCACAGCTAGCTTGATAGAGTAGAGAATACATGGTTTAAAGTTAATAGAGAGGACATCAGATGCTTTGCCTGTGACTGAATATACCTACCTATTACCTAAATATAAAGATATATTCATCATTAGTTAAGATTAAGCTATTTATAATAGAATATGGAATAGAACATACAATGCAAACTAGTTTGGTTCCAGCTAAAATATAGTAATTAATTAATTATATTTTATTAATAATTTACACATGGCTGAGAGTGGACACATGGCTTTCTTCATGGAAAGAAACAATTAAATAATAATAAATATTGAAAAATATTGTCCCATATATCAATATTGGAATATTTTACTCCTTTAATATTGGTATCGGCCCCAAAAATCCAGTATCGGTCGGGCTCTAGTCGTGTTTTTGGACGAGGGGTTATAGAGTTAATTATTTTGTGTGTGTTCTTGTTTTTGGACGGACTAACCATGTGCCTGTTCCCCCCTTATTCTCCTAGAGAGCTGATATAGCCGTGGCTCCCCTTACTATAACGTTGGTTCGGGAGGAAGTGATAGACTTCTCTAAGCCTTTTATGAGCTTAGGTATCTCCATTATGATAAAGAAGCCGCAAAAGTCCAAACCGGGCGTGTTCTCCTTCCTGGACCCGCTGGCCTATGAGATCTGGATGTGCATAGTGTTCGCCTATATCGGCGTGAGCGTGGTGCTCTTCCTGGTGAGCCGCTTCAGCCCCTACGAGTGGCACCTGGACGAGAACGACGAGGCGAAAGACCCGCAGAGCCCGCCCGACCCACCCAACGACTTTGGGATTTTTAATAGCCTATGGTTCTCCCTGGGCGCCTTCATGCAGCAAGGATGCGATATCTCGCCAAGGTTGGTTTGTTGGTTGGTTGGTACTCATTATCGTCACTTCACTCTCAGTTGTCATCAGTCCTCATCGTCTCCTCTGCATTTTATAGTCACAACCGTCTTCCATCCTGTCATGGTGCATATATGTTATTTTGAGGTGTTTGTGTTGCCTGCTGCTGTTCACCTAACTAACCTCATACACTCCACCACACCTCAACCTCAACTCCTCCACTCCTCACACTGTTGTCTTCACTCCTTCACTCTTCACCGTGCTCTTTCCAGGCCACACAGCGAAATATATCTCCATAGAAAAAAACAAGTGAAGTCGAGGCTTAGAAACTATATTTTGTATTGGAAACTAACTAGGAAACCTGCCAACTGGGGTAAGAGAATGCCTCTCGTTTCCATACGACGCAACGCGTTTCAGGAAATGTATCAAAGTAACTATATATTTTAAAGGAACACCAAAGAGAAGTTGATTTATTATGCCCTTAATCTCACACATAGACACAAAACTGTGAACATTCTTATACAAATCGATTTGGTTAGAGTTATTGAGAGATGGAATGTGTAATGTCATTATGATGTCACACATTCAAGGAAGTTAAATACAGCTGAATGAATACAGTAAATAATGTATATCAGTAAATCCCCTCTAAAGATGGAGATTGTTTCTGTTGTGTGACCACCATTCTCTCTTCTTCTTCACCACGCTCTTGGTTGCATGCTAGCAGTGATGCATCGCATCCACAGAATAGCTTATATCCACCATGCATGAGGACTGTAAAAGGCACAGGGGAGTAGGCCTGTAGTCCCCATGGCTTTTGGAGGGGTACCGTGTTTTTGCTGCATGTTCCATTTTACGGTCATCAACGTGGTGCATATAATGTATTTAAAGTGGAAATACCCCTTTATGCATTTTGTCCTGTAATGGAGCACCGTGACTTCGTGTCAACTGCATTGTGAGTTCTTCCCCCCCCCGACTTGATCGCCATCATGTCTCCTTCCATCTTTTCATTGGCTCAGTCCACCGTTTGACTCATCCTTTCATCTTCAGTGACTGTTCTTGTTCGCGTCGTCCCTCACCCTCGTTTTGGAGAATAGTCTGTGAGAGAATAGATTATGGAAGTGATGTTCATATTTAGTCCAGTGTTGTAGCTTAAAGATGACGCTGTATGTCACGAGTGGCACAGACGTGTACACGACTTTACGTACCATTCTCGCGTTACACTTTTGTGACCGATACAAATCCTGAATCGCAGTCCAGCATTTTGACATCGTCAGAGCACTTGAGTGAATTAGAACTTGTATGTTGTGGTACACCTCATTGTTAGATTGAGACTCAGCCCAGGCTGGGGGTGTAGATCCTCAGCACAGGATGGCCAAGATTTAATCCTGCCATAACTAGTTCTCCTGTTTCTACTGTACCTTCTCTTCTGTCACAATCAAATAAATACTACCCACTCCCTTTTAGCAAAAAACACAACAAACCAAATGTCTGTGGTTTATATTTATGTGTAGGTACTAGGCCTACATTAAATATCAAATACATTCCATTATTGCTACCAAATTGCAAATGATTCTCTTTACTCCTGTTGTATGATGTAGGTTTTGAGTGTAATTTGTATTTAGCTATCGAAGGTTTAGCTAAAACCAGTAGGTCGGGCTAGCCGGGTAAGCCTGGAAGCTAGCGGACTAGGATCACACTGCTAGATCAACTAAGTGTAGTCTCACTCTGCTTTTCAGTACAGACTGAACTCACAGACTGGGTTTTTTAAACACAAGCCTGGCCTCTGACTGTTGATAGGACTAATTAGCAGGATACACTCAGCTGATTGATTGATTCAGAGAATACAACCAAATGAATACAAAATGGATACTCACTTCTTTCACACTGCTAGATCAACTAAGTGTAGTCTCACTCTGCTTTTCAGTACCGCTAATTTATTTGCATATATTGATATACGACAATTTGCCGTGTTTAAAATGAGAGGCAGCATGCAGGTGAAATCCAGAACCCCCTTTTCGAGGGGTTTTACAAGTAGAAACTACCCTAATGGTTGAAGGACGCTTTTATCCCAACGTGCTTCACAGTTCCATGAGTGCAACCATTTTTAGCATGGGTGGCAACCCCGAACAATTACGGTGTTGGTGTAATCATCTGCCCACTGAGATGCCGCACAGGAATGAAACACGCTGTAACACAGTAGACTTAAAATAAGTTTGAAAAGTGGTTAAACATACAGTGATGGAACAGCGGTATAAATGGTGTGCACAAGGAGCCTCTTCAAATCTCCCTGGTGGGTGGGTATTAGGTTATTGCATATTGGGAGCAATCTCATTTCTGAATGTACAGATTGTATTGCCACGGAATCCGCAACAGTGAGGAATGGTTAGAGATGACTTACAAAACGTCACACCTGAGGTGGGAAAACGGAATGTACTTTTTCTGCATGTATTTCTTTTTTTTGTAGACCGGATATTTTGACTCTAAAACTCAAAAGGTTGCTCAGAGGCTAAACGTTTGTGTCCAACGTGCCGTGATGATCTAGATTCTAGTCTTCTGTCTCTGTAGAGAGACGCAGGTTCATATCCAGGGTTTTTACAGTATTGCCGTGGGGATGTGTCCAGGGGAGGTCAAGTCATAGTAGCCCTGCCTGAAGCCTAGTAAGCCTAATACGTTTCATATCTTCCTTGGCCAGAGAAAATTCCCCTATGGTTGTCTGGAGGACGTTTGACGTCCAATATGAGAGACCTGCCAGGTTGGAATCCGTCTACAAAGTTGACTCAGTGGAGAGCTATACGATCCATCATCCCTCCTCTCTGTCGTCACAGGTTAAGCTCCCTGCTCTCACATCTGTCTGCCTGTCCTGTCTCACCCCACATCACTCCTCCAGGTCTCTGTCGGGCCGCATCGTCGGAGGGGTGTGGTGGTTCTTCACCCTGATCATCATCTCATCCTACACGGCCAACCTGGCTGCCTTCTTGACCGTGGAGAGGATGGTGTCTCCCATCGAGAGCGCAGAGGACCTGGCCAAGCAGACGGAGATCGCTTACGGGACCTTAGACTCGGGATCCACTAAGGAGTTCTTTAGGGTGAGTGGCATCTGAACTGTCATTGGAATCTTTATTTATTTACTTATTTATCTAACTACCTACAACAGCTACCTACTTTGATTTCAATACCGGTTCTAAAATTATTTTCACTCAATAATTATTTTCTGAATGAAAGCATTTTTAGATGAAACAAAGTAAATAATTTCCTTATATGCCAGCTTTTCCAAAAAAGGTATAATAAAAATTACAATAATCTGATCATACTCTATCTGTATTCCCTTGAAAAAACAAACAAACAAACGAAACTGACCCTAAATGTGTATTTGATTTTCCACTAGTATTAGTAGGACTGTCAGAACCCAACATTTCGAAGATTTTCAAACCTTTTATTTTAATAGCTTAAATGTATATACCAAAAACCGACACATCCAGCCCAATAACTTTAATTTCACAGCTAGATAAAGCTAAATGTGGTTCAGTGTTGTTTAGCTACAATATTACCTGTTCCCCGCCTCACCAATGAGCTCCTCAGGAATGTGGAGATGTTGTGGAAAATGGATAGTTACCCCTACCGAAATATAAAAGAGGTCACCCACTCCAAACAGGATCAATATGCCCTTAACCTCTTGGACACACAAACCACCACAATCGAGATGGATGGTGGTATTCGCTATGCAACACCCTTGCTGAGGGCACCGAATAGTCCCCATCTATTCTCTTCAATGAAGACGGTCATGGACACCTAGCAACAAACCCAGAACAGTGACAAAGGTTCACCCAAATGGACTCCACAACCGATGAAAGAAAGAAAGTTAAGGAGTCCTGGTACTTACCACATCATGTCATCACACAGCACAGCGGGAAACATCGTCTTGTCTTCAACTGCTCCTTCCAGGTGAATGGCCAGAGTTTGAATGACCACCTGCTCCCCAGGCCGACCCTTGGCCCCTCACTCCTGGGAGTACTTCTCCGGTTCAGACAACACAGGATCGGCATCAGTGGAGACATTAAAGCTATGTTTCATCAAGTCCGTCTTCTGTCATCTGACAAGGCATGTTGTGCCATGTATGCCCTGCAGAAGCATGCTCGAGATCATCCAGAAAGCGACCCTGCCATCCACTGTGAAAGAGGCTTTCTATGTGGATAATTGCCTGCAGAGTCTCCAGACCCCCATGGAAGCACTTAGTGTCCACCTGGGTGTCTGAAAACAGGCTGAAGTTAAACATCTCAAAAACCAAGAGCCTAATATTGGGATCCAAGCATGCTATAAGAAAAGACATGAAGCTAAGTATATCTTTAGACGGAACAGTTATTGAGCAAGTTAGAGAGGCAAAGCTATTGGGTGTCACACTTGATGGAACACTCTCATGGTCAACTCACACCAACAATGTGGTTGCCAAAATGAGCAGAGGTATTTCAATTATCAGAAGGTGTAGGTATTTTCTAACCGATCTGATATTGAAGCAAGTGATACAGTCATTAGTTCTTTCTCACCTTGATTACTGTCCAGCTGTCTGGTCTAATGCTCAAGACATGAGCTCAATAAGATCCAGCTCACTCTGAACAGAGCGGACCGTCTGGCCCTGAACTACTCAATGAGAAACAGTGTGGAGGGGATGCATACCAAACTGTCGTGGTTGAAGGTGGAAGACAGACTGGATTGCAGCCTGATCTTGTTCATGAGGAATATATATATCTCAAGAGAACCTATCTGTTTGTATTCACAGCTAACATGTACACATGATCGACACAAGTATGGTACTAGGCATGCCTGTAGGGAAACTTTCACACTGCTACTGTACCAAAAACCAATGCAGCAAATAAAACTGTTATATAGAGCCATGTCATATTGGAATAAACTGCCAGTACATCTTACTCAGATAACCAGTAAGATAAGTTTTAAAAATAATTTGAAAAGAGCATTGAGAGAAAAAGAAATTTGTTTACATTAAAGAAAAACACAGATACTGTAGTTTACACTGTAAAGATATGACTGTCTGAGAGTTTAATCCCTTTTATTGTATTTTCTGTGATCTGATACTCTTCTTGTGTACTGTAATGCTATTTGGAATTATTTTTAGATGTAGGAATATTGGAATATATTTTTAAATGTATGCTACTATAATGTTATGTACTGTATGTATGTATGTACTGTTTTTGTTGTGTGTGGACCCCAGGAAGACTAGTTGTTGCTGCGGTGATGACTAATGGGGATCCGTAATAAAAGAAAAGGGGAAAAAAAGAAAAGAAGCAAAAGCTCTCCTGGATAAGATCCGGGTTCTCCTCGCCAAGGAAGGGTTTGATCCTTCCTTGGCTACATCCTCCCATACACAACCCGAGCCAAGGTTTTGGTTCAAGACCTTTGGAAGGTAGAGTACAACTGGGATGAGCCAATTCATACCACAGATCTTGCAACCCTATGGCTCACGTGGGAAAAAGAGTTGGAGCATCTACCTGGAGTCCAGATGTCTAGATGGTATGTGCCTCCTTGTGCTGATAAACTAAGCGTGGACAGAGAGCTACATATATTCTACGATGCCTCTGAGCGGGCATATGGGGCAGTTTCCTACCTGCGAGTACAGGATAACGAAGATGATACACATACTGCCTTTGTAATGGCCCGCTCCAGAGTTGCATCAAAGCGACATTTATATATGCCGCAGCTGGAACTGAACGCTGCCTTAATTGGAGCATAGTTGGCTAGCTCATTGCAAGCAGAGCTTACTCTCCCTATCCAGAGGATCATCTATTGGAGTGATTCCACAACCATATTGGAGTGGCTGAAATCTGAGTCCTGCAGATACAAAGTGTTAACTCATTGGATGCCAGTCACGATGATAGTCGGGTTAACTCGCCATCGCTTGAGCGCCACTCACGAGTATAGTCTGGTTTTAATCCTTATTTCTTTTATTAACGATATCCATTCATTTTCATCCATCCAGCCTGATGTTATCGTTGGGAATGGGTCTGAGCTCGCAAAAGGGCAAATACCGCCCCCTACGCCTTCCGGCTGGTATTGCACTCCACTGGGAATGGTATCGTTTTTTTTCTGGGACGATCCAAGCCGTGCGGGCGTGGTTTAAATAATCAGGCGAGGTAACCTGATTTCAACGATAGATCTGCGAGGCCCCCCCCCCTCATATGCAATGCTGTTGAACGTGGCACGGACCTCCACGCCCAGTACTTCAAATGGCAATCAGATAATTGGATTATTTCTTTTGCATTACATCAGATACAAGGTAAGAACATTATATATAAATTGTATCGTTGATCTGATATGTATTTCTACCCCGATCGACGCTGTATCTCAATCAATCAATCAATCAGATTTATTCATATAGCACATTTAACATGACACGTGTCAACCAAAGTGCTGTACAGAGGGTAGATACACATAGATAAATATTGACAACAATCACACTCCGTTTTATGGGAGGGCACACAGGCAAACACATAGGAAAACAGGGCATGAGTCAGTGAACGGGAAAGGCTAGTAGGTAGAAGTGGGTTTTGAGCCTAGATTTGAAGGCATCTATCGAGGGGGCAAGCCTAATGGAGGTGGGGATGCTGTTCCACAATTCAGGGGCTGCGACAGCAAAGGCACGGCCCCCCCTGAGCTTGAGGTTAGACCTCCGGACTGTCAGGAGCCTCTGATCGGCTGACCTGAGGGACCTGGTGTTGGAATAGGGGGATAGGAGGTCTGAGATGTAGGAGGGGGGGTGACCATTAAGGGCTTTAAAAACAAATAGGAGAACCTTAAAATCTATCCTGTAGCGTACTGGAAGCCAATGAAGGGAGGCAAGGACAGGGGTGATGTGGACTCTCTTGCGGGTTCTGGTCAACAGTCTGGCAGCGGCATTTTGTACCAGTTGTAAGCGGGACAGGGAAGACTGGTTAATGCCTATATAGAGGGAGTTGCAGTAGTCTAATCTAGATTAAATGAAGGCGTGGATGACTCTCTGAAGGTCTGCAGGGGAGAGAAGGGCTTTGAGTTTGGCAATGGTGCGTAGTTGGAAAAAACATGCCTTTACCACTGAGTTCACTTGTCTGTCGAATTAAAATTGTGGGTCAAAAATGACACCTAGGTTCTTGATATAAGGCTTGACCAGGGAGGACAGGTTGCCAAGGCTGTTGGTAAGGGTGGTGACAGCGTCTGGGGGACCGAAGAGGATTATTTCGCATTTGTTTTCATTTAGTTGTAGAATGTTTTGTGCCATCCAACATTTAACGTCATCCAGGCAGGACATGAGACTGTTAAGTAGAGACTGGTTGTTAGGTTTCAGGGAAACGTAAAGCTGTGTGTCGTCAGCATAACAGTGAAAAGAGATGTTGTGCTTCTGAATGATTGGACCAAGGGGTAGCATGTAAAGAGAGAACAGGATCGGGCCATGGATGGACCCTTGCGGGACCCCACAGGAGAGGGAGGTTGAGGGGGAGGAGCAGTTGGCGATGTTGACAGCAAAGCTTCTATTTGTGAGATAGGAGGAGAACCATGCTAGTGCAGTGCCACTGACACCAACCCCATGTTGGAGACGATCTAATAGAATGGTGTGATCAACAGTGTCGTATCTGTGTGTGTATGTGTGGCTGTTTTCCGTTGGGTGCAGGAGGTGGGGGGGGGGGGGGGGGGGGGCTATTATCGTGTCTTTCTCTGGAATGACTAGAAATCACCAAAACTATACTCGTATTCAAAACGGTATAAAACGGAAATGTACAGATGAAAAAACAATCCGTTTTGTACATGTTGACTGCAAGCAACTCACTGATACTCGACGAGTGTATTAGACCCATAGCCATAATTTAAGATATATTTTAAGCACTCGCAAATCTCCCATTCCTCCCATTGATTAAAGCAGTGGCGCTCTAGCGCCCTCTCGCGCACTTAAGCGGTGGCGTCCAATGAGTTAATGGGTACTTGCATAGCCGAGATTCAGGACCTCACAAACCTGGAAGATTGGAGGTATGTTGAACCCGGCTGATGACCGGACAAGGGGCAAAACCCTTCAGGCGCTCTCTCAGACTCAGAGGTGGAATACAGGACCTCCTTTCTTGTGTCAGCCAGAGAGTGAGTGAATACCCACTCAGTCCTCAAGGGAGAGGAGGCAGAGTTGAGGAAAAGTGCCTGGAGTTACTTGACTTGATAGTTTTGGATGGAAAACATCCTTGCACCAAGCTCCTCATCAAATACTATGATGAAACATCATCCAGGCCCTGATCGTGTTTATGGTGAGATGCGACGTAAATATTGGCTGCTTGGAGGACGTGGGGTTATTAAGAAGCACCAGCACTCCTGCCAGGAATGCAGAAAATGGCGTGCAGGTCCAGAAGTTCCCAAAAGGGCAGATCTTCCTCCTGCTTCTGGTCTATCAGGGTGGATTGTTTTGGGCCCTTTTTGGTAAAGGTAGGGCCGAGAAACGGTGGGGGGTCATATTCAAATGCTTGACCACGAGATGTGTCCATCTGGATCTCCTGGAAAGCCTGGCCACAGACGCATTTTTCATGGCCCTCCTGCGCTTCATCTCTCGTCGAGGCAAGCCCTATGAAATCCTTGCCAACAGAGGAACTAACTTCAGGGCTGGGGACTCAGAACTACAAGCTGCCTTTAAGGCAATGGTGCCCATTCTCAAAGAACAACTATCCAATCAGCAAGTGACCTTAAGGTTCAATCCTCCAAATGCCCCCCACTTCGGAGGTGCATGTTGCAACGTTGCGGTGTCAAAACCACTAATATTACGTTCAGATGGTAGGCGCCGACGGTATACATTTGGAATCATGAACTTCGGAAAATGCCTGTCAGAAATATCAACTGGAATGCACCCTTGGAACGTCCCCGTAAAAGATAGTAATCTAGCTTGGCATAACTTTTGCATGTCAATGGTATTTTCCACCCTTTGCATTGGTTAAATTAAATAATTTTAGGTATCTAACTCTAGCTAGCTTGCTATGGCAGTGAACTATAAAAGATTGAACATCTTCCATAACGAAATCTCGGGTTTCTCTGGGTTTTGGCGTTCAACTCATGGCGAGATAACCCGACTTTTCTCGGGTTTGGCAGAGAAAGAATTAACCTTAACAATCTCCCCCAAAATTTGACATTTTAGTTTTAGTTTTTGAGGACTGCATACTTTTTTTGCAAACCAAAATACTATACGTTATACTTATAGCACATGCATGAGCCCGGTCTCTTTTGAAAGATGACGTTCTGAAGTTTCTGATACAATAAGGAAAATTCACTTTTAGTGCTAATGAAATAACATAGGTCTGGTCATTGGTATGGCTGGAAAAACACCCTGGGTCCATAGCCTGAAGTCTTGTGTAGTACATGTCCAAATTTCATAAAGATCCATTCAGAAATATGTGATTAGAAGCGGTTTTGGTAAAAAGTGAGAGAGCTCAGAAAACGATGTATTCAATGCATTAGACGGAGAATTCTCTTCCTGTTTTGGCTCGTGACTTTTCACCTAGATCCCTAATTCGCTCCTTCCCAGGTGGGGTACCATTGGAAATCCCTACTCATTGGTTACAACCCTGTTCAATAATTTTCTAGATTGCCAAATGATTGACGGAGGTAGAGGCTCGAGAGTCGGGAGTGGTTTTTGAAAAAATTAAAAGTCTGCTGTGTACTTCGGCGCACGCCTCACATATCGGCTCGAGAGCGACTGAACGGATTTTGTCGCCTGAAACGGCTATCGACAGGCAACAAATAGGGCTTTAATATATATATTGTATTAAAAAGTATGTGCACCGAGTCGCTAGAGGTCACCAAAGTGCCGGTGGGCAAATCGTCCTCAAGAGGGCCCACATGTGGGCCGTTGCATGCTAAGAGCGCTGATCGTACTTGATGGAAAGCGGATGCTTATGAGGCCATCGGGAGACGTGCTCTGGAACTCACCTGGCTTGGTATTCACTAGTTGCCACGCACCTCACCGCTTCATCACGGAAACTCTGATCCGATTGTGTGCGTCATTCGGAAACCACACACACACCATTTCCCTGATTAATAAAAACACACCTGTGAGTGGTTTAAGTGGAACTCTCTCCCTTTCTCAATCCCGACCAGTCATCTGACTCTTCTCTGCTCACCATACCTTTCATTCACCCTGTGCCAACACGTACCCTAGAGTAGCCTATTGCTCTATTATAAGCACATTCCCTTTATAGTAGCCCGAATAAGCTCATATCCTGACTATGAGGAACACAAATATGATTGCTAGGATATGAATGTGATCACAGAGATATGAATATGATCACTGAGATATGAATATGATCTGTAGGATATGAATATAACTGGGATATGAATATGATCGGTAGGACATGAATATTATCACTGGGATATGAATATGATCACTGAGATATGAATATAATCACTGGGATATACTGATATTTTCAGGTAATACTCCGCTTACAGGCATATTGGTAATTGGAATATGAAAATGTTCATAAATGTATAACACCATAACCATTATGTTACCTAGAAAAGATTAGCAGGTAAGTGTATTCAGTGTGGAGATGTGTTTCAACACCTATAGCTCACAAGTCATTCCAGGACTAATATGCTGATTATGTTATATTTCTGAAACATAGTAAGGATGTGTATAAAACGGCTTGGGAAAAAAATTGTTTATATGCTTTATTAATGTAAATAGATCATGTATGACAATCATTTTACATTAAATGTTGGCAAAGGTTTTACACAAATTAAATAAAAAAGAATGCGAGTGTATGCAAAAGGCACCTTATTCATGCATTAAAGGTCACAGCCAGATACAAACATATACTATACTATACCTATACTACTATTTATGCATAATAATCATCTGTGCGCACGCAAGGGAACATGTATGCGAATGCGCACACGCGGGAGCGCTCATGCACGTGGCGTCATTTAAACAGAGTACAGGCACTTCTGATATTACGACTGCACCCCTGGTCACAGCCACCAAATAGCCTACCGCCAACAGAGGAAACGTGCATTTTTATGTATTTCGGAAATTACCTGCTGTTTTCACAGTGCGCTCGGGCCTGTTGTAGGTCATCACCATTATTCGGCAGTAATTACATGAACTGTCACTTCTGCTGAAATTGTTCATATGACAAGTATGATTCAGTCTCCCGACTTCTGATTAAATCTCTCTGTTCTGCAACAACCCTACAGTGAACCGACACGGTTTGTCGATTCAGTTTTCCTATCAGCCCTTGATTACATGCGTCAACCAGATGGAACGTCAGACCTCATCATCTAGCCGCTAGCCCCGCGACCCAGACACACACGACATCGTCATCTGACTCATCATCCAGAACAGTGAAGCAAGACCTATAATCAGTGTCATCAAGTGGCAGTGCTCTGGAACCACTCTGTTAATGTTTTTGACAGGTCTTGTTAAAACCCGGTATGGGTATATTTAATACAACAGTAAAGACGGGTATCCAGGCAGAGGTCGATTTACACGGGGGAGAATCTCGTACAGTCCAGGGGGGATGTGAGGGACAGGGCAGTCTGACGGGCAGGGGTCGATAATGTAACGGGTCTCTCGTACAGTCCAGGGAGCGTGTGCGGGGGCAGGATAGTCAGACAGGCAGGGGTCGATACACGGGTTACAGGGTAGTCAGCCAGGCAGGGGTCAAAATGAGTACAAGTCGTCATACGTTCCGGGAAAAGGCAAGGAGAGTTGTCAGGCAGGCGGAGGTCAGAACACGTTTATCCAGAGCCAGAGATTAGGGTGAAGAGCCAGGTATAGGACTACGGGAAAAGGAGGACAACAAATTAAGGGTTAGGCACAGTCAGAGAACAACAGACTAAATAACTATACGAGAGCAGAATAACACGACTAACTGGGAAACACGAAATTACGATCTGGCAGCATCATCACATCTGAGGCGGGGTTATATCGCTGACGTAATCGTCCCACAGACATAAATCAGCTGCTCCGCTGACAGCAGCACACCTGAACTCCATACCTGACGAGAGAGAGAGAGAGAGAGTGAGAGAGAGAGAGAGTGAGAGAGAGTGAGAGAGTGAGTGAGAGAGTGAGAGAGAGAGAGAGAGAGAGTGAGAGAGTGAGAGAGTGAGAGAGAGAGAGAGAGAGAGAGAGAGAGAGAGAGAGAGAGAGAGAGAGAGAGAGAGAGAGAGAGAGAGAGAGAGAGAGAGAGAGAGAGAGAGAGAGAGAGGGAGAGGCTGTGACTGGCCATCGGGAGCACTGGGAATTCCCCCCCCCCCTCCCAAAAGAAAAATACAGTATATGTTTCTATAGCAAAAACAGGGTATCTGCAGGGTATAGCAGTGATGGTAGCCTAGAGGTGACCAAACCTTTTTTCTGATGTACGCTGCTGTGGTAACTTGTTCAATGCTTATCTGCTATTTGGGGATATAAATTGAAGCCTTCAGACAAAGAACCAATCAGTCAGTTTTGAAATGTTGTTTGATAACCAACGTAATTGTTGTGTATCACATGAGAACGTTATCATCTGAAGGCACACAACCTCTTTTGCTATTAAAAATCTCTACTCTCATTAACTATAAATGTACATTGAAGTTGAGTGACAGGTGACATCAGGCTGCTATTATACTTTTTCCTGTGTTTTTACGAACCGTAGTATGGTACAGGGGAGCATACAGGGCCGAAGTGGCGGTCGTAACGTTACTTTTTATAACTAGCCAGACTTCGGGGTAATTCCCTCTGTAAACTGGTGACAGTAAACCAGGACAACATTCTCTCAATGACTGTGCATTTGTTTTAATTTGCAGGTTTGACAGCAGCTCTATTTTCTGTTATGTTATTGACTAGACACAATATTTTCTACCTCTCTCTAACATAGCCTACACACTGACTACAAGACTACTAGCTACTTGTGTAGATCACCTATACTGTATATCCCACAACGCATCACTCTTAAAGGAGCAGGCAACACCCTTATCTTACAACACTGCACTGTGACTCGGTTCTCTCAAATAAAAACCCCTTTGCTAACGTTTGCTTGTCTATGTGGAATTGTTGGAGCTTCAGTGCTACAAACTAGGAGAATTTAAAGATATCATATTCGAAAGAAGTGGGGCGATCCAGGCCAAACCGGTAACAAGTTGTTAACCTGGTTAGACCTGCTAGCTAATGCTGCTAATTAACTAGCAGGCTAACAATCTGGCGACACAGCTAATGTTAGTTGCCACTCATGCTTGTTCCCCATGTCTGTGTAATGTTTCTGGTCGTGTGGACCCAAGTGTAGAGAGAGGGAGTCAGAGGCAGGTTGTAGTAGAAAAATAAACAAGAACTTTACTGGAGAAATTTAAGGCAGGAGGATATAAAACTAAAAAGGAGAAGGTTGACAGTCTGGCTGACTAACCGCAAACGGGTAACTGAAAACAGCTAACACTAAACAGGCAGGAACAGGTGACACAAACAGAGCAGAACTCGGCGCAAGACAGGGAGACAATCCGACACCTGACAGACTAGGGGACATGACTATACAAAGTGAATAATGAGCAATGGGGAACAGCTGGGGAAGACGAGACATATGAGCACACAAGAGGAGCCCACTGGGGACATCTGCTCGACCTGCAAGGGAATAGGAGAGACAAGACAGAAAACACAGGGACGGAATGTCATGGCCGTGTCTGTTATCCGCACTGTTCATAAATCCCTCTGGTATTCTGTTTTCTGTTCCAAGTGATTCCCCCCCTGCAAGCATGTAGCTACATGAAAAGGCTGTTTCACTGTGTTGAGTGGCAGCTAACACGAGCTGCCTAGCCTGGCTAGAGTTCGCTCCAGAGCCCGAAAAGCAGCCTTCATCCAAGGAAACTAAGGAAGGGTCATCACATCAGAATACCAGCGTTCTATGCTCTGCTTGGTGCCAGACTGGTGCCAGTTGTATTGAACCATGTATTCAAATAAAAATATACCAGCTTTCTGAGCAAATATACCAATCAAACATTAGCTAGTCAAGTGTTCCTTTATTAATCCCCTTGTTGAAATTCAGGTATCATAGGGGGGGGGGGGGGGATAGGTAATTATAATAATAATAGCAAAAAGAACAACATCAATAACGTAAAAGAAAGTGCAAAGTAATAATGATGATAGTGATAACAGTAGTAGTAGTGAACTGGTAGTGGCAGGATTCAATCAGACAGTAGTAATAGTGATGATGGTATACATCAGGGGCCATTATATGGTGGGCCAGAACTAAAAACAATGGCTAATTTAATTAATTGATAGTGACATTTGTTTAACTCTGTGACAGACCACCTTATAACTAAGACATACATTTGTGGCAGAGGCAGAAAATCTATCAAAATAAACTAGCTGCATAGGTGGCATAATAAACAAGCAGTTTACATAATAAATGTTTGCACTGAACATTATACCTTTGTCTTTTTGCCATTTTATTATAAAACAAGAGAGAGACAAGCGCCTTTCCCTATCCTACATTACGTAGGAATGAAACAATATAAATGTTCCATTGGTTCTCCCAGCACATGTGACCATTTATAGCATTTCCATTGGCTATAGTGACAGACAGATATATGATAAATAGATAGATACAGCGGATTAGATGCAGTCCAGAGAAAACAACCAATCTATATTTCAAGATTCTATGCTTTACTTCCGCACACTGCCAGATAGCCTGTGGGCGATGGAGAGATACACTTTCAATTTTGAGATGACAGTCTCCCGGTTCTGATACAATTTAAAGTGAGTCTTTATCACAAACGGTTCCAAAGATATTTAATGTTTTGCAAAACATGTCTATTGTTGCGCCCGGCTTCAGCGGGTTAAAAGCCAAATTGTATTTTTTATTTAGTTATCGTTGTAATTCTTATATGCCTAATGTAGCTCCGATCAGTTTAATTGCATTACTTTTACTGTTGTGTGGTGCCGTCACAGTCATATAAAGTAAAGATAATGTTTGAATGGCTTACTGAACTGGTGTTTTTATTTCATACCACACAGCTTGTTTGCTATTTCAGCACCAGGCGATGTCCACCGCAAGTGCTACATTGCACCTTGCTGCCTATAGCCTACCTGTTATTCACTCTCAATATGGATAAAACTAAGTATAATAAGCTTTCTTTAGGTGGTGGTAGTTTCTCTGTTTGGACATTATAGCTTAAATATATAGCCTAGCCCAGGGGTGGCCAACCCGCGGCTCGCGAGCCGCATGCGGCTCTTTGCCCGTCAATGTGCGGCTCTTCCATCCATAAAAAAAAATAAAAAAAAATAAAAAAAAAATATTTTTTTTATTAATATTTTTCCTTTTTTTTTTTTTTTTTTCTTTTTTTTTATGTCACTCATTCCATAAGGACGTAGAATAAACATTTACAATTTTTTTTTAAATGGTCCATTTGCATGTTCTTGGTATCTGAATCTAGGGACATATATGGATCAGTGTCAGAAATAGTGTGTCTGTTACTAGGCTTGAGTAAATTGTAATGAACCAAAGGAGAATATCAATTCTATTTAAAAAAAAAATTATCTTTGACTGTAAATAACACCATGCTAAAATTGACCAGACCTGAAAAATCTAAGCAAATGAATAAAGGGAAGATGATTAAACAGAAGGTTTTGTAGATACAGTACTGAATTCTGCCATCTTTTTTATAATGTAAATTTCTCCACCATTTTTCATCATATTGCAACACCGTTTTTTGCAAGACGTTCACAGAAAGGTAGAGAAACTAACTGCGTTCTGTTTTATGGCAATAACGTTCAGGTTTGTGGGAGATAATCCCAAAAAATAAGAGAAATTAAAAAGTAAATCCAGAAGTCGGATGATTGACAGGGGCTGGTGTGAGCTGGGTAGGGTAGTTTTTCGAAATTTGAAAGCCCTGAGTCTCTTCCTTCAAAAGACTACACTCACTTTTGGCTGTGCCACTTCCTCCTGTCAATATGCGCCGGTTTCCGACTCAATGCCCTGAGATTTCTATAATCTTATATTTCACTAATAACAGTTAAAATAATTGGTAAACAAACATAATGCTGAAAATATACACTTTTACTGTATATCTCAGGCTTAAGAGGTTAACCCTGTGAGGCCCAAATTAAAAAGAAATTAGCAACTTCAGAGGCCAGAGGGTGGGACATATAAACACATTTACTATCAAATAGCATTGTGAGGCTGAACAACAGGACCAATTGACTATACATGTGCTTAAAGGGGAACTATCTTATAAATGGCTTTTTTCAGTGTTTACTCATATTGGCGAATTCTTCCAATTCTCCTCTCACAATATTCACCCTCACTGAACTGAGTCATCTGAAAATGTGCATATCTGTGATGTCAGAGATTTCTCAGCTGCATAATAATGTGGCAGTTGATGTGGCAGTTGGCACCAGGCCACACAGTGGTTGGAGCCCAGCCTCAAAACGGCTTAAGATCTTGAGGTAGAAAAATGCGGTTTTTAGTACTTGATTAGAAATACAAAACAATGCATTTAAAAAAAAAAAAACCTAGGTGTTCCATAGACTCACAGGAATTGTGTAAAAGTGCCCAAATAGAGAAAGAAATTGTAAAATAGTTCCCCTTTAAAAAAATTTAAATAAACATTATTTTTTTAAATGGCTAAAAGTGATTTTGTAATTTTGCAACCGTGGGTCTCACAGGGTACTTTTAACCCTGTGAGGCCCAAATAAAAAAGACATTAGCAACTTCAGAGGCCAGAGGGTGAGACCTATAAACACATGAAGGGTGCCGTGACTGAAAAAAAAGGTTGAGAAACGCTGGTATATGGTGTGGCTCTTTGTGGTACCACAGTAATTTTTTTGTGGCTCTTAGTCTCTGACTGGTTGGCCACCCCTGGCCTAGCCTATAGTCGGTCTGATATAAAAAATATATATATATATCAATAATAATAATAATAATCATATTCTCTAAATAATCTGACCAGATATTATTGCTGGGGGGGGGGGGGGGGGGGGCATTTTTTATGCTGACATCAAATAAAAGCCTTGCTATTTCAGTTGAACTGAAAACTTCAAACAGACTTTATATGGCCCTTTGTCTGAAGGATTCAAATATTTCAACCCTATGGCTTTTACTGTGGAACTTTCCCCTCCCTCCTAGCTCAGCAGAAGGTCACATGAATTTTGTTTAAGCAGCTTCCATATTTGTCCTTGTGTTGTAGACAGCTGTGTACCCCATGCTCCCAGGTGAGCAACAGGCCAACAATTTCACTGGCCATTTTTAGCAACGGTGTGAGTCAGGACAGGGCTGTGTGTATATTCTCTGCTCATCATCTTAAGCGCTGCAGGTGCCAACCTTACTGACTCACACAGGTGCAATTCAGGGTCGGCGAGAGGTGATTAGGTCAAATATTCTGACTGCAGTGTCATTACAGGAGCTCTACAAACAGTTAACCAACCAATTATGATGTCATAGTACATGATGTCACAACTTCCTCTCAAACTATAATTCTATTATTCTAAATTTAAATAATCGGATGCTCATCCATTGCAACATATTCTGTTTGAAGTTAGTTAGTTGACATCACATAAATGTATACTGCAAAATTGCAGAGGATAACACTAAAATGAAAAGCCAACAAATGTTCCATTGTGGTCCAACATTAACCCAAAGCCTGTCTTATATGTTTTGCAGTAATCTGTTTCAGCTACCAGTGTGCAATCTTATATCATCAGTGTGCCTGGAATTGTGGTAACTGAACATTCCAAAAACAATGTGACAATTAAAAGAAGAGTTCTAGAATTCCAACTGAATTAGATTTATTTTGTGTGTGTGTTTCCCAAATGCAGCGGTCCAAAATAGGAGTTTATGAAAAAATGTGGTCGTACATGAAATCAGCCGAACCCTCCGTGTTCGCCAAGACGACGCCAGACGGGGTCGCCCGGGTTCGGAAGTCGAAGGGCAAGTTTGCCTTCCTCCTCGAGTCCACTATGAACGAGTACATAGAGCAACGGAAGCCCTGCGACACCTTGAAAGTGGGCGGCAACCTCGACTCTAAGGGCTACGGCGTAGCCACGCCCAAAGGCTCCGCATTAGGGTGGGTGGGATAACATAACAACGTCCTCCATCTTGTTATAATATTCCACCTACCCCCCCGTGTCACCTTGTTGTCATTTCTCCTCTCGCTCACCTCTATTCTGCCTATTTTTCTCTCAACTAAACAGTCAATATGTTTTGTTTTCAAATGAGTTTCTTGATATTATTCAGTTATGTGTACGTGTTTGTCTTTGTGTTGTTATTTTCCTCTCTCGCTCTCTCTCTCTATCTCTCTCAAGGGAAAGGTGTCTTGGTATAACGTATAATATGTTTGTTTTTGTCTGCAACTTCTTCCTCCCCGTTCTTGTGTGTTTCCCCCCCTCTTCCTCCCCCCTCCCTCTTCCCTTTATCCTCTGTGCTCTCCCTTTCTTTGGCAGTTATTTTTTTTTGCATTCCTTCAGATTTTTGACTTTTATTAACTTTCTACTTTTTCAAAATGCTGGTGTTTTCACTTGTGATGAAGGTGGACTTGCATGCCTGGGTCGGTGTTGTCGTTGCTGTCGTTGTTCCATCTGACTCTCGATGACTGAGTGTCCCCGTCCCGCACACTTCCATTCTAAAGCAATGTTAAACCTTCCATGCCACCACTCTTAATATTCAACCCCTTTCTTACTGTACCGCTTCTTACCTGCCCACGCCCCCGAGAAAATCCTCTTTCTTTTTACCAATTTGTCCTTCATTTTGTGCTCCCTTTCTTGAACACCATTGCTATTGATCACTATACATATACTTTATTTATATATATATATACAGTATATATTTTAACTACTATTATATATTAGATTTCTCACGGACCTGTTTAATTTTTTCTTACAAGTTATGTTTTATCGTTTCAAGAAATGCTGTTAACCTGGCAGTGTTAAAATTGAACGAGCAAGGCCTCTTGGACAAACTGAAAAATAAGTGGTGGTACGACAAGGGAGAGTGCGGCAGTGGAGGAGGGGACTCGAAGGTCAGCCTCCATGTCAACCAAAGTTATCCTAGAAGAGAGTAATCGGCAATGCTATCATCACTGTAAACACAAAAAAGACGGTTCTTCAGAGGTTATTTGGCTGTAAACGGGGGGGACCTTTTTGGTCGGTGCAATATACTGTAGAACCTTTTTCGGCAACTCTTTGGTTCCATACAGAACCTTTTTCCCGCTTTTTGGGAAAAGGTGCTACAAATAGTTCTACCTCGCACCGAGAAAAAAGGTTGTCTCATGATCACATCTAAAGAACAACCATTTTTGTGCTGTATAGAACCTTTTTGTTTTTAGGGTGTAAGCCAAATCACAACCATGAACAAGTTACTGCTCCATATACCTGGAGCTTTTTCTATCTCATCATTCAACTGAGATCAAACTGGGAACCCTTTACTTGGCTAATGGAGGAAAAAGACCAGCATCAATTGAGACAAATAGAAAAAGTAGAAGAGAACAAGTGGAAGTTGTTCATTATCTATGTTGAAACTGTAAAATAGTGAGGGGGTAGTTGTGTCTATAGGCTTCATCTAGTGGTTTGACCTGTGGTTATGAAAGACAGAAAAAACTTGCTCAGTTTTTTATAACTACTGGCCAATGATAGAATTGTGGCCCAATGATGTCTTTACTCTCAATGCTGTATATTTATTTATTTAGTGACATCATGTAAGACGCTATGGCTGGTGAGGGAGACAGCGTGGTCTAATCAGATGCTAGGGCTGACAAGGGAGACAGCCTGATCCAATCATATGCTAGCGTTGGCGAGGGAGACAGCGTGGTCCAATCAGATGCTAGGGTTGGCGAGGGATACAGCGTGGTTCAATCAGATGCTAGGGCAGGCGAGGGAGATGGCGTGGTCCAATCAGAAGCTAGGGCTGGCGAGGGAGACAGCGTGGTTCAATCAGAAGCTAGGGCTGGCGAGGGAGACAGCGTGGTTCAATCAGATGCTAGGGTTGGCGAGGGATACAGCGTGGTTCAATCAGATGCTAGGGTTGGCGAGGGATACAGCGTGGTTCAATCAGATGCTAGGGTTGGCGAGGGAGACAGCGTGGTCCAATCAGATGCTAGGGTTGGCGAGGGATACAGTGTGGTTCAATTAGATGCTAGGGCTGGCGAGGGAGACAGCGTGGTCCAATCAGATGCTAGGGCTGGTGAGGGAGACAGCGTGGTCCAATCAGATGCTAGGGCTGGCGAGGGAGACAGCGTGGTCTTGAGGGGACTAAGCATTTGCAGGCAAACGTGAGAATTCTAATGATGCCAAAGTGACACCTAATGATCCTAAAAACATAGAATTTCAATTGATAGAACTGCCCATTTTCCTCTTTTTGGTCAATTGGTTGGTACACACTTAAAATGGCTGCCACCGAATGTTTGGAAGCTGTTGTCATGGAAATGGGTGTTGGTTTGGCGCATGAGACTCGACAAGCGAAGTGTGACTGCGCGCCGGCAAAGACATCGTTTGGCTAAATATTCCAGTGGCAGTTGTTAAAAGTACAATGGTGATATTTCCATCCTGTTTTTTGGTGACTATACCATCATGCTAGTGACCAAAGAATGATGCCACTGCACCATTAGTACCATGGTTGAATTTTTTGTATTTATACCATGGTAATATTCAAGTACAATAGTGGTACCATGGTAATACATGACTTTTACCATGGCTGTACCACTGTGAATTATTTACACAATGGCTGGTACTATGGTAAAATTGAAAAGACCATCCAGTACCATACTGCTACCGTGATACTTTTTTTTCTTTTTTAGTTTTAATATAAGGCACTGTAAGACACACTCATTGAAACAACGCTCATTCCCCTTGACAAGATTGTGGTCAAAATTCTATGGAACCCATTTTAGATGTTTCAGAGGGAAAACCACCATGTGGCACACCACGGAAGGGCCCGGTTCTGTCAATTCAAGTTCTATGGGTCCAAAACGTCTGTCTGGTACCAACACCCTGAGCGTGTCACCCTGACAGATTTCGTTGGTTGGTCTTCTTGACCAAAGACCCGTCAACGTCTTGTCCATGGACACCGCCATCCCAGAGCTGTGACACCCTGCACTATGAAGTGGAGAATATGATCAGGGGTCCCATTTATATTTAATATGTTTTTTTTAGCCTCAACTTGATTTGAAGATAATTCCTCAAATTGTGTTTTTTTTATTATTATTTTTAAACACGCCCAATGACTGAGTCGGTCTGCACATGCACCTTCCAGCTGTAAATCACATAAGAGACATGAACAAGCTTTACATCCTCTGCATGTGAACATCCCTAATTCATTTTCATCAATCGAGGTTGTTTTTCTTTTTTGCGAAGCCATGTTGCTGTTGTACAAAGCACTGCAGGCTTTTTCTCCTGTTTTATTTCCCTCACCTCACACTCTTTCACATCTTCCACACATCAGAGTCGGGAGCTTCAGACATTCTTTTTTTTTAAAGCCACATTTCAACACTTTTGAAAAATGTCGACATGGTTGTGGAGTTCTCTACCTGCACCATGTTTCTCCATATAATATGTGATTCTATAAATGAGGCCCCCTGGATCGTTGTGCTTTCAGACACCGTGGCCACAGCGTGATCCCAAAGTAGATCCATCTCCATCTTCTCTACTCTCTTTGCATCCTAACCATAGCCAGGGGTGTGCACAGATAGTGTCCCAGAGGGAGGGCTTGAGCCCCTGTCCCTGTGCCCTGCTAAACACAAAAGATTTCCTCACGTAATGTGTTCATTGATGTGTTTCCTGTATAAAAACATTTGTTTACCTAGTATAGTTTATGTCTTCATTTAAAACAGGGCAAGGACACATTACTTAAAAAAGGACACATTACTCGTTTGCTGTGAGGATTTTAACTATTGAGCCCTGGCCATGGGAGAAACACGTCTGTGCGCACGGTCCTGGACGCGTTACACTTTGCATACTGTGAATGAAAGACGAGACAGGCTAAATTTGGCGTTACCCGTATGCTCGTCATTCATTCCTGAGTGAGCAGGACATGGATACAACCAGGAGGGTAACGCAAAGGAGCCCATCTCTCCACACGAGCCGTTTGCCCTTGATTTCTTCGGTATACCTGTGTATATCGGCAGTGTTACGGTGTCACAACTGACTGCCACGTTTTCCCTCCCCCCCAGAAAATCATGTGTTGGTAATTTAACAGTGTGCTTGAAATATATTGTATGTAAAAACCACTGAGAGAGAAATTTACAACAAAAAAAAGCAACTTGGATTAGTTGATCATCCAATTGGGCCTGTAAATTAAAATATATTAAAATGTATACAAAGTATTTGTTGATTTTGATCTTAGCCCAAATGTAAATTAAATTAGGAAACAAATTGAGACATTTGCACAACTTTACATAAACTCCATGCACCCTAGATGGCAGGTTAGATTCAAATGTATTGTCATTATACAGCAGTATAATGAAAATAAGTTTGGCATCCAACCAGAGTGCAAATGTAACAGTAAAGTGCAACAGCAAGATACAATGGACAGGTGATTAAACTGGATATAAAATATATAAATTGGTACTACTGAGTAATAGTGCTAAGCAGATGTATGTACAGAGTATGTAAGGGATATGTTTATATATATATATAGTATAGCAATATATAATAGCAAAATATATAAATATATATACACTATTTTCAGTGTTTCTATTGATAGTATTTCTATGAAGTCTCTTTAGTTTGTACAAAAAAACACGTGAAACACAAGTGATTCACGATACATTTCTATAATATTCCACTATAGAGATACTATGGTGAATCAGTGCAGTTTTTATGTGGTAAATCTCAAAAAGTTTCACTATAGTGAATCTTCGCATTGAAAACATCATCTACATCCCCAAAAGATATTTGATCAGAAGGTAGTACAGTATTATTCACACTTTCACCAAGATCAGATATAGCCTAGTCCTGACAGTAACTTTTGACCCTCTGTGCAGTTATTTTAATTAGACTCAATATGCGCTCCATAAACATCTGAAGGGCATGCACAGACAGCGACCTCATGTGCCATTTCAACTTAGAGTCTGGCCCAATAGGCAGACAGACCCCTCCTGACACATTTGACAGGGTCATCTACTGGATCATCAGGCCTGTCCGTCAGCGGAGCAGCTGTGGTGTGTTGTTTGTTTGTGTTTTGTGTGTGTGTCTTTGTCTTGTCTTTGTGTGTGTTTATCTTTCTGTGTGTGAGTGTGTGTTTGTCTTTGTGTGCGTGCGACGTGCGTGTGTGTTCTCATAGGGCCTAATCTGTCTGGCTCTGGATACAGGTGGAGTAAAAAGAGGACTCCTGTTTTTTTCATGCCAATGTCCCATTGAATACAACAGGATATAATTGAATCCCACAGACAGAAGAACCATGTAAGTATGTTACAAGTTTTACTTCATTTTGAACTTGAGTTCTTACTGATTCTATAAACTCTGGATAATACCACTGCATAATATTTAAATTAAAATAATATGGCTATGGCTTGGCTAAGGCAGGCTGTGATTGGTCCATAAGAACCTGACATGCTCTGCTCAGCCTGCCAACATCATTCAAGCGTTATTCCCGCCACGACATGCTGCCTTCCACCTGTTCCTATTTCTTACAGAGAATTTGCTTTTGGGTTTTCATCTTTTCTGCTCCCCTCACGGATGGCCTGGCCTTCATTCTGAACGATGGAACCTTTTTAATAATAATAATAATACATTTCATTTATATAGCACAATGAGATGTCAAGGTGCTTCACAGCTAAAGGAAAAATAAAAGGTTTAAAAGATAAAAAGATAAAAAAAATTAAGAAACATTTATAAAAGAAAAAACATAGGAGCAGTAAACAAAAGCAGGCCCTAGTGGAAGGCAGAGTAAAAGAAAATGTAAGGTTGGCCTTGAAGGCAGCAAGGGAGTTTGAGGCCTTGACGGATCCTGGCAGCTGATTCCACAGGCATGGCCCCAGTGAGGAGAAAGCACGGTGCCCCATGGCTGACAACCTGGTGTGTGGGATGGCGAGGAGGTTTTGGCTGCCAGACCTAAGTGACCTGGATGCAGGTTGAGAGGTGGTCCTGGAGGTAGGTCGGGCATGAGTGATTTATGGCCTTGTAGACCAGCAGTAGAACCTTAAAGTTAATCCGCAGGTTTATTGGCAGCCAGTGGAGGACTGGGGTGATGTATTGGGTTTTCCGGGGTTTTGGTGAGGACACGGACACTGTTCTGAACATACAGTACTGTAACCTCTGGATGGTTTTGGAGGGAAGGCCTGCCAGCAGAGAGTTACAGTAGTCGATGCAGGAACTGACAAAGGCATGGACCAGTTTTTCCCAGTAAGACTGGGAGAGTGAAGGTCTGAGTTTGGAGATGTTCCTCAGGTGGTAGGAGGTTTGACAGACCATTTTTACGTGTGTATCGAATGACTGATGAGTCCAACTTTACACCCAGGCTGGTGACAAGTGAGGAGAGGGGGATGGAGTGGTTGTCAATGGTGATATGGGTGATACCGGCCTGTTTGGTTTGATGGGGGGTGCCGATGAGGATGGCTTCGGTCTTACTGCCATTTAGCTGCAGGGAATTACTACTCATCCAGTGGCGGATGTCGTCAAGGCAACTGGTAGACCGGGTGAGAGCCAGGTGTGAGTCAGTGGAGGTTTGGAGGTACATTTGGGTGTCATGGAACTCAATGTTGTGGCTTCCGAGTATGTTACCAAGGGGGAGCATGTAGATTAAAAAAAGCAGGGGCCCCAGGGGTGACACCGGAGGTAACACATCTTGTGCTGGAGGTGAGGTTCCCCGGCATTACATATTCCTGCCTCCCCGAGAGGTAGGAGTGGAAGAAGTCGAGAGCCATCCCTGTAACTCCCACCTCCCGGAGGCGCTGACACAGAGTGCGATGGTCCACCGTGTCAAGCAGGATCAGTAAGCTGGAGGAACCGGAGTCAGCCGCCATGAGTAGGTCATTTAGGACCCTGACCAGGGCAGTCTGTGCTGTGGGAGCGTCTAAACCCAGACTGGAAAATCTCATAGAGATGGTGGGACTGGAGGTGGTCATGCAGCTGTAGGATGACAACCTTTTCCAGAACCTTTGCCAGGAAGGGCAGGTTTGAGATGGGGCGGTAGTTGGAGAGGATGTCTGGATCCAAGTTGTGCTTTTTTAGCACTGATTTTATAGCTGCTAGTTTGAGGGTGGGGGTGGAACTTCACCGGTGAACAGTGAGCGGTTTATTATTTGGGTCATGGTGGGGCAGTGGCTGGAAGGCACATTTTCAATAGTGATGTTGGGAGGGGATCCAGGGAGCTGGTGGAAGAGTTCATTTAGAGAACTATGGTGGATAGCTCGGCTTGAGTGACCTCAGCAAAGCATCCTAAGGTAGGGCCATCGTGAGGGGCAGTGTCGGGTGGAGGGGCCAGTTGAATTGCTGTTGCATTCAACAGTAGAGGGGATTTTGGTAGATGAGTCCCTGGGCTTGAGTATCTGGTTGATGGTAGAAAACAGAAGTTTTGGGTTTAAGTAGCCGGACTCAATAAGGGTTGAATAGTAGGAGGCCCTAGCGGCTCTCAGGGGCGAAATCACAAAGAATGGATTGCGCAGCGCTAATAGCACCCTTAATTGCGCACGATTAGCGCACGGTATCTGCTCCGTCTTTGCGAGCCATTCACTAAGGATATTGCGCGGATGATAATACTAGCGCAAACATGCCCATAGGTGTGCAATTTGCTCCTGATTTGCTCCAGCGCAGTTGGCTAGCGGAGCAGTTTGCACCTGCAGCGCTGTTGGCAGATATCAGGAAGAGGGAAAAATAAACCCGAAATGAGGGAGAGGGAAGCTCTTAAATCCAATGCACACGGCGGGGGATTTTTGCCAGGCGACCGAATCCGATAGAATGTTATTGCTTCCATTGTTATGAATGAGAGAACCCACACAGCATGGGATTTTCGAGCGACAATCGTGCAGCAAGTTCACAATGAGGAAATAACATGACTTCTACTGGTGTATCGTTTGTAATATAAATGAATTTATCAATACATTCATTGATCAATAACCTACGTATTATTACCATGCTATTTAATATGTTAGTTATTAATTAACTAAGTTAGTTCGTCATTTATATGTGCTACTTAATATAGCCTACATAAACAAATGTGTCTGTTTATCGATACTACCATCAATCGACAATCATGACGTTGCATTACTGCTGATCAGCACGACTTTCAGGTTAAGAAAAGTTTAATTGGTAACGTTAGCAAGCTATAATCTCCAGACATGTTTTGGCCATTCAAGACCGTTTTCAAATGTCTAATCTAACGAATTTCATTGCTCATAAAATGGTTAAAATGTTAAATGTGATTATAATAGAGGGCTGTCAACCCATTCCGTGCCAACCACGAGTATAGTCAGGTTAACTCGCCATCGCTTCCGTGCCAATCACGAGTATAGTCGGGTTTTAATCGTTATTTCTTTTATTAGCGATATCCATTATCCATGGATCCATGGATCCATTATCCATTAGCGATATCATTGGGAATGGGTCTGAGCTCGCAAAGGGCAAATACCGCCACCTATCGTCTCCTGGATGGTATTGCACATCATTGGATTGGATTGGCTGGGACTGTGCATATAAAGTTGGATCAATAAACGCGATCAATATTTGGACTGGCGATCAGGAATTGGATTAATCTTTTTGCATGACATCAGATGTGAGGTAAGGCCTTTATGTTACATATCTTGGGGTAATCAGATGTTCCTATCACCGCCATCGGAGCGTCTGTGTGTGTGTGTGTGTGTGTGTGTGTGTGTGAGGTTCGCGCCGACCAAAGTATGGAGAAGCGATTTTCAGACCCTGCTTCTCTTCGTGCATAAGGACACATATAATATCGATAATCTAGCATTTATTTGAAAACGATTCATAAATCAAGTGACAAATGGCACGATTTCTAAGGAAATACATTTAAGCTCGATTTGCTGGAGTTTATTGAGATGAGACAGAACGCTCTAGAAATATATTGATATTCATCACGGTATAAAATGGAAATGTATGTATGAAAAAATTATCTGTTTCGTGCATGTTGACTGGAAGCAACTCATTGACGATCACTGTGTTATTTAGATCTATTGCTATTATATTTTATATGTTTTAAGTACTTGCAAATAAGTCCTATTCTCCATTGGATATAGCGTTGGTACGGAAGGGCCATCAGCAGAGGGCGGTGTTGGCCCAGAATGAGTTAATGTATTGTGACGTGCACAGGGCAGACTGCCTGCAGACGGGTGTCGGAATGTTCATTTGGGATAAATAAATAATAGGGCTGTCAGTTTATCGCGTTAATTACATTAATTAATTACATAGCAAATGATCGCGTTATGAAATTAACTTAAAAAATTTTAAATATTTTTTTAATCTCATTCATTCCATAAGAACGTAGAATACACAGTTACAGACTTTTTTTTAATATGGTCCATTTGCAT
Organism: Notolepis coatsorum; assembly: GCF_963971535.1. NCBI lineage: Eukaryota > Metazoa > Chordata > Actinopteri > Aulopiformes > Paralepididae > Notolepis > Notolepis coatsorum. The sequence goes on from NC_140172.1 coordinate 64,524,345, forward strand.
GTTCTTGGTATCTTGTTCTAGGGACATCTATGGATCTCAGGGAATGTATTCCCAGTGTCAGAAATACTGTGTCTGTTACTTAAACAGAAGGTTTTGTAGATACAGTACTGAATTCTGCCATCAGGACACATGCCATTTGAAATATGATTATAGAATATAGAATATCAGGCCTAAAATGGTTATGTGATTAAAATGCGATTAATTAGATTAAACGCTCTGGGATCCTCTGGTCCATTTAGGAAATCCATGAACATGAACTTGCATTGGTTTGTGATAGATTATTAGTTACTGGGTATTTCAAAGTACAACTTTGAAACAACTAAGGCTTTCCGATGATATAAAATCATCATAATTTTTATTATTATGGTTCATATGTAGTTGCACTTGAACTTGTTGAAATTAAACTTGGAAGCATTTTTTTTATTTTCAAGCACTTTCCTTGCTTATTCCAGATGTATGTGTAATGAATGGAATGTCGGCAATATAGAACAGCTGACAGATTAGAAATAGCATATATTGTTCAAAAGTTATGAATTAATTAATGAAACTAGATTAGATAAAAAAAATTGTTTTACATATTGTGATGGTAATTATAAAACTTTCATGTGTGTGTTAAAAATGTTCTTCAAACTTACCCCATTCTCTTCATAGAGCCTTGTCTTCCTCCATACTCTCTGCCGCTCCAGAACCATCTTTCCTGGGTAGGGTAGTAGCGTGGCTATAACGTGAAACCTTTATGTTATAACAAGAAGTTATCACGTTATAACGTGAAACGGATATTTATTTTTTTCTGGTGTGACAGCAATACTTGTTGTCAATTCTAGGTTGATAAAATGAAATATGTTATATATATACGAATATGACCCAGTAATGAATACACTAAATACAGCAATGTGGCTATTTGAAAACACTGCATTTGCGAAATAAATACGTCAATTGTGTTCACGTTAGTCACGCATTAGCTCGCACAGCTAATGCATGGTAGCCTGGCTGAAAACTTTTGTACACACCGGTACTTTTCAAAACAAGCTTTTTGAGTGGAAAATATGACCAGAATATCTGGAAAAACATCTCAAAAACACTATAGACGGTCATAAACGTTAACGAATGCTATAATAAGTCCAACAAATTAGTATAAACACAACTTACACGGTCGTTTCGAAATGCTCAAACGCGCGTTGAATCCCCGGAGAAATGTATTCCTTGACTGACCGCTCTGGGGAAATATACCAAAAAACTTGGCGCGCCGTCAAGGGGGGCTTTTATAGAGTTCCTCTAAGACCTGCGGACTAATACTTGGTGTGATGGTAGTGGTAAGTCTTCCAAATAAGGCCTGAAAAGATGGTGTCCTTCCGCCAAAAACTCAAGAAAATAGGACCTGACAGCACTAATAAATAATAATGGGTTAGATGCCAAACTTATTTTCGTTGTATTGTGCTTGTGCTGCATGATGACATACATAATCAATCATAATTGTTCTATTCATGCAAATATTTGAAGCATTTTTAGTTAGGTAAATAACCTCTCAAGCACTCATTGCTTTTTTCACTCGCACTCATTTGTCATGTTATTCAATAGGCAGTGTTCTGAAATAACTTAATTTATCAGTAGTGCCGAATTTCTCAGTTCTCCGCTTGGTATAATTAATCAAAATGTCCAATCTAATCAATTGTGTTTGCTCATAATAGCCTACTGCTGGATAAACAATTATGTTCCATGATTTTATTAAAACACAAACTGCCTATAAATGGTTATCGAGCTGCGAGCCCCTACGCAGCGTGAAGCAGATCTAGTCAGTTTTATCACAGGTTGAATTAATTTTTTTCTTTTTTGTAGCCCAGGCCTACAGATCTATTCATCTTACATAACAGTATTTTTCACCATTTGTATTTAGTTTATTTCGTATTGTATTTAGTTTATTTCGTAATGTATAGAGCTTGCTTAATTAGTATTTTCATGACACATTGCATCCTTTGTTTTTGTCACTATCTTTTGCATCCCCAAATAAATTATTTTGAGCAGACCTGTCCATGGTGCTGAATCTTTAGACCGAAGTTAGGCACTCTGCCAGTGATAAACTTGTATTTAATGTTAAGAGTTAGTTAACAGAATAGAACCCACATTATCATATACTCTATATATATCATATACTAATACACTTTTCATTGACCGTGTTTCCAGCGTCTACTCCTCGTGGACCTGACGAAATTAGTGTTGGTTATATTCTCTTTATTGTGATTATTACCTAACCGAGGCGAGCACCCAAAGGAGTGATGTGATCTCCCTCTCCGGCCACACTTCTTCCCACTCCTCAGTCACACAGGGGGTCCGCCAAGGCTCAGTCCTCGGCCCCCTGCTCTTCATCTGCTACATTCTCCCCCTCGGTCACATCATTCGCAAATACAACCTCAACTTCCACTGCTACGCTGATGACACCCAAATATACATCAGCACACAATCCCCTCACAACCCACCCCTCAGTCACATTGAATCCTGCATCACCGACCTTCAAACCTGGATGACTCATAACCTCCTCAAATTAAACAGTGACATGACGGAACTCTTCATCATCGGCACCAAAACCACCCTCAGTAGATCCGGACCCATCACACTCTCCATCAATGATTCTACCATCACCCCCTCCCCCCTAGTCCGCAACCTTGACCCCACCCTCTCATTTGACCCCCATGTCCGCTCCATTGTAAAAACCTCTTAATTCCACCTCCGCAACATTGCCAAAATTCGCCACTGCCTCTCCCCCCCCCGCCGCTGAATCCCTCATACACACTTTCATCTCCTCCCGCCTTGACTATTGCAACTCCCTCCTCACTGGCCTCCTTCTCATGCACTGCACCTCGACTCTGGAACTCCCTCCCTCCGACCATCAGAGACTCCCCCACACTCTCCACCTTCAAATCCCGCCTCAAAACCCACCTGTTCGCCCTAGCCTTCAACCTTCCCCAACCTTAACCCCCCCCCCCCCCCCCCCCCCTCCAACCTGTTGTGATCTTTGTTACTGTGGCCTTATGTTGTCTGTATATCATGCTGTTTTCCCTGTTTCCCCGTGGTCTTATGTTCCTTTTGTTTCTTTGTTTTCTCTGTTTTCCCCACCTAATGTCAGCGACTTCGGGTTCCTGAGAAGCGCTTTATAAATGCAATGTATTATTATTATTATTATTATTATTATTATTATTATTATTATTATTATTATTATTATTATTATTATTATTATTATGTGCTTTGGGGGGACTATAGCATTTCCCCACCGATACTGTACGATCCAGGCATTAAAGCCAAATGTGCGCTAGATCACTGCACGTTCTGATGTGAGCCCGAGCCCCAACGTTGGGATTACGCACAGGAGCTGGAGTTGTTAGCTGCCATCACCTACACAAAAACACATTATTTTCCCACACATTTTGCAATGAATATTACAGCACAAACATTTGTCATCCATGTCTTTCATCATTCTGTATAGACTGCTGTTCCTAAAGATGTAGTCTGTAGTCGTGCACAGACCCAGGGAATTATAATAACCACATTATTATATTACTGGTGTTCTAAAAACATGTTAGTTTTCGCTTGGTGGTACAATTGGAACGCGAGTGCAGTCAATGATAATAATAATAATCTTTATTTATATAGCACCTTTCATAAAAGGATTGCAGTTCAAAGTACTTTACATAATGAAGACATAATAAAACAAGCAGCAAGAGCAATGAATAACACAAATAAGAATTGCAGCATGATGCAAAATCCAAATCTCATTACAAAATCAATCAATCAATAGCGCCGACAACATTGGGGAAGCCGACAACATGAGAGGCTGGCAATGACACCACTTTATAAATGCGCTTAGTTACCACCAAATCTCTCAAGGCGTAAATAGCGTTACTTTAATTGCGCTGTGCAATTAGCGCCGACCTTTGTGAATTGGGAGTGTTTTTTGACGAGGCTCATTTGCATAGAAAGGGGCACATGTTCCGCCCATATTACCTCATTTAAATCCCCGTAAATGCCACCGACGCAATGCTGGGGGCAACACAGTTACCACCGCATTTCACCCGTTGCCAGGGGCGGAGCTTCCTATAGGCGACATAGGTGGTTGCCTAGAGCGCCACCCAGAGGAGGGCGCCAAAACCTGCACCCAGCAAAAAGAATATATAATAATTGAATTACTTTAAAAAAAAAATTAACACAGTTTTTGCGCCCTCCTCTGGGTATATCTGCAACCAATATTTTCACATTTAAAAAAAATCGAACATAAGGGGAAATGAGCCTTCTGGGGGGGTGCAGTGGTTAAGCTTGCCTAGGGCGCCAAATGTGCTAGGTCCGCCCCTGCCCGTTGCGCTTCCTTTGTGAATCCTTTGTGTTTCAGAGCTATTTGCGCCGGCATAGCGTCATAAAAAGCCACGCAATCCCTTTGTGAATTCACCCCTCAGTGCGGATGAGTATGCGATCTGATGTTGTCGGTACGACAGCTGATGGACCGTTAGTCCAGTTCACCGGAGCCTGCGTTCAATCTTCCAGCCCTCTGATTTTAGTGCTCTGAGCTGGGCTGTATACCAAGGGGCTGAACAATGGAAGTATATCAGACGTGTTTTTTGGGGGGCAAACCTGTCCAGGCCAGGATGCAGAGTGTTGTTGTAGTGGTGGACTTGCTCTTCAAGTGAAAGGGCAGTGTCCGGCTCAGACAGGGTAGAGGAAAGGGTAGACGAGAACATGTCGCAGTCAATGTCCTTGATCTTGCGGAAAGTTATGGAGCGCTTGGTTCAAGAAGCTGGCGGAGGAATAATGGTTTCCACCAGTACCACCTGGTGGTCAGCGATGCAGAGCTCTAGAACCTGGGTGTTAGCAACAGTAACATCTCCAGTGATGGTGAGATCAAGGGTGTGTCCGTGCTTATGTGTTGGTCCTTTTACATGTTGAATAAGCGGAAGGCAGTCCAGAAGGTTAAGGAAGTCGACATCCAATGGGGTATGAATGTTAAAGTCACCAAGGAGAAGTTTGGAGAAGGTGGGGCACAGGGTTGAGAAGAGGTTTGAGAAGTCAGGTATGAAGGTTGACTTGGCCTTGGGGGGTCTGTAGATGGAAATTATTAGGAGGGGTTCAGGGGTTTGGCACCTAGCTGCAAGGCATTCAAATGATGGAAGATTTGGAACTTGCAGCTCAACAAAAGTGTCCCGATAAAACCAGAACCCAAATTAATGATTGGGAGAAGAATAAGATGGAACCGTGGTGTAGGACTGCAATAGTGCGGCCCGTGAAATAAGGTAACATACAGCCCCGAGACCTGATCTCCGAGGTTGGAACCATCCACCTTTCTGGCAGCAGCAGCAACAATCCGCCCAGCATCAGTAAGAACTCGAGTTCGAAATGAAGTAAAATGGTAGGGTTGTGCCCAGGTTTTACCAATAAGAACACGTGTTCATACTAATTTGGCCTTGCTGGCACTCGTGCCTGGACTGAATTTATGTGCTAGAATGATGTTGGAGGGCTGAGCAGAGTGTGTGGGGGTGTGGGCTCCTAACACGTCAGGGTCTTATGGACCAATCTCAGCCTGCCTTAGCCAAGACGTGGTTTTGGAGGTTTTTAGTTTGTATACAAATATTATTCAGTGGTGGTGCCGAAGATGGCTTATAGCATCAGTAAGAACTCTTGTACTTATTTGTAAAACCTGGGTTGTAGCACGGCCCTACCGTTTTCAGATGGACATTAGTTTTAAACCTAATTATCTAAAGATGTTAAAGGGATAGTTGTAATTTTTAGACCCTGAGCCCTATTTCTTACTTACCAATCATGATGCTAGACTCTCTTCTCAGCACAATCTAAGCCATTGCTCATAATGGCTCTAGAATCTCGATAGTAGCCAGCATCCTTTTTTTCGCCGTGGTATTTTTGGGGGGGGGGGGGTGACATCAACTCAAGAGACGCCAACAGACTCACCACACACACACACACACATTGTACAGAGTAGACTTAGGTTAGTTATATATATTTGTACATAGAATCTGTATATCATAGCAGGGGGGCTGTACATACATATATGATAGAGTATACATATGTCTCACCTGTCTGGCTGACCTGACCTGACCAGACCTCACTTTTATTTTTGTATTCATATTTTTACTTTCTTTTTATCTGTTATTTTTTATTCTCATATATTTTATGTAATTTTATATTACCATGCCTGTGCCTCCCCTGCATTTCCCCAAGGGGATTAATAAAGGAACATCTTATCCTATCTTATCTTACCCACAAATGAATGCAAACTCAATGGGGTCGAGCCCCTGTCTGCACAAGCTGACTGATTGAAATGTACTCCACAGTGCACACAAAGTAGATTCCAGTGAGCCTCAGTCAGCTTGTGCAGACAGGGGCTCGACCCCATTGAGTTTGCATTGGTTTGTTGCCAATTATCCGTAGTTTGTATGAAGAACAGCATGGATAGTGCTGAGAAAGGACTCTACCAATCAACAACATCATTGGTGAGTAAGTACATAGGGCTTGGGGTCCACATACAGTACATGGGCTATCCCCCCAAAAAATTATAATAATACAAATATATAAAAATTACTTATGGTTCTTGGTCTGAAGGTTTCAATTATGACTGATTATGATGCAACCTTCAAAAAACCCACTACCTGTCTCCCTAGTGACCGAAACGGCGATCTCAGTAAAAACATGTATTTTTCATGTATTGTTCCAATTTTCTTTCATGAATATCATTATTAACTTCAGTCCTCACCATACATACCGAATATTTGTTCATTTTCAGGATTTTAACCATTTCTTAAATTAGGGTTGGGGTTGGGGTTAGGGTTACCCTAACCCTAACTCTAACCCTAACCATAACCTGTCCAGTTCTGCGAGTAGGGTGAAAGGTGTGACACTTGTTGTTCACACGCTTAATAGTGATTGTTTTTAAACGAACATGGATTATTGTAATATCCATAAATCACTTCTCCGTGAGAAGCTGAGGGTGAAGGGAAAACCACTAGCTATAACTACAGCTACGGTGAATCCACATAAGATAATGCATGACAACCCCCTCCTTGTTGCTATGAATTATTAAAATATATATATATATATATAATTCACGTTTAATGTTATCATAGAAAAAAATTCAGTGGTGAATACAATATATTTACGTCAGATTACAAACACTGATCTTTTTCTGAAAGAAAATCTAGCAGTCAAGCGAAGCATAATGTCTTAAAAACAAAACGCTCCCAACTACACTGTGTCTCTAGGGACACCATCTAAATCTAGCTGTACCTGTGAAAGCAGCACCTGTTATGTGTCTGGTAACGAGTGAGTCATACACTGAACACGCTGCTGCAGAGAAAGTGAGAAAAATGTAATCTCCAAACAGACTGATAATCCAATAGCACTCCACCATTTCTATACAGGAGCAGATATTCTTGCTTTCTTGATTGATTTGCACCAGCGACATCAGAGTCCTTTTTAGAGTGGTGCTTTGCGGTCGCATGTGTATGAATGGGGGGATTTTGTGAGATATGTCTACACTCACAACGATAATTCAACTCAACTGCTGGCTTTTGTTTGTCTGTTAGTCAAGAAAGGGTTCCTGTTAGATCCACCTTGCTAAATATTTACAAAAAAGCTGCCCATAGCAAATGCACCTCTTTTTTATTGTATAAAACTATGCAGCAGCTTCTTATTCTGCAAGTTCAAATCCTTTCAATGTTTTGATCAGTGTGTGCCGATTACTCAAAGCGATATAGATGGTTTCAGCGGGAATTGTGTTAGGGAACAGCTTGAACTCCATGTTTATTTCCTGTCAGCTATTGTATTAGCGAACACTGCAACAGGAAATTAACTTGGGTCCATGAAGAATGTTTATGTTGTCAAGTTGAAACCGTCTATAGACAGGGCCTGGCATGCTAGGGTAGTATGGGTCACAGCTATCTGTGATCTGTTGGCCAGGACCCTACTCTTTATCATTTTGTAAAGTACAAAGTAGTTAAAAAGTTCAATAACATAAAATAACATAATATGATGTTATTTATGTTATTTCCCACGTGAAGAACTCCTGTAAACCTTGCAGTATTGAAACTGAGTGAACAAGGCATCTTAGACAAGCTGAAAAACAAATGGTGGTACGATAAGGGTGAATGTGGAACCAAGGACTCTGGAAGTAAGGTCAGTCGCTGCAGGTCTGTCTATACTGATTGCAATTGCATTTTGACTTAAAGCGATACCTTGACATTTTGAAATTCTACCTGTTGTTTTTGCTTCACTGGACACATGTCACACTGGGGGGATTTACCTACATGTCCTTTAGTTGCTCTTAAATGGTTTGTTAGAATTCCACATTGAAACCAAAGGGCACAGCTAGTTGCAAATATATGCAGCTAGTCGTACCTCTTGGTTTCAATGGCAAATGCTAACATGCCATTTTATGGCAACTGAGGGATACATGTAGAAACTTTCTTCCAGTGTGACAAGAGTCTGGTGAAGAAAAAGAACCAGCTAAAGTTCAACATTTCAAGGCATCTCTTTAACCGTTCATATGCAAACATCCAAAGCATACATTCTCTATAACATACCAAATACTACCATGTAGGCCTATCTGAACATTTGTTTATCTGCCCTTCAGAAAAACATCTGCAAAACAATAGGAATTACAAAGTATTAAACAATAGGATTACTCTTGTCTCACACATAGCCTAATTTATTTATATTATGCTCATGATTCATTACATGATTTTAAACATTATTTCATTTCCACCCAGACAGTTTGCTATTTTAGACTGAAATAGATGCAGCATGATTATAAAATATTTTTTGTATTCATACATGCCATAAAATTATGAAAGGTTGAACCTTAGAATTGTAACCATTATACTGCTATTTTGTTGACTAAACCTCAATTAATATTTTATTTTACATTTTTGTGTAAATGTAGTACAGTATATGCAATCCATTGAAATGAACTGATGACACATAACTTCCTCATTATGACGGACTCCAAACTGATATTTCAATTCCATCTGGTCATAGTTGTCAAATGGTATTTAATGATCATGTTTGAAGCCATAATATGGAGAATTTGTTGCACAATGGACAATGTTACAGCAGTTAATAAGCCTGTCACTTAACCCACTGTGGTAGTTCAAGAATCCCAGAGGAATGCGTTGGGTCTCTTGTACTTTACTGTCAATACTGAGGCTTGGCTTTTAGCAGCAAAATGGTTCAATTCACTTTCCACCGCTTGCCACTCTGAATGAAAGTGTAAGATGCAGTGTGATGTGGGTGAGAATTACAAAGGCAGGGCTTAATATTTGGACCTGTACGACTCAGACCACCTTCCTTTAGGGATGGACTCGTATAGAGACCACGGCTTAGTCAGACAGAGCCTTTCTCTCTACATTCACCAATCCAGTTGTTAGTGTACAAACTACCAGAGAGTCGGCTCTCCTCTGCAGTTGAGGAACCATTGAAACACCATTGAAGAACTAAGTTGCTCCCAGCTTTCGACTTTTAAACAAGTCAACCTCAATTTACCTTAAGTTCAAACCGGTACCTCATTAGCTAAGCGTGTCTCCAAGGGATTCACTGCCTTTTAATTTGTAGAAACAACAGGTAACCTCCTAGTCATATATATATATATATATATATATATATATATATATATATATATATATATATATATGTGTGTGTGTCTGTATGGGGGACTGTTGTCTACTTTAGAATGTGATTTGCATCTAGAACATTTTACGGTGAGGTTGGAGTAGATATTGTTAGGATGCTGTCCAATTTCTAATAAGAAATGCTTACCCATGTTCTCTACCTCCCCCAGGACAAGACGAGTGCTCTAAGCCTGAGCAACGTGGCTGGAGTGTTCTATATTCTGGTTGGAGGGCTAGGGCTGGCTATGACCGTGGCTTTGATAGAGTTCTGCTATAAGTCACGGCAAGAAACGAAAAGACTGAAACTGGCAAAGAATGCCCAAAACTTTAAACCCGCCCCTCCAGCAAACACCCAGAATTTCGCCACGTACCGGGAAGGCTACAATGTGTATGGAACAGAGAGTGTTAAGATCTAAATGGGTATGTCTTTCGTTGCCAGTTGTCCTGGTAACCGGCTTCTCTTTGAGCGTATCGCAGCTGTTGGATGAAAACGGCCTATAATCAAACTTTCTAATGACGATGTTGTCACAACGGCCACCACTCATCGAAACCTATTAGTTCTGAAATACCCAGATTCTAGAATGCCAAACTTTCCAAAATACTCACACCTTAAAATGAAAAGATTCGAATTATGCATTTTTTTTAACAATGGGTTCTTCATGCAAGTTTCATGCTTCCTGGAACACAGCGCACACAAGACTGTGTTCACTTTCAATGAAAAATAATTGCACAAAAATGGAGTTGCAAGGTTTTCATACAACAGCCACAGTGTGCTTCCTTACCATGTTCTTTTGATTGTCAGTGTCACACTTTAATTACTGAAGACTTCAGAAAAATTATCATACAAGTCCCTTTTGAAATATTCAGAACAGTCAGCATGCAGGTTGAAATTATAATCCTACATCACCTGAAAGTAGCCTACATGCCTAAAAAACATTTCAAGTGTACAATGTCAACATATGAGATTATAATTTTGAAAAGTGAACATTCTAATCATACAATTCTGAGTAAAAAGATTAAATAAATAAAAAACTGAAAGGGTTAACTAGAAATGTATACAGCAGCATTCTAGCTTACATAATACTTTTAGATCTTAAAGATTCAGTACAATGAAAATCGTGTTTTTATTTTACAGAAGGTATGTTAATGTGAAAGTGATGAGCAAAAGCCCTTTGATCTCTATCCTCTTGGATATCAACAGAATCAAACCGTTTCAGATATCCAACCTTCCCTGAAGAGATTCTAGAATCTACTTGGGTTACCCTGATTGGCCCACCAGTCAGTCTGTCAGATGAGTAGATGTAGATGTAAATCTAGCTAGTCGACAAACAAATAATCAAACTAGTTTGTTACAATTTAGTTAATTGTATTGGTCCAAAAACAGCCACATCAACTGTGACAATTTTATCACCTGCTCACAGGTTAGCCAATGTTAATCTCCCATAGCAACCGATTACACTGGTCCCACAAATTTGTTTACATTTGAAAGCTTCATGGATTAGGAATCGGATACTGACTTGACATCTCCTTTCAATTAACAGAAGGCCACGCCCCCTCAACATACTGAGAGATTGCTGTGCTCAGAGAGGGTGACCTAAAACACTACTTATAATTAGAAAGGTGCACTCAGTAGAGCTCAAATCTCCCCCAGGCGGCAGCCACACATTACTTATATCTCACAGAGCAAACAAACACATCTACAATATTTAACAAATGCAGACACCATTCATTACCATTCATCATAATTACCGGTATCCGAAGACACGTGCACAACATACGCAGAGATAATCCACTGTCTGCGGGAAAGGGGAAAAAAAAGCCCAACTATGTTGACAGGTCACTAGCCTACCAAGAACAGCTGACAGCATAGACATAGACCAATGCCCTGCACTATTCCTATTACACTAGCACACTATTACACAGTATTATGCTATTACAGTAGCACACTATTACACTATCACACACTATTACACATCGTTACACTATTACACAGTATTACACCATTAAACACTATTACACAGTATTACACTATTATAAACTTACAAACTATTACACTGTCACACTATTACACACTTAGCATTATGTAGTATGGTTAACCTAGACCAATGAAAGTAGTAGTCCAAATTCATTGACAGCTCACAAAGAGGGCAGGGCTTATTTTTATAGACAATTATGGAAATTAAGGCATACATGTTTTTAATGCATATATAGCAACGATAATAGGTTCACTATGACATGTCCATGTTGTAAACAGGGGCCAGAGAGCTGATTTACCAGAGGCTCTGAGCAGTGAACTTGTGTATTATCGTCCTCTTGCGTTCAAAAGGTGTAACTTCATACTGAATATCTATATATATATTTTTTTTATCTACTTTTTCTCCCATCCCAATTTCATATTGTCTACCCTCCCCTGTCTCGAACGCTGTTAGGCCATGCCTCCCACAGGTCGGCTGCAATGTGGACCAAGCCTTGCATCACGTGTCCCCTCCGGTACACGAGGAGGCAGCTGTCGCATCTTTTCACCTGCACAGCGCGATCTCTTAGCGGCGAGGGTCTGCGTGGGAGGGTCACGCCGCCCTTGTTGCTTCCTGATTCTGCTGTGCAGGCGCACCAACCGACCTGTAAGAGTCGCTGTCCACAACGTCCGATCCCCACCCACCAGCTTCCCACCCCCTAATACTGCCAATTGTATTAGTATGAACAACCAGCCAAGCTGGTAGCAATGCCGAGAACTGGGCTCGAACCCAGCATCTCCTGCATTAGTGGCGAGCGCCTTGCCCACTGCGCCACTTAGCCGCACCACTGAATATCTATTTCAATGGACAAGGATGGAAATTAATTAAAATTAAATACTTGTCGTTGACCAATTTGAAAGATATAATATAATATCTAAGTTCACCAATCACACATACCCATCTTCTCAATCACCCACTATGTTTACTTAACTCAGGGGTTCCAAAACTTTTCAGGCCGGGGCCCAGAAAATAAGGCGTCAGAGAGCCGCGGCCCAATGCACATTGTCTGGCTTTTTTTTTTTTTGCCAGGCGACCGATTTTTTAAGCCAAATATCACTTCAATCCTATTAAGTTAGTTCAAGTTAGTTATTCATTTATATGTGCTATTTATGAGAGGGCTAACTTGTTGCAAAATAATAATGATAATAATAATAGCCTCATTAAAATACTATTGTTGCTTCGGTTGTTTTCAGCGTTTTATGTGCATAATCTGTTATTTAGTTTGAAATGTTCGTTGAAATAAGTAGATTTTTCGTTTTTGTTTATTTATTAAGTTAATATAAAACCATATAGTCACATTTTAGAATACAATAGAATAGAATTTTAGAATACAACTAGAAACACTAGGCTGGCCGCCTATAACTGTTCCGCAACTGTAAGTTACTTCCGGGGTAGGCCTGATTGGCCCCGACAGGCACGTGACGCGCAACTTTCTCTGCCGCGCGGCACGCTCCGCGGAGCGGAGCGGCAGAGCTTGCGGAATTATGTCACCGCCCTAATCCGCCATGATTTTCATTCTGCGCTTCAGCTCACCTGGCAGAGCAGCGGTCCTGCGGTCCTGCGGTCCGTTCTTGACGAGTTCGAATCCCATCAAAAAAAAAAATTTTAACGTGATTTTTTTTTTAACGTGTATTCTTTCGCCGGTTAAGGTTAGGCATGGTTAAGGTTAAGGTTAAGGTTAGGCATTGTTTCGGAGTTGGTTAAGGTTAGAACGGTTAAGTTTAGGCGCGTCACGTGCCTGTCGGGGCCAATCAGTCCTACCCCGGAAGTAACTTACAGTTGCGGAACGGGTACAGGCGTCCTGAGTTTGCCGCGTCACGTGCCTGTCGGGGCCAATCAGGCCTACCCCGGAAGTAACTTACAGTTGCGGAACGGGTACAGGCGTCCTGGCCTGCTTCTAAGTTCAGTGGCCTGACTAAAAAATAAAAAAAATGTTTTTTTTTATTTTATTTTATTTTTTTTAAATCATCTCGCGGCCCATCCGTGGCTGCTCGCGGCCCACCTTTGGGTCGCGATGCGACCCCGACTTTGGGAACCACTGACTTAACTGACGGTACCATTCTTTCTTATATGATTCTTAAGGTGTTTTTTAAATGTCTGTTTTTCTTCAACCCTAGTTAGTGCAGGTGGTAAGGAATTCCATGCAGTCATGGCTCTATACATCACAGTCCTTTTCATTGCATTTGTTCTTGGCATCCTTACAGTACATCTTTCCATTGACACATGCCTGGTGGAGTAAATGTGTCTGTTTATTGTGAATTGTATCTCGTCATATAGACAAGCAGGTTTTTTGTTCTTATATATATTTCTAAAAAACATTATGATATTTTTTCCTGCTATCAGCCTATGTGTGAGGTTTCATCCAAATCGGCCTTGTCATTTGCGAGATTAGCTGCGGACAGACAGACACACACACCAGACTGGTTACACGATCTCCACCAGGCGATAACAAACAATACATCTGAAGCTGAAAAACTGACACTCCTAACGTTAACATTCCACAGTAAGCTCTTTTCAGACTGAATTAACACCATTGTACTGGTTCTTTAAGACAGACTTGTGTGGTTATTCATCCTGAAGGATTCAGTGATGTCTTGACATGTCAAGTTCTAGTAGCAGTTGATGAGTCGATGAAAATATATTCCGTCCTAAATTGAAAAGAGAAAAAAAATGCCTACTGTATGTGCCATATTCTGTGTGTCTGTTGGCTTTCACAGATATGGCCTCTTTCCTTTTCCACCGGTGTGTCTGGAAGCCAGCACAGTTGCTCTGTGTAAACACACACACGCTACGGCCAGGCAGGCATCCCAGAGGCCAGAGACTCGGCTGCCATCAACCTGGACCCTTACTGTCACTACTGCTCCCGCTGGGGTGGTCACGCCTGTCACCACACTCCTACGCAGAGAGTTGGACGACGTTCCACTGTCAAAACATCTCTGCCCAAAAGAGGAAGTAAACTAACCGGTGCTACCTATACTTGTATTATTTTCCCTTAACATATTGAATAAATAATATATTAATGCCCCCCCCCCCCCTCCATATTTTTTAGTATTTTATAAATAAGAACCTGTAAATTAGTTGAAAAAAGATAAATAATTTAATTTCACTGTCTGTGCAGCCTTGTTTATTCATTATGCCCATGGAAACGATGTTGTACGCAGTCAAAGGTTTCCTTATGCAGAAAAGGTCTGTTTACTTCTTTGATAACTACATCATTGCATAACTTAAGTTAACAAGCTTAATTTTAGGTTATTTCTGATCATCTGTAATATACACCCAATTCAAAGTGATTGCAGGAATTTTCTTTCAAACTAGTGGGGATGTGGGGATTTGGTCCAGTTATAAGACACTTGGGGCAGAGCTGTTTTGCAGACGTGCAGGCATAAGGGAAGCTCTCTGTAGGACTGTGGCCTGTCGCAACAATGGGGATGAGGACGCAACAGGACTTGACATCTGGGAGATAATGGCTTTGATAATGGGATATGCCTCTTTTTTTTGTGCCTTATGGAGCCTTCAGCGTCATGGCAATGCAACTCGATTTGAATTCACTTGGAAAAACTAAAAAAAAACGAACAAAACAAAAACAACGAACATTGGGAACTAAGTACAAACATTGTTACTTGAGAAAACTTGACAAACTGTTGTATTTTATGTGTGGGGAAGCTTCATTTTTTATTTTGAAGAGCGAAAAGAGCCATGGTTGGCAATCAAAATCAAATCATCCTAGAGTTGCTTAGTAAGAAGTAATTTAAATTCTTTCCAAACATGTTTTTTTGTGGTGAAATGTTTAGTTGAAATATATATTCAGTGTAGTAATGTCACATACTTATTTTTACTTTAAGGCTATTTTCAGTATCATGTTTAGGGAAAACCTTGATCAATAGGGTAGGATCAATGCAGACAATATTTTATTTCTTATTCAGGAAATGTAGATCATTTGAAACTATTGATTATGTTGGAACTGCTTAGTTGCAATTTATTCTTCTGGATGGACAAGTAGCATAATTACAAATACAGGTAGTAAATAGGCTAGTCGTCTTTATATTCAATTACCATAGATGCTTTGTTTTGAATCAACTACAATGAGATCACATTTGTCACAACTGCCAGGATTTTAAAGGAAGATACATTTTTATCAAGATCAAGTCAGCTTTTTAAACCCATGGTGCCATAATGCCAGACATATATATATTAAAAGAAAAGGAACTTGTTTAGGAGGGTGACGCCAATTTACAAGTTAGCGTATCCCATTTGTTTAAGTGAGCATCCAGTGCAGTCAACAACACATTCAGAAGCTATAGTCCGATTTTCAAAACAATATCCACAGTTGTGAATTTCTGTTAAGCATTTTTCGTAAACGATAGCACACTATATCGTATTATGGTTTTAATATGCCTTTTGTCTGTGTGCGTACACAGAAAATGATCTGGTGAATTGTTCGTTGAGGGAAAAAAAGCTAGGAAAAAATCATCTAGTCTCTTGTATGAATATGACTTTTTTTGTTTTCACTTTCAATTAGAATAAGAATCACGTAGGCCTTTGTTAAGTTGAACAGACTCATCTGTTTACTTTTTTTCAGATAAGATGCATGTGAATTTGGGAATATCTTCACCCAACTGCAACCTGATACAGACCCTAGTATGTTACCATATAATCATTACATTTGGTCCCTTTGTATTTATTTATTTGATTTCCTCTTTCTTTTAATTCATTGCTGCACCTCAACAATGAGAAACTTGCCAAGTTGCATGTGTGGTCATACTGTACCTCTTTAGAGAGATTATGTATAAAGAATTTTATTACATTTTGTAAATAAAAGCAGATTTCTATTCATCTTTTGTGATATTCACCACATTCTTTGACTCATCCATCAAATCATCAGTGTGAACACTGGACCCAATAAAACACAAATTTGAGTATTAAATACATTAGCGTAATGACATTTAGAATAGGCATAATATATACAAAGGTATATTCAGGTATGCCGTGTTCACATTAAGGGTGAAGGCATTGAGATGCTATGCTCATATTTTTTAAGAAGAACATCACCCAAATAAGGAATTCAAAAAGGAAAGGGAGAAGGCTAAAGAGTTCAGTATTATTGTGATCTTCAAGTCGAAGGTGCTCTTTGGACAAAATCGAGGAAAGCAATTAAAAAGCCTTTATTACATGGCTAGTTCATTATGAACATTAAAAGCACCAACATGTTTGTCTATTCAGGCCTTTATAGTCAAGGAAAGTTCAATCAATATTTGTGAACACAGGCTACTCTCTCCCAAAGCCAGACACCAGAGAGAAGTAACCCCCATGTTCCATTCAAAGTCGAAGGTTGGAAGCACCCAATTTGGATTTCAGAATTACTGGTGCATTCCTTTGAGTGGGAACTGGGAAGTAGGAGAAATCCAACCTCCTACTAGGAAAAGTGCAATGGAATGACCCTCGATGTCGTAATTCCAGGTAGTACCATCAACCTGGCAGGGTTGCTTGGTGCTCCTCATCAGTGACATATTCATGCATTTCATATTGAATCTTTATGACTTCAATTTGTCTGTCAAAGTCTCCATTAGTTGAACTGACGTAATTTCAATGTGGCAGCCACATTAGAAGTGTCTAAGAAGCATGTATTTTGTTCATAAACCAGCCACTCGGTTGTAATTCCAACTGGGAGCTTCCGACCTCCGACTTCGAATAGAATGCAGAATAAGACGCAAACTTGTGATGTCATCAGGTATAAATTATGGAGCTGCTCCATTGACAGTGAATGGGAGACTTTTAGCGCTTTTCTTTTTATATACACAAACACGCTTTGTTGTATATAGTGTTCATAGCTCTGAAACAGCAGATTTACCCATACACTCAAAACCTTCCTCTGGGTGCACCGTCACATTTACCATCTCTCCAATTAATTGTCTATATGGAGTAGCTTCAGACTTTATACCTGATGACATCACAAATGTGAGTTTTAGCACTCTAGTCTTTGGATCATATTCACTAATATGTTTGGACTCTCAGACCATAGAAATTACATGTTGGAATTCTGAAAATGGGCAGTTCCCCTTTAATCTCAACATGCTAATTTTGCTGCCATAGTGGTTGATGTTTTCACCCTGCCCTGCCCCACATGGTGATGTCAGAGTGCCTCTTTGGAGGTACTCTGTGTCTAGAAAAAAAAGGAGGTACTCTTGATGTCACTGATTGAGTGTGCAGCAAGGTGAAAATATCCACGACTTGGGCAGCAAAATGCCCATGTGTTTAGTTACTCTATAAAGGCTTGCTGATGCAATTTATTTTATTTCCTATAAAGTGCTTCACAGTGAAATAGAGTTGCAATAGCCTCCATTCACACTAGACCATAATCAGTTCTCAAATGGAGGCATGTGCACAAGCACACACATACAAATAGTCTGCTCAATGTCAAGAGAACCCAGTAGCCTATTCAAGATTTCACGTTAGAATTTTTAATGGTGACTGTACTGTTCCCATGTGCAAGAGTTTGTTTGGACAGTCTGCCTTCTCCGTTAAAGGGGCAAACTTATGGAACTCTGCCTACTGGCTTAAAACTGGAGTCCAATGCCACGTCTTCAATAGAGGACTCAAAGTATGGCTGAAATCAAAGCAAGTGTTCACATATGTAGACACGGACTGGTTTTGTTGTTGATGATAACTTTTGATAACTTTTGAATTCTGTATTAATTTATACTGTTCATTTTATTATCTTTTAGAAAAGCCTCAATGAACTGGTGTTGAAAACTAGCACTTGTGCTATAAACACACAAACACCACATCTGGTCTGTCCAGTGACTGGTCCAATGTAGCTGTGGTGTCCATTTTAAATAAAAGTTTTCATTCATTCATATTATGTAATGATTTGGTACCACCAGTGGCGGGCTGTGTGTTTTACACCTAGGCCTTCAGTGCCATCAATTAAGCAATTAAACTGACTTTACTGAATAACCTCACCATGCCACTAGGGCTATTAGGCTAATGTCATTCAACATAATCACCCCACATTCAATGACAGTAAATTATCGAATGGAATAAAGTGATTTAACACAAGGCTCAACACTTGAGAATTACAATACATAAATTGACATGATGGTGACTGAAACAATTATGCACCACTAGTATGCAGTATAACAGGATGCTGAATTACAAATAAGACATGCTTAGCCGAAATCAATGTAATTACCAAAGAAACAAGAACAAACTCACAACCAGTTACATTTACTCATACGACCAGCAAGCAAGCAAAATCCTGTAACACACAACATATTCAGGATTCAACAGGCTTCCCCAGATTCCATGCCAAACTGCTAGGATCAAAGGCACACATGCCATCACAGATTCAAAGGCACAGCCAGGCCACTGATTTTGAACATCATTCACACCATGCTATAGAGCAAAATCTGGTGCCAGAGCACCATAACAGATGAAAACATATGAGTATGTGACAGAGCAACTGACCAGACACACCTTACCACTGATTAAAACATATTTTGTGACAGCACACAAGACAGATTAAAACATAATCTCCAGCAGTATATTGACATTATTCTAGTCTTCTCTGCAAAGAAAATCCACTTCACCCTCTTCAATCCAACTAAAGTAAAAAAAAAAATCTGTGACTTTTAAAAATCAAAGCATTTATTTACCAAACTCAAAATGCTTCAAAATGTTTTCTAATCATCTTCACATAGAAACAAAACGAAAATGATATGATGAATAGTGCTCAAACAGTGGTTGAGATACTATATTGAAGTGACCGTGGCTTCAGCTGCATTTAGTGAGAAACAAATACATGCACCGGTCATGCTCGCTCTCACATTTGTTGGTTGCAAATAACAGGCATTCCCAGCAATACAATTTGCAATGCTACATCATGCTGAGTCAGTAGCTTTCCTAATTGCTCCATTGAAAGTTCCATGGTTGGGACACGGCTGCTACAGTACAGTAGCTGTCCTCACTAGCTCCAGCTTTTCTTCAAAGGTCCTTCTCCTAAAAGGTTTTCCCAGTAAATCAGTCACCAAATCCATTTTGTTCCCCCTTCCATCGTTGTGCATGAAAGAAAACAGGACTAAAACACAAATCTAAATAAAAACCTCTCAAAAAATGTAAACCAGCTATGACACTTTATTTTCCTAGTTTTGCTTCAGTAGCTATCCCTCAGATAGTGCAAGCAGAATTGTATTGATCGATTGAAAACGTATTAACAGATTGCAGAATGGGTACAGTACAGTACAGCTCAATACATACAATTGTTAAAGGATGCAGACCAGAGAAAGACTTTAGTCTTGTTTACATCAGGGTCCCCCATTTTCAATTCATCATATGACATACACGACATAGATACAGTACTGGTATTTCGTGCCACTCAACTCAGCTAAATGGCTCTCGTGTGCCAAAGAAGAGTAGAGTATATGCCAAACACGTCAAACTCAAAATCTGATTAGTTAAAGGATGCGACAAACAAAATCTCCCCATCAAATTTAGTTTCAACAGCAGTGGATTCACTCGACATCCTGAAGGCCTATGGGTAGATTTATTTTACTCAGACAGCACAGGTGGAGAGAGCAATGGAATTGTAATTAAACTGATGTGAACAAACTTTGTAAAATACATATATTAATGAAAATATATATTAAAGGCTATATTCAATTATAAAATATATAATTTTGAGATTCTGACAATCTAGTCCCCTGTGGTACCCTCACACAGTCTTCATCAGGACTATACAAAGCCTCAGTATTCTGGCTAATATCAGCATTATTCTCGGGTATACGAGTACATGTTGTTGGCCTTAGTGTCGGTCCTTGTATCAAAAAGTCAGATTTCTCATGGTCAGTATGAGTTACTCCACGGCTATTTTAAGCAGGTATAATACAGTATTTATTACATGCACCAACTTGCAATATTTATCTCAAATAGCAGTATATTATTAATAAAACAAACATTGTTTAATAGCCTGCGCCATGCCTGCAAAAGCCAAGGTTGGAGTTAGCACTAGGACTGTGTAGACAGGAGTGTGTAGACGTAAAGCTGAAGGGCTTTCTGCAGTTAGTGAAGTAAGATAAGAGACGTGTTGAAAGTGACACACTAGGAAAACTATCATTTATTGGTTTTAGAAAAGCATACACTGGTTGAGTACAGCAGATCGAAATGCCCCCCTCCGAAAAAAAAAAGAAATTGACAGTTGGATTTGGAGTATTTTTTTTTCTTTCTGGAACAACTTCTACTTGCTTCAATGGTGAAGTGGCATTTTATAAATAACGCAAAAACCTGATAAAACAAAATCACATAAAGGACATTTCAAGGGGCATCCAAAAAAAAAAAAAAAAAAGAAGACTACATGAATTACATGTTACCCTCCATTATTGTACACGTAATATACAAACTGGTCCTTTGTATAATTCAACTCACCTATGCCTAAATTCTTGCTTGGGTTAAAAGGGAGAAGGGAAAGACAGTTACGTCTAAGAGAGATGAGGCAAGTAAAAAAATATGGAAAGCGTGTTAGCTCTAATAAAACAGGCAAAGGTGAAACCTGACATTTAAAAAATTCTTTTTTTTTCTCCAAGCATGGGATTTTATTTATTTTTTAACATATGACCTGATGCTACTGCGAGAGCATTTAAATGAGTCATATTTTACCTTTTCATACATCACTTTTTCAAATGCAGTGTGTCTCGGGGTAAGAATACTGTGCTTCGCGTTGTTTTCCAACCAAATGATCCTGAATGATTTTTGATGAAGCAGACAGTACCAGTCCTCTTCATACAAATGATGCAAAAACAGAGAACTGAGTTCAATCAGTTCAAATACTGCAAACTCAAGTGATTGGAAGGATTCAAAAATTTGTTTTAGGGGAGGAATGCCAATCAAACAGAGTTAATGTGTGATGTAGTAAATGGAGATAAGTCTGAAATGGTCTGAAATTAAACGATTTTCTGAAAATGTAACTGTAAATCTAGCTGCTCGTACAAATTCAAATTTTTACGGTCTTCATTAAACGGCCTTGATCAAATACCTATATAAATATAGGAAAATTGCAACCCCTACAATATGCCCCTTTTAATTACAGTACCCAGTTTTCTGAGAATAACATTTCATGATTTGAGTAGCACATTGTGCCCATATTGAAAAGTAAAAAACAGAAGAAAAAAAATAAAAATAAAAACTAAAGAAAACACTTTCAACTGGTTTAATGAAATACACGGTCATAAAGATGAGATTTAAAACTTGAAATACAACAACTAACATCACTTGTAGGGCAGTATACAAAACAAAAACAAAAAAAACAGGCAGAAATGAGTACTAGTTAACGACATGGTAAAGACATGGTTGGAGTCGTCTTGGGGTATAAATCAGCACAGCTCCTCCAGTTCTGCTGCTGTCCAGAAGGAGAACTACAGGAATACAAATGGAGCATATACTGACCATGAGTAGTTGTTATCAACAGATGAATGTGAAAAATAAAAAGGCAATATATCAAAATAAGAATCTTACTATGCAACTTACCCTCACTGCATTGGTGCTCATTATCTGTGCTTGTCGGAGGATTTATGAGTGCCGAACGTTAAGGGAAATAGGAAGCAGGAATTCTAGTCAAATATTGGGTGCGTTCTACAGTGGAGGAAAAGGTGGCCTGTGCTGTGTGACGTCACAATATGTGACAAAACAGAAGAGACTACTGACTGACCTTGTAGTTATACGATTTGTTCTACATTTATAAACTATAAAATATAGTTATACTATAGTACCGGTATACACTATACTCCTAGTTCTGTAGTGAGAACTTACCATTCTAATAACATATTTTCATTTAGACCTGTAAGTGACAGTGAAGTTTATAATGCACTTATATAGGCTTAAACACAAAGAAGTCAAAGGGTGAGGATGATCTTGATCCTTGCCTCCTGAGTCTTAGTGCTCATGTAATTGCTGCACCGCTTGCTCACATTTCAATCTAACATTTATGTCTGGTAAAATCCCACATGTGTGGAAAGCTCAAAACGATGCTGCTTAGAATCATTAGTATAAAAAAAAAAAAAAAAAAAAAAAAAAAAAGTTTTTTGTTACGGTATCTTTTTTTGTGGGTGCTGCTTTTATGTTTGTAAAATTTGAAGAAGAAAGAAAAATGGAAAAGAATAATCAGTTAATTCTCAGTTACAGGCCTTCCTGGATGCTTATAACATTTTACAACCAAATCAATCAGTTTAGACCAGGACATATTACAGTTGCAACACTTGTAATAAATAATATAGTTGATTGTTGATAACCATCAGCACTGTGCTGCACTATTATTGATTATTGATCAAAAGTGTTTGATATTTTAATAAATAAGCTATCTTCCATAGGTTTGGATGAGCTTGCAGTCAACTGGTTTTATAATTATCTCTCAGGGTGAAACTGTTGCTGATGGTATCAAAACAAGCTCTCTTGAAATGAGTAAATGTGTCCCACAAGGGTCTGCTTTTGATGCTTTTCTGATATCTAAAGCATTGGGTGCCACGCCCCTTCCGGGAAGTGCATCTGGCCTTGCTACCCATTAACCCCATGTAAGCGCTCACCTTGTTTGTAGAGCTAAACCTATATTTTCCTATATATATATAAATTCAGAATGGCTTGGTTTAGTGGGGGAGGATCTTGTCTCAGCTTAACTGGAGGAATGCGCGTGAATGAGAATTTCACACCTAGTCAGTGTTGGGACTAGGGGTGGGCGATATATCGAGTATACTCGATGTATCGCGGATTGTTCTACATGAGATTTAGTACTGTACTATATCGCGAACATCGAATATATGTTGTCGCGTCAGTTTATATGGCGCCGCGGCCGAGAGGACACTCGCAGTGCTTTCCTCGAGAAGCGCTGCAGCGTGCAGACTCCTGCTTTCCTCTCTCTCACACACCCGCGGCCCGCCCGCTTATAGCTTATCCGCAACAGTAAGTTACTTCCGGGGTAGGCCTGATTGGCCCCGACAGGCACGTGACGCGCAACTTTCTCTGCCGCGCGGCACGCTCCGCGGAGCCGAGCGGCAGAGCTTGCGGAATTACGTAACCGTCCAAATACGCCATGACTTTCATTCGGCGCTTCAGCTCACCTGGCAGAGCAGCGGTCCTGCGATCCTGCGGTCCGTTTGTTGGTGAGTTTGAATCCCATCAAATCTTTTTTTTTTAACGTGATTTTTTTTTAACGTGTATTCTTTCGCCGGTTAAGGTTAGGCATGGTTAAGGTTAAGGTTAGGCATTGTTTCGGAGTTGGTTAAGGTTAGAACGGTTAAGTTTAGGCGCTGTTAAGGAGCTGGTTAAGGTTAGAGTTTGTCTTAGAGAATGGCAATATTCTTTCTATGGTTAAGGTTAGGCATGGTTAAGGTTAAGGTTAGGCATTGTTTCGGAGTTGGTTAAGGTTAGAACGGTTAAGTTTAGGTGCTGTTAAGGAGCTGGTTAAGGTTAGAGTTTGTGTTAGAGAATGGCAATAGACAGCCTATTTCCGCGCGACAGCTCTCAGCAGCCTCGTTGCGCGTCCTGAGTTTGCCGCGTCACGTGCCTGTCGGGGCCAATCAGGCCTACCCCGGAAGTCACTTACTGTTGCGGAACAGTTACACGCGGCCCGCCCATCTACTTCACATATACACACAGACACAGAGAGGCGGTGCCAAGTCAGTGCACATGTTGTTCGGAGGAGACAGGGAAAGAGGATACGATAGCGTGAAAGAAGAGTTTAGAGAGTTATTTATTCTGAAACGGCCCGCCACCAGTTCCCCATCGGAACGATTATTTAGTACCTGTGGGAACATAGTTACATGCCACCGGGCAGCCCTCAAGCCAGATGCCGTTGATACTGATAGCTCCGTAGCTAATCCGCTCCTAGAGACTAACAGTGTACCATCCATCTGCGACGCAACGGTGGCAGCAACACTTGAAACGGAGTAACGTTAACGGTATGTCGAGTTCATACTACACCGTTTCCATGAAGTGTTTAATTACCAGCAATCTGTTGAAAATTTAACGTTAAACCCGAAATGGAAATGCGAGGACAGTCATGTTTGCTATGTATTTCTTTCTTTAGGGGAGTAGGACATTTGTTTCACAGTTTTAGCATGATGTTTTATAGATGGCTAGGTTAAACACAGGTTTTTGTTTTTAAGAGGGGGGTGTTTGATTTGATTGAAGTTTATTTCAAATATGCAACACAACAAACAAACATAGTACATCAACACCTCTTGTGTGCATGTGTGTGTGACTTTATGCCGTTTTAAAGCACCTTGGCTTTGTTCTGAATGCACTTGTTGTAATTATCCTACAGAGAAAAGAAAATGCACTCGACTTTAATGCACATTTTGTTGTATGCAAAGAGAAAATGTTTAAATTGTACAATCTTTCAGCAGTCAGTCTGGAATTAATGTATGCATTCAAAAGTGCTGAATAAATGTTTTATGGGCCCATAATAGTGATTATTAATATTATTTAAGTTAAGTTTTGCCATAATCATGTCTTTTGCCATAATCAGGTAGCAAAAAAAAAAGGAGAAAAAAAAACATTATATATTCATATTACCGGTAATCATTTTCGGCCTTTCGGCATTCCGTTTTCGGCCTATTTTCGGTTTCGGCCAAGAATTTCCCATTCGGTGCATCCCTAGTTGATAGGCTTGTGTTTTTGGCACAAAACCTCTAGATACCTGTTGGTACTGACTGGTTGTCACAAACACACAGGACACAACCATGCACAAAATGCAGCAATTTTTTGTTTACCGTTTTTGACCAGACCCGTTTGACATTATGCACAAAAAGTGTACTTTCATTTAAAATGTCTAGTGGCATGGACAAAGAGTACACTTTAATTTATGTTATTTTAAAATGTCTAGTGGCATGGACAAAGAGTGCAATTTCATTTATGTTATTTTAAAATGCCTAGTCTAGTGGTATGGACAAAGAGTGCACTTTCATTTATGTTATTTTAAAATGTCTAGTGGCATGGACAAAGAGTGCACTTTCATTTATGTTATTTTCAAATGTAATGGGCATTTTTAAGTGCTTTAGAGGAAATGTAAAAATATACCATATCATTTAGAGGCCATATCGCCCAGCCCTAGTTGGGACAACCCCACATTGCTAGAAAACAATGCAAACCACTGGAAAAAAATATTTATAAGATAGGGGACCTTTAACACAACACAAGGATTCAAGGCCCCAATGACATCATTGGTGGCCACATGCAAACTCATTTACTCTAAATAACTGTCAAACTAAATTAATGTGTGCAAAACAGTTTGTAGTTTTTGGATGTGGGTGTAATTATGTGCAAAAGAAATCAGTATTGTTTTGGTGAAGTGCCCCTTTAAGGCCATGTCCACACTAAAAAGATTTTGGTCGTTTTAGGCAAAATATTTGATCGTTTGCACCTTTCTGCCACACGGAACTGCGTTCTGGCAGCCTGAAGACGGTACTTTCTGATACCAGCTCCCAGAGTGCTCAATTCTGAAGACGCCTGAAGACGCCCCCCATTGCGTCACCATCTTTACAAGCGATACAAGTCTTCTCCTGAACCGATGACGTGATAGCCCACCTCTCCCTTACCCCGCGTGTGAAAACATCACAACAACAATGACATGTACAGCTATTGAGCTTGATCAGGCTTTTACAGCTTTACATATGCTGTGCTCTCTCTATCTGTCTGAAGTGAAGCGGGGCTCTGCTGTGCTTACACTCAATCCCGACCGAGTCGCACACAAATGCTCACACACGCGCTGTGCTCTCTCGATCTGAATGAAGCGGAGCGGGGCTCTGCTGTACACACTCCCAACCGAGGAGCACACACAGGGCACGAAATTTACTTTTTGACTCACCGGCCAGTGGTGAATAGATGGGAAAAATCTAACCGCCAAGCATATTTCTTACCAACCAATTTTTTTTTAATAAAATATATATATTATATAATCATACTTGTATTATCTGCGAGACATCGCCACCACACAACAAGTCAAAATGCTCGCTATCTGCAAACAGCTCCACTGTGTGTGTGTGTACTAGAGTAGCCTCCAGTTCCAGCAAGGATTCTCCGGAGCTGCAGCTGGACCCTATACTCTACATTCAGCATGCCCTCATGCAATGGAAGCCAGGGGCTTGAATACGCATCGAATCAATGTTATAAGACATTGATATCAGGAGCTATCTGTAGCTACTGCTAGCCGGCTAGATAACGTTAAGACAACGCCTCAGTGAACCATTTAGTTTACTGGGACATTTCGTAGTGAGCTAACGTGAGCTAACGTGAGCTACCTAGCCAACTGAGGTATTATGCACTACTAGACTATTGCTGGAGCATTTGTTGATATCAGGAGCTATCAGTAGCTAGCCGGCTAGATAACATTAGACAATGCCTAATGCATTAAACTAAAAGTGAATAGTTGACTGGGTCATTTTGTAACGGTAGCTAACGTTAGCTCACGGAGGTCCCACTAGACTAGAGCAGTCAGCAGACTGCCCGAGGCTTTCTGTGTTTACACAGGTTTGGGAGGGGCAGGAGGAGGAGCAGTGCGCTGCATGTCTGTGTGCTTGAGACAGCGAGTGAGAACTCTGCTAAGAATTGGATCATGTTTTTCGATCGGTTTTCACATGACTATTTGGTTGCCCGGCGCCCGCCACATGGCGGACAGACCTCTCAGTCTCACTCGCCAAACGTAAAATCTGCCCGCCAATGGCGGGTGGCGGCCTCTAATTTTGTGCCCTGCGCACACACATCTCCCTTAATCCGCATGCAGACCCAGACAAAAAAAATAAACATGATACATATATGTCTTATATGTCCTGGCTGCGTTTTCCTTAATGCCAAGCAAGCAGTGCAAAAATGCTTCCGCATTCGTCACCGCACGCCAGTGCGGTAAAGCGCCCTTCTTTTCAGACAAATGCTACCGTGCGTGCACCGGCGGCGGCGTGCTCGCTCAGGTGCGTGCGTGCGTGCGCCGGCGTGCTCGCGCGAGGTGCCCGCGCATGCGCATGAGATCCCGCCTTGGTTCGACACGAGCGGAGCTCAATATATATAAGTCACCGCCCCTTATTCAGTATCTAGCAATAGCTCAATTGGCAAGGCCACATGGCTGTGGATCCTATGGCTCGTTTGCTGGCGAGTTCGAATCCCATCGAAAATATTTTTTAACATGATTTTTTTTTAACGTGTATTCTTTCGCCGGTTAAGGTTAGGCATGGTTAAGGTTAAGGTTAAGGTTAGGCATTGTTTCGGAGTTGGTTAAGGTTAGAACGGTTAAGTTTAGGCGCTGTTAAGGAGCTGGTTAAGGTTAGAGTTTGTCAAAGAGAATGGCAATATAATTTCTATGGTTAAGGTTAGGCATGGTTAAGGTTAAGGTTAAGGTTAGGCATTGTTTCGGAGTTGGTTAAGGTTAGAACGGTTAAGTTTAGGCGTTGTTAAGGAGCTGGTTAAGGTTAGAGTTTGTCAAAGAGAATGGCAATAGACAGCCTATTTCCGCGCGACCTGGGCGCTGGGCGGCGGAAAATGAAAGGCGCATTACTGCACGCCACTACGGTAAATTTTTGCACTGCTTGCTTGGCATAAAGCTACACGCGTCCTGGCTAGAAGTGTTTATTAACATTTTGAGTGCCAGGGACGCGTTGTCGTTAGTTCATGCCGCCAGTTGAGTGCCACCAACGCTATATAGCGTTTTTATGTCGTTTTTTTTTATTAGAGATTTGAATTCATATTTCATCAATCGAGCCTCACGCTAGTGTTGCAGACTCTGAGCTCAATTGGGAAAATACCGCCCCCTATCATCTCTCCCTGTGTAACTGCACCCCATTGGTTTAGACTGATGGGGGGAGGCGGTCCAGCCTCCTCATGTTACATGTTACTCTCCGGCGAGGCATCTGAAGAGACCCAAGTTGATCGCCGACCCTCAGAACAGCATGGATTATGTATTTCCAGTACCCAACGCTGAATCAATAAACGCTATCTTTTTGGATAACATCTGATCTCAGGTAAGCAATTTATTTTACCAGTCTTGGGGTAATGGGATCTGTTTTGACCTATATATCAATGTGTGTGCTTCGCTGATCAGGAAATGAGAATATATTTTTCAGATCGCTTCTCTAGCGTGCATAAGTACACATATACTATCGATAATCTAGCGTTTATTTGAAAACGATTCATAAATAGGCCGAAAAATTACAATGTTTTTTGTGTATGCCAGAATATTCCAGTAAAGGGCGATTATCACGGAATCTATATATTTTCCTGAAAAACTAGGGCTTTTCAAAATGCTATAAAACGGAAATGAACCGATTAAACAAGTCATTGATAAACGACGGGCAGATTAGACACATAGCCATAATTTAAGACAGAGATTATGCGTTTAGAGCGCTATCATTGAAGTGGGTGGTGGCATCCAACGATAAATAGTGCACGCCACGCTGGCAATCAAAGTGTTAACACATTCCCCGCCAAAATCGCTTTACAGCATTATTGCCCACCATGCGTTGTCTGCCAGACCTCGCTGTACAGCGTTATTGAGATCAATATATAATTTTTTCGCCATGGCATTCATAATTCATATATACAGCTGCGACGCTGCAGCTGGACCCTATGCGTGAATATTTTAGGTAACCAACTTGTGTTTAGCGTTTCTCTGATTGGCCAATACGCCCATGTGACCACGGCAGCGCGAGAGAGCGGCAGCGCGGAAATAAGCTGTCTATTGCCATTCTCTAAGTCAAACTCTAACCTTAACCAGCTCCTTAACAGCGCCTAAACTTAACCCTTCTAACCTTAAGCAACTCCGAAACAATGCCTAACCTTAACCAACTCCGAAACAATGCTTAAAGTTATGCCTAAACTTAACGGCGAAAGAATGCGAATGCACGTTAAAAAAAAAAAAAAAAAAAAAAAATTGAAGGGAATCGAACTAGCGAGCAACGAGCCGTAGGATCCACAGCCATGCAGCTTTGCCAATTGAGCTATTTCTGGATACTGAATAAGGGGCGGTTACTGGCATATAATGAGCTCCGCTCTGCCGCTACGCGGCCGAACTCCGCTCTGCCGCTACGCGGCCGAACTCCGCTCTGCCGCTACGCGGCCGAACTCCGCTCTGCCGCTACGCGGCCGAACTCCGCTCTGCCGCTACGCGGCCGAACTCCGCTCTGCCGCTACGCGGCCGAACTCCGCTCTGCTGCTACGCGGCCGAACTCCGCTCTGCCGCTACGCGGCCGAACTCCGCTCTGCCGCTACGCGGCCGAACTCCGCTCTGCCGCTACGCGGCCGAACTCCGCTCTGCCGCTATGCGGCCGAACTCCGCTCTGCCGCTACGCTCCGCGGCTGAGCGGAGCTGCCGCTCCGCTCTGCTGCTGCCGCGTCGCCGCGGGGGCGTGGCTAGACGCAAGTTGGGCGTGGTTAGACACAAGTTGGTTGCCTTTAATATATAGGCGGACCCTATAGGTGACGGCAACGACGGCTCAATACCGCCGTCTGGTGGATGGTCGGACGAGTTACACTCGCTTACAGGATATGGCTGATGTGCGTCGATTAAACTCATCCGACCGTCAGATATCGTTGCATGACTCCCGACAGACACAATGTACATAATGGATCGCTTTCTAAACTTAATAATCGATATGATTTCAGCGTTTATTGCGACATACAAACCGGAAATGGACCTAGGCGATCGGCGTCGTATGCTTGGGATCTTTCACCGCCAGTCTCTTTGACCCACGGTAAGAGGAATATAACGTTATTTTCAACCCAATTGTGAGTTTCCTTGTGAGCAAACTGATCTGATCAATATATCACCCAACCTACATAAAGCATTTACTGATCGGGGAATTATAAACGACACCCCCGCCCTTTCCTCCACGCATGATGAAGCATAACGTATACCGATCATATACAGTTGCATTTTTTAATATAGCGTGTATAGGGAAGAAACGGCAATCGATAATCTATATATGCGTTTAGGCCTATAACTCACATTCTAGGAATTACTGCAGAAAACGATAAAAACATACTTATATTCTAGAAGGTATTTTTGTATGAATCTATGAATGAAAAAGTATAATGTTCGCACATCCTGAACGATAGATAATCGATGTTGAATGGGCCATAGTAATGTCAATATAGCAATAAAAATGTTAAAGTTATAGCCCTGCAAAGAAGGTGAGCCACTCCATAGGGTTATAGTGCTGGCAGAGAGGGGCATGAGATGGGCAAACTGCCCGGCGGGCAAAGTGTTAAACACCGGGAGTT
Organism: Notolepis coatsorum; assembly: GCF_963971535.1. Taxonomy (NCBI): domain Eukaryota; kingdom Metazoa; phylum Chordata; class Actinopteri; order Aulopiformes; family Paralepididae; genus Notolepis; species Notolepis coatsorum. The sequence continues at coordinate 64,555,261 of NC_140172.1, forward strand.
ATTATTAAACAACAATGGCATCAGAGTAGTTGCATTTGTGTTACAGAAGCTATTGAGCTTGATCGGGAGGCTACTGTGATGCAATACACGATACTAACTAGAGATTAGCGTCACATAGCTGGCCTTTTTTTTCTGAAAACCCAAGCACATTGTTTTCAAAATAAAAGAGCGACGTCTAAAAACAGGAAAGACATTTATTTAGTAAATTTGTGGCACGCACTTATTATCTTGAGATGGTTTTGTTTTTACGGAAACCTTTTTGAAATGAAAACGAAAACGAAAACGAAAAAGATCAAAATCGTTTTAGTCTGGACAAGGCATAAGTCTTTTTTAGACAATTGTGTTGTGTATTGAATGTTGTGAAATCTCCATTATGTTGATACAGGACTGAGCTTTGACACCAGCTATAAAGAGCAAGAATTCCACTGGTCTTGACCATGTGTCTAGAAAGGTAACTGAATCTGGAAATATTTACAGTGTAAATAGTAAGAAAGTGCCCTCAGGTTTTCTTTTGACAAAATGTTAAAGGATATTGTTTCTTATCTTCCTTTCCACCGCTGCTGTCCCTCTTCTCTTTCTTATCAGACTTCTCTTTATCATGCCTGGACTCCTGCAGAAGACAAAAGGGAGACATCAATCTAATGGACCAGCTATATACAGGATGAAGCACAAGGAGATATCAGCAACAGTGTATAGGATTAACATGGCTGTACTGCCTCTACATGTAAGACCGACACTAAAACAGTGGAAATAAAGAGCTTCCTTCATAAATCCAAAAATGTATACCTAGTTTAGCTAAACTGATTCCTGGTATAAAATATTATTATTATAAATTTTTTTTAACCTCCTCTTTCTCCGATTTTCTTCCCGTCCCAATTAGTCGTTGTGCCAATTCCCCCCCTCCCCTACCTGGTTGTTGTATGCATGTTCTCCCACGAGTCGGTACAAGGGTGTCCTGATGTCGAACGCACGCTTCCTCCGAGACGTGCGCAGTCAAGCCAGTGACACTTTTTTCACTTGGCAGCGAGGACTCTCATTGGTGAAGTGTAATGCGTGGGAGGGCACGCTATCTCCACCAAGTCCTCCCCCCGCTTAGCAAGCGCCGAGAGCTGACCTGTAGGCGTTGCTGTCCACAACGCCAGATTCCCACCGCCAGCTTTCCCACCCCCTAATACTGCCAATTGTATTAGTATGAACGGCCAGCCAAGCTGGTAGCAACGCTCGAACCCAGCGTCTCCTGCGTTGGCGACGAGCGCAATCTCCGCTACGCCACCTGACCGCCTAAAATATCTTTTAGAGACGCTCGATATTGGCTTTTTTACCGATACCGATATACCGATATTGTCCAACTCTTAATTTCCGATACCGATATCAACCGATACCGATATATGCAGGGTTCCCCCCCCCATTAATTTCAGGTAATTAACATTACATATCTCTTGTTGTGGAATTAACAACATTATGCATACTTTTGACAATAAATTTAATCAGAATTTGTTCTTACTTGCTTGCCTGGGTAAATAAAGGTTATAGAAATGTATTTTTTTTTTTAAACCGATAGATATTTTCCGATATCACATTTTAATGCCAATATCGGCCAATATCGGTAGGCCGATAATATCGGACATCCCTATTATTTTTATAATAATAATTCAGAAATGATAATAATAATGAATATTATTTGCAATGGTACTGGCCTTTGCATATAAAATAAGCAAGATATTAAATGCAAATGGAAAAAAATGTCAAGCTAAATGCAATAGGCCTCCAATTTTTTCTTTGGAATGAAGCCCTTCAAATATGTCATCTGTGAAAAGCAGTCCCTTTAATGCAACTTCAAGCAGTGGCAATACTGCACGTATAGTGTGATATCTGTCTGTAACACAGAGACGGAGGAAAGAGAGTGTTCAAATCTGCCCTTCCTCGTAAAATTGTGTTGTGACCTTTTTGCCTCCGGATGAGGCTCTCTCAGGTTTCGCTGACTCTCCCTTCTCCTTGCTGGAGGACTTGGACCTCTTAGTCTTCTCCTTTTCAGCCGAAAGCGGGAAGTCAGACAAAGGACTGGTACTCTTGCTGTTTTTGGACGAGTCTGGGAGGAAGAGGATAAGGTTGTCTTAAAAGATGCATACTTGATTACATCGCTGTCCACGGCAGTTTCAGAAGAGCAATGTGACTGTGAGAAGTCAAGTTGGAACATGTAAAACGAGCCTGACTTACTGGTTCCGTTCTCGTCTTTTCTGCGTTTGGATTCTTGGCTCATCTCGCGGTCGCCAACGTTATGGTCCTGAAAGGTAAAGGAAAAATCGAAATAGTGAATGACAGTAAAGTGAAATCCCTAACCGTAGTAATTTAATTCATGAATGCTAAAATAAAGTCCCAATAATGTGGTTGTCAAACACAAAATTCTAAAATGATTTAATGTGGATGCCTTCTAGCCATTACCGTCCTGTCTTTGGCAACACTAACGTTCGTACCGCACTGACAACTAACTAACGTTATCTAGCTAGCTTGCAAAATCCCGGCAATGTGGCAGTCCTTACAATCATTGTTGCAATATGTTTCCCCCCTTGAAATGCTAGAATATGTGTGGACCATGCTTAAACTATCTAGACCAGGGGTTCTTCAAAGCTTTCATGATTGAGGGCCAATTTAGGGACCCATCGAGTGATTGAGGACCACCCAAAAAGAAATTTAACCCAAAATAACTAACGTACATACAATGATGACTTACGGTATCTAATCAACTCACAAGATGCCTAGTTGCCATACAACCAGTATCCTAGCAAGTGCTATTGTAGGTTGGTTTAAAACTGTATTGGAACTAGGGGTGGGAATCACCAGTTTCATCACAATACGATATTTTCCGATATCACAAAGTCTGTCACGATACGATTCGATTCAGGTGCCTGCGATCGATATGAGACGATATCATATGCCCATTTAACACAATCAGTAACATTGAGATCAACTCAAAAAATTTACGAAAATATCATTTTACATTATTTAATTTTTTTTAGCTCTTCCAGACATTTAAATGAAAAATATATTATTATATTATACTATATAATATATACAATATATTATACCTCCCTCTCGCAAACCGTTCCTACAACAATTTTTTTTATGTTGCATGATCATGTATACATTTATTATGTATTCTATTTTTTCTGTTTAAATATCAACATTATCTGTCCATCCTCTGTAAATACTATCAAACTCCTTTGGTCTTTCCATGGGGGGGGGGGGGGAGAGAGAGAGAGAGAGAGAGAGAGAGAGAGAGAGAGAGAGAGAGAGAGAGAGGAAAAAGAAAGAGAAAAAGAAAGAAAGAGAAAGAGAGAGAGAGAGAGAGAGAGAGAGAGAGAGAGAGAGAGAGAGAGAAAGAGAGAGAAAGGAGAAAGAGAGAGAGAGAGATAGAGAGAGAAAGAGAAAAAGAAAGAGAGAGAAAGAGGGAGGGAGGTTAGCTTAGTTAGCGTAAGCAGCTAACGTTAGTTTAGGTCTTTAACACATTCATGGCCATTGGGGCCCGTCAAATCCCACTCTATGAGGCCAGCTTTTCATTACAAGTTTTCACTGTGCGTGAGGTTGTTTGTAGAGCTAAATATATATTTTATATTATTGCTATGTGTCCATTGTCAATTGACAGTATAAACCTTCAATATGACAGATTTTTTTTCCCATCAATACGTTCCCATTTTATAGCGTCGTGAATATGAACGGTATATCGGAATGGTCTAGGGTAATTCCTGCAAAGCTAGTTATAGGGCGCTAAGCTAATAACGTTAAATCGATTGGCGTTTCGGCCCTACACAAGCTAGAGTTAAAAATCAAAATGCATATGATCGGTATCATGGACCACCATGAATGCATGAAAGGGGGGGGCGGGGGAAGTCGTTTCTGATTATTGATTACCAATAACGGCATTCGTTATTGCAACATCATAGGTTGACCGGGTGGATGGCTATGAGAACAAGGCTCGATCGCGTCTAGTTTTTTACCAACCGGTTTCCAGTTCCGCGTTCGCGTTCTGCGATCTGATTGGCCACTGACGTTTCTGGTCATGTGACATGTGGCCAATCGCGTGACGCCTGTTTCTGCGCCTATTTCCGCCTCGAACAGCCTGCAAACTACCTAACGCCTAGTTTATCACTGGTTAAGCTTAGAGTTTGGAATCAGGGCTGGTGTTCTATCGCCCTGCTCTAAGACAAACTCTAACCTTAACCAACTTCGAAAACAGGCTTCACACGATTGGCGCAGATGTCACATGACCAGAAACGTCAGTGGCCAATCAGATCGCAGAACGCGGAACTGGAAACCGGTTGGTAAAAAACTAGATGCGGCCCGATCAGATTGAAATTGACGTAATACCGCTCTTACCTGTGGCCGGTTGGATTCCAAAAAGAATTTCCCAGTTATTGATCACCATCTGGTAGATCGATATGTCCATTGGCTGATGCTATATTCCTTTATTGCATACTGAATTCGGCGTCGCAAAAAGTATTCCAGGCGATCTGGTAAAGCCATAGCTTCAGGCTAACAGAAAAGTTAACCCGGAATGAAAAAAAAGTGACACCCGGTCTGCAACAGGGAAAACTGCATTATCAAGACAGCGCCAATACCAGGATCTGGCCGGTACGGCACTTTCGGAGTCCGGATATGCCGTTTCCAGCCAACATACATCCGTGACATTGAGTAGGATATTAAAATGGAATAAAAGCAAAACCGAGTGGTAACACGTATATATACGTGGTTGGCCGTTTAAGGATGGCGCCCAATAACGTATATATACGTGGTTGGCTACGAAACGGTTAACGCGACGTGGGCATAAAGGAATGGCGATGATGCAAAGCATGTTAGATGCATTTGTAGGGACTTCTTTCGGGTTGCAAAATGCAACAAAAAAGGCGCACTCTGGAGCCCTGCTATACACAGGCGTTTCACGTGCTACTGCTGTTGTTGACTCTGCCAGATGGTTTTTGTTTTCACATCTCGCGTGATGATATTGTGCGAATCCAGCTGACGGAGCTGTGCTTGGGCTTGAGACTCGCCACAGGATTTTCAAAATAAGAGTATCGATATGAACCAATCTTCGTTGCATCGATCCTATTGGATCATTGATAATTAGATCGATGTATCACCACTATCATGGACTCCTCACACGACCCACCTGACATCACAGCAGCGGTTATGGAACTCTGCCATTCGGCGAAATCGTACCCCAATAAAGAAACCAAACTACAAAACAAAAAATCAATAACTCACTCTCTTCCTTTCTTTGCGATCCTTGTCCTCCTTCTTCTCCTTGGATCGACCTTGTGTGTTGTCCGAGTCTTTCTTGTCCAGCTCCTTCTCTCTGCTCTTGGACCGCGCACCTGAATTGTAGTTGATGTGGTGCTGTAATGACAATTAAATACACAAAACACACAAAACACAAAAATACATTAATTATTTGTTCCAAATTTGACAATTCAGTTCATGAGTTATATGGTGCCTTTACATTCCATGGCGTGTATACCTACTCAATCCACCACAGCAACTTCCAACAAGCCTGTGGTGTGAATTAAGTCAAGGCAAGGGGTAGCTAGAAAATAATAATCCATGTCATAGGTGCAGGCTTCAAGTCTAAAAACCAAACCCAAATAATTCCAGAGAATTGCATTTCCAAGATGTAAAATAGGCTAAAGTACTCCCTCTGAGATACAGCTACCTGGCTCATAATATTTGAAAATATTGAGAAACATATTTGGAGAGGGAGAAGGCATGTTTAACTTCAACACTCTAGAATAGTATACATTTTTAACATTCATGATACATTTTTAATATGCTCACATTTAAACTACATAAAGGCACAATTATATATAGGGGTGACATTTAATAGTCAAGTCAAGTCAAGTAATTTATTTATAAAGCATGTTTAAAAACTCAAGAGCCAACCAAAGTGCTGTACAATCCGAGCATAAAATGTCATACTATAAAATACAAAAATACAAAGTGTAGTATCTGCCGATTGTATCCTTGTGGTGTCCCTGTAGTATCCAGTAAGTGTATTTACCTAGTTAATACAGCTGCACAGTGTAAACTTCAAATATATTAAAGTTAGTAAAACCAATCCAGTGTAGGCAAGATATGCTTGACAATTGAATAGCTCTGCATAAAAAGAATAAAAAATGCCTGCATCACAGCTTTATGGTTTTAATACATTTTAACAAAAAGAGATCTGAATTAATATACTGATCAAATAAAATAGGCTGTGATTTTGTATACACCTTTATCACAGTTAATTATTGATATCCACTTATATCACCGTTTAGAGGTCAAACTACTTTAGATATACACATTTAACAGTTAATTATTGGAAGAAAAATTTGAAGGACACTTACCAAGAATAAATATTAGTGGTGGGACTCGATTAAAAATTGTAATCGAATTAATTTGAGACTTTATCGTTAATTAATCGAAATTAATCACATTTTAATCGCATATCAATATTTGATGCGAAAAGCTAAAATTTTCAATTCAAATAAATGTTGGTATACTAGTGAATCAATGAATATACATTATACATACGTTTAAGCAGCAATATCCTGTATTAGCTACTACACAGACCAACAGATCAATGCAATTTTTTACAATATATATATAGCACAAAGGATCTTTTGTAAACTCAAGTTCTCTTTTTTTTTTTTTTTATATTATTATTATGAACAAACCAGACTAAGAAAAAAAGTTATTTGCGATTTATTATACTTTATACTTATAGCACATGCATGAGTCTGGTCTCCTTTGAAAGGTAACATTCGTACACAATAAAGAAAAATCATGCGATTAAATGAATACATTCATTTAACTTTTAATTAGGGATGTCCGATATTATCGGCCGATATTGGCATTCAAATGTGATACCGGAAATTATCTGTATCGGTTTAAAAAAAATTATTATTATTATAATAATAATAATTTACATTTATTTACCCAGGCAAGCAAGTAAGAACACATTCAGATTTTTTTTATTGTCAAAAGTATGCATAATGTTGTGTTAATTCCAGAACAAGAGATATGTAATGTTAATTACCTGAAATTATTCAGTTTTTTTTGGGGGGGGGGGAACCCTGCATATATCGGTATCGGTTGATATCGGTATCGGAAATGAAGAGTTGGACAATATCGGTATAGGTAAAAAAGCCAATATCGAGCATCCCTACTTTTAATTATTTCTGTAGTTAATTAATCAAAATTAATGTGATAAAGTCCCAGCCCTAATAAATATATATATGTGTAAATCCATCGCTCGATGTGTGTGGAAATTGAATTAATAGATTACAGACTGTACCATTTCTCCAATAATGTTCTGATTGAGCCCTAAAACAAGTCTGAGAAATCAATCATGACATTGAAGCTTGCGAAGGTCTATGTGTGAACGTGTTAAAAGGACCATTATAGTATACCAATAAAGTGCTAAACCTAGCTTAAATCTCTTGGTCGAGCTATGCTAACAAAGGTCTAGCCTCTTATCAAAGAAATCAATGCACGCATTGGACCAGAAAGGACCTATGGAAAGCAGTCAGTGCATATGCAGAGAGAAGAGGGGGGTCTTAATTAAAATTAACATTAAAAGGTAATGCAGGAAAATAATGTAAGAGCAGAGCAGGGCTCGACACTGCATCCAGACATCCTGGGGCGAAATACGTTTGATTTGGGATGCTCACATTTGTCATTTGGTACAATTGCGAGACAACAAACAAGAGAAAGGTATTTTATTGTTGGTGAGCCTGTAGTCTGCTGTTAAAGGTCCCATGCATTATAAATGGCCTTTTCCAGTGTTTAGCATTGATTCCTAGCAATTGGGGATTATATCAATGTGGTCTGTGTCGTTAATTATCATATTGAGTATCAGTCTAGTCTCGAGTTCACGAGATCTTCCCTCACTCAACTAAGCTGTTCTGATTTGACTCGCAATGCGACATAGCAAGTAGCTGATCTGCAGAGATAGAGAGGGACCGGCGGGACCGTGCAGAAGTGTGTGTAAAAATGTGTGTGTGCCATCGCTCTCCCTCATAGGAGCATTTACACACAAACTTGACTGTTTTCTCTCTCTCTCGTATGTATCACGCTGTGTGGGTGACTGTCACTGAAAGCGCTTATGGGCGGAGCCCATCCAATAACAGACTGACATCCTGAGGCTGAAAAATTATGCTTTTGGGTACTTCATTAGAAATATAAAACAATGTTTTAATTTTTTTAAAGAAATTACAGATGTCTTCCATAGACTCACAGGAATTGTGTAAAGTTAGCCAAATAGTGCAAGGAATAGCAATGCATGTCCCCTTTAAGAGTACCGTACTTTTCGGACTATAAGCCGCGGCTTTTCCCCCCATTTTTAGACCCTGCGGCTTATATAACGGTGCGGCTTATATGTGGACCAAACCCGAAAATATTGCTTTTTTACTGCATTGAAATGTTATTTATCTGTTCCCTTATTTGCTAAACTTAATACAACTTGTAAATGAGTTAATTCTTGTTATTTGTCCCGACAGTATTGTGACAATCCCCTCTGTGCACGATCCCTTACATATGGTAATTAAACATTAAAACACCTGCGGCTTATATATGTACACATCATTCAATTTAGCTGCTGCGGCTTATAGTCAGGTGCGGCTTATAGTGTGAAAAGTACGGTATGTGTGAGGAGCAAGGGGTCTGTTCAAACCTTGGATGCTGAGTCCTTGGGTTCGTTGCTATTGTCCTGTAGGAATGAATGGAGATGACAGATGAGCTGGGAGGGGGGAGGGGTTGTCAGACAGCAGTAGGAGACTCGGAGGGGGGGCCGTGCTGGACGGGGCCAACATCACACTTCTTTCCTCCTTTGCCCTCTGACACCTTCAAGGACTGAGGCTTTGACAAGGTTATTACACAGAGGAGAGGTCATAGGCTCGACATCTGGAATGTAAATAGTTAAATGTAAGAAACATAACCTGAGCAATATGAAAATAATTGGGAGTCTTACTACTATAACCAAATGTCTGGAATATTAGGCATGTTATCATATCATCATAAAATGTGCCTACAGTGCAGCTTGTATCATTATGTCTATAGTGCACGTTGTGCGAATAGTGTGTAATGCTCAGAAGTTTTGACTACTCCCCCATCTGTTGCTGTCACCTACAGTTTTGGATCAGATAACGGGGGCAGTTGCACCAATTGGACGTATGCCTCATCTTAAGGCTAGGTCTTACGCTGAGGTCTGACTTAGCACATGTGCCAATTACACCTCTTGCACCACCGGGATGTAAATCGTACACCCAATGCAAGATGGCGTTGATGGGGAATTTACTATGCACTCTCTCTCACAGGGAAGTGAGCTGACTCTGCTATTTTGTTTCGGAAAGGGCTCAGTGGTTTCAATTAACATTCTCAATTTGAACATGGTGTGCTTAGCGTCAAATCGACTAATAGTGCATAACACGCCATTTTAAGCCAGTGGTGCTTTATATATAAAAAAAAATATATATAGGGCATTTTGTATCTGGTGCAAACTAGCAAAATCTGTGTCATGTCTATTGTCTTGTTTATTGCTGCCTAATGTAATCTTGGCATCACTAGCTGGAATTACATGGACCCTAATATTCCACTAATAACCGGAATAATAGCCAGATAAGAATTAAAATGCCTCATGTAACTAACTAACTCATCACCTCAATTGGAAGAGAGTGAGACTGATCCAGTCGGAAGGAATTTTCAATAAAGTTGAGGGGTGGTGTAAACACTTGATCAGATTATTTCTCTCTGGTTGGAATACAAATGATTCTGCACATGTTTGCCCCACGTGGGGGTAACATCTAAGGTCTTTGATGTAATTTAGTGACGTGAAGGAGTTTCCAGGGACATTTCTAAATAAAACATGTCTTTATTGGAAGGTTAGCGTTCGCTAAAAGGATTGTTGAATGCCTCGATGGCATCAGGGTTTCCGTTAGAAAAAATTGTTGCCGGCCTCAGTGTCCGGTAGATTTCAATCTACCGGTCAAATGATAAATTCCGGTCAGAGTTTATTGAGCTTAAAAACAATTGATAGGCAAAAGAATTACAACAAAACAAAAGAATGACATCATCAAGGCATGTAGATTTATAATATTTTTACTTAAAACTAGGCTACTTTTGCGTATACAGTCATTATATTCCAAATAAAATAAGTCCCGAGACTCTGTGCTGCTGCCGACTTTAAATCAAATAGGTGTCTGTGGGCAGTCGCCCACAATCACATTTTTATGAGCTAACGAATTCCGTTATATTGGACATTTGTATTAATTATATCAAGCGAAGAACTGAGAAATTTGGCAGAGAGACGGCAACATTATCGTGGGTTTGCGTGACGACTCGCTCTCTCTCCACCTCCCAATGACTTATTTGCGAGAGTATGTCGATGCAGAGCAGCAGATTCAGCTGTTTTCTGGCTCTATCTGGGGACCGCTCAGCAGCGCCCCCCACCCAACAGCTGAATTGCCAATGGCTGAATTGGAGTACTGCACTGTGCCGCTGCAGCTCCGGCTCTGCAGCTGCACTCGCAAACCCAGCACTAAGCTCTCGCTGACAACGTCGGTCATTATTGGAAGCAGCGATGAAACAAATGTAATTATTGTTTCGTTCATCGCATAGGCTATTTAATTTTAGCCTATTTTAATACAATTCAAATAATCAAATTGTGCTTGGAGGGAATTATTTTCACCGGACATTAAGACCGGAGAGATTAAATATGTCGGACTTCAACAGATTTTGCCGGTCAAATACCGGTAATTACCGGCTAACGGAAACGCTGGATGGCACGTCTGTGTAGTGAATGTCCAACTTGTTTCTCTATCATGGTATCCAAATTAAGACTACGGTAAGTCTGTTTTGACCATTCTCTTTGACTTGGACGTTAGTACACGGACCATGGTCCAACGTTGCTGGTCCCTGGCTAGCGTGGCTTCAAGATTCAAGAGTTTATTTATCACATACATACCAGGGCATACAGTGAAATGTGGTTTGCTTTACATTATGGCTGGAGATGAGCAGGGTTGAAAGGCTTGAAACAAGTTTCAGCTTCTCAGTGACGGTGTGGTACGGAAACACCACCGTCCATGATAGGGGACAGCTAGAGTAGAAAGGACTGTACGCACAGCGTCAAGAAATCATTGGCTGTGATTTTCCTTCTGTGGCCTCCATATATGCCACACACATCAGGCGGAAAGGGGAGAAGGTGATCGTTGACCCCTCTCACCCTGCTTACTACCGCTTTAACCCCCTTCCCCTCTGGTAGAAGACTCCAAAGTCTCAGGTGTAGGACATCCCGTTTTAAAAATAGCCTATATCCCGAGGTTGTCAGTCACCTGAACTCAAGTCCTAATGCACAGGCACTTTGTACCATAAGGGCTAGCACCCGCCGACAGGCACTTTAAGGCAATATGCACTTTAAATTGGAACACTGAGCTCTTTTAGGCACTGTAGCATTTTTTTTATTGTTTGCAAAATACTTCTATTGTAGGGATTGCATTGCATGTATTCTTGTATGTTTTTATATTGTATGTTTTTATACTGTATGTACTGTATGTTTGGCACCAAGACAAATCCCAATCAACCATGTGTTGAAGTGGCAATCTTATTTATCATCCATGTAAAGGTCGATTTGAAATCGGTTTGAGGAAATATTGTCAATGTAACCACAGCTACTCAAACTGAGGGCTAACCTCAATGTATTCCCAAGAATTCAATAAAGGATAAATTAATGAAAAAATGCATCCATCTCACTCCAACTTCATAAACCTGTTATTTCTTCCATAGTATTCTTACAAAAGATGGTGCAAGAGGTGTAAATGTGTGTACCGAAGCCCAATTTAAAAACATCTTATTTTACTCTAACTGGTGCAACTGTGCAAGGGGAGTCTATTTCTCTGGTGGAAGAGTAAAATTACAGTAAAACCACCACAAGCGTCCAGTGGTTTGGACAATGCTCCAGTCGATTCAGAAGGCCTCACCCACACTTTCCCTCCCTCTCTCTCTCTCTTTGTAGGGGGTAGGCGTGCTTTGTTTTCCCTGGCTGATTAGAAACTGTGACTTTGTGACTCCGTGGGCCTCTCGGTTGCTGGTGGCTTCAGCGTCCCCTCTGCATTTGTGTTGGGCGGTAGTGGTGACGCTGACGGCTGCTGGTGGCTGGCTCCATGTGTGTGGGGGGCCTCGTACGGTGAGGGGCCAACAGGAATGACTGCACACGCATGTTGAGTTGAGTTGAAGGTTGCATGCGGGCCATTTGAACATAGTGAGACAAAGAAGGGGGGCTGATGAGGACGTGGCTGCAGCAGGCCGGTGCTCCTACACCGTCGGTGTGCTTTGTGGCACGTTGAAGAGGAACAGCAAAACACCTTGAAGCAATTCAGCCAGTCTCCGCTTGGCAAAAAAGAAAAAGAAAAAAGTCAAAAAAAAAGAAAAAAAAAACCATTCCAGATAAAAATAAAAATGCACAATACTGCTCTTCTTTTCAGCTCGACAGTGAAAAGAGTGGTACTCCTGATAACGGGAAGCCATTCCACTTCAGGCAAAGATTTATCTCCAAACAAAATATGGAAAAAAATTGGGGGAATGTAGAAATGCGTTTGAAAAAATTGCTTTCTTCAAGGCACTACGACTGCTTTTCCTTAACATGAAAATATATAAATATTTCAATATAAAAATGATCAATATTTACAATTATTCTCTTCGCTAAGTCCTTGGAGAATTGTTTTCCTCCAAAATATTAACATTAATTGTCCATGGAATGGAAAAAAAACAACTCGCATGGCTTTTTTGGGACGAGAACTTCCAGACAGACTCCTTTCCCCGTGTATGTGAGAACTCCCTCGCCTCGATGGGTCTTGAGGTGGCCAGTGGAATGAGCAAGAGGCTGGGGAAGGCTCCGGGCGGACAGAGAAGAAACTCCCTCAGGCCATACTAACCTTAACAGACGAGGAGTGGGATGGTGAGGAGTGGCTCTCCAGCTTTCGCCTTTTGTGATCTGCCAAACACCAGAGAAAAACCATTAGTCTCAATTTAAGGCACAAGGAGAGCAAAAGGATTTTTTAAATATATATTATCATACAAACTCTACAACTACTGTAGTTTTATAAAACATATAAAACAACTATAAATAATAAAACATTATGTTGCACATTCAAAATTCAAAACCCCATTCATTGCCCATCAGCAACAGAAACAGTCAGGGGCTCACCCCTCTCAGATTCAGCTGACTCGGATCTGGGCACCGGAGACTTGAGGGTCCCGGTCAGGCTACTCCTGTCTCCCTTCTCCTTGGTCTTGGACTCCTTGACGGTGTCACGCTCCCTGGATGGCTCCTTGGATTCCCCGTTGTTCCCCGCCTTGGACTTCTCCTCCTTGCTGCTGCTGCTGCTGCTGCTGCTCTTCTCCTCCGCCTTCAGCTTCTCCCGCTCCGCCTTGGGGGTCTTCTCCTTACCCTCGCGTGGTGCCCGCTCCTCCTTGCCTGCCCTCTCGTCCCGCTGCTTCTCCCGACGGTTCTCCCCCTTCGTCTCTGGAGTGCTGCCTGGCGTCTTCTCCTTCTTCTCTTTCTTCTCCTTGCCACTCTTCTCTTTGTCCTCCCTCTCTTTGATGGCTTTGGCGCTGGAAGGAGAAGAGGGGGGAAAAAAAGACAAATATTTCACGTTAATAATGCTTGAGGCGTAACAGAGAAAACACCAAGCTGATATACCTTGCACTGTGATAACCAGACTAAGTGATGCTTCTGCAGAATCTCTACTTTTAAACAAAACCTCAGCTTCCAGAGTCAATACAGAGTTACTGTATTAACATTGTACTCTAGACGAACTTAGGACAATGCATGAAGGAGATGGTTCCCAGTACCGGGGATCTGTTACCGGTAGCTGCATGCCCACCTGAGAGCACCAGGGACAGTTACATAGCTGCATGCCCACCTCAGAGCACCAGTGACTAGTTACTTAGCTGCATTTTCACTTGAGCACCAAGGACCTGTTAGCTGCATGCTCACCTGGGAGCACCAGGGACCCATTAGCTGCATGCTCACCTGGGAGCACCAGGGACCTGTTAGCTGCATGCTCACCTGAGAGCACCAGGGACCCGTTAGCTGCATGCTCACCTGGGAGCACCAGGGACCTATTAGCTGCATGCTCACCTGGGAGCACCAGGGACCTGTTAGCTGCATGCTCACCTGGGAGCACCAGGGACCTGTTAGCTGCATGCTCACCTGAGAGCACCAGGGACCCGTTAGCTGCATGCTCACCTGGGAGCACCAGGGACCTGTTAGCTGCATGCTCACCTGGGAGCACCAGGGACCTATTAGCTGCATTCTCACCTGAGAGCACCGGGGACCCGTTAGCTGCATGCTCACCTGAGAACACCAGGGACCCGTTAGCTGCATTCTCACCTGAGAGAACCAGGGACCTGTTAGCTGCATGTCTACCTGAGAGCACCAGGGACCTGTTAGCTGCATGCTCACCTGGTAGCACCAGGGACCTATTAGCTGCATTCTCACCTGAGAGCACCGGGGACCCGTTAGCTGCATGCTCACCTGAGAGCACCAGGGACCCGTTAGCTGCATTCTCACCTGAGAGAACCAGGGACCTGTTAGCTGCATGCCTACCTGAGAGCACCAGGGACCTGTTAGCTGCATGCCTACCTGAGAGCACCAGGGACCGGTTAGCTGCATGCCTACCTGAGAGCACCAGGGACCCGTTAGCTGCATGCCTACCTGAGAGCACCAGGGACCTGTTAGCTGCATGCCTACCTGAGAGCACCAGGGACCGGTTAGCTGCATGCCTACCTGAGAGCACCAGGGACCCGTTAGCTGCATGCCTACCTGAGAGCACCAGGGACCTGTTAGCTGCATGCCTACCTGAGAGCACCAGGGACCGGTTAGCTGCATGCCTACCTGAGAGCACCAGGGACCTATTAGCTGCATGCCTACCTGAGAGCACCAGGGACCCGTTAGCTGCATGCTCACCTGAGAGCACCGTTCCCATTGCTGGTGGTCACTTTGGCCACTGAGCTGTTGGACTTGCTCACTGGCTTTGCAGTCCCCTGAGATTTATCCTTGCTCCGATCTGTCAGGAAAAGAAAATGGGAGCATGTACCACATAAGCACAACATCTAATCTAATATAGAACAGTTGTACCCATTGAAGTAGAATGGATAGAAAGAACACTTCCTGGTCTATCATAGAAATATCCTTCAGTGCAACCAAGATGGGTGGGATAGAATTTTGATAATGCCATTGTGGAAATTAACATTGTTTGCCAGGTGTGGCAAATGATAAATAGCAAACAATTGCCCAAACCTCTTTTAAGGGGAACTATCTTATAAATGGCCTTTTCCAGTGTTTAGCATTGTTTTCTAGCAATGTGGGTTTGTATCAATGGGGTCCATGTCTCTAATTCTCATTTTGGCGCATTCTTCCAATTCACATGTCACAAGATTCTCCCTCACTGAACTGAGTCATTCAAAACATACGCGTACCTCTGACGTCCAATAATTCTCATCTGCATAATAACGCCCGCCCCCTCTATGTTTGTTGCCACCAGGCGCACACTCAACCATTATTTATTGCAGTACGCAAGCAAAAGCGTGGAATTGAAGTTAACAGTGAGTTAGCATTGGGTTAGCATTTAAAAACGTTATGAGCAAAGGGGCAAGATATGTCCTGACTGCCAAGCAGCGAATATGTCATTGCATTCATTTCCTGATGTCGTGATCCGTCATCAATGGGCCAAATTTGTGAGCTATGGCGATCGCGACTTGTGGAGACTATTAGAAGAGGACAAAACAATCACACTTATGGATGATAACGTGCGTTTTCACCAGACTACATTGGACTCAGCACTTCTGGTAAATCATAAAAATACTATAGTCAAACAGGCCGAGGAGGTAACATTATTTGTCGCAGAGTTGAGAGCTCACCAGACTACAGCTGGGCGATCACCTACAATGGCGAACTATTGGATATTATTATGAAGAGGAAGGGGACAAACGGTGATGATCCATCCATAACATAAGGTGATAATGATATCGTGCTCCACAAGCAATGGGCCAAGTTCGTTTTTGGATTTTTGCAAAGACGAAGGACTTTATAATGCTGCCGTGATTTTCCTGGCTGTTGCTAAAGAAGGGAGCTAGCCTGTACCAAGTCTTCGGGACCGAAAGAAAGCATCGAATCAGTAAGTACATACAGTAAGTCGTAATTAGTTAATTAGCAGTAGGAACTCGTTCATTCATCCGTTTGTGTATTACGGTACTCTTCTGTGTGTGTGCATGCATTTCCTATGTGTATTAGGTTCACTTTGACGTTAGTAGAGTAGTATGGGCGGAGCTACAGGTGGGGGTCTGTCACTCAAATCGCATTCCACAAACAGCTTGAAATCTTGAAGTGGAAAAATGCTGCTTGATTTCCCCCAGGTTCTCAGAATACACCTCGATTTACCCCAGGTGGGAAATACAAGCTTGAACATGGACAGAATATTCTGAGCACACTGGTATTCTTGCTTTTTCACCTTCATATGGAAATACACAAACATGTCGGTCAACAGATCAGGCCCTGGAGAAGCTCTGTTGACCGAAACATTGGCGTATTTCCACATAACTGAAGAAGCAAGAATACCAGTGTGCTCGAGTATTCGTTCCATGATGTTCCTACACTATTTTGTAATACAGGACATATCTTGGTGGAACCCAGCCACAAACAGCTTGAAATCTTGAAGTGGAAAAATGCTGCTTTAGAGTACTTGATTAGAAATACAAAACAATGAATATATATTTTTTAAAACCTTACAGATGTGTTCCATAGACTCACAGGAATTGTGTAAAATTGCCCAAATAGTGAAAGAAACAGTAAGATAGTTCCCCTTTAACATTCTGTTGCACTATTACATATTTGTATATATATATACTAGGGCTGACCACGACTAGTCGAATAGTCGATCGAAAGAAGCCGTAGTCAACTGCCAACCTCTTAGTCGAATGCACTTCCTAAATGCTTTCCAAAAGCAGAGGTCTAGAAGCGTGGCTAATGCTAATGGCGCGCGCATACCAGTGAGGCTAACTGCCTAAGAAAACAGGCAGAGGCATTGAAAGAGGATTTCACACACTAAACATACTGTATCCATCAGTGGACCAATTGCATGCTTTCGCAGAGGACAAGAAGCCTTCAGTCGACTTCTTCAGACAGTAAGCATCCCCCTACAGCCCAAATGGAATGATTCCCCCCAAAAAATTCAAAAAATATAATAATATTTTTTTGCATTCTGGCAAATTTCAGCCAAACAAAGTAGACTATACAAATCCTATATATATATAAAAATGTATATATATATAAGGTTATTGAATATGAGAGAAACCCACAGCCAAACTCGTACTATCGTGGACAATTAACCAACCGATCATCTTAGACGAGGGTCTTATTCTACATAGGCAGACTCTTTCCTCCCTCACCTCCATCCTCGGACATCCCCTCCTCGGTCTTGGTGGCGTTGGTGGCAGGTTTGCCCGTGCTGCCAGGGCCGTTCTGCTGGTTGGCTGGGTGGTTGGTCACCGGCTGCTCCTTGTGATGGAACTCGTTCTCGGGGACCATGTGCACCTTCCTGCTTTTCAACTGACCTGAATAGCTGTATAAGACGCATATTTGGTTTACACAACTGGCACAGAGAGAGAAAACACCAAGATAACTTTCAAACCTGCACACGATAAAGAAAGAAAAATCACACAAGTCAGGGATTCTGTTGATTCAGTGTCACTCACACAAGTGTAGATTTGATTTAAGATTAGGATTTTTTCTCTTTCAATTGTCGCTACCGTTTTACAAACGCATATGATGCACTTCAAAACATGACTTGAACTGTTATCTAAATCCTAATTATACATTCCTTTTACAGATATTAACCCCCCCCCCAAAAAAACGACTAAAACAGAAAATCCACTACTTGCCATCATAATGCGTCTGTGTTAAAAAGCACTACCATGTAATATTGTACCTCATAGGGAAAAATAATTATTCATCCGACACACAAAATACATTTCCAGAAGGACTAACTAATCAAACAAACGCAAGTTCCACCCGACACAAACAACAAAACGGGTAAAGCGCATGTTAAACAATATGGTATGCTACGCTGGAGGAGCTGCACTGCAGACTTGCACACAATGCTTGGTGGTGAGCTAGCTGTCGGTTACCCCATGGCCAAGGCATAGAGATCGGGCCTCTTCTCCTTCTCCTCCTGACAGATCTTGGAGACACGGCACTCCAGCGCCTGGCCCAGGTTCAGCACCTTGGGGTAGCACGGCAGGATCTTGGTGAGGACGATCAGGATGTTCCGGATGTGGGTGTACTCGCCCGTCTCCAGGCAATGCACCGAAGCCTGGATGGATGGTTGGTAGGAACGACACATGGGAGGAAATAAATACATAATTTTGAATCATTACATTTGACAATATATATAACGTCACAGTGACCAATCACGGCCACTCTTATTGTCTGGGACCAAATACGGCCACGCCCCACTCCCAGCAAAAAGTGGGAATCTCTAGAATGGGTTTGGGGCGTCGCTGTACGGAAGTAGCTCTCAAGGTGACGATTAGACAACACTTTTTTGTTGTCAGTAGATGGCAGCATTGGTTTACAATTAAAGGCTGAAAATGTTGAGAACTACAACACTGCATTTCCCAAGAGCGTTAGCACAGGTCGCAGGTCACTGGGATGTGTCTATATTCTCCGACGTGATCTGAACAGCGTTAAACGATACTGCGACCTCGGTATAGCGACCGAGAATGGCCAACTAATTATCTTAACAAAAGTGCGCTGGTAGCGTTACATATGTTGTCTAAAGGGGGACATATGGTACAATTTAAGATTCTAATGATAATCGGCATATAAAGGACAACATGGAGCATCGTTAATTTGTAAGAAACCTCAATGAAAACGCCGCAGGGTGCTATTGTTATGAAAATGTGATAGAATCCTATAAAAATGTGGACGCATTTGGCCTACGTTCCGTTATGTGTGTGTGTGTGTGTGTGTGGGGGGGGGGGGTATTGATTCAGTATTAATCTGTCTGTCTGTTAATGTCGCTCCAGTAACGTATAAAGTAAATTCCTTGTATGTGTAAAGTATACTTGGCAATAAAGACCTTTCTGATTCTGATAGTACCGTGATACTTTCTGACACAATACTCTGTCAATAGGTTGACGGATAGTATTGTGATATTTACAGGCCGTTAACTCACTGGAGGCCTGTAAATGCTCTGGGCGCCAAACCCGAGAAATCTCCGGTTTTAATCCATATTTATTTTATTACCGATATCAATTCATTTTTCATCCATCCAGCCTGACGTTATCATTGGGAATGGGTCTGAGCTCGCAAAGGGCAAATACCGCCGCCTATCGTCTCCCGGATGGTATTGCACATCATTGGATTGGATTGGCTGGGACTGTGCATCAAAAAAATAAGTCCGTCCAGGTTTTACTTCTCGGGCATGCAGTATCGTTATAACAGATGGACTGAGGACACTCAGAGCAGTTGGATATACCCGTTTTGGATATATAACGTCGGATCAATAAACGCGATCAATATTTGGAATGGCGATCAGGAATTAGATTAATCTTTTTGCATGACATCAGATGTGAGGTAAGGCCTTTATGTTACGAATCTGGGGTAATCAGATGTTCCTATCACCGCCATCGGAGCATGTGTGTATGTGAGGTTCGCGCCGACCAAAGTACGGAGAAGCGATTTTTCAGACCCCGCTTCTCTTAGTGCATGATTGAGGACACATATACTATCGATAATCTAGCGTTTATTTGAAAACTATTCATAAATCAAGCTACAAATGGCACGATTTCTAAGGAAATACATTTAGCTCGATTTGCTGGAGTTTATTGAGATGAGACCGAACGCCCTAGAAATATATTGATATTCATCACGGTATAAAATGGAAATGTATGTATGAAAAAATTATCTGTTTCGTGCATGTTGACTGGAAGCAACTCATTGACAATCACTGTGTTATTTAGATCTATTGCTATTATATTCTCATTGGATAAAGCATTGGCACCGAAGGGCCATCAGCAGAGGGCACTGTTGGCCCTGAATGAGTTAAAAGACCGTATAATGTAATTATGTTATTGTTATTGATAAAAAAGCTTTCATCAGTTTGGCTGATAATGACAAAAATATTCTCTGGAGGTTGTGTAAAACAATGCAAGGCTCACTTTGGTCAACATGTAGTGCCATTTATGCACCACATGCCTAAAGTTCTCATAGTCCAGCTGGTCAACTTTGTTGCCTCCATCGAAGCCTGTGGCTCTAAAGATGGTCAGGAAGCCTGGGTAGTTGCCACACTCCTTCAAACAACAACAACAACAACAAACAACAAATCAGTTAGAAGCAAGAATGTACACAACTTCAGATTGTGGATTGTAGTTGTTATACTGTAGAATTTTCTTTGTATAGGTGTTATTAGGCATGAGCAGTGTTGGTTATCATTGCTTAGAGCAGAGTTAAAGGATAACTCCACTATTTTGGGAAATTAGCTTATTTAACATCTTCCCTGGAGTTAGACAAGAAGATGCATACCTTTTTTGTCTCTGTGCGTGCATTTTAGCTTTGGGAATAGATGCTCCGTTAGCATAGCTTAGCTTCATCACTGGAAGTGAGGCAGGACAGTAGCCTTACAGTGCCTTACAGTGTATTGCAAGGTCTGACATTGACCAAACTTGATATGCATGACCTTGGTGGGCTCTAGGTCAACTCCTGAAAAGGGGGTCAATGTCAGACTTTGCAATCAAAAGTTAGGGGGCTAATAACCCTTGCCATAATTTCAGTGCGCCCCTAACTTTTGATTGCAAGGTCTGACATTGACCCCCTTTTCAGGAGTTGACCTAGAGCCCACCAAGGTCATGCATATCAAGTTTGGTCAATGTCAGACCTTGCAATACACTGTAAGGCACTGTAAGGCTACTGTCCTGCCTCACTTCCAGTGATGAAGCTAAGCTATGCTAACGGAGCATCTATTCCCAAAGCTAAAATGCACGCACAGAGACAAAAAAGGTATGCATCTTCTTGTCTAACTCCAGGGAAGATGTTAAATAAGCTAATTTCCCAAAATAGTGGAGTTATCCTTTAAGTAACACCTTGTTCGGTTTGTAGACTGTACATGTTTGCATTTATAACTTTGAAAACATGGAAATAGCTTTTATTTTATTTCCAGCTACAAGGTTGATGTCTGAAAGTAAAGCCAAAAAGGTTTGAAAGTTGATTATGAAGCTCTTAACAGCCCTGGATTTCTACAACTTCAACTGTTTCAAACGTGTGCACACCTTGATTTCCCCCAGGTTCTCAGAATACACCTCGATTTCCCCCAGGTGGGAAATACAAGCTTGAACATGGACCGAATATTCTGAGCACACCGGTATTCTTGCTTTTTCACCTTCATATGGAATACACCAACATGTCGGTCAACAGATCAGGCCCTGGAGAAGCTCTGTTGACCGAAACATTGGCGTATTTCCACATACGGTAATTCCTCTAATAGTAACCCCGGCTTGTATTTGTTTCAACTGTAGCGGGTACCAGGCTTGTATTAGGAGGAGGCCTGTATAAGAGGGAGGCCTATATTTCAAATTTTCAAACGGATCATAATGAATAAATCAACATTTTGTGTCAGTTTGAACCCAGTAAAATGTACTGGGTTCATTTATTGAAACCAAGTACTGTATGAAATAGTAAACAGTGCAATTACAGGTGGTCACTGGTCATTTCAACGTTTTCAAAGTGAAATCAAGTAACTAGCTCAGTATGCAGCTCAGTATATTAGTAACCCGGCTTGTATTAGGAGGCCGGCTTATAATTGCTTAGCTCCAGAGAGCGCACCCGGCCATTAATAGAGACCCGGCTTGTATTTGAGACCCGGTTACTATTAGAGGAATTACGGTAACTGAAGAAGCAAGAATACCAGTGTGCTCGAGTATTCGTTCAATGATGTTCCTACACTATTTTGTAATACAATTCCATGACATATGGAACTGAAAACGACAACTGAAAGTGCAGGTGTGTGGTGTAGAGCTGAAAGCGGCAGGACAACCTTTTCATAGATGGCCCGGTCGCTGTGCCAGCGGGTCACAGTCTCCAGCATGCAGCACAGGAAGCGCCCGTAGCGCCGAGACTCATTCTCTGTGAAGCTGGCCACCGTGTAGATTATGGCAGAGAACACCTGCAGAGAAAATAGAATAGAAATACTTTAATCATCCCAAGGGAAATTTGGCACTACAAATCGCTCACAGTAAACATTTAGGTAGACAAACAAATCACGAATAAGAATAACAAAAGATTGCCTAAGAATAAAGAATAAAATAAGCCTAAGAATAATAAGATAAAATAAAGATGACCTCCTGTCAACTCAAAGTTGAGTGAAAAGGTGCTATAGATCAGGGGTTCCCAAAGTGGGGGTCGCCAGATGATAAAAACAAAATTTAAAAAGGTATTTTTATTTTTATTTTTTTAATGCAGTCAGGCCACTGAACTTAGAAGCAGGCCAGGCCAATAGTTAGATAACCTAGGTGGGGAACAACCAGGAGATCACTGCAACCCACACAAGTTGGAGAACTGTCTCTCTCCCTCTCTCCCTCTCTCCCCCACACACACACACACACACACACACACACACACACACACACACACACACACAGAGCCGCATGTGATTGGTGGGGGCGGGACCCTTAAAAAAAACAAAAAAAAATCCATCAAAATCAGTGTTGTTGCTAATCATACATAGCCTGTTTTTTAACAATAATTTGTGATGCCATCACAAACACTGGCATTTAAAGGGTACAAATAAAAAAAATGCCTACACCAGAATGCAGGAAATGAAGTCTTTGTAACAAAATGTCCTGGTGGGGACCCCCAGACCCACGCTTAAAAAGTGGCCTGACGGGGCGCCCCAGTGGCGAACCACATAGCGTGCTGAGTCGCGGCACGGCCGACCCGGGTTCGATTCCCGAACCAGTCATTATTTGTCGAATGTCTTCCCCCCACTCTGTCTCCCGTTTCACCTCTCTCTCTCTCTCTCTCTCTCTCTACTGGACTGCCCAGTAGAATAAAGCGATAAACGCTAAAAAATAAATCTTAAAAAAAATAATAATAAAAAAAGTGGCCCGACTGTGGCTATATTTCGCACTATATTTCCTGGCCTGAATGATTTCCCCAGTCCGGCCCTGGTTAAAAGCCTCCAATGCTTGTTATTAGTGTGTGTGCGTTTGAACGTTTGCATGTTTCAACGATACATTTCCATTCATTCATAAAAATATAATTATATATATATATACTTTTTTTTACCTCCTATAATAGTGGGGGTCGCGGCTCTGACAGTTATTTCGGGGGTCACGGCCTGAAAAGTTTGGAAACCCCTGCTATAGATAACATTCAGCCACTAGATGTCGCACTAGATGTTGGCAACTTGATATCTGTGCAACTTAATACAAATAAATTAATTTAATACATTTTTATATAGGGCTTTTCTATGCCCCCTTAAATAGATTTTCGGGGGCTTTTGTTTTGCATTTTGGGGGCACTGAAACGTTATGATGAAAAATCGTATTCCTATTTCATATTAGCAAACAATCCTTTTTTGTCATCGGTTTGGTTTAGCTGTAATTGCGTATTGCCTCTGGACAACATGCACCAGAGAGAGATTATTATTATTATTATTATTATATATAAATATTATTTCTTTTAACACCTTTATTTACCAATAAATATTCAGGGGGAAGAGTGAGTGCTACTGGTACAATTATGAACACACTTATTTTTACAGCATATGGAACGCACTCATTTCTGGTGAAAGAACTTTACGATTGATATGAGACACTTTTATTCATAATGATGGATATAACTATATAAATATATAAAAATAAATTTTTTGCCCATATGATTTGATCAGTTTGGATGAACTCATGCAGCCCCAGTCCTCAGTTCCTCTGCTGTGCTTAAGACAAGGCAGAGAGGAGAGACAGAAACAGATGTGCAAGCGATAGGCACATGAATATTAATGAATCAATATATATTTTAAAGAGTCTCATCCCAAAATGAATCTACATCCTCCCCGAAGACCCCTGGGATGACGGGAGGTCCTTACATTCGAGGCCTGGGAGAGACTCCTCTGCGTTTGATTAATAAACTGCATCTTTCACTTACTGTATCAGTTCAATAAATTGTAGTATTCTACTAGTTAATAGTTTGATCATTTAATGTTATTGGCTCCAGATATTTTGTGACATGAAAAAAAGAAAATCGAATGAAACTGTCAAAGGGCTTTATTTTTTACTGATTAGCTCAGTAGTACCGTACTCATTTATATATATTTCATACCCAGTTTAATCACATGGGCCCAGGAGTTCAAAAGTGATCTGATCATATTTTGATTATCAGATTGGATTAAATCCTGCAAATGGGAAATTGAAACAACTTTAAAAAGGTTGTAATCAGATCAGGTAATCGAATTCTAGTTTTAATCAGGATCAAATCTTCAAAATGCGTAGTTAGGATTTGGATAAAAAAAGAAAATCAGGATTACCTCGATTCCAGTAGAAAGGCGGATTTAAAGTAGATTACCGGTACCATTTCAATATAAAAAGGTTTGTAGATTTAAATAATACATTGTTTGTAGGCTCAGTGGTTGCAACATTTCTATTGACTTTTTTCTGTAACATTTACAGTAGTAATAATAATTATTAGAGTACTTCCCAAAAATAAGATTTCTTTAACTCTTTAAATCATTATTGTTTCAAGTGCAAAAATCAAGTGCTGTTATATACTTGGCAAAATACGATTCATTATATTTCTTCTTAACACTTTGAATGCCCAAAACGTCATATCACGTTTTATCAGCCCAATGCCTGAATGCCCACAACGCTTATTATCGTTTTATTTTTTTATTAGCGATCTGAATTCATATTTCATCAACCGAGTCTCCCGTTGGTATGCAGCCCCTGTAGGAGCTCAGATGTGAAAAAACCGCCCCCTATCATCTCCCAGATGGTAATGCACCTTTTTGGAATGGACTCAATGAAAATGGATGAGAAAAGAAAAATCCGGAATCCACATTTTACTTCTCAGGCATGTAACCCGAGCCGATCGGATTCATTGTGGAGCCTCAGAACAGCGTGGAATACATATGTACAGTATGTAGCGTTGGATCAATAAAAACGATCGATTTTTGGAATGGCGATCAGGAATTGGAATGATCTTTTTGGAGAACATCTGATGATCTGAGGTAAGGAATCTATTTTACAAGTCTTGGGATAATCAGAGTTGTATTCGCTGAGATCTCAGCGTTCGCCCTATGTGTGTGTGTGTGTGTGCGTGTGTGGGCGATCGCTTTGAGGAAATCAGAGAATCGATTTTTCAGATCGCCTATATAGCGTGCATACGTACACATATACTATCGATAATCTAGCGTTTATTTGAAAACGATTCATAAATAGGCAGAAAAATTACAACGTTTTTGTGTATTCTAGAATATTCCAGTAAAGGGTGCAGCGTTTCCGTTAGAACATATTCGTGCCGGTCTGGGTGACCTGCAAGATTTCTATCCCCGGACATATTCCTGAAATTCCGGTCAGAGTTTTAAACAGCAGTCTGTTATAATCACATTTTTATGAGCTAACGAATTCCGTTATATTGGACATTTGTATTAATTACATCAAGCGAAGAATGAGAAATTGATTTGCAGAATCAAATTACTATCTCTCGCCTCCCAAGTTAGTGCGATACGCTGATCCAGCATCAAGCTCCCGCCCTGCAGGCTCCCGCTGCAGCAGCTGTCACACGCACCACCAAATGAATCTCGAGTTGACATCGCTTCACCTCGTTGTATCAGACACGTCACGCATATCATAATGTTCAACTTCACACACAGCAAACTGTAGTTGATCATCACATTGCCTCGTTTGCATGCAGAGAGCGAGAGGACGAGCCACATGCTCGTAATGCGTTTGTTGATTTCATTATAGCCTACATTTAGTTATAATCAATTATATGCATTACTATGTGACACGGCAGTCAACCAACAGTTGCATTATGATTAAAAAATGTCAACACTTACTCACCCCGTCTCGTTCTGCCTATCCGTTTTGTACCTGCGACTAGATCCCCATTGCATTGGAACAGGTGGACTTCTGCGAGGCTCGCAACGGTAGCAGCAGACTGGGGATGCTCTTTGTGGTTCAATCAATAAAGTGTACTTTGTGTACGTTCAATCAATGTTATCTCTCGTACATCATAGACGCTAGACTACTAGACTATAATGTCGTACCTCAGCCAGGAGAATTTAACTTTCCACTCGGGCCGCCGCCTGAACGCTCGACATTTGTTTATTTTCCGCGGGAGCATCGGCGGTCTCTGTGACTTCAGAAGACTCATCTTCGTTGTCAATGTCATTATTATTAGACCTGCTTGTGCTTGGTTTCATGAAATATTTGTTAAGTTTAGCTTGTTTGGCCATCTCTCTCTCTCGCTCGTATAGCTGTTTGTCGTTATTATGGTGGCCAGACAGGCTCAAAAAAAGAAAAAAAAAGATTCACATCCGAGCGGCGCCATCCGCGCTTTATTAGAGCGAAGCACAATGAAACAAACGTTCATCGCATAGGCTATTTAATTTTAGCCTATTTTAATACAATTCAAATAATAAAATTGTGCTTAGAGGAATTATTTCCACCGGACATTATGACCGGAGATATTTAAATATTCGGACTTCAACATATTTTGCCAGTCAAATACCGGTAATTACCGGCTAACGGAAACGCTGAAAGGGTGATTATCATGGAATATTTATATTTTCCTTGAAAACGAGGGCTTT
Organism: Notolepis coatsorum; assembly: GCF_963971535.1. NCBI lineage: Eukaryota > Metazoa > Chordata > Actinopteri > Aulopiformes > Paralepididae > Notolepis > Notolepis coatsorum. The sequence continues at coordinate 64,582,149 of NC_140172.1, forward strand.
TCAAAATGCTATAAAACGAAAATGAACCGATAAAAAAACAATCCGCTTAGACAATGTTGACTGGAAAACGAGTCATTGATAAGCAACGGGCAGATTAGACACATAGCCATAATTTAAAACATAGATTAGGCGTTATTAACGCTAACATTGAAGTGGATGGTGGGCATTCAAGCGGTAAATCAAGATGAAGCTTGGGCTCTGAAAGTGTTAATAAATGGCTGTAAATTGGTATACTGTAACTTTACTTGAGTATCAATTTAGGTTACCGTATATAGTCCTATATTCTTGAAAAGTATGACGGATAATGTGCACTTAAAAGTTCTCTCACCATAACTCAAAATACAAGCCTGTTTTGCTTTAATGTTTAGAAACCTTGTATGGCTTTTAAAACAAATACAAAAATGTTAGCACTTGCAAAGTACTATTCCTTGTATCAAGAGCTGTCAGAGAGAAAAGACTACCGGTAGATGAAAACCTAGTATATGGCTGGACCATGTATTGGCACGATAAAAAAAAAAAAAAAAAAAAAGTAAGACACTGCAATTAGTTGTAGTCACTGAATGAACGTAAGCAGATAGGAAGCTCGACTCGAGGCGATTTAGGAAGTAATTTGAATACTCAAGATTTTCTCCCAAAATGACATCTTAAGACGTCAATAACCAGTTAACCTGCAGAGTTGGTATTCACCAGGTTAACCTGCAGAGTTGGTATTCACCAGGTTAACCTGCAGAGTTGGTATTCACCAGGTTAACCGGTTATTGACGTCTTAAGATGTCATTTTGGGAGAAAACCTTCAGTATACATTCCAGGGAAATGGGAAAAATCCGTTTCCCCACATTTTCTGTAGCGTCTACATCAGAAAGAGCAGGAGGCAGAGCGGAGAGTTCCTGAGCTGCTTGTGTGTATTATTTAGCTCCTACTGATGGGAAAGGTGCTTTCTCAAGAGATGTATTTTTGTCAGGCTTATCCGTTTAGATGCAGATGCCTCCTATTCGGTTTCTAGGTGTACAAACAGGCGTGTATCTTTCAAGCGGGTGCTCAAATGACTCATAGTGGAGTGATACCTCTGTTGCTCTGTGCAAAAGTGCACAGATGAAAATATATTCATGCTGAGGCTTGCATACAAAATATTTAAAATTAAAGTGCAATATTCTTAGAGAAATTTGAAACGTGGGTCACTGGAACATTGAGGCTAGAAAACTACCTGAAAATGGACCTTTTGACAGTTGCTTACAATAGCAGGATCCACAATTTTGTTATCATAGGCTTTGATTTGATTCACTGTGCCAGTGTTTTGATTCATGAGTACCGTAATTCTGTAATATTTTTTTTCTAAACTAAACAGGATCTATGAAGATAAACCAAAAGGCACCCAAATATTTTACACACATTGCTTCAGATATTGAGTAGTAATCTCGTCAAGACTTGGGTTTTTGTTGCCGCGATGCTAAATCATCGTCATTTCGCATTGAAACTTAAATTGTTGATGATTTAAGTGGATTTTGGGTTCTTGGACCGAGAATTTCACTAACGTGGTGTTCTTTAACGCGTGCGAGTGTGAATTACCCTGTCGTAGCACAGGAGAGTGCAGAAGTTGGGCGTCTTCTGTTGGTGCACCAGCTCCACGAAGCGGGCGCAGTAGACGGCGTCAATGGCTGAGAAGATGCAGCGAGGAAAGAGGCAGACCTGCAGGAACTTGGTGATGGTCTCATTCTTGGTGGACTCTGATAAACAACAAAACACGGTTGAGATGGATCAGTAACAGCTGCTGACCGGTTCACAAAATATAAAAACATCTTCTGCACACCTGGGAAGAAGCTAGTCTTAATGACTAGTGTGAAGACTCAATACAGGTTACAAATATCATAAACCAGTAGTCTAAATTCTGAATCTCCTATGTTTATGCTTGAGGAACAAAGCGGGACAACAACAGTATATGAATGTATACAGCAACAAATGTGTGGTCCCTATAGGGAGGTGTAGTCTGACGTCACTGGTTGTTCCACCCGTATAGGGATTTATCATTGGGAAAATGGATCATCGGCTATTGTAACAATTCTGCCGCATGGAAATTGAAAAGCTTTACATGTTTGCACAAAATGAGTTCCCTTCTATCACTAACATTATTGTTTAAGCATTTTTGGTTGAAATCAAATTTGGCGATATTTTTTTATGATTAATTGTGAATGTTTTCATGTTGAGCTATAGATTGTGGATGAATAAGCACAGAAAGGTACACCATGCAATGCAAATGTTAATGCTTTATTTGTTTAAAACGAGACGATAGAAATGGGCAATGGGGAAATACATTGCGTTGGACAGAGGATAGAACACAAAAAACGGCAATGACGTAACCACTACACCTCCCTATTGGTGGTAAGGGGTTGGGGGAGGTTACTGTTGTATATGCAGGGATTAAAGCAAAAGAAAATCTCCTGACTGAACTTTTTTTCAGGCCAAATCATATTCTTATTTTAACCTCCACTGTATTTTCTTTTTAATAGCGTTAGCGTTTTAAGGGAGCCTACTTGTAGAGCCTACTATCCTGACTGTGACTATAGACCCTACTGTTGTGGTTGTTGTGCCAGGCAGGGAGGCTGTGTGGAGAGCATGAATGCAAGTCTTGTGGCTAGCTTCTGATTGATGGCGAGCTAGCACCCCTTTCCTATTACTTTGAACCATGAACTAAAAGGCTTGTTATCATACAAACAAGCAGTGATGGGCAGTAGCTAGCTACAAGTAGCGACGCTACATAGCTAAACTACATTTCTCAGTAGCGTGATGGTAGCGTCGCTACTTTTGAACCAAGTAGCGTTCTCTGTAGTGCAGCTATTTTTAGAACAAAGTAGTGACATAGCGTGAGGAAACGCTACACGCTACTATCCGGAGAAACAGACAAAGAATCGTGAAAAAATTAAACTCACCGGAGAAAACCCACTATGATTGGTTGGTTGGTTTAGATAAGAGTATGACGACTCACGGTTGGGTAAGGTTAGGCCAAAACATTACGGGTAGGCCAATCAGAGGCAGGATAGGGCGGGACTCCAGCTCCGCAAGCAAACCAGGAAGTGCAAATCAAAACAGACCACTGATGAATGAATGCAACCAGTCCGCGCGAAATGGCAGAGGGATTCGATGTTTCCAGGGCTGATGGCATTGATGAAGATGATGTCAATAACAACAATGCCTCTCCATGGCCCTATCTGGAATGAATTAATGGAAAAGATGAAGTTGTGGGATGCATGCAGCAGGCGCGGCGCATCTAAGGTAAGGGACAATAATAATGTTGTTGTTTAAACTGCCGCCGTGCAGCATCAGGCATTGGGCTGTGTGGAAACTTGATCATAAAGTAAAACAAATAAATAAATAAAAGTAGTGCCGATGTAGTTAGCTATTTTTGCCATGTTCTTGTAGTGTAGCTTGCTACATTTCTCTGGGGATAGCTTCCATTGTAGTTTAGCTATATTTAATCAAGAGTAACTTGTAGTGTAGCTTACTACATTTTCCAAGTAGCTTGCCCATCACTGCAAACAAGGCACTAAACATGTTTCACAATTATGCCACAACAACAATGGACAGTCTCCTCCCCACCGTTTGTATATATTTTTTACCGCCCACCCACCCCCTCCTAATGTACAGTCTCCTCCTCATCATATGTATATATTTACTGTTAGGATCTCTGGGTAACAGTACTGTATATTTGCATATCGTATATGTGACAAATGTAACAGTACTATATACCTGTAAGTCATGTATGTCCCTATGTCATAAATGTCATGATGTCATGTATGTTGTGTATATCATAAATGTCACTATGAATTGAAAATGAGGGACCCTGATGATGTAAACAAGACAAACATCTTTCTCTGGTCTGTATCCCCTTAACAATTGTGTGTATTGCTACTGGATTGACCAGATCCAGAGTGAATGAATGAATGAAAACTTTATTTAATACACAAGACCCTCTTCTTGGGACCAAGTAAGGTTTCGTCGATAATCCAATGTACAGTTACCCCCACCTCCAATGTACAGTCCCCCCACGGCCCACCCCACCTACCCAACCTCCTCCAATGTACAGTTTCTTCGTCAAATGTATATACCGTACTCTTTTTTAGACTATTTTTGTATCACAAACAATACTGTATTTGTAAATCTGGTATGTCATAAATGTATAGATGTAGCAGTATTGTCTATCTGTATGTCATGTGTGTCATATATGTTATGATGAATTGAAAATGGGGGACCCTGATGTAAACAAGACGAAAGTATTTCTCTGGTCTGCATCCCCTTAACAATTGTGTGTATTGAGCCGTACTGTATTGTACCCATTCTGCAATCTGTTAAATAAAGTTTTCATTCATTCATTCATTCATTCATTCATTCAGATAAGAGGAGTGGAGAAGAGAGGAGTGGAGAAGAGAGGAGAGGAGAGTGGTAGAGTAGATTCAACTATAGGAGAAGAGATGGGAGAAGATAGGAGAGAAGTTAGGCGAGGAGAGCAGGGAATGGGGGGAGAAGATGAAGAATAGGAGAGTGGATGAAGGGAACAAACATACATCCTGTGTCTTCCTTGTTGTAGTCTCATTTTCACACACACACACACACACACACACACACACACACTTTAATACTTTATTTGGTTCCACAAATTATATTACATAAACAGGGAATCAAATGTTGTATTGTACCCATTCTGCAATCTGTTAATAAAATGTTCAATCAATCAATCAATATTTAACAGATTGCAGAATGGGTACAATACAGTATGGCTCAATACACACAATTGTTAAGGGGATGCAGACCAGAGAAAGACGTTTGTCTTGTTTACATCATCAGGGTCCCCCATTTTCAATTCATATTGACATTTATGACATACATGACATTGACATCATGACATTTATGGCATAGGGACATACAGGAATATAGTAATGTTACATTTGTGACATATAGCCTAGTACTATTCTTACTATATTAAACTTTGGATTCATCTTTTGTGGTGGCTCAACATTATTCACACACAGACCTATGTGTTGGGGATAATGGTTCCGCACGGACCACATTGTTTGTTACATTGCTGTCTGCAAACTCGCTCAGAGTGTCAACATAGTGTTGACATTGAGTTGATGTTAGCTGCTAGCTGGCTACCCGAATCCACAACAGCCAGGCAGCCAACCGTACAAAATACAGTCTCAGCCAATCACATCGATTTGTACAGTTAGTTAGCTCCACTCCATTGCGAATTAAAAGTTAGCCAGCCAGGACAGCCTGTATTAGCAAGCTACAGTTGCTAGGTAGCTAACGTTAGCCACCCGAAGATAGGTAGCTAGCTAACGTTAGCCACAGCTTCAAAAACGAATTTCAATGGACCTATCTCAAACCCTGCCCTCTTTTCTTGATCCTCCAATCACAGCTGTCGCTTACCTCGGACTTCCTCGTACAAACAAAGTTTGTCCGAGGTAAGCGACAGCTGTGATTGGAGGATCAAGAAAAGGGGCAGGGTTTGAGATATGTCTATTATGTTATGAGCTATCAGCTAGATAACGTTAGACAACGCCTCGTGCAGTAAACTAAAGTGAATAGTTTATTGGGCCATTGTTTAATGCTTCAGTGGTGTTAAAAGAGGACCTGCACGCTTGCTATCTTCGGTGCAAATGATACGCGACAAGACGGGTCTGTGAGGAGGAGGGCACTGCGAGCAGCGTGTGTGTGCGTAAAGCTCACGTTTGATTAGTTAGAATGGTCAAAACGCCCCTTTTCATGATATTTGACGGCTCTGATTGGCTAAATGTCGTTTCAATCTGTATGCATCTACAAATCATATTATACCAGGTAGCCAATTCTGTCAGACTCCAAATCAAATTGACGAAAAAAAAAAGAAAAAAAGATTGAAATCCGTCTGGAGACTGAACGCTTTAATGCATGTGTATATGTAGGGTATATGGGTATACTCATTTATATATTTTATATCCAGTTTAATCACTTGTACATTGTATATTACTATTGCACTTTACCGTTACATTTGCACTCTGGTTAGATGCCAAACTTATTTTCGTGGGACTGTACTTGTGCTGTATAATGACGATACATTTGAATCTAATCTTAATCAGGGAAAGCGTTGTGTATGTATATGTGTGGTTTGTATGTTTTTCTATTTTTGTACATAATAGGAAAAACTAGAAATGGAAAGAAATACTGTATCATCATCATGATCTATTCTGGACAATATTGCCCACTTACTGGCAAGCAGCCAGTTGTCCTTCTCCAGTTTAAGGCGGTGGATGACTCTCTGAACGTGCTCAAGCTGCTTCTTCTCCTCCTCCTGCAGCTTGTCCTGCAGCGCCGTGCACCGCTCCTTCTCCTTCTTCTTCTTGTTGATGGGCTGCAGGGGTGGGGCACCAAAATGACAGACATTTGGTAAAACTGCAACCACTGATTGCTTGTTGGATTACTCAGAAGAATGCTTAAAGTCTCCAAGAAATGGCTAGCAGAATGCTATTTGATTCCACATATTTATGAGTTTCCTGTAAAAACAGGAATCTAGGGAGCGACTTGTCATAGATATTGTTTGGCGTTTACAGTAGCCAATAGTGTTGAATGTGCATTACAGTCGTCCCATTAGCTAAGTTTATGCAACATTAGTAACGTTAGCTAGCAAGCTAACATTGAACATGTTTCACATGCATAATGCCAACAGCTACTTGGGAAATAAGTAGGGATGCTCGATATTGGCTTTTTTACCGATACCGATATACCGATATTGTCCAACTCTTAATTTCCGATACCGATATCAACCGATATATGCAGGGTTTCCCCCCCCCAAAATCGGAATAATTTCAGGTAATTAACATTTAGGGATGCCCCCCGGACCCCGGTTTTAAACGGGAACCGGTACTATATTAGAAAATACCGGAGTATTTATAAGCTCCGACGTCCTCGGTACTGCTATCGATACTCTAGAGAAATTATTATTATTATTATTATTATTTAAAAGTTGCGAACGATCTCTCCTCTCTCTGTCTCTGCACGAGAAGCAGCGAGTCATTATTACACACACTCCTCGCGAGTCGCGCTACACATACATACGGGTACTCCTTAATGAAAGCGCTGTCAATAGTATGCAGCTGCAGCACGTCAGACAGCAGCGCTTACAAGCCCCGCACATACAAGCCCCGCACACCTGATGTGCTGCAGCTGGAAGCATCTCAGCGCTGTCTCCGTGCCGACGCGCGCTGCACACAGACACAGACAGCTCTGCATGGACTGAGTCGTGATGGCGGATAGAGCGAAGCGTTCACAAGTGCAACAAAACATTTGCCAGTAAGGGTGGCAATACGAGCAATCTATCAAAACATTTGTTTGCAAAACACTATATTAGTGTGCAGAAATGCGCGGTATTCGACTGCCTTGCGCGCAGTGGTCCATCTGCATCCACGTCCACTGCAGCCGGTAAGCCAAGATACGGAGTTTCCTAGGCTAATAACGAATTATTACAAATAGGCTAATAAACAAAATAATTGTTTAGATACAAATACTACAATCTAAAAACTTTTTATAGATCGTCAAGCTGAGGTCAGCCACCAATGTGTCCCAGGCCAGTGAGCCCACCACACATCCTCCCTCTACCTCCACCACCCAAAGTCCTTTCTCCCTAGCAGCTAGAGGAAAGATGACAGAGGATAGGGTGAACGAGTGTCACAGGGCTGTGACAAAGTTTGTTGTCAAAGGCCTGCACCCGTTCTCTACAGTGGAGTCCAAGGACTTTAGGTAACAACTAATCATTCAGTGTATATCGTTTTTTTTGTATACATAGTTGTCTAACTTGTCTGTTGTTGTTATAAGTTATTATTGAAGCAGCTATTCCCACCACTCCACACACATTTACAATAATTCAATCATTTCTAATCTTTACTGTAGGGAGATGACCAATGCTCTCAACTGCAAATATAAAAATCGTAAAAAAATTATCAAAAAGAACCGATAAGAGTATCGATAAAGTACCGAACCGTTAAGCAGTATCGATAGGAGTAGTAGTATCGATAAAATCCTAACGATACCCATCCCTATTAACATTACATATCTCTTGTTGTGGAATTAACACAACATTATGCATACTTTTGACAATAAATAAAATCAGAATTTGTTCTTACTTGCTTGCCTGGGTAAATAAAGGTTATAGAAATGTAAAAAAAATAAAATCTTTTTGAAAACAGATACCGATATTTTCCGATATCACATTTTAATGCCGATATCGGCCGATAATATCGGTAGGCCGATAATATCGGACATCCCTAGAAATAAGTATAACAGAACTGTACCTCCATTAACGGTAGCATTTAATTTCATGGTTCACACATTAGTCGTTACTGTGTAATAGCCTGGTAATGTCAGGGTCAATACCCCACAGATACCCTGTTATGGGATCAGATTACGTTAGCATTAGACCAGGATACAGGGGCGTTGACAGGTGGTTCTGCCACTCACTATTTCCGGGACATCCTCAATGGCTTTGATCTGGGCCTTGAGCTTGTTGACCTCGCGCTCATAGGCGGCCGTGGGCACGGCCAGGTCGTACATGGTGAGCGACCAGAAGGTGGTGTAGAACTGGGGTCGGAGGTCGACCCACACCTGGGGTGGATGGAGGGACATCACAGCCTCATGTACCGGCGTCATAACCTGCTCACAAGCCGCCACATACTTGTGGACCTTCTGCTGCTGCCTGCTGCCCTTCTCCGCCTTCTTCAGCTCGTCATACTTACTCTGTGCAGAGAGAACATATAGTACGTCTAGACCCTGCCTTGTAGCTTCAACAGAAATCAAAATAATTTATGCCTAAACACTGTCAAGACTGGTACCCGACAAATGTGTCAAATGTTAGAATCTCTTTATACATACATCGTTATATATTTACATACACCAGGCAGGAACTTGGTCTCTGCATTTAACCCACCCTAGCCATTTAGCAGCCGTAGGCAGCCAGTGTCTGGCACCCGGGACCAACTCTAAATATGGTACGATGGCAAGGCGGTTAGGAGATTAATCCCCACTACAAATGTATATAGTCGAGGTACCATGAGGAGCTTTGAATAAAAAGCATCCACCAAACGATAGACATTCTGGTTTTATGTTACATGACATGGTCTTACACAGGAAGGGAACAAGGCCATTCCTCTCAGATTAAGTGCTACTAGTCTGAAATGCCACTGCAGACCGGCTCACACAGGACTACATTAGCAGACTCACCAGGATCTGATGGGCGTACATGGGTCTGGACAGGAAGAAAGCGGCATCATGCGGCGTGTGGAACTGGTTACACAGAATGTCAATGGAGGGAACGCGCTTGATGTAGTCCTCCGTGCTTAGGTTGGAGGCCAGGAAGCCACCGAACTGCACTAGTGTGTCATGACACTGTAGCAAGACACAAGAGAAATAGAGATGAAAGATACGTACTTTAATTAATTAAATGTACACATTTTGGGATCTTGTGATCTGTAAATTATAGTTACATTATGTTCATGAAAGTTTTGACTTGTAGATTAGAATAAGGTAATACTTTTCTGAGCCCAACAAAATCTATTTTACTAAAGCTAACACAAGTCACATAAAACGTGTGTTTAAAAACAAAACCAATGTAAACCTGAAACCATGTCGCTCTATCACAGTGTGCCTTGTTATAGTGTACTCTCCCATATATGCACCAAAGAAGACATACAGAATACATGAGAAGAATACACTGAAAATACCACCACATAATTTATTAAAAACGTTATATACAGCACTCAACACTCTAGGTCTTCATCAGATCAAATCTGACTGAATAGCTGATAAAGGTGTTAAATAAATGATTGCCGAATTGTAAGCATCACTGTATTTGTCTATTTTTGTTACTGTATTACTTTACGTCAAGCTATTCAAATCTGCACAGCAACTGGGAGTTAATAACAAATCAGAAGGATAAATTGTATACGTCTAGCAAGTAGCATGTGGATGTACTGACCTGCATGAATGAATGAATGAATGAATGAATGAATGTTTATTTTTTAACATGTATTCTCCATATTCCTCCAAACAAATCACGGTATCTAGCTCCGTCAAACAGAACAATCCAACAATTAAAAAAATAAAGAGAAAAAAAAAAAAAAAGGAATTATAAACAAAAAGTCAAGAGCAATGTATTTACCGGTAGTTAGTTGACATGTTCAAAAAGGAGTAGAGGGAAGCTAAGCTTATTGATCCCTACCCCCTTACATTTACATTTGTTCTTCCATTAATTTTACTAGATATAACATAATTTAGTATAATACAATATAGAATATACTTTTACTTATAGTACGGGGGAAAAATGGATCGCTTGACAGCAGTGAATACAGTACAACACTAGGGGTGGGACGATACATCGATCCAGATCGATATATCGATCCATTATCAATAATCAAATAGGATCGATGCAACGTAAAAAGATCGATTCATATTGCGATACTCTTATTTTGAAAATCCCGCGAGTCATATCCGCCGGCGCCCAGTATTGTGAAACTCTGTGTAGACATTACAGCAGTGTTTGCGTCTGCTGTAAAGCACTACAGAGTGTCTATTTTGCGACCCGATATAAGTCTGTGCAGTTTTTTCCCCGCAACAGGTAAAATGCATCTAACATGCGTTGCATCGTCGCTAGGGCTGGGCGATATGACGATATTATATAAATATCGGGTACAGTTCATTAACGATACACTTTTTTAACGTATCGTGGATATCGTGATGTTTTGACCAAGAGGATTTGTGTCGCGTCAATCTGGTCCACCCCGTTCAAACTTTTGAACAACGCCGCTCCCACACACACACTACTGCATCAAAGTTAGTACTTATGATTAACAAAGGCATTCGTTTTGTGGCATCAACATTATATAGTTACACGTTATATAGTTACACATCAGCGTATTTACCCAAACATAGCAACGTCCGATGACGACATAGATAGCAAGCGTTACTGTTGTGAAGGATCAGATTAAACCGAATATATATATTTATTTATGGATATATATTTAATAGTATTTGTATATCGTTTGATATCCCTTGTATATTCCTTGTACATATACACTGAATATCCCTTTATTCTACTACAGCCCATAATAGTTCATTCTCTTATTGGACAAAAGGACCAGGCGCCAGGGACAAGCCCCTGGCGTTCAAGTTCAAAGGTACCGACGAGACATGCCTTTACTAGCCTCAGCTCCGCGCAGGAATACGGCTACCGAAAGCAGAGCGGCACTACTTGTCCACTGTGCATATAAATATGGCGCAAGAAATGTAGAATTCCTCTTAGTCCTTTACCCTTCTACCCAACTAAGTAACAAGACGTGAAGCCTCACCCCACGATACCGCGTGCGGTGTAGTAGAGGCCTGTTTGGCCTTAGAATAGCAGTGAGACCTCGTGCGAATTAATAGCTGAATTGCCAGAGTTTGGCACCGTATTTCTATTAAGTAATAATAGTCTATTATGTATGGTGCATCGTTCGGTTAGAGTTCTAAAGTGAGCAGTACCCCCATCGTTTCCTCGCGTTATCTAGAGTCTTAACCAGGCTGGGCAGACCACGCGTGGTGCTTTCATCCGAGGAGTTCTGGGCGAGGACGAGTGGACCTGCACATTGGATTACCTACCCCGACGACTGCTGAGCCCTATACGGCATGGAATATCTATTTGCTTTGGTGCTTTGATTTGTGGAGCGGATAATCGCCAACACCGGTGAGTGTTGGATTTACCCCGAGAGGAGCCAAGGTGAGACGGCGCTCAGACCAGACTGAGGTCGCCTCGCTTCTTCTTCGTTGTGGACCGACAGCGACAGCTATCGTCTACAAGAGAGCCCAAGTGTATTCATCTGTGGATCAAGGTTCCACGGGCACTGTTTTCTGTACCTGAATTCTCCCTGGAAATCGTTGACCAGACGGGATACAGCCGACGGCTCTCCTACCCCCCCTACTGGCTTACAACCGGCGGGACCCCTTCAGTATATTATCCAGCTATAATCATTAAGTGACCATCGCTATAATCCCCTAAGAGCCAGGTTGTATACTTGCTTCCTGTGTAACCAGAGATTGGACATTCAGTGTTGATTTGCATACGAGTACTCATTTGCCTTACAAGAGCATTCAATTCAAATCATAAATTAGTAATTATTATATGTACCTTTTGCTATATATTAAATATTTGACCATTACCTTTGTGTGGACCTGATTTCATATGTGGGAAAGTGTTCATCATACTTAGATATCGTGTACTGTATGGCCAGTAATTAAAGTACATAAAGCGGTAGTGGTTTAATGATACCATACTTATCAATACAGTCAGGGAATTGTACCCCTCAGTTACAGTTACTGTTCATATCTCAGTCCGTGCCGAGTTGTGCGTGCCCATTCTGCGGTCTGTTAATAAAGTTTTCAATCAGACAGATGTATGGAAAGGCTTTTATTATAACATTTGTTGCAGTAAAATCATTATGCCTCGTTGTCATGCTGCGGTGCGCTAGTAATCACTCGTCGGCTGCGGTGAGCTGTTGTTGTCGTTGAGCTGAGCTCTCGTTAAAATCAATGGAGGGCATTCAGGAATGTAAAAAAAGAATAGCGCTGCTTGCCGATTGGTGCTAAGAACAGCAGGGCGGGTACAAGCGGTGTGACGTAATTGGCAGACTCGACTGTCAATCAAAATTATTCTGTTGCCGGCTGAATGATTGAATGAATGAACGTTATTAACGATTGCAGAATGGGTACAATACAGTACAGCTCAATACAACAACAGTGGACTGACTGGAGGATGAAGACCAGAAAAAGACTTTCGGCTTTTTTACATAAGGGTCCTCCATTTTAAATTCATCAAAACATTTAGAGACATACAAATATACAGTAGTTTCATAAAAATGCTAAAATCCTATTGATTGATTGATTGATTGATTGATTTAAAACGTTATTAACATATTGCAGAATGGGTACAGTACAGCTCAATACATACAATTGTTAAGGGGATGCAGACCAGAGAAAGACTTTCGTCTTGTTTACATCAGGGTCCCCCATTTTCAATTCATCATATTTCATATCTAAATCATATAATATCTCATTGCTAAATATATGCAATATATAATCTAATAATCCAATAATCTAAATCTAATATATAATATAAAAATGCTAAATGCATGGGTATTTTATTTTGTCTTTAATGTTAGCTTGCAAACTCAAATACCGTCTTGGTAAGCCTCATAATGAATTGTTTGGGGAAAAAAAGAAAAACATCGTGATGCGTATCGTGTATCGCCGAAAGGTCAGAAAATATCGTGATATCATATTTAGGCCATATCGCCCAGCCCTAATCGTCGCCATTCCTTTATGCCCACGTTGCGTTAAATATCTAAATGAACGTTAAGCTAAGCAGCTAACCGTGAGAGAGAACAGGAGAGAACAGAGGGGAAGGAGGAGGGGCAGGGGCAGTCTACCTTTCTGTGGGGGACTGGGGGAGGGGCATTCTGTGTGTGTGTGTGTGTGTGTTACTGAGGATGGACAGATAATGTTGATATTCAACACTATGGTCGCCGAAAACGAGTTTTCACGTCATTCCGAGCCATGCTCATTCTGCCGAAGACGCCGTAACTCGTCTTTGATGTCAATATTTCAAAAAACTGTCATCGAAATCATATTTCCTTTCCGGAGCCCTGAGACACAGTGCTGATCTCCTCTCAACTCTCTAGCGGTTCAAGAGCGCCATCTGGTGGCCGATCGGCAGATCGCCAACCGGATATTAACCTTTGAACCGGTAGTACTCATCCAAATGTGGTCCGGCCACTCGCTATAGCTCCCGCGACTCCATCTTGAAACACTGGATAATAGATCGCTCGCCCTAACTCAATAAACAACGTTATTTGGACGTATATACTATTATACAACCTGGAAATGGATCGGGCATTTCTACATCCCATAATAGAAAAAAAAATCTGTTCCACGCTCATCTGCCAGCGGCACGAGGAAGCCACGGTAAGATTCAGCGTTATTTTCTAACTTATTCTATACTAACTGATCTGATGAACATATGACCCACTCTGGATGAATCATCTAACGCTGCCCACGGAATTATAAACGATCCCCCGCCCATCCGGTCAACATCAGATGATGCGTAGAAACTTCTAGAAGTACGTCCAGTTGAAACTTTTTATCTCGCACAGATTCCTACCAAACTGCATTTGATCATCAATATAATGCATTTAGGGCTATAAATCACGTTCTGAAGAAAGCTGCAGAAAACGATAAAAACATACTTATACTTTAGACCATATTTTAGTATGAATATGTGAATGAAAAAGTTTAACGTTGCTACACCCTGAACAATACATATAGGACATTGAATGGGCCATAATAATGGCAATGTAGCAATAGAATTTAAAAAGTTATAGCCCTGCAAAGAAGGGGAACTTCCATAGACAAATAGAGCTGGCGGAGGATGGTATATTAAGAATTTAACCCATGGCGATTAAAGTGTTAAACATGAATGCAACATAAAACAATTGTAGGAAGTTTGGGAGGGGAAGGGGTTTTAGCTTGCGTGTTGTGAGTTCCAAAACATTTTACTTAAAGTTTAAAGCTCAATATATAAAAAGTGAACAGGAGGTCTATTTGTATTAAAAACAATAGATTGTTTTTCATTTAAATGTCTGGAAGAGCTCAAAAATAAAAACATCAATTGATATTTCCGTAGCCTTTTTTTAGTTGATCTAAATGTGACTGATTGTGTTAAATGGGCACATAATATCGCCTCATATCGATCGCAGGCACCTGAATCGAATCGTGGCAGACTTTGTGATATCGGCAAATATCGTATCGTTGTCCAAAGAATCGATATCGTATCGTATCGTGATGAAACTGGTGATTCCCACCCCTATACAACACTACATAACACAATATAACATAACTTTGTTTATCCGCATTACTCATTTCTGTATTTCTCTAATGTGTATTTTTTAAGCTGCTTTTTAAATTGTGCCATGTTTACTCAGTTTGATGTATTCAGGTAAATGATTCCACAACTTCACTCCACAAACAGATATGCACATGCTTTTCAGTAGGGATGCCCCGATCACGTTTTTTGCCACCGATACCGATCACTGATCGTCGTGAGCCATATCGGCCGATACCGATCCGATAGTTTGATTATTTTTTTTTTTTATAAAATATATATATTATATAATTAGACTTGTACTTGTATTATCTGCGAGACATCGCCACCACGCAACAAGCTCCACTGTCTGTGTGTACTCTGTTATGTACCAGGAGCCTGATCACTCCTGTGTCACTGTGCATGCAGGTTGAGGGCTGCCAATTAGCTAATTAGTGCTGATTGGTTACCTGCTGGGAGCTTTAAAACCAGCCCTGGTAAAACACATGCAGTGTCTGTGCTTAGAGGAAGAGCTGTCACGTTCTTCCAGTCCTTGTCCTTTGGTTTACACTAATAGTTCCTTGATATAGTAGCATTTTGAGTTAGAGCACAGGGTTTTGGTGTTGGTTTGCACATAGGTTGCGTGCCTTTGAGCCAGGGTCGTAACAACTCTAGTAGCCTCCAGCTACGACCAGGATTCTCCTGCGCTGCAGCTGGACCCTATTGGTATAACGTTACTGTGCTCAGCAAGCCCTCAGCTCAAATACGCGTCAAATCAGTGTTATAAGACATTGATATCAGGAGCTATCTGTAGCTACTGCTAGCCGGATATATAACGTTAATACAACGCCTCAGTGAATTATTTAGTTCAATGGGACATTTCGTTTTGAACAGTGAACTAACTTGCGCTAACAGGTATCATACACGTCTCTACTAGACTATTGCTGGAGCATTTGTTGATATCAGGAGCTATCAGTACTGTAGCTAGCCGGCTAGATACCGTTCGGTTAGACAATGCCTCATCATGTATTAAACTAAAAGTGAATAGTTGACTGGGTCATTTTGTAACGTTAGCTCAGGGAGACGCCGTCCTCCCGTCCCACTAGACTAGACCCGTGTTTACATGCGTGCGGGAGGGGCTGGAGGGATGAGCAGACGCCGCACCACCCGGTGTCTGAGACAGAACCCAGCGAGTGAGATCGGTTTTGACGATCGGCGAAAATAAAGCATCATCACCGATCGCATATTTATACTGATTATCGGCCGACAACGATCGGTGGCCGATCGATCGGGGCATCCCTACTTTTCAGCGTAGTGTGTACCATTGGTTGTTTAAGATTCCCTCTCCCTCTTAAGTTATATTCTCCTTCCCGGTCTCTAAACCATTTTTGAATGTTGCCTGGGATTAGTTTATATCTGGCTTTGTATACAATGAGGGCAGTTTTGAAATCAACTAAGTCCATAAATGTCAATGTTTTTGCATGGTGCATATTGGCTGTATAGTGCTTTTGTAGGTATTACCCCACACCTCCGCACAGTAGTTCATATATGGAAGGAAGAGTGTACAGTACAGTGTATTAGGGCTGCAACGATTAGTCGACATAATCGACGACGTCGATTATAAAAAATCGCCGACGAGAAATTGTTGCGTCGATTAGTCATAAAAAAAAAAAAAATTATTTAATTTTTTTTTTGGTACACTACCTATCTTTGTGAGAGTGGCTTCTCAGGGTTCCAGACAACATCATAACATGATGATCCCATAGCAAATTTTGGACATTGAAAACATTGTTCCCCTGCAGGAGATGATGATCAGACTAGACACACAATACATTACACACGCACTCCTCTCACTCACACAGCGATCAGAGTAAGACACACATTCACACTCCTCTCTCTCACACAGCAATCAGAGTAAGACACACACACATTCACACTCCTCTCACTCACACACAGCGATCTGAGTAAGACACACACACATACACAAATTACACAGTACACACCTCTCACTCACACAGCGATCAGAGTAAGACACACACACAAATTACACAGTACACACATTCCTCTCACTCACACAGCGATCAGAGTAAGGCGTTAGACTAGTGTATTCCTGGCGTTTTTTTATACGTTTTTGACGACGTTTGATGTCCTATCTACACAGAAATGCGTTTTTTGGCGTTTTTTTGTGGATACGGCTGAAACGCAAAATTGTGTTTGCGTTTGGAGATACGCAAAAAAAACGAGTCGACAACAGCGTGTAGTCAGCACGGAGCAGTTGTTGCGAAAACGCCCATGCGCAGTAGATACCATCTGCGTGCCCTTCCGGTGACAACAGTGTGTGTGTTTGGGACAGAGCTCCGTGTCCCAAATAGCTTCAGCTACCATGTGTTGTCAAGTTATTGTTATAAGGACCCCAGTCCAAGCTACAACAGTCTGCATTCCCTTAACAATTGTTTGTATTGAGCCGTATTGTATTGTACCCATATGCAATATGTTAAATAAAGTTTACATCCATTCATTCTGCTAGCATTACCGATTGCATGAGCAGCTGGCTAACGTGAGCTATCAGGATTCAGACCCTGTTAGCTCAGAGTTCCTCTTTCAACTTAAGCATTAAACAAAATGGCCCAGTCATCTATTCACCTTTGTTTAATACACACAGCGTTGTCTCTAATGTTATCTAACTACTGATAGCTCGCGATATCATCAGTTTTGGTGCTGGCTAAGTAGCGTGAGCTAACGTTAGCTTCTAGCCACAATGCTATATTGTTATAATGGCATACTCCATTGACGTTAGCATGCAGCTAACAATGCTACCGATCGTTTTTTAGACTAAACTATCCGCTCTTGGTGGTCACTTGTGTTGATGTTAGTTTTGTTTCAGCAACAAATGACAGGCAGAACACACAGTGAATGTATCCGTTTTGTTTATTGCACTTTTATTAGGCTTTGCTGAAAAAAGAATTGCTGCATTGAGTAAATAGGCAAGATGGTGGCGCGGCATAGGCGCCTGCCTTATTGACATTTTCTTTGCTGGAGCTTCCAGGAAGTGTATTGGCACATTCGTTCTGATTGGTTGAAATTGCCTTCATGTTTGCCACCTACTGCCACCTACTGCTTTGGCAGTGTACTACATCAGTGTGCTCTGGTGACAAAAACGAAAAAAAAACGAAAGTGTGACTCGAGGCGCATGACGTCGCGGCGATACGCGGCGATACGTATAAGAAAACAATACGAAGATGATACGAAAGGTGTAACCGCAGCCTTAAGACACACCCATACACACACAGACTCCTCTCACACACAGCAAACAAAAGACCTAGAAGTCTGTCTGATCTGACTCATCCCCCTCTCCCCTTACAGCTGTTCCACGTCACCCTCCTGGTCCTGGACCAAGTTACAGCCCCATCAGCCGCGGTGCTGGGGGCAGATGCTGCTAGTTATTTTTCTTTTTTATTATTATTTTTTTAGTTATTTAAAGTACACTTCCACTTTAATTTGTATTATTTAATTTATTTATCTTGTTATGAGTGATTGCTGTATTGTTCTTCAAATACATTTTCATTTAAAGTGGCTTTAGATCCAAATTCAAATGTTTCATGAGTAATTATTTTAATTTGCTATGGGATCATCATGTTATGATGTTGTTGTTTGGTCCTGACAAGAGTCTCAAAGTCTGGGGTGATGGTAGACAAGCAACTCTGAGGTCATGCTCAATGTCCAATCTGTTCCTCTGCTCTGTCTTCAGCTGGACCAGAGCTGAGAAGCCACTTTCACAAAGATAGGTAGTTTAAAAAAAGAAAAAAAAATTATATCCTTTTTTGTTTTTTTTGTTTTTGTTTACATAATTGGTTTTCGATTAGTCGACTACCAAATTAGTCATTAGTTGCAGCCCTACAGTGTATACAGTGTTTTTTGGTTTAGGATGAGTCTTATCTTACATAAAACACCAACACTCCGTGCCAGTTTAGTCCTGACATATTTGACTTGAGGTTTCCAGTTAAGTTTGTGGTCTATTATTACCCCCAGAAATGTATTCTTTCAAATACCCTTTCCAGTTTAATACCATCAATCATTAGTTCAACCGGTGTGTTTTCTTGTATATCACGTTTACCAAATATCATGATTTTTTTTTTTTTATATATTTAATGATAATTTATTTGCATCAAACTACACTTTCAGCTTGGATAGCTCAGCTGCGACATTCTTTAACAGCATTTGGAGGTTCTCTCCCTCACAGAAGACATTTGTATCAGCAAAAATGACATTTTTCAATATTTTAGACTCATTACCTATATAATTTATGTACAGTATGAATAGTTTCGGGCTCAGAATTTACCCTTGCGGCACACCACAGATTATGTTTGACTGAGGCCATGTTTAGACGGAGAGTCTGAACAGAAACCGCAAAAGTAGTCTTGCGGTCTCACTTTTAATGTTGCGTTTAGACTAGTGTTTTGGGATGGAATTCTGCGTGCAGACGAGGCTGTGTCAACTCGAGACGACGGAGCCCCGCTGTCACACGATTGGCGCAGATGTCACATGACCAGAAACGTCAGTGGCCAATCAGATCACGCAAACCAAACGCGGCAGTGAAACTACGTTAGGGAAAATATTCACGCAACCCATACGCTACACTGCCTCAGGTCGTTGAGACAACCAGGCATGCTGTGAAGACCCGCCCTACTCTGCCTCTGATTCGCAGACTGTGGGTGGGGGAATGTGATTGGACCAAAGCAGAATCACACAGACAGTGGCTCCAGTCACTAATAGTTGCGATAGCCGCTGGACTGATTCTTGTGTATTTAAAAGTACTGCCAATGTAGCCTTCAGGTGATCTCCGTGGATATAATGAGACATGCTTGTTCGCTTTGTTTACGCTTCTAGGCTACTGGCGCATGCCTGTGATGTAAGCAGTACGCGACGAGAGCCTTGAAACCCTTTAGTCATAGTTTTATGCGGTTTGACTGTTTAGATGATAGCGCGAAAGTGTATAGTTTCTAGGATTTCCACCCAGGAAGGTGGTCTCACTTTTTTGCAGATTCTCCCCGCAAAAACGCTGTTGCCGTATAAACAAAAGACACATCCGAAAAAAAAAATCCGGATTCACCTGCTAGCGTTTCCATCTAAACATGGCCTGAGTGGATCTGTACTCCAACTGCACAAACTGTTGTCTTTGTTCCAAGTAACTTTTTAACCATTTGAGCCCTACTCCTCCGATCCCATACCTTTCCAATTTGTGTAGCAGAATATCATGATTTAGTGTCAAAAGCCTTCTTAAGATCTATGAAGACCCATATTGCAAACTTCTTATTATCAATTATGCTTGTCAGTTCTTCTACTAGGTCCATTAGTGACAATGACGTTGAATGATTCGATCTAAATCCATATTGACTGTCTATAAGTAAAGTGATCATTTACACTTCAGTATTTGCCTTTTACCATTAATTCAGAGAATAACATTTGGTTTGAGGGATGGGCATTGATTTTCGAATAGTCGCAATTTCTTTTTTAATCAAATAGTTTGCGATTATAAATTTGTCTCAGAAAATATATTTCCAGTTTTTTTTACCGACACCTATGAGATGGGACCCTATTAACTGTTACACCGCTGAACAGCATGCTGGTTACCGCTCGCTAGCTAGCATAACAGTTTATTAACAGCTGGGAGAACAGAAAAGAAAAAGATGACGAAAGAGACCGGAGATGTTACATGGTAGCAAAATTGTGTATGTTTGTACGCATGTTGTTTCACTAAGCTCACACATTTCAAGCATCAGTGATGTAACTTTAAGAATGAATGCTTTACGTCTGCCTGGTCCGCTAGCATTAGCAGTTAGCAATGACAGCAGCCAGCTAGCTCGCTCGTTTGTTGGATTATCTCACGTTCGCTATTACCGGTAAGTAAAAACAAAACCATACATTAACATGGTTGATTAGTATTCCAATAGTTCCCAGTGACATGAAGCCAATAAACAGAATGCAGATCAAATAGCAATTTTGTGAGTTTTGCCCATCCCTAATTGATTCCTAGATAAGAATACAGATGTGCGCGTGTACCTGGTCATAAAGCTTGCCCACTAGTTTGAGGTGTTTCTCCCCCCCTTCTAGGAACACCACCCCGTTGCGTTGCTGGGCCATCAGCAGACACAGGGGCAGGGCGAGGTCGTGGTCCAGCAGGGCGTCCTTCAGACGCTGAGACGACTTCTTAGTGTTGCGGATTTGACCGAAGTAGCCGCCCTGAGGACGAGAGCAGCACGGGTCAGTGACTGGACTTGAGGCTGCACAGCACTGCTAGCGCCAGGATGGCTGTCCATTACAGTAGATTCAAATGTATTGTCATCATACAGCACAACAAAAATACGTTTTGTATCCAACCAGAGTGCAAATGTAACCGTAAAGTGCAATAGCAATATACATGTGATTAAACTGGATATCAAATATATAAATGAGTACTACTGAGTAATAGTGCTAATCAGATGTATGTATTATCAACAAAATGCTGCCAGTGGATTTATATGCACTTGCAATGATGACATGTTTCAAAAACCAATGTTACAAAGTGCTTAACTGAAAAAGAGATTCATAGAAAAATATTTAAAAAAAATAACATGATAGTTCAAAACCATAAGGACACTAGGGCTGGGCGATATGAGATAAACATGTATATCACCATATTCAAACCACATTAATATATAACAGCAACAGCATATCTGCTGGGGTATAAAAGATCACATGTCAGATACTCCAATCCATGTTCATCATACTGGACTGCAGGGTAATGTACCGGTATGTTCATCATACTGGACTGCAGGGTAATGAGAAGTGTGATACAATCAACTGAAACTGATTGTGTATCACAATTCTAGACCGGGATGAAACGTTACTGGCATTAATAATAACCGTGGTGAAATTCCATGACTTAAAGGGGAACTATCTTATAAATGGCTTTTTCCAGTGGTTTGCATTGTTTTCTAGCAATGTGGGGTTGTACCAACACTGACTAGATGTGAAATCTCTAGCTAGTCCTGTTTCTTCAGTTCAGCTCAGACAAGAACCTCCCCCACTGAACCAAGCCATTCAGAATTGACTCGCTCCCTGACGAAAGTAGGTGCTGCTGATCTGCATATCTCAGCCCCCTCTGTGATTGTAGCCACCGCCCACAATCAACAATTCGCTCAACAACAGAGTTGTCACTGACACTGAAAAAGAGAGAGAGGGAGAGAGGCTCTCATACGGTGCGACTCGTCTCGGAGCGCTGTATCACGTCAACCTGTTGCAAAATATCATAGCGCAATAATCCGTGCAATAATATTCACAAGGGTATATATTGTCATTTGAAACAAGTTACCAATGCATTGTCCCGTCCGTGGGATTATGCCCCCTGCAGCGAAATTAATTAGTCCCTTTCTATCTCTCTCAAAAGGTATCTGCCAGTGCATTGCAGTGCAGTGGGTGACTGTCACTGTTTTTTTTTTACGTACAGATGTGTTCCATAGACTCACAGGAATTGTGTAAAATTACCCAAATAGTGAAAGAAATAGTAAGATAGTTCCCCTTTAATACCATTCAAAATAAATATTGTTAAAACCATGTTTGATTACAGTACTTTAAAAAGCTCACAATAAATACTGTCTAGCATCAAGCAGACACACAGCAGCCTCCAGATGCTCCACCTGGGCTTGTTTTGCAATGAAAACATGGCGGAATGCAGGAGATCTTTCTTCATTCTAAGAGGACTATGTGCACATATTTTGGTTTTTATAAGAGTGCTGAGGGAAACTTGAAAGATTTTTTACATGTTCAGCACATTTTAACAATCCCGCGATAATACTAATAACCGTGATAGTTTGAGTCACTATAATCACAATATGAAATCTTCATACAGTTACATCTCTAATTCTAGATATAAAAACAAAATCCACAATATGATATTACAGTTAAGACGATATTCAAGGGAAGTTTATGAAGATGAAACGAAGTGGTTTAAAGCTTGAACGTTAAGGGAAGGTCGAATGTACTCCGTACCTCAGCTTTGAGTTGCTCCCCTCCCGTCATGGCCTCCAGCTGCTCCGAGGTCATCTCATCTGTGATCTCGATGCCCGCCATCTTCTGTACGACCTCTTTCAGAATCAGCAGGTCAAAGCTGCAAGTGGAAGCAGGGATACAGAAATACACGTCACACGTTAGAGCAAGTAACCCGGCGGGGGGAAATCAATGGCAGAGAGAACGGCGACAATGATCAGTGTTCCTGCATGGCAGATTAATGTTCAGGCTGTTTCACTGACACCTTGGTCCACCCTGCGTGCTACACCCTGGGCCTGGCAGAGGCTGGTTTGACCTGATGCGGTTGAGGTTAATTATCAGCAGCCATTACAGAGATGCAGGCTATGATAGTGACGCCTCCTTCCTCTCTGGCAGTCAGCAGCCTCCTCATAATCAGCTCTTTTCTCTCCACAGCACACAGGACTGCCGGCGGGTGCTATGCATGGCAAACTGTGGTCACTCATCCACTCACTCAGTCATGGACGATCTGGCAGGATGTTTGGTCGGACGCAGGTAGGTAGTGGGTCGGCCCGGTTGAACACTTTATTTAAAAATGTTTAATCCAAAGATTATTTGTTCTTTTTCATCAGTGATCTGCTACACATTCACAGTTGGGACACTCATACCTGCAAGCCTCCCAGTACAATCAGTCTTTTCTACCATTTGGCCACTAAGTAAAAGCTTGGGGCCTGCTTAGAAACAGACGCATCATTGTTTAATACGCGATTGCTCAGTCCACAGTTCCATTGTATGTGTGTTTTCCTGTTCAACGTTAAACTATTGTGCAACCTTATTGTGCAACCTTATACACTATCTAAATAAATAAGTTATTATTTGGAACTTACCGTTATGTTTGCCATTTTATTGGAATTACGGTTTTAAGTTGCAGGAAATTACAGCAAATTACTTTCTTTATGGCAAATGTTTTTGCCTCCCAGACACAGTCCCCCTCTGGACCACCCTTGAGTTGCGATTCAGCACCATCTTGTTTAAAAATCCTGGGGAAAGTAGTCTACCTTGACAGTAGATATTGACAGAGCAGCCGTTTTTGAAAGGGCACCTTATTGCACCAAATTCAATAGTTAATTATATATTACCAAAAGAATATATATTCAACCTTCACAACCTCATGTCACACATAGTTTACACACGGCGAAGGCAGCCATGGCAGGCGTCAACCAGGAGCAGTTAGGGGTTAAGTGACTTTTCGACAAGGATGTGTCCCAACATGTGGAACGTGGAATCGGTTCTTCCAAATCCAATAGGGTCCAGCTGCAGCGCCGGAGAATCCTCTCACTGGGCAAGCCTGTGGCAGCCACAGATGTATATAAGTCTGGCGTAAAGTACGAACCTACTTTCTACAGAAGCAGCTCGGAGGTGCCATACCTGTCGATTCTCCCGTATTTCAACCTTCAGCCAATCAGCGCGCTCTCTGTGGCTGCCACAGACTTGCCCCTTGAGGATTCTCTGGCGCTGCAGCTGGTCCCTACTCTCCAAATCACATCACATCACATCCTACTAGCCAATCAGGACACAGTTGGCTGTTAGAGCTAGTTACCTCTTTCCCGCTTTCAGCTGATTGGTCACGTACTGTAGAAGGCCGGCCAACTCGATGGGGTATTTTCTGAACACGGCTCCACAGAGACTTGCCAGGCCTGGATGGACGAGAGGAACAGCAACCGATCAGTATCCAAATCAGTGCTTTGTTCAAACATTTTGACAGGGACATTTACCAACACACACTTTCACTCTGGTGAAAAGTGGCATAGGGCGCATGACCACCACGCACCAACATGATATGATATAATAATACAAAACTTTTCATAGAAAATTGTTGCATCCTGCCCTACAATTTCAAAAGCCTAGAAAAAAGAAAAAGAAACGTGTCTTAACTAATCATCGTGAGCTATGCATGTCAATTATATTTTTCATTGCGGGCATGCACCTTTGGAGACATATTTCATATCTCATCTATTCGACTCGGGAACATCATCTTTAGAATGATGGAAGCACATGGAATAAGCACCTAGCTCAGTGATCGTGAAGCCAATAAACGGACAGCAGAGGAAACTTACTCTGAAGCCAAGAGGAGATGGTGGTGTCGTCGTGTTTCATCTTCTCTTTTTCCGGGTTGGCGAGAGCCTCAATGATGCAATCTGAACACAGATCTAAGTTAAGTAGAACAACCCCATCCACCTCCTTGTCCAAGTAAGAAATCAGTGGTTCTCATGTGCCCCACTTTAACACCACCACCAAGTGTACACAAGTCCACATATTTATACACACATACATATATAACACTCAAGTTCGACACCATTTTATGAACAATACCACTTACACTTAGCTGTTAGTGTACACCTCCTGTTGACTTGTTCACAATTTGTAAGTGGCTTTGGATAAAAGAGTCAACTAAATGACTAAATGTTAATTAAATCACAGTTATGTGAAATTGTGTAATAGCCCAACTTTAAAATAAACTAGAAAGTGGCTTAACGCCAGTACCTTCATACCCAAGATGTGCATCCCCCAGTTGCTGCTAGAAATAAGATATTAAAACCTATTAAAATGTAATATATGAGCAAAGGATACAGGCCATGATGTCATAATTGAGTGATGTGAGGTATTTGAGGGAGTCCACCACTGGAACAATGAGGTTGTCATACCACTGGATCTGAGACAGGATCTGCGAGAGACACAACAATGATGGCTTAATGGCATACTGTACGTGCAGACTTAACACAGCAGCAAGAGACATGCAAGCCTATAGTTGCTAGAGAGATAAGTGCGCTGGGTTCCTACGAGAGCTTGCCCATCTTAGCAGATTCTTTGAAAGGACTACAGTAGTCAATTAGTCCTTTTTTATGTGTGAAAATTATAAGCATATATACATCTGGCAATCACAAGATTTAAAATGATAAGCACATCTCTGGTAAGCACTAGATTTAAAATGATAAGCACATCTCTGGTAAGCACTAGATTTAAAATGATAAGCACATCTCTGGTAAGCACTAGATTTAAAAATAAGTCCTTCTCTTGCATCTGGGAGGCACAATTTCACAGATTTGTCCATTAACCTCTTAAACCCGAGCCATATTTTCTGAAAATTCGCCTAAAAGTACATACCTAAGTAAATGGAAGATTGCTCCACTTCTACAAGGTCAATTTGCATGTTTTTGGTATCTAGACACATCTATGGACAGGGTATGTATTCCCAGTGTCAGAAAAAAGTGTGTCTGTTACTAGGCTTGAGTAAATTGTAATGAACCAAAAAGGAGAATATAGTTTTTATTACATTTTTCCATCTACGACGGTGAATAACACCATGCTAACATTGACCAGACGTGAAATTGCCACAGAGCTCATTCAGCACCTTCTTGAGATCAAGTGTACAAAAAATCTAAGCAAATGAATAAAGGGCAGATGATTTACAGGGGTTTTTGTAGATAACAGTACTGAAATTTGCCATCCGGACACATGCAATTTTAAATATGAATGGAATATAGAATATCAGGCCTATAAATGACCTTATTATGACCAAGTCATACATCTATGGATCGGGCCAAATCTCTCCTTTCCAAAGGCAGAGGTAAATCTGGATTTAGTACCACCGGGCGCCCGTTACAGGGCAGCAAAGACTGTGAATGAAATCTACTGTAAGTACAGTTAATTTTTTATAATGACCAAAGCTCCGCCATTTTTCATCAGATTGAGACAGGTTTTTTTCTAGACGTTCACAGAAAGGTAAAGAAACAAACTATAATGTATTTTATGAGATAGAATCACGAAAATAACGTCAGAATTTTTTACCCTAACCCTCGGAAATAATATTTTCAACAGCTGGTGTGAGCTGGGTAGTATAGTTTTATGAAATGTCCATGTCCATCGAAAGCCCTGGGTCTCCTCTCTCTTAGGACTACAAACATGAATGATGCCGTTATTTCCTTGCGTCTAATTCATCCGGTTTCCGCCGAAATATATATGAACTAATTTAGCTAATAACACTTAAAATCATTGGTAAACAAACATAGTGCTGAAAATACACACTTTGACTGCTGTTTTGATTGGGTTAGGGTCTTTACTCTTGGCTACATTTGAGAAAAAAACTCAACATTAATTAATACGGACTGTATTGATCCATTTATGACGTGATATTAATCAGTCAGGCTTAACCCTTTCACTGCCGCACTACCAAACGGTTAACCCTTTCACTGCCACACTACAGAAGGTTAACCCGTCGGTAGTGTGATAGTAAAGGTTAACCTTCTGTAGTGTGGCAGTGAAAGGGTTAAATCAACTAATGGATTATTGCAAACAGTGCCCCAAAGACACATATCAAGTCCCTCCAGGATTTTGCAGTTTTTTTGTTTCCATCAATAATGCTTTATTTTGCAGTGACTTTTCTCAAAGTTTTATGCGATTTTTCTGAAAAATTTCAGGAATTTACAGAAAATGCTAAAATTGCAGGAATTTGCTAAAAATGGCAAGTCGAGGAATGAGAGGGGTTCTCTTTCTTCATAGTGTAATTTCCATAGCAACCTGAATGCGTATTTCTACGACGTGCAGGGGAGTACAACAATGGGGTGATGAAAAATTTCCCTTTTTTCCATAAACCCTGTCACTTCTTGTTGCCTTTTGTTTTGATAAGTGAAGAGACTTGCCAAGTTCTGTATGAGGAGTTATTTTTATATAAAGTTTCTGAACTGACTTTTGGATTAACCAAGCTGTATGCAGTGATGACTGGTCTGTCCCAGCGGAACAACAAACTTGTTACACTTGTAATGTTAACACAGCCAGATCAAGCTACGCTAGCTAAGGTTAGATAGCAGTGGTGATAACAGATTGCCAATAATATTAGTAGTGATAAGTGACCATGAGATAGTCCTGATAAGAAAATGTAACCAGACTTACGTAATCAAAAAGAATTGTGGGATTGCTATGGCTCAGCTTTCCAATCTGTCGCCCAGATGGTTTAACATTCTCTTTGGTCAACCGCCTGAGAGGGATGGAGGGAAGGGATGAAGGAAGGAAGAAATTGAGGGAGGGAGGAAGGGGAGGGAGGAAGGAGGGAAAAAGGGATGGGATGATGGGGAGAGAAAGGAAAAAAGATGAAGAGAATATAAGACATTGAAGAAAACAGATATTGAGCAAACAGACAACTCTAACATACCAGTAACAAACCTTTGAGACAAACAATCATATAAGTCGTTTTGAAATATTTGCAGTTGTAAAGTCAATCCAAAGAGTGTGAATGTGATACAACACCTGAAATGGCTTCTCCTCTACGGTCTTTAACTATGAATGAACACAACACTAATTTACCATCTTTAGATCATTATTAGTACTCAACCTGTACCGTCTTTAACTATGAATGAACACAACACTAACTTACCATCTTTAGATAATAAAGTACTCAACCTTTACCTTTATGAATAAACACAACACTAACTTAAAGATAATTAGGTTTGAAAACACTGTTCATCTAAAAACCTAAAGCAGACTTATATGGTTCTTCATGTCAAGTATTTCAGAAAGGGCTTGTGTGGTTGTCAGCTAGCAATGAAGGTATTTTCACTTAAATTGAATGGTGACTTGTGTAAAAATTTATTGAG
The DNA here is from genome assembly GCF_963971535.1 of Notolepis coatsorum. NCBI lineage: Eukaryota > Metazoa > Chordata > Actinopteri > Aulopiformes > Paralepididae > Notolepis > Notolepis coatsorum. The sequence goes on from NC_140172.1 coordinate 64,610,709, forward strand.
GAGGATGTGTTGCGGCAGAAGCAGAGAGACTTACTTCATGATGTATTTGGCCCGGTCTACAGTCTGAGCTTTGACCTTGACCAACAGTGGGTGGCTGGAGTAGGTCTCATTCTTCCATTGCCCATATAACCGGTACCTGGGGGAGTGGGAATAGAGATGCAATGTCTTTCAAATCCAAAAAAGTTATGTGTTTTAAAGATGGTTTTGAATATAGTTTTCCTTCCTAATGGTATGTAAGGTCCCATCAGTTATTAACTCATTCAGAGCCACGCCCCTTTGACCATATTAGGGCTAGCGTGCCAGTAAGGAAGTCCATGGGAGGCTGGGGAAATTTGCGAACGCCTAAACTATATCTTAAATTATGGGTATGGGTCTAAAACACCCCTCGCTTATCAATGACTTGCTGGCACGTACGAAACAGATTGTTTTTTCATTGGTACATTTCCGTTTTATACCGTTTTGAATACACAAAACACTGCAATTTTTCGGCTGATTTATGAATAGTTTTCAAATAAACGCTAGATTATCGATAGTATATGTGTACTTATGCACGCTAGAGAAGCGGGCTGAAAAATCGATTATCCATGCCGTGGATACGGCTAACGTTACGCACACACACACGCTGTGATGGCGGAGAAAAAAAAACATCTGATTAACCCAAGACTGGTAACATAGAGTCCTTACCTCAGATCAGATTTTCTGCAAAAAGATTAATCCAATTGCTGATCGCCATTCCAAATATTGATCGTGTTTATTGATCCAACGTTATAGCACCAAAACCAGGGCTGTATACTGCGATGATATCGTCGCGAATTGCCCCTTTAATTGGCCGTTGCGATTGGTAAATATTATCTGGGGGCGGGCTTGCGAGTAGTGCTTTCAAGCCTTGGATTCGCATTTCACTCCTAAATTATCCAAGCCGTGTGATGACGCGATGACGTCACTCACGCGAGCTGAGCAGTGAGCACTCAGCAGGTATGATCAGCGGGAACAATCGACTGAGCACTCACTCTGGTAGACTGGCTGACTTAGCTATGAAGAAAAGTTAAGTAAACGCACCCGTGGCTGTTGTAAACACTGGGACCTCGGTGAGCCTGCCAGCCGGCTAGCTACTGATAGCTATCAACAAATGCTCCAGTAAGTCTAGTAGTGCATGCAGGGACCGAAACTAGAGAGCGCCACCCGCCATTTGCGCTCAGTTTTTACGTTTGGCGCCTCCCACTGAGACGTCTGAGCGCCGTGTGGCGCTCAATCAAATAGTCATGTGAAAATCGAAAATCATGATCCAATTCTTTAGCGGAGTTCTCACTCGCTGTCTCAGCACACATGAAGCGCGCACCGCGCACTGCTGCTGCTACCCCCTCCCCACCTGTTGCATGTAAACAGAGGCTATTGCCTCACCGTGACGTTAGTCTAGTCAGTGTGGGACCTTCGTGAGATAACGTTAGCTACCGTTACAAAATGACCCAGTCAACTATTCACTTAGTTTAATACATGACTTTGAGGCATTGTGTAACGTTATCCAGCCGGCTAGCTTCGGATAGCTCCCGACATCAACAAATCCATCAGCAATAGTCCAGTGCATAATACCTCCGTTGGCTAGGTAACTAGTCACTACGAAATGTTGCAGTAAACTAAATAGTTCACTGAGGCGTTGTCCCAACGCCATCCAGCAGTAGCTACAGAAAGCTCCTGGCATCAATGTGGCTACAACAACAACATGCGTATTCGAGTCCCTGGTTTACATCGCATGAGTGAGGGCAGGGTCCAGGTGCAGCGCCGGAGAATTCTTTTGCATGCTGAATGTAGCGTTTAGGGTCCAGCTGCACCCCCGGAGAATCCTTGCTGGAGAGTATACACACAGACAGTGGAGCTGTTTGCAGACAGCGAGGTGGCGATGTCTCGCAGATAACACAATCACAAGTATGATTATATAATATATATATATTATTAAAAAAAAATTATATAAAATAATTTTTTTTCTTTTTTTTTAATCAAAAACAATCGATATAAATAATGGTAAAATTGTTATTTAAAAATTTGCCCCTAAAAAATATTTTGTGAAAATATTTAGTGAAAAAGCTTAGCGTACAGCCCTGAAAACACATAATCGAAAGCTGCTCCGAGCCTCCCCAGTGAATGTGGTAACAGATACTGCTTGCCCGAGATGGGAAAACCCCGGACCGGAGTTTTTCTCTGATGCACAGTCCCATCCAATCCAATGATGTGCAATACCCTTTTCGAGCTCAGACCCATTCCCAATGATAACGTCAGGCTGGATGGATGAAAAATGACACTCAACGCATGGCGAATTAACCCGACTAATCTCGTGGTTGGCACTGAATGGGTTAAGAGCAACTGCCTCATCGCATCCAGCCTATTAATAATTTTCCCGCTGTCGTGGTGTAACGCATAACATACATGACGTACTTAAAACTAAATGTTTACTTAAAAAGGGTAAAACATTTTGTATAAAGATAATGTATATATATTTAGTCGAGGGAATTACAAAGCACTTGCATTTCTAACACATTAGTGGAGCCAACTAGTCAATGCCTTCCTAGAACACCGTCTAGTGGTTGTACTATTCACCTGCAACCTGTTGCACCAGTTGTAAGTTTAGTGAAGATAACAGTACAACAGAAATTCTTACTAAGTTGTGATTTATGTCCTCCCTACGGTGTGCTACGACGCCAAGTGCCTCATGCCAGCCAGTAAGCTGATACGCACAGTAACCATAACGCTGGAACTCCCATCTTCGATCACCGATTGGCCACTTGCCTTAGTTATGACTTTACAAAAAAACAGTTAGGTTATGCCATAAATAATAGTGGTGCAACCATTTTAGTTGGTTATTTAGTTACAAACTAACTAACTAGTAAATGGCTGCTTTTTTTTATATAGCGCTTTTATCCAAAGCGCTTTACAATTTGTTACTCACATTTTACCCATTCACTCACACACCGACGGCGGAGGCAACCATGCAAGGTGCCAACCTGCTCATCGGGAGCAATTAGGGGTTAAGTGTCTTGCTCAAGGACACATCGACACGCTGCTCGCGAGGAGCGGGAATCGAACCGGGAACCTCCGGATTGCCAGACGACTGCTCTACCTCCTGAGCCACTGTCACCCCGGTAGTAGTTACTAAGCCTGTAGTGTTAACTAGAGATGTAACAGTATGAACATTTCATTTCATGATTATAGTGACCAAAATGATCACGTTTATCAGTATTATCACAGTATTGTGCAAATGTGCTGAATGAATGACTTTATTTGACAATATAAAATAACATGTGACAGAAAGCAGTCAGGAGATACTGCCAAGGATGTACACAAGAAAGCTCAGAGCTTATTTCCATTGTGGTCCTTGTAGGGGGGTAGGGGAATGAGATGCTTAGACATGCATCATACAGACATGACATCACATATGCCATTTACCATTTATATACATAACAGACGCATAAAAACATGTAAGGGTGCCTTTTAGCTGAGTGTCTGAGTTAATTATAGTCCCTTTTGAGCCATGTCTTGAGGCTGGACTTGAATCTAACAGCATTGATTACGATTTTCAGGTCACTGGGCAGACTGTTCCAAAATACAGCTGCAGAATATAAAAATGACTCCTTCCCCATACAACTCGAAGTCAGTTGAGCTATGCCTAGTTGGGTATGCATGGGTGTCCCTGATTCGATTGAAGTAGTTGTTGAAGTACACTGGCACTAACCCGTGCACGATTCTGTGAACTAGGCACATCCCTATTTGGTTGACTCTGTCTTCCACCTTTAGCCATCTCATGTTCTCAAAGTGTGATGGGTCAAGGTGGGTTCGGGCGGGTAGCCTTAGTATTACCCTGATTAGCTTGTTTTGTGATGTCTGTAGTTTTATTTTCTGACTTTTGGGGGCGCTGTTGTACCAGGAGCCACACGCATAGTCATAGTGACACTGTACGAGTGCTCCAGCAAGAATTTTCATCGCCGACTGATCTAAAAAATGGGAGATTCTGGCTAGCTATCGAATCCCGTTATTGATCTTTGTAAGTACTTGTTGAGCCATGCTTTCCCCTGATAAGCTGTTTTGCTGAACATTTTCTTATTCACTTATACAAACTGAAATCAATTCACCAAGTTTTATATTGAAAACTGCAATTACAATTAGCAGCACCATGCTGCGCCTGCATCTGGGAGACTGTTGCTTAACATCTTTGATTGCTAAAGCCTGGACAGTATTTACCGTGGGTTTTTCAAACAGCGCAGTAATCAAATACGGTTTTAATGATAATTAAAATTAAGGCTGAGACGATATGCCATTTGGAAGAATCGATAAATCGGGACAAAATTATAGATCGATATTTTTATATATATATATACTTTTTTTTTTTATTATTATTATTATTATTATTATTTAAACAACAAATGTAGGTTTATTTTGTAGCAATTCTTTGTCGTTGCCGCTATCTTTAGTGTTACAGATTTCCCCATTCAAAACTACCACAGTGATCCTTCTCATTTTATAGTCGGTGGTCTCTGGATGTGATGGAGTGCACTGCATATTGAATGCACAGTGCAGAGTTGCAATTCAACATAATTTACATGAAATGTGATGTTTTAACTAAAACATGCCACAAGACCTAGTATTTTATGTTTTTTCTTTTTTTATGCCACTCATCGATTTCACGCAGTTATCAATAAATCGATAAGTGGTCTCAGCCTTAATTAAAATTTGAAAGATATTACTAACCGCCAGGGAATTTGACTGGTTATCATTAAAACCGGTAAACGTTTCATCCCTACACCTCCTTTACACAGTAACTTACACATAAGCTGGTGCAACCCAGTATGCTTGTGTGTTCCTGTAACACAATAGTTTCTCACTTTCTAGAACCCAGGGCCAGAAATAATGTTGTGAAGAGCCACATTTCTCCCTGCTAGGGATGTGCAAGCTTATTTAATTGCGGGCAGATGAAAACCTGTTAGCATTGTTTTTTACCCTCTTTTACTTAACATGGTTCCAAGAGGTCTGCAGTGCGCACAATCACCACATTTCATTCTAATTATCTCTCTCAACACAATACACATATATCCAACTTTACCAGACGACATCTAGACAACATAGGCTACACACAGCGATCATCCATGAGTTCTGCTGGTCATCACACAACAATGCTTGGTAGTTCATAAATGTTAGCTAATTACAAAAATACAGCAAGCCTACAGTACATGGTAACTGTGATTTACTCATCATTAGTAGCAACACTTGTAAAACCGACTGAAACTCATGTCCACAGTACAGTACAGACCCCATCTTCATTTGCAAAATATGTGGTTGCGTAGTAATGACGACATGCATAGACGGAGATTGTGAAAATGATGACGCAGACTTTCACTTCAGCACATTATATACCCACAACGATGGGACAAATAATTTACCAAACTAGGGATGGCACCGATCCGACTCTCAGTATCGGGCCGATACTGGTCAAATTCACAGGATCGGATATCGGGAAAACAGGAAGAATTTTCTGATCCGATACATGCCGTGAAGCTTGCCATCGCGTGAACAGTAGTAGCGCGACAAAAACTTTAGCGTTGTTAATGTATGCGTGCTAATACGACAGAGTACAGGCCACGTACTGGGGTCACAGACAGGTATGCAGGGCAGAGTAGACTAGGAGCGGATAATGGTGGAGCTAACCGCTAACAATAAAGACACTCACAAATACAGAGGACTCACGTGTATACTTGTGGAATAACACGGCACAGCCGAGTGTAATATCTGCAACGGAAATATGTCTAGGGGTGGCAGCAACACTGGAAACTTCAACACCACAGACTTAATTAAACATTCAAATTAAGCAGATTAATCATGGAAACAGAGTATGCCGAGTTTATACGTGCAACGAATGCCAAGAGGAAAGGTTTTGCCACAACTAACGTAGCTGGAAACCATTCAGAAGTGCGAGAAACTCCCTGCAGACGGTAACAAGGCAAAGCTGATAACTAACTTTGGTAGACTATTGCATTGGTCCATTCATTGAAGATGAACGCAATGTGACATCCTTTACTAGGCTCACCCACCAACAGTGCAGGTGCTGAACTGCTGATCCGAATGTATAGGTAAAAACCATATTATGCGTTTTCATCAATAAAAAAATGGCACAAAAAAAAAATCACCCCTGCAACCAGCCCCTTTCTGTTGTTGAAAATGTAGGTTTCTGACGCTTATCCTCGCTTCATGTTGCCAAACCGGCATTTTATCTCCGACACGGCTATCCCAAATACCGGTAAGTAGAATGTTGAGTTTCTGTTACAAATGTAGACCATAACCCTATCAAAACAGCAGTCAAAGTGTATTTTCAGCACTACGTTTGTTTACCAATGATTTAAAAAATATCCACGCATTGCACCGGAAAACAGGGGCGAAGACAGGAAGCAGTCATGAAATCGCTGTAGTCTTATTAACTAAAAGATTTGAACAAAATAAAAAGCAGCAGCACTATGTGCAGCCCATGTGCTGCACACAGCAGCATCACATCTGGACAAGAGGAAGGGGAACTATGTGAGAATGCTGTTCATCGACTACAGCTCAGCATTCAATACCATAGTCCCCTCCAAACTCATAGCCAAGCTCAGGGACCTGGGCTTGAACTATGACCTGTGCCAGTGGGTCCTGGACTTCCTGACGGGCAGACCCCAGGTGGTAAGAGCCGGCAACTGCACCTCCTCATCCATCACGCTCAACATAGGGGCCCCCCAGGGCTGTGTTCTGAGCCCCCTCCTCTACTCCCTGTACACACATGACTGCGTAGCACAGCGGAACAACAACACCATCATCAAATTTGCTGATGACACAGTAGTGGTGGGCCTGATCTCTGCCAACGACGAAAGGGCCTACCTGGAAGAGGTAGAGAACCTGTCACAGTGGTGTCAGGAGAACTGCCTCTCCCTGAACGTCAGCAAAACAAAAGAGATGATTGTGGACTTCAGGAGGTCGGGGGTCAAGGACTACAGCCCCCTCAGCATCGACGGGGCACCAGTTGAGAGAGTGAACAGTTTCAAGTACCTCGGAGCCCACATATCCGAGGACTTGACATGGACCACACACATTGACAGTGTTGTGAAGAAGGCACGACAACGCCTCTACTTCCTAAGGCGCCTAAGGAAGTTCCAAGTCAGTCAGAAGATCCTTAGGAACTTCTACTCATGTACAATAGAGAGCATCCTGACCGGCAACATCACCTCCTGGTTTGGGAATAGCACTGCACAGGACCGTAGCAGACTACAAAGAGTGACACGTTCAGCCGAACGCACAATTAGAGGGGGGCTTCCCACCCTCCAGAACATTTACAACAAGCGGTGCAAGGGGAAGGCTAAGAGAATTATTAAGGACTCGAGCCACCCGAACAACTGCCTCTTTGAACTGCTGCCGTCAGGCAAGCGATACCGGAGTCTTATGGCGAGCACAGAAAGACTCAGAAGGAGCTTCTATCCCCAGGCCATCAGGCTGCTAAACGAACAATAATCGCTAAACGAACAATAATCACTATGCAACAACCATCAAATGCACACAGCACACACACCCACACGCACACACACACTCACTCAAACAAACAACACACTGCAGCACCCACTCTCCACACTTTAGATCACACAAACACACTTACACTTTATATTTATTGATAAAGGATTTGCACTACAACTCGTACACCTACTGTGAATTGTACCTAAACTGCACCTTGTCCATTTATGCCTTGCACTATATAGTATTGTATATTAGTACACTGCACAGTATTGTATATTGTATGGTAACTACGTCTACGAACATTGTACATATGTCTAAACTGAACACTGTGACCTCTTTTTTTTTCTTCTAATTTTTACTATGTTTTTATTTCATACTTATCTTGTCATGCACAGTCTCTGGAGCGCAACAGTAAGAAGCATTTTGTACAAAAGTATTCTGTACTTCTGTATGACAACTATTAAAGAAACTTGAAACTATTGCATAACTGAGTCATGTTTGCTATGCGTTTCTTCCTTTAGGGGAGTAGGACATTTGTTTCACAGTTTTAGCATGATGTTTTATAGATGGCTAGGTTAAACACAGGTTTTTGTTTTTAAGAGGGGGGGCGGGTAGGATCGGCCGATACTCAAGGCTGTAATATCGGTATCGGACATGAAAAAGTGGTATCGTGCCATCCCTAGACCAAACTCATTTCACCACACAGTACAAACGCCCACTAGCTGTGGGGCTTACAATGATATGCTCATTGTCAATCAAGATAAGGATATTAATCATCAACACTACTCAAGAGAATGGCAATAAAAAAGGGTGCATACCATTTAGTTAATTTGTCTCAAACAGCCAAGAAAGCCTCCATGGAGCCATCAGTCACATTCCAATTCCTAATGTTATTCCCATGGTCTTTGTTGGGCAGTATTGTATGTCCTTTGATAATCCATGACCAGCCAAGTCCTTTGATAATCGCCAGCCTGTTGATTCTTCCGACTTTGGTCTCACTCGTTTGAAAAGCTCAACATATGTATATATATATTTTTTTAGTGCCGTCAATAGATTAAAATATTTAATCGCGATTAATCGCATGATTGTCCATAGTTAACTCACGATTAATCACAGATTAATTGTATCTACCTTAAACAGATCTTTTTCAAGTTCCAAGTTTTAATACTCTTATTAACATGAGTCAACAAATGCTTGCTTTATGCAGCCATTTAACACAAAAGGATGACCCTCGTGCATTGCAAATTTGCATCAAATTCAAAACAGAGTGATGCACAAAATAACTTAAGAAAATAATAATTTGAAACAATGAATAAAGTGTGCATGAAATAATGGGGGAAAGAAAACGTTAGGAACTTGTTACATTCACCCACACAAGGGCTGAGTAATCACACACCCCCCCTCTCTCTCTCACACACTCTCCCGGCTCTCTCTCTCTTGCCCCTTCCTCATCTCTCTCACCCCCCTCTCTCTCTATATCTCACACACACACACACACTTCAGAAACAAACATAGTATCAATGAGAGCATCAATAATACACCTGAGTGAAGTCTAGTAAAATAAAAATAAAAGTAAAAAAAATATATATTTTCTTAAAAGTTAATCGTGAGTTAAAAGAAATTGTGGCGTTAATAGAATCGGGCGATAACGTGTTAATACCACGTTAACTTTGACAGCCTTAATTTTTTTACATAAAAAGGTACACGTATCCATACCGAACCGTTTCAGTACTGGACCTTCAGTTCAGTACGGCTGTGTACAGAACGAATACAATGGTACGTTAAACACTAACAAACACATGTGCAGAACTTTTCTTTGTATGCAGAATGTGATTCAAAACGCCAAGTTCACCCCTTCCCAAAATATTATTTGCGCAAAGGGCCGGGTGTTGATTGAAATTAACAAGTTTATAGTTTGTTTGAATCGTTTTATTTTCGGTCTTTGCTACTCCTCACCTACAAAATTTTAGATGGACTTGCACCGTTCTATCTATCCGATCTCATCTCCCGCTCGCCCGCTCGTGCTCTGCGCTCACAAAATGCGGGGCTTCTATCGATTCCTAGGGTTAAAAAGAAATCCGCCGGCCACAGAGCCTTTGTCTACCGCACTCCCTACCTGTGGAACAAATTACCTGCCGTCGTCAGGGGCGCCTGCTCTGTCGAAGCTTTTAAATCCCTGCTTAAGACCCATCTTTTCTCTCTCTTCTTCAACCTACCCTGATCTCACCTGGTCGGGGACTGACCTTTAGATTAATCTGTCTAGTTTAGTTAGGATGTCTATTTTCTCCCATGTCTGCTTTTCTGCAGCACTACAAACATGGGAACTCTCTAACCCCCCCCCCCCCCCCCATCTCTCTGAGTGCTTGTCTCGTAGTGCTGACCAAGGTGATGGATGTCTCGGGGTCTTGGCCAAGATTGCAGTGACTGCTCTACGTGCACCACCGAGGCCATGGATCAGCTCCTTACAGTCTTCTGTCCGTGGTCTGTCAACATGGTTTGTGGTCTGTCAATGTGGTTTCATTGCTGGGTTAAGTACTTCTATTCTATTCACATGATATGCTTACTTCATATATCTATTCTATTCACATATATGCTTACCACTTGTATCTATTGCTATGTCCGCCCACTACAATCACGCAAGCTGTCTAACGCCTGTCCCGTCTGCCTCTTCTTTAAAGGCAGCCCAAGAGTGTTTCCGCGTTTCTCTGATTGGCCGTGACGCCCCACGTGACAACGCCTAGCACGCCCCGCGGCAGAGGCGCATAGGTTGCCGCGGCATTATGCATTCGTAATCCCCCCTGTTTTAACATCGACGGTTAGCTCAACTCGTTCCTCAGCTTGCTGTGGAGCCTGCGGTAATTTGGTGACAAGTTCCAATCACTTCAATTTTTTTTTTTTTACATTTAATTAATTTAGCGTCTGTCTTTCTTTCGCCGGTTAAGTTTAGGCATTCTTTCGGAGTTGGTTATGGTTAGGGTTAAGTTTAGGCATTCTTTCGGAGTTGGTTAAGGTTAGAGTTTGTCTTAGAGCATGGCAATAGAATGCCGGTCTTTCTTTCGCCGGTTAAGTTTAGGCATTCTTTCGGAGTTGGTTAAGGTTAGGGTTAAGTTTAGGCATTCTTTCGGAGTTGGTTAAGGTTAAGTTTAGGCATTCTTTCGGAGTTGGTTAAGGTTAGAGTTTGTCGCAGAGCATGGCAATAGAATGCTTGTCTTTCTTTCGCCGGAGCAGCAGCCTATTTCCGCTCTGCCGCGGTCACATGGGCGTCGTGGCCAATCAGAGAAACACGGAAGCACTCTTGGGCTGCCTTTAATATAGACGCGTCCCGTCTCCCCGTCTCCCTGTGAGTTGCTGTCCCGGAGTGTTGACCGGAGTGTCGGACGTCCCGTGATGAAGACTGGGAGGATGCGACCCTCTCTGCGTGCCCTCCTGTCTCCGGCTGTCTCGTAGTGATGACCGGAGTGCTGGACGTCCCGCGATGATGTCGGGGAGGTTGCGACCCTCTCTGCGCCGCCCCCTATCTCCCTGTATCCGGCTGTCTCAGAGCGATGACCGGAGTGTTGAACGTCCCGTGATTAAGACTGGGAGGACGCAACCCTCTTTGTGCCGCCCCTGTGCCTCAAATAGATTCACTATCAGTTGCTATCACTATCAGCTCAATCTTAAATTTTTCAAAATGTTCAGTTGCTATTGCATGCACTCATCTGTGTTTCACTACACACATGAGTGCATGCTTACCAACTGTCAGTCTGCAACACTACTATCACCGACATCTAAGAAGGGAGATCCCCCCTTGAATGGCCCTTCTAAGGTTTCTCTCCTCCACACTGCCTGTGGTGCATTTTTTCCTATTGTTAGGTTTTAGTGAGTTTTTCATTACCTTCGCGTGGGGTATGTCTGGCCTTACAAATACATTTGATTTGATTTGTTTACAGATAAATCAAAAACACACATGTGTGGACCCTCAAAAAGAAAAAATCACAAATGTACATACCGGTATTCAAAGTAAGCTCACACACAAAATCCAAACTCAATGACCGAAAAAAGGAATAGGCTGAAGCACATGCTTATTTTTGCCTATCCTTTACCATTCTTAAAAACGAAATGTACTTTAACAGTTTCACTGCCACTCACGAGATATCTCGGGTTTCCGATAGTTATGTTGAAAGCCACTCACGAGATTTCTCTGATTTTTTTTTTTTTTTTAGCGATCTGAAATCATATTACATCACGCGAGCCTACCCTAGTATACCCGAGCGCCGCCGGCGATCAGATGTGGAAAAAAGCGCCCCCTATCGTCTCCCAGATGACATAAGGGATTTTGGAATGGACTCAATGAAAATGGATGGGGAAAAAAATCCTGTACTCCACATTTTCCAGTCCACTGATGCAGCCGGGGTTATCACAGTTCATTCTGGAGCCTCTCAGACCCGCGGAATCATGTACTGCACTGTACACACGTTGGATCCATACACTTATCGATTTTTTCGAATGGTGGTCAGGAATTGGAATATACCAGTTGGATACCATCTCTTTCGGTTTCACTGTAAAAGTCCAAGAGGAAATGAACACGGCGATTATCCGTGCGCGGCTTGAATGTGCTTGCGTTCACGTATAATATTGATCATCTAGCGTTTATTTGAAAACTATTCATAAATAGGCCGACAAATATCAACGTTCTGGAATATTCCAGTAAAAGACGATTATCATAGAATGGTCTAGAATGAACTGTTTTTTTACCTCAAAACGGGTGCTTTTCAAAATGCTCTAAAACGGAAATTAAGCGATAAAAAACCAATCTGCCTTGAGAGCACTGACTGGAAAAGGATTCTTTGATAAGCGACGGGCAGATTAGACACATAGCCATAATTTAAAACATAGATTAGGCGATATTAAGCGTAACATTGGCGCCGATGGTGGCATTGAAGCGCTACCTCTGGCGCCACCTCGTGGCATTCAAAGTGTTAATATAAGAAAGAAAAACTTAAAATATGCTGCAAGATATAATATAATTTTTTATTTATTATTAATTTCAATATAGAACATTCGTTGACAGCCCTACAAGTACAATTAGTTACTGCACACGGCATCACCCGAGTGGAACATGGAAAGCCAAACTTTCCCCCACTGTACCGAAAACCCGTACCGAACAGTGACTTCGAAACTGAGGTACGTACCGAACGTGGTTTTTTTTGTACCGTTACACCCCTAGTTTTCCACTGTGTTGTCTAGTTCACATGCACTCAATTCTTCTTCCCCATTGCCAGTTTAATATACAGGCACGCGCTGTTAGAACTCAAGTACTCAAACTGAGCAAATGCCCAATATAGTGAAAGGTCTTGAGATATGAGTTTTCAAGAGAGCTAGACTATTTTCTGGGGCAGCTATAAAAATGCTTGTTTAGACAGAAATTATTTACTCCGGTCTAAATGGAAGACGTATAAGTCTAAACGTAGAGAAATCGCTGTCTCATGTGTTCACTTTATTTTACACATTCAGCCTATAAAATATATACAAAATAATATTAGAAAAATGCTAATGAACCTACTGAGCCCTATTTTCTGAAAATGCACCTAAAAATACATACCTAAGTAAATGGAAGATTGCTCCACTTCTACAAGGCCATTTGCATGTTCTTGGTATCTATGGATCTCAGGGAATGTATTCCCAGTGTCAGAAATATGTTTGTCTGTTACTAGGCTCGAGTAAATTGTAATGAAGTGATGATTTATTTTTTAGCATTTATTGCTTTTCATGGTCAGACATGACCGACGGATGGAGAGGATGAACGGGAGAAGAGGCAGGGAAGACATGTGACAAATGGGAGTCACCGGGAGTGGGAAGCGAACCCGGGACGGCCGCTTCGCGACGCAGCGCGATACATGGTGTGCTACTACTAGAGCGCCCAGTTTTTTTTTTAGATCTTTGACAGTGAATAACACCATGCTAAAATTGCCCAGACATGAAAAATTGCTCATTCAGCACCTTCTTGAAAAAAATCTAATCAAATGAAATTAACGTTTTTGCTAGACGTTCACAGAAAGGTAGAGAAACTAACTGTGTGTTCTAATTTATGGCAATAACGTTTCAGATATGCGAGATATGATGATAAAAAAAAAATACATTTAATTAAATAAAAATAAGTCAGATGATCGACAGAGACTGGCATGAGCTGTGAAGTGTAGTTTTTGGAAATTCGAAAGCCCATCGAAAGCCCTGGTTCTCTTCTCTCAAAAGACTACTCAAGTTAGGTTGCGCCAAATCCTTGCGCCAATTCTCACCTTTTTCCGACTCCATGCCCTGAGATTTCTATAAACTAATATTTCTAATTTCTAAACTAATATTTGGTAAGCAAACGTAGTGCTGAAAATAATACACTTTGACTGCTGTTGACAGGGTTGGGTCTTTACTCTTAGCTACATTTAGAAAGAAATGCAACATTAATTCATACATTCTATAGAGATGGATTTATGGCGTCATTCTCGTACCGGTACCGGACCACTCGGGCTTAACACATTGGTTGCCAACAACGAGAGATCCTCTCGTTGTTGGCCGCCATGCGTTGGTTGCCAATAACGAGATTTCTCGTTGTTTAATCGTTATTTCTTTTATTAACGATATCCATTCATTTTTCATCCGTCCAGCCTGACATCATCATTGGGAATGGCTCCGAGCTTGAAAAGGGCAAATACCACCCCCTATCGTCTCCCGGATGGTAATGCACATCATTGGATTGGATTGAGTGGCCATGTGCATCAGAGAAAAACTCCGCCCCAGGTTTTCCCCACCTCTGGCAAGCAGTGTCGTGTTACCAGAGTCACTGGCGAGGCTGGAAGCAGCTTGGATCATGCTTTTCGGACTATAACGTTGGATCAATAAATGCGATCAATATTTGGAATGGCGATCAGGAATTGGATTAATCTTTTTGCGGAACATCTGATCCGAGGCAAGGAATCTATTTTACCAGTTTTGGGTTAATCAGAGTTGTTTTTCACAGATTGCACGTGTGTGTGTGTGTGTGGCGTTAGGCGTTGAGCGCGGCACGAATAAATAATTTTTCAGCCTGCTTTTGTATCGTGCATAAGAACACAAATACTCTCGATAATCTAGCGTTTATTTGAAAACGATTCATAAATCAGCCGGAAAATGACAACGTGTTTTGTGTATTCCAGTAAATGGCTATTTTCGCGGATTTCTCTGGAATGACTAGAAATCTCAGAAACTATACTCCTATTCAAAACGGTATAAAACGGAAATGTACTGATGAAAAAACAATCCGTTTTGTACATGTTGACTGCAAGCAAGTCATTGATAAGTGACAGGTGTATTAGACACATAGCCATAATTTTATCGTCGTTTATCAATGACTTGTTTGCAGTCAACATTGTCGAAACGGGGCGGTCAGGTGGCGTAGCGGAGATAGCGCTCGTCACCAATGCAAGAGGCTATGGTCTCGACTCCCGGAGTCAGCATTGCCTTGGCTTGGGCTGATCGCTATACTAACTCTTTTGGCTGGGTTAGGGGGAGGGAAGCCGTGGGTGGGAAACTGGCGTTGTGGACAGCGACGCCTACAGGTCAGGTCTGGGCGCTTGCTCAGCGGAGGCAGGACTTGAGGAAGGCAGCGTGACCTCCCACGCGTTACACTTCACCAATGAGAGCCCTCGCTGCCAGGTGAGAAGAGAGCCACTGGCTGTCGCCGCACATGTCGGAGGAAGCGTGCGG
Organism: Notolepis coatsorum; assembly: GCF_963971535.1. Classification (NCBI taxonomy): domain Eukaryota; kingdom Metazoa; phylum Chordata; class Actinopteri; order Aulopiformes; family Paralepididae; genus Notolepis; species Notolepis coatsorum. The sequence continues at coordinate 64,625,946 of NC_140172.1, forward strand.
ATACTTCAGGGTTCCCTTGTACCGACCAGTAGGAGAACATGCGCACAACAACCAGGTAGGGGAGGGAGGGAATTGGCACAACGACTAAATTGGGACGGGGAGAAAACAGAGAAAGAGATAAAAAAAAGAAAAACATTGTCGAAACGTTTTTTTTTTTTTTTGTTATATAGCATTTTGAAAAGCCCTTGTTTTTCAGGAAAATATATAGATTCCGTGATAAACGGCATTTACTGGAATATTCTGGCATACACAAAAAACGTTGTCATTTTTCGGCCTATTTATGAATCGATAGATTATCGATAGTATACGTGTACTTATGCACGCTATATAAGCGATCTGAAAAATATATTCTCTCATTTCCTGATCAGCTCGCGCACACACACATGGGGCACACGCTGATATATAGGTCAACAGATCCGATTACCCCAAGACTGGTAAAATAAATTGCTTACCTCAGATCAGATGTTCTCCAAAAAGATTATTCCAATTCCTGATCGCCATTCCAAATATCGATCACGTTTATTGATTCAGTGTTGGGTACTGTAAATATGTATTCCACGCATTTTCCAGCTCAGCGATCACTTGGGTCTCTTCAGATGCCTTGCCGAAAAAGTAAAATGAGGAAACTGCCACCCCCCCCACCCTTCATCAGTCTAATCCAATGGGGTGCAGTTACACAGGGAGAGACGATAGGGGGCGGTATTTTCCCAATGGAGCTCAGAGAGAGTCTGCAGCACTAGCGTGAGGCTCGATTGATGAAATATGAATTCAAATCGCTAATAAAAAAAAATACGACAAACAAACGCTATATAGCGTTGCTGGCATTCAACTGGTGGCATGAACTACCGACAAAACGCGTCCGTGGCACTCAAAGTGTTAACCATTTAACTGTTAAGAATATACAGTTAATTTAAAATGACACATGCAATGACCCTACTTTGGCCAGCATTGCCGTGTGTGGTCTCTCACCTGTGGTGGTAAGGGAAGAGTTTGAAGAGGCCCCATAGTTCTTCAGACATGCAGGCGTTGCACTCCATCAGAGACAGAGAGGGAAGCAGCACCTGGTCTGCAATACTGAGGAAACAACTCAGCAGGGTTTCCTGTAGGAGGAGGAGCTTAATCAACACCACAATACTGACACGACAATAATGTCAGACCCATTTGTGAACAAGCAAAGTAAATGAAGGCCCATTAATCCTATATTCTCTCCTTCGTATTACAAAAGCACAGTTTTTACTGTCCCAAGAGGTAGGTTTTTTGTTGTGATAAACTATTTTTAAGCAAATACTAATAAAAAGCCGATAGTAGATGTATACAATGCTCTACCACCCACCTCCCACTGGGTTCTACCACCAAGCACCACCACCCACCTCCCACTCTTAACATATCTGAAGTGGAGAAATATGTGAAATAAATGTTTAAAAAGTTTACACCAGACCATCAAAATCAAACCTACCGGTACAACTTTTATATTATATAAAAAAAAAAAAAAAAAAAAAAAAAAAAAAAAAATGGCACGTAGATCAGATGATAGTCATGCATAGACATGCTTTTTATTCACTGGATGTCCGAGGCGGTTTCATGACTCACCATTTTCTCATTTCTGCCATCACTTAGGTACTGCGAAGCGAAGAACAAAAATATGACAAATATTAATACGGATTACCGGTAATACTTTTACTATAACTAGAATCATAATAACTATTATAGGATAAAGACAACAAAAAAATGTAATATCACATTGTAATTTATACAGAAAAATTATATACCATCATGCAGTCAAAACTAAGAAAAATATGACGATATGACGATTTGATATTTTGGCCATATCGTCCCAATCCTACAACAGCGATCTGGTTACCTCTTTCATGAAGCCCTTGCCCAGACGCACTATCTTGGCGAAGAGGATGGCGTCGTGGGAGAGGTGGGGACCCAGGTAACCCAGCATGCTGAACGTGTCCCTGCGCAGGTCCTCGAAGGTCTCCGCAGGCAGAGGGGCCCTCTCGTTCTTCAGCGGCTGCATTAGACACCCCTTCGCCCCCTTGGGTACCCCAGCTCTGCGGGGTACAGAACATTGAGTCAGCAGGGACCAGAGACAATATCTTAGGTACCCCAGCTCTGCCGGGTAAAGAACATTGAGTCAGCAGGGAACAGAGACAATATCTTAGGTACACCAGCTCTGCCCTGTACAGAACATTTGCAGTCTTCAGGTATTTTGAAATTGCCGGGTTGGCTACATGTTTTATGTCCAATTAAAATAATATGCAAAGTGAGAAGACGCAAAACAACTGGGCTGCCCTGGACTCGTGTAAATGTAATATTTTTTTTGTTTGTTTACAAAGCGACAAAAAGCGAATTTGTAGGTTCCTCTATCAGCTGCTCCATTACCAACAAGGTCTGCCCTACATTTTCAAAAGGCATAGAGAAAGTTTGTCTTAACTAATCATTGTGAGTTATGCATGTCAATTTGGTACTTTTCATTGCGTGCGTGCACCTTTTAGTTTAGTCATCTGTGGCACTTCCGTGACCGTGGAGAGCGAAGGTCCGTTTCTCAATGGATGTCGTCGTCTAGGAGGGTAATTAAACAAATTTAGCCGGGGTGTATTTTTTAAAAAGGCGGGGGAAATTTGCGAGAGACCAAAATCCCAAATGGCTGCCGTGGAAATTAACTTTTTAATGGTTTGACCTACAATGATGCACAATACATGGTTTCAGAGCTTATTTTGGTCAAGGAATACATGTGGTGTTTATATAATGATTTGACCTATTGTTGACCTTCAAATGCAAGATGGCTGCCAATTTTGTGCTCCAAAAGGGATTTTTTTCAAAATCGTCACAGAGCCTTCATATTAGGCTCTAATGAAAGCTCTGCTCATGAGTTGAATAATATACAGTATAAGTACGCATAAGTAATCTCTGAGGTCAATAAATCAATGTTTGTGTGTAAACAACAGTTGCTGATTTGCGGTTTTCCATTAACACTTTGATTGCCCAACCCGAGTTTTCTCGGGTTTACCCCCCACGGGTTGAATGCCCACTCACGAGAATTCTCGTATTTTCTCGTTTTTTTTATTAGCGATTTGAAATCATATTTCATCAACCAAGTCTACCGTTGGAAATCCAACCACTCCAGGCGCTCAGATGTGAAAAAAGCACCCCCTATCGTCTCCCAGATGGTAATTCACCCTTTTGGATTGAACTCAAAGAAAATGAATGAGAAAAAAAATCCCCGACATGATTTTTTCGAATGGCGATCAGGAATTGGAATAATCCATTTGGATACCATCTGATCTCAGGTAAGGAATCTATGTTACCAGTATTAGGATAATCAGACTCGTTTTCACAGAGATATAAGCTTTTATGCGATTATGTGATATTGCTGTTTCACTGTGCGAGCGGTCAGGAAATAGGAGAATCGATTTTCAGCTTGCGGCACGAGCGTGCATGCGCACACATATACTATCAATAATCAAGCGTTTATTTGAAAACGATTCATAAATAGGCTGAACTAGGGGTGGACGGTATAAACGGTATACGGTATAAACGGTATTAATTTGCTCTACGGTATGGATTTTGACTATACCGTTTAACCGGTAGAGCAGCTCTAAAATAGCAATGACGTCATGTAACCACAGCGCGACTATTTCAATCGCATTTGCCCCTAAACATAGATAGAATTAGTCATAGATAATAGATATGTGCAAACTGGAAAAAGTTATTTAGGAGGCTTCGCGCAGTGGGCGTGTCAACACGCAATTGTCATTTCATAATAAACACATGTCACCGCGGCGCACAGCAAGTTTCAATTTCAGTTCCTGGCATTTTTAACCAGTGGAGAAAGGTAAGATATTTCCCTATCGTTTTTCTTATATGAATTATTCTACGTTAATAAAACATACCTGATGATCAACTACAGTTTGCTGTAAACATTACGATATGTGTGTGTGTAGTGTTATGATAACGACGGCAGCAGCGGGAGCCGGGAGGAAGGCGTGCAGCAGTGGATTTGCGAATAGCATGCAGCTGCAGAGCCGCAGAGCCAGTGGCTCTTTCAGGTCTGGTCACAGGCCCGTCAAACAGCGCCCCCCCACCCTTGCGACGTTCTGACCCCCATCGTCTCTAAGCATTTTGTGTGTCAATTTGTTGACACGTGTCAATTTGTTGACACAATTGTCAATTCTTAAAGCTGAGGATGAGTGGCACCTTTGTCTCAATTCTTATTCAATTCAATTCGCTCTGCGGCTCTGCAGCTACATATGCTTCTAGCGAAATCCAGCCCCGCTGTTTGCAATGGGAGCAGGAGTCTCGACTCTGGACTTATTTTATTTGGAATATAATGACTTTATACGCAAAAGTAGCCTAGTTTTAAGTTAAAATATTATAAATCTACATGCCTTGAGGATGTCATTCTTTATATAGCCTGCCTATCAGGCAAAAAAAATTATTCTAACAGAAACACTGATACCGTGATATATACCGTTACCGTCTATGCTTCAAATTATACCGTGATATAAATTTTAGACCATACCGTCCACCCCTAGGCTGAACAATGACAACGTTCTAGAATATTCCAGTAAAAGGCGATTATCATGGAATGCGTTATATTTTCCGTGAAAACAAGTGATTTTCAAAATGCCAGAAAACGGAAATGAGATAAAAAAAACAATCTGCTACGACAATGTTGACTGGAAAATGAGTCTTTGATAAGCGACGGGCAGAATCTATGTTTAAAATTAAAGTGGCCCTGGGCATTCAAGGAGGTAAAAAGGAATTAACCTTGGGCAATCAAAGTGTTAAATAGGGTAGGCTACCGAGAATATGGTGTCCAGTTCGCGTGTTACTTTTTAACAGCGGAGCAGTGCAAGAATGTGACAATTTGACCATGTGACCGCGGCAACGCGGGAGAGCGGCAGTGCGGAACTAGGCTGTCTATTGCCATTCTCTAAGCTCCTTAACAGCGCCTAAACTTAACCGTTCTAACCTTAACCAACTCCGAAACAATGCCTAACCTTAACCTTAACCATGCCTAACCTTAACCATAGAAAGAATATTGCCATTCTCTAAGACAAACTCTAACCTTAACCAGCTCCTTAACAGCGCCTAAACTTAACCGTTCTAACCTTAACCAACTCCGAAACAATGCCTAACCTTAACCTTAACCATGCCTAACCTTAACCTTAACCATAGAAAGAATATTGCCATTCTCTAAGACAAACTCTAACCTTAACCAGCTCCTTAACAGCGCCTAAACTTAACCGTTCTAACCTTAACCAACTCCGAAACAATGCCTAACCTTAACCTTAACCATGCCTAACCTTAACCGGCGAAAGAATACACGTTAAAAAAAAATCACGTTAAAAAAAAAAAATTGATGGGATTCGAACTTGTCAACAACGGACCGCAGGACCGCTGCGTTGCCAGGTGAGCTGAGCGCCGAATGAAAATCATGGCGGATTAGGGCGGTTACATAATGCCGCAAGCTCTGCCGCTCCGCTCTGCGGTTGCTGCGCCTGCCGCGGGGCGTGTCGCAGCCAATCAGGGAAAACGCGGAAGCAACGGCAGCACTGCTCCGCTGTTATTAAGCAATAAGTGTCCAGTTCATCCCATCACATTTTCATAATTTTTTTTTATCTACTTTTTCTCCCATTTTTCAATTTTTCTCCCATCCCAATTTCGTATCATCCAATTCTACCCTCCCCTGTCTCGAACGCTGTTGGCCATGCCTCCCACAAGACGGCTGCAATGTGGACCAAGCCTTGCATCACGTGTCCCCTCCGGTACACAAGGAGGCAGCCGTCGCATCTTTTCACGTGTACAGCGCGATCTCAGCGGCGAGGGTCTGCGTGGGAGGGACACGCCGCCCCCGTTACTTCCTGATTCTGCTGCGCAGGCGCACCAACCGACCTGTATGAGTCGCCATCCACAACGTCCGATCCCCACCCACCAGCTTTCCACCCCTAACACTGCCAATTGTGTTAGTATGAACGACCAGCCAAGCTGGTAGCAATGCCGAGAGCTGGGCTCGAACCCAGCATCTCCTGCATTAGTGGCGAGCGCCTTGCCCACTGCGCCACTTAGCCGCCTTGCTTGAGCTGAATTTAACCCTTAGGAGTCAACGGGGCGTATTGCTCCCGTGGGCGGAGAACAAAAGAATTAGAATGTCTTCTAAATGCTCTAAACGTACATATTTTCAGAAATCGATAAAAATAGAAAAATGACAATTTCGAGTGCTTTGAGATGTTCTATATATGTCTCATTACTTGCTAAACATAATACGACTTGTAAATACGTTTAATTCTTGCTAGATGGTATGCTTGTAATTATTTCCGTTTGCAAGAGAACTACAGCGCGTCACGAAGCACACATACACGCACACACAAGAGAAGCGTGTGCGCTGTGAATAGGTGTTAGACCCCCGCGCAGAGGTGAGAGGTATCAGAGACTCGCTACCCCCCATCCAAATTCTAAACAACAGATCGGCATCGGCTTTTCATAATATGTATGAATTATCTCTTGCAATAATATCCACGGGACACTGAGCTGCTTCGCAGAATAATGTGGTGTGCGTGTGTGTGTGTGTGCGCTGAGACGCAGCGTCGAGACGAAACTTGTGTCGAGTCTGCTTCTATGTATGCTTCTTCAGCGCGTCCTGCATTATTATTATTATTATTATTATTATTATCATTCTCTAGAATACACGGGACCCGACGGAACGTTAATTTATGTATTAAAAGTAGTCTAACATGCTTTTCATCAACATAACTGGCAGAGACAGAGTGCGTGTGTGTACGAGTTATGAGTTATCTCGCAGTTCATTCAAGCGCGCATCACGGTGATGACAGCTCTCTAGTCTAGAGAAAGGTGCGCTCACAGGGGCGTAGCTGGAGATTCTGGGCCCCATGAAAAGAATCAATTTGTGGGCCCCCAATCCATTAAAATGTGGGGCCCCCAATCTATAAAAAAAATTTGGGGCATTTGCTGGGCCCTTGGAATCATCCTACCCCCCCCCCCCCCCCCCCCCCCCCCAGCTACTCCCCTGCACACACACACACACACTCTCTCTCTCTCTCTCTCAAACAGAGAAATCAAAAGAAATCAGTACATTACCTTGTATTACTATTGTAATCCAAAAGCGATATATAGGGTTGTTCATTGTACAATACAATTGATACAGTTGATGTTTCTTGTTGATTATTATTCTCTATGTGTATATGAGAATTTTTTCAATACCGTAGTGGCCGCTTGTCGCTAGGCTAGGCCTCCTGCTGGGTCCATTCACTGGAATAACAAAGGAATGACTGGGCCTTTGCTCCAGGTGTGAAATGGTTCTAGTGACAATGATCACATTGAATTCTGGGAGTGTAGTTCTCTCATCAGATAGCTGAATGAACTTGGATCTATTCAAGTCCTATACTGAAAAGTTGTTAGGATTTTACCAGAATGTTTGATAGGACATTGATTGAAAACTATCGTCTCAAATTTGACAATTGATGGCTTATTTTGAAGGTATGAATCTGTAATTTTATATTATGTAACAAAAAAAAAGGGGGAAATTCTCAGGAGGAGGAGCTCTTTAGGTTAGACTCCTAAGGGTTTTAAAGGTCAACTCAAAACAAACAATAAAATTATAAAATTAAAACAGAATCCTAGCGTAACAGAGGTACCGCGTGTCTATCCACAGTCACGATGGACAGTGTAGTGAAGTGGCTGTGGACGTTAACACTTTGGTTGCCACTTGTTAACATGGTAAAACGTGGTTGAATGCCAGCACCCACTTCAATGATAGCGTTGTGAACGCATAATCTCTATCTTAAATTATGGCTATGTGTCTAATCTGCCCGTCGTTTATCAATGACTTGTTTGCAGTCAACATTGTCGGATTTTTTTTTTTATTTTTTTTTAATAATAGGTTCATTTCCGTTTTATAGCATTTTGAAAAGCCTCGTTTTTCAGGAAAATATATAGATTCCGTGATAAACGGCATTTACTGGAATATTCTGGCATACACAAAAAACGTTGAAATGTTTCGGCCTATTTATGAATGGTTTTCAAATAAACGCTAGATTATCGATATAAGCTTTCTGAAAAATATATTCTCTCATTTCCTGATCAGCGCGCACACACAAACACACATAGGGCACACGCTGATATATAGGTCAAAACAGATCCGATTACGCCATCAGATGTTCTCCAAAAAGATTATTCCAATTCCTGATCGCCATTCCAAATATCGATCGAGTTTATTGATTCAGCGTTGGGTACTGTAAATATGTATTCCACGTTGTTTTACGGCTCTGCGATCACTTGGATCCTTCAGTTGGCTTGACAGAAAAGTTAAATGAGGAAACTGGCCCCCCCCCTTCATCAGTCTAATCCAATGGGGTGCAGTTACACAGGGAGACGATAGGGGGCGGTATTTTCCCAATGGAGCTCAGAGAGAGTCTGCAGCACTAGCGTGAGGCTGATGAAATCTGAATTCAAATCGCTAATAAAAGAAATACGACAAACAAACGCTATATAGCGTTGCTGGCATTCAACTGGCGGCATGAACTAACGACAAAACGCATCCGTGGCACTCAAAGTGTTAAGCGGTACTGCAAGTAAAACTCACTCCGCAGAGGCATCCAGACCCATTACCAAGAAGTGAATTAACCTCTTGGTATAGTGGTCTGTGATGCCGCCCACGGCGCGGGAGACCAGGGTTCAACTCCCACTCAGGGCATGTCAAATAAGACCGGTTACAGTGGTGCCCAGTCACCTGGATGCCCTGGGTGGAGTGAGTTTAGGGGGTGAGTGTAATGGAGGTACCGTGTCTATCCACAGTCACGATGGACAGTGTAGTGAAGTGGCTGTGGACGTTAAGCGGTACTGCAAGTAAAACTCACTCCCCAGAGGCATCCAGACCCATTACCAAGAAGTGAATTCACCTCTTGGTATAGTGGTCTGTGATGCCGCCCGCGGCGCGGGAGACCGGGGTTCAACTCCCACTCCGGGCATGTCAAAATAAGACCGGTTACACTAGGCTACTAAATTTCATCAACACACAGTAAAGGGAACTTGACTTCGAACTCAGCTGATTGTCTAGCCCTAATACCCGTTCCCTAATACCTGTTGCGCAATGTCCCTTTTCAGTAAAGTGATCCAGTACCGCATCACTGGACAGCACATTACCACTGCTATCAACCTGGGCGTAAATGTCCATGGCATGACAAGGAGTAAAGATCTGGTAGACACTCTCACAAGAGTGGTGTCTGCATCAGCTATGCAGATACACTGCTCCTCTATGACCACTGGGTTCTGATGGATGTGGAGGCATCAGCAACCTGCCCACAGGAGATCGCAGACAGCAAGCCAGCTATCGTGATCATCGACAATGACGACTTCAAGATCGACACAATGACCGGTGACTCTACAGGAGCGCATCGAACAAATGTCATGTACGTGCAGCCAGAGAGCTATGAAAAGAAACCAGGCAAAGAGACTGCCGAAACGCTCACCAAGATGAAGGAAATCTCTGCACAGCAGTGACAAAGGTTTGCCAGTACAGATGCCCCCCTGGTAGCAAGAGCGAGCCACCTGCTCATCCCAGGGTAGATGCACCAGTGGATGGGTCAGCTCCGCAACGTGCTCGCTCTGTGATACATCACATGCACTGTCTCATGTAGACAATCATGGTACAAGACCACCACCTGAAGAGCAGCGAGTTCCAGGATACAGTGGTGCCCAGTCCTGCTGTCATCCACCACCCAACAATAATAATAATAATAATAATGACTTGGATTTATATAGCGCTCTTCATGACACCCAGAGCGCTTCACAGAGTCCATTATTATTTCATACACAGTCATACCGGTGGTGGTAAGCTACAATTGCAGCCAGAGCTGCCCCGAGACAGACTCAAGAGCAAGCCTTACTACCACACAACATACAATGGACCTCCAAGCAAGTCAGTGGTGAATGACATCATGGTGAAACATGTGGAAGCCATGCGGCTGAAGAATATTCCATTCTCCTTTATTGTTGGTGACCTGCCCACCTACAAGACGATCAAGGCGGAGAATCCAGAAATGTTCAAGGACATCATCCCAATCCTCTGAGCTTTCCACAAGCTGATGTCCTACATCTATGCCATTTACAAGAGATTCAAGGGCTCTGGAAAGGCATACACTCTGGTTACAGCAGGGGTAGTAGTGAAGGGGTCGGTAGACCAAGCACTACGAGGAAAGCACTACAGACGGGGCGTGCGGTGCATCCTGCTCTTGAGGTTCTTATCCAAAATCAACTGTCAAACATTCTTGAGCACAAAGAACTATCGGAAGACATCAAGGAGAACCTCAACATTCTGCGGAATGCACTGACTGAAACTCAAGAGGCTCTACAGACAGCTTACTGTGATCTTGAGAATGATGGTGACATGAAGGAGCTGATCAACAGAGTTTATGAGAAGCCTGGCACAGACATGGGGGACTTTTGAGTCTCATTCTTGTAGATGTCTGACCCACTTGTACAATGTCTTGATGCATGTCATGCAAGAAATGGCTCTGAGTAGTACCTATCGTCAACCTACAACATGCTGCCAGGACGCGTGAATATTAAAGGCAACCAACTTGTGTTCGGCTTTTCTCTGAACACAAGGCAAGCGCAGTCGTTCGACCAGCGCTCCTGCCGCGTCTCTCTTGCCGCAAGGGCGTGCGCTAGTGGATTGATTGATTGGCCGTGTGGCCAATCAGAGAAACGCTGAACACAAGTTGGTTGCCTTTAATATTCACGCTGCCAGGACTGATGGCATACGACAACCATGACTATGGGATGTGGTTGCCAGACTACTGGGCAATGCTCTCTTCACTGTCAGATGAGCAAATGGAGTTCTAAACACGATCACTTTACCCAGTCGTAGGGCTGGGCGATAAAACGATAACGATAAATATCGCGATAAATTATTTTCTCGAAATAAACATGAAACGTGGTCGCAAAGTTTCGATATATCGATTTTCCAAGTTTGGCCCGCTCAGCCTCGGCTCAACACACTCACTAACAACAGCCAACGTTACGTGATGACGTGACGTGCTTACGCACCACAGCTCCAGATGCGCCACTGTTTTGGTTTAGGACTCAAGGCTGGCGCTAGGATAATTAGCTTGCACAGCTCTATGTTATATATTTACGTGCCGTGTATGCGTGTAACGTGAATTCTGATGCCACGGTTATAGTAGTGTGTGGTATACGGTGGACGTCGTTGCAATGTATTCTGGCGGAACAGAGTATTTTAGGGATATTTAGGACATTTGGATACATGCGTGGCTATGATAATTAGCTTGCACGGCGCGATTTTATATATTTACGTGCAGAGTATGTATGTGGCGTGAATTCTGATGCCACGGTTATAGTAGTGTGTGGTATACGGTGGACGTCGTTGCAATTTATTGGGGCGGAACAGAGTATTTTAGGGATATTTACTAGTACATTGTCATGGGATTGTCTCGCTCTGGCTAACTGCTAACGTGCGCGGACTGATGACGACATCAACTCGAGACATTCGCAGCAGAAAAACAAGTCCATCGGCGCCGGGCATAATAAGTTAATTAAACTTGACAGACATTATATCGACGATAATTATCGATATCGAGTTATATGAAAATAATTTTATCGCGATAACGTTTTTGGCTATATCGCCCAGCCCTGCCAGTCGATGACAGGGCTACCCTACTCCTGCCAGCCCGTCGATCTTTGGATAGAAACATCTATGAATCTGAACTCAAAGCTAAAGCAAGGATGGACTCAGCTTTTACAGAGTGAGAAACAACTGTTCTCAACAACAAGGAATGCAAACAATGTTGCAAGGGTGAAGTCTACTGTGAAGCGGGACCTCCAGTGCCAGCGTCGTCACAGGAAGCATTTCGAATGCCAGCCAGTGAGGATGAAGAAGGATGAGCAAGCAGTTCAGGACCTGCAGGCATGCATGAGGGATTTTGAAGCTGACCCATTTGACAACTCCTCAACTACACTGAGGTCACTACAGTCTGGCCTGGTCGCCTCACCAGTTACTGCATGACCTTAAGACTGCAATTCCAGATGGCCAAGCTCAGGTTGAGACTGAGAGATCAGGACTAGCGTCCCTGGTGGACCTAGCAGAGGGATCTGGTATGATACAACTTGAATCAGCCCTTGAGAGAAGAGGAGTGCCTTTCACTCTTCAATGTGAATGCGCAAGACTGTGAAGAGCAAGTTGTTAGAGCTTTTCACCCTAGAACTTTTTGCTTCACAGACTGAGCTAAACTGAAAATGCTTGACTGAAAAAGGGGCGTTGCAACAAGGTCAAGATTAAAAGTCCATACTCTTAGCAAAAACTAAAACTTTACTGAAAAGGGGCATTGCGCAACAGGGATTAGGGCTAGACCAGGGGTCGGGAACCTATGGCTCGCGAGCCATATATGGCTCCCAGAATTTTTTGAGTAAAAAAAAAAAAAATTTTTTTTTTTTTTTTTTTTTTATACTTGTGTTATTTCTTAATAATACTGTGTCATTTTAAAGTAAACAGAAATTAGTTTTGAAGATACAGCTAATAGTATCTGTAGCTGAAGATATAGCGAGCAGAGCTGGCGAGGGAACACAAGTGGACAGAAATGAAAAAATCTTCAACCTGAAGACCAGCTGATTCTTAAAACTTGGAACGAGCTTCCTGTGACATACAACACAATGCAGCGTGAGTATTGCCGTATTGACCATGTTTGGCTCTACATATGCATGTGGGCAGTCATTCTCGCATATGAGGAACATTAAGACCAACCTACGCTCACGTTTAACTGATGGAAGCCTCAACACCTGCATGAAGCTCAACCTCACCACGTATGAACCAGACTACAAGGCCATCAGCAAAACCATGCAGCATCAGAAGTCGCATTAAAAGTAAGACATATTTAATTTATTATACGTTAAAAATACTATATGGCTCTCAATGAGATATATTTAGAAATATTTGGCTTTTATGGCTCTCCCAGTCAAAAAGGTTCCTGACCCCTGGGCTAGACTGTCAGCTGAGTTCGAAGTCAAGTTCCCTTTACTGTGTTGATGAAATTTAGTAGCCTAGGATTCTGTTTTAATTTCAAAGTAAATTTTATTGTTTGTTTTGAGTTGACCTTTAAATTAACTCATTCCCGGCCAACCATGTAAATATACGTGTTTGCTCGCCAACCGTTCAGCGCCATACACGTTTTTCTTTTCTTTTCTTTTTTAAATTCATTTCAGGCACACAGACCTCGGAGTTACCATAGGGAATCACTCAGAGATCGCTAGAGTGCAATACCAGCCGCATCCTGTTAGGTGGCAGTATCGCCCACCCTTTGAAACCTTTTTTCACACCAGTTACATTTAATTCCCTCCGGGTGCAGTATTTTGAGTCAGATGAGTCTAGCAGTTTACCCGATCACATTGAAACGCGCCCAATGCCCCCGATGCATGTGTTGTGCCGGATTATGTTGGGGAGACGATGGACACCAATACTGGAAATCGCAATCAGACAATTGGAATATTCTTTTTTGAATAACCCAGATCAAAGGTAATGACCTCAATTTCACCTTGATCCTACAATGTTTTCATATCGATCCAGCTGATCAGCGTGTGTTAGGGCTGACCTTCTAAGCTTTTTTTGGCAATCGAAGCTTCGAGGCAGAGCTTCGATTTGAATTCGAAGCTTTGAAGGAAAAAAGATTTTTTTTTTTATCTTATGTTGTGGGACTTGTACAGCACTTTGGTAAACTTTGTTGTTTTTAAATGTGCTCTATAAATAAAGTGGATTGGATTAATGAATTAAGTAGCCCCTTTCGTGACTGTGACGCAGCCAACAAGGTTTCACTCGGCTGCGCTGCCTGGGTGCAGTGGGGCTGCTCTCACAGCCAACGACATGACATTACATAATTATGTTGCAACCTTAGTCTATCAAGCAAACAATTATATTATATTTAATTTATAATTATATCAGACAATGCACCTACAAAAGCAGATGATTACAATTAAATTAGCCAACTTGGTAACACATCATAGCAGCATAGGCATAGCCTTAATGTTTTGTGTGGCGTCGCCGTCGTGTACAACTCAAGTGATATTCCCTTGGAGATGCATTTTGAAGGCAAAAGAAAATAAAAATATATATATATTTTTTTTTACACTCGATTTTTTTTTAAAAACACTTTCAGTGCCCAGCAGGGGCCGCACGATTTAGTGCTTGAATGCCCAGCATCCACTTAAATGTTAGCGTTAATATGGCCTAATCTATGTTTTAAATTATGTGTCTAATATGCCCGTCGCTTATCAATGACTCATTTTCCAGTCAACATTGTCGAAGCGGATTGTTTTTTTATCCATTGAGAAACGGACCTTCGCTCTCCAGTCACGGAAATGCCACAGATGACCCAACTATTTGGTGACCCAATTCAGAACATGCTGCGTCTATCCTATATGCGCTGCGTCTATCGGACTTGGGAACATGGCATCACAGCATTCTGTCAGAACGTACACACTTATACAGTCTTGCTAGGTTCAGTGTGGACAACCCAAAGCTGTCAGACTGGGGGGGGGGGGGGGGGGGGGGGGGGGGGGGGGAGACCCATATTGCGGTATAATAATGCTGTGAGAAAAGTGCTATATATTTCAATATTATTTAATATCCTGATAAAAAATGTAATACCTGTGCAAATAACATTTACGACTTTTTTAATACCCCGCAGATACCCTGTATTGTGTTTTGAAATGAGAGCATGTGGAGCCATATGCGCTGGTGGTCACATGAGTCTGGACGTGGGTAAAGGGAGGGGGCACCTTCGGTAAATCGGCTCCACAGTCAAGTGTAGCAGCTGGCAGAGCGCCAGGGCGATGGCCTTGTGAGAGGTGGCATAGTAGGGGGGCATCTGGTCCATAATACTCTGGGCGTGGTGCCAGTCTCCAATCCGCAGCAGGGCTTCCAGCAGACCCAGCTTCTGGTTATCTGGTGGCTAAACGGAGAGGGAGGATCAGTATGATAAGCAGGAAATTACCCCCCCCCCCCCCCCTTCACAAACCAGAGTGGCTGGTGAATTACAAAACTGACCGGCCACATTTTATATTCTAAACAGTCAACTGACCTCTTGAAAAAAGAAAACAAAATAATGAATATTTAAAAAAGGTGCTATAGATAACATTCAGCCAATCGGGTGCATTCCACATGGAGTGGGGAAATGGGAAGTAGGGAGGGGATGCATGCCTCCAAGGGACTGGGTGAAAGGCATTCATATCATGATAATATCTGGAATTATTCTGCTATGGATATATATTAAAGACCTAATGAGTAGTTTCAGCCTCTAGAGGTCACTAGAGCACCACCAAAAGAATGTATATACGTCATGACATTATTATATCATGTGCACGGTTGGTCCCGCTATGCCTGGATGTACCTTACACACAGAAGCCGGGACAAAACCAACCCTGCAATTTTACTATACCCAAAGACATCGAAATGCTGCATAAAATTTCACCCCCCATTCCGCCTTGGTTCCTTTCATACAGAAGGGCATCCTGGGATAATGGGGTACAAATCCCGGCATTAATGGTAAGTGTGAATGGGGCTACAGACTGCCCACTAGCAGTGTTTATCCAATCAGGTGAATTCCACATGGGGAAATGGCAAGTAGTGAGGGGCTACATCACGCAAAAACGAGCACTCATGGCCCCGGAACCGCAAAATAGAAAATCCAGGAAGTTTTTCATTTAGTTTAATTTGTATGAGTTAGGGGTGGAACGATACGCATTCGAACCATGTACTGTTCGATACGACCTCCACGGTTCGGGGCGTGTGTGTATCGTACGGTTCAGGGGATGCGCACAAAAAAATTATAATAATAATTTAATTTCGCGGAGCCGGGAGAGGTGAGCGCTGGCTGCAGCACTGCAGTTTGTGTAAAAATGGCAAGCACAATATAAATCAATCTTCATTACGACTTTAAAAACATAGCCATTAACATTACATAGGCCTACACACATCTTGCCATAGCGTTAGCAGTTTGTACAACACAACGCATGTTGAACTATGGTAGCCCGCCAGCTAATACAGTCAATGCAATGTTATCGTAGCTACTAGCTAGCAGAGGAGAAAATGGGAGTCTGAGAGGCGGGGTGTTGAAAGACAATGATAGGCGTTTATTCAACATCCAAGAAGGCTAACATACAACTGTGTTCTACTAACTCCAACCGGGACTATTGCTGCTTTTCCACTGCATGCCATCACCTCCTAACGTTACCGGAGCCGATATAACGTTGCCTGAGCTGAAGGTCCGTGACACTAAAATGTCCCTGCGGACCCGCCAACCCATATAGTTCCAACCCACCACAGTTGCACTCAATATTTAAATAATAATCTAAATAAATGTAGACAGATAATGTAATGCTAATCAATAATACTAATCGGCATCCCCCGCCGCCCCCATTTCATCCATAGATGCTCTGTAATAGTCCGGATGCTAAGCAGTTTGTTTTATTTCATTCGTATATATACAACAGAAATGCCGTTCGATATAACGTGACTAGCCTTTAGCCCTATAAATAGCTTTCCAGAAAAAATACGAGACGAAAACTGCGATAAAGCTTATATTCACGACACTATAAAATGACAACCAACCGATGGATTTTTATTTTCTTTAAGCCATTATGAAGGCACGGTTTATGCACTCAAGTGACAATGAGAATGGACAGATAGCAATACTATAAAGTATATATATAGCTATCCAAAAGTACATCGGTTTGTTGACGAACCCTGGCCCTCTAGATCCATATTACACTGGAAACCGTGGTCGTCAATGTGTTAAGAACTGACAATCAGGGAATTTAAACATTGTTGACAGTTTTTTTGTGTTTATATTAAAGAAAGGAAAGTCTAGTGCTGGCTGAGCATATTGTTTGTTTGCACTAAGTTAATACTTTGACAAATGTAGCCTATATTTTTCAGTCAGTTCGGTCTTTGTGTGCCAAACATTATTTAAGGCTGTAAACACTGTAAACCTTATTTTTATTTATTTTTTAATAAATGAGAAACATGTTTAGATTTTTGAGTGTTACATTTTTTTTTATATAAAAAACAACATATATCGAACCGAACCGAAAACCGTGACCCCAAAACCGTGATACGAAACGAACCATCCATTTTGTGAACCGTTCCACCCCTAGTATGAGTCTATACATTGTTTTATTTGGGCAATTCTACTCCTTATACCTTTAATACATTGGACGTCAGACCCGACATAAGTGGGGTTAACTCACCGAACGTTGGGCGCCAAACCCGAGAAAAGTCGGGTTTTCATCGTTATTTTCTTTTTAAATATGAGATGGTTGTTGTTGGAAAAAATATTTTTGATAAAAAGAAAATAAAAAAAAACGGTATCGGCAGTGTATCGGCCGATATGGCTCATAGATGATCGGTGGCAAAAAACGTGATCGGGGCATCGCTAGTAAAAAGAAAAAGGCTGATTAATAACCAAAACGACTGCTAACGCAAACCACCAGAGGGCATCGGTGCGTATAACCGTGATAGTCAGAAGGCTAAGGCGATCACAAGAAAAGTCATGAAATTCATAGGGCTGAGAGAGACAGACTACTCTCTCACATTGTCCGCTACACTCTCCCAGCTTGCTGAACAGACAACAAGTTACAACAAGCATGCCGTGAAGACCCGCCCTACTGATTCGCAGACTGTGGGGTGGGGGAATGTGATTGGACCAAAGCAGAGTTGACTGACAGACACACACACACACACAGTGCAGTCAAGTTCAAGTTCCTTTTATTGCCACACGGCCAGGCCGGTGGAATTCAAGACATGCAAAGAAGAAGAAGTCGGACATGCAAAGACGCTGCTAGCAGTAGAGTAGAGAGAGCGAAAAAAAATTACTCGTTGTCTCGCAGATAATACAGATAATTAGGGCTGTCTTAAATACTTCGAAGCTTCGCTTGAGAATGCCTGTTAGACCTACAGTATTGCTATAACAAAACCAAAAACGTTTTGTATTTGTTTAAGTTTAGATCTGTATTTATTATTTATTATTGTTTTGTCATTATTAGTATTGTTGATGTTGATAGTGTTGTTGGTTGTTGTTGAAAATGTAAAATAATTTTTTTTTAATCAAACAAAACCAAAAACGATTGGTATCTGCAGTGTATCGGCCGCTATGGCTCATAGACGATCGGTGATCGATATCTGTGGCAAAAAACGTGATCGGCTGATAGGCTTAACGTTATCCAAATGCCTGGAGACTGAGACACACAATGTGCATCTATATCTGTCCTTTCTGGTTGGTCCGACACAATCAGAATCATAATCTGTAATGTAGCACAGCAATATTACTTATAATGTTATTTCTCAGCCCTGGAACTCAACCATTTGAGAAAATCTTGTTAATAATTAGACAGCAAAATTTCATCCCGATACGATAATATTGAATTATCGCCCAACCAGTGTTAATTTAGTCAACGAAAATGACTAAATGTGATAGTCAACAAAGATTTTTCCCCCTGACGAAAACTAGACGAGACGTCACGTTAATAGAGATCATGTGACACTAACGTGATGAAATTATTCATGTCGTTGACTAAAAACACAAAATGTAATTTACTAAATAAAATCTTGCTAAACTTCAAAACTGTTTACTTGCTAGCTAACAGGAACTCGTTTGCCGACAGGAAAGTAACAAACATAATTGTCCGTGCGAAACCCTTATCCCCAACACATCGTTCCGTGGGTGAATTATTGTAATGTTCTGGGGTTTTGTGTGTCGCTCTAGTTGTATGGTCTTAGGGCACCATTGTTATGCTGGGGGTGTTGTTTCCCCCCGGGAGATATGAGAGGACGGACCGGATGTTACATTGTTGTTGTGAAGCGCTAGCCTATTAGCAGGTAGCTGTGTTGTGTATGAGAAGGAAATATCAACCTGTAAAACCCCATATTGAGCTGGAAATAAAGCACCATACAGAAAAGGAAACTCTCCTCTTTCTTCCCTACATTACTGCATGACGGATCGCTACATTATGTCGATCCACCACAATAGAACACATTAAATAGCTAACCAGCTAGCACTAACGTTAGCTTTTTTTTAGGGATGTCCGATATTATCGGCCTACCGATATTATCTGCCGATATCGGCATTAAAATGTGATATCGAAAAATATCTGTATCGGTTTTCAAAAAAAATAAATAAATAAAAAAAATAATTACATTTCTATAACCTTTATTTACCCAGGCAAGCAAGTAAGAACAAATTCTGATTTTATTTATTGTCAAAAGTATGCATAATGTTGTGTTAATTCCACAACAAGAGATATGTAATGTTAATTACCTGAAATTATTTAAAAAAAATTGGGGGGGGGGGGCCCTGCATATATCGGTATCGGTTGATATCGGTATCGGAAATTAAGAGTTGGACAATATCGGTATATCGGTAAAAAAGCCAATATCGAGCATCCCTACTTTTTTTGTTTAGAAAAAGCTCACGTCGCGGCTGGGTGGCGCAGCGGACATTGCGCTCGTCACCAACGCAAGAGACACCGGTCTCGAATCCGGCTGTCAGCGTTGCCTCCGGCTTGGGCCGGCCGTCATACTGACTCAATTGGCAGAGTCAGCGGAAGGGGAGACGATGGGTGGTAGTCTGGTCGTTGTAAATAGCGACTCCTACAGGTCGGTCAGGGCGCCTGCACAGCAAAGACAGGAAATGGCGGGGGCAGTGTGAGCCTCCCTCACGTTACACCTCGCCAATGAGAGTCCGCGCTGGCAGGTGAAAAGAAGTGACTGGCTGCCTCCACATGGGACATGTGATGGGCTTCTATCCTCCCTACGACCGACCAGTGGGGGGCACATGCAAGCAACGATCAGGACAGGGGAAAAATTGGGATGGGAGAAAAAAAAATAAAAAAAAAAATCACAGAAGGAGAAAAAGTAGGTCCAAAAAAATGTAATTAAAAGAAATCACACCAACTTATGAGGCTGTAACTGAGTGGCGAAACTAAACAAAAAATACTAAAACTAAAATGCTCAGACCTGTAGTTGACTAAATGAAAAATAGATAAAAGGTGAATAAATATGATAAACGAAAAAGAGCATTCGAGACATGACTAAGACTAAAACTAAAATTAACACTGCGCCCAACCCTGCCCAACTCGGGTGAGCACAGGCAAACATTTTAGACATTGTGAGGAGTCAGAGGCAGAACAGAACAGGAGAAGAAATGCAAAGATGAGACCCTCCACACAGGTACCTTCTCGTTTTTCTCCTCTTCTTTCTCCTTCTCCCTGTCCTTGTCCTCGCTCTTCTCCGAGGGCACCACCACCATGACCAGCTTACGGGCAATCTGTTTGGCCTCTGTGATTTCCTTTTTATGTTCCTCGACGATGGCTGCGTCCAGTGGCATGAGCTGGAAATAGCGAATTTAAAAGACGAGAAAAATAAGACAGTGTTCTGTTGAAATGTAGGTTTATGCAGCCTTAGCAGTTAAATTTGTATTAGTCCTTGTTCAAAGCAGTCTGCCACAGCTTAGAAATGTCAGAAAAGTGTGTTTCACCCAATAACCTGTCATGTCACATCAATGCACCATTTAACATTGAAGGTAAAAAGCACTCCTATTCATCTACTGACCTATACAACCATCTACTGAGCTCTACAACCATCCTACTGAGCTCTACAACCATCCTACTGACCTATACAACCACCTGCTGACCTATACAACCATCCTGCTGACATATACAACCCTCCTGCTGACCTATACAACCATCCTACTGACCTATACAAGCATCCTACAGACCTCTACAACCATCCTACTGAACTCTACAACCATCCTGCTGACCTATGCAACCATCCTACTGACCTATGCAACCATCCTACTGACCTATACAACCATCCTGCTGACCTATACAACCATCCTACAGACCTATACAACCATCATACTGAGCTATACAACCATCCTACAGACCTATACAACCATCCTACAGACCTATACAACCATCCTACTGAGCTATACAACCATCCTACTGAGCTATACAACCATCCTACTGAGCTATACAACCATCCTACAGACCTATACAACCATCCTGCTGACCTATACAACCATCCTACTGAGCTCTACAACCATCCTACTGACCTATACAACCACCTGCTGACCTATACAACCATCCTGCTGACATATACAACCCTCCTGCTGACCTATACAACCATCCTACTGACCTATACAAGCATCCTACAGACTTCTACAACCATCCTACTGAACTCTACAACCATCCTGCTGACCTATGCAACCATCCTACTGACCTATGCAACCATCCTACTGACCTATACAACCATCCTGCTGACCTATACAACCATCCTACAGACCTATACAACCATCCTACTGAGCTATACAACCATCCTACTGAGCTATACAACCATCATACAGACCTATACAACCATCCTACTGAGCTATACAACCATCCTACTGAGCTATACAACCATCCTACAGACCTATACAACCATCCTACTGAGCTATACAACCATCCTACTGAGCTATACAACCATCCTACTGAGCTATACAACCATCCTACAGACCTATACAACCATCCTACTGAGCTATACAACCATCCTGCTGACCTCTACAACCATCCTGCTGACCTATACAACCATCCTACTGAGCTCTACAACCATCCTACTGACCTATACAACCACCTGCTGACCTATACAACCACCTGCTGAGCTATACAACCACCTGCTGACCTATACAACCATCCTGCTGACCTATACAACCATCCTGCTGACCTATACAACCATCCTGCTGCCCTATACAACCATCCTGCTGACCTATACAACCATCCTACTGACCTATACAACCATCCTGCTGACCTATACAACCATCCTGCTGACCTATACAACCATCCTACTGAGCTATACAACCATCCTGCTGACCTATGCAACCATCCTACTGAGCTATACAACCATCCTGCTGACCTATACAACCATCCTGCTGACCTATACAACCATCCTGCTGACCTATACAACCATCCTGCTGACCTATACAACCATCCTACTGAGCTCTTCAACCATCCTACTGAGCTCTACAACCATCCTACTGACCTATACAACCATCCTGCTGACCTATACAACCATCCTGCTGACCTCTACAACCATCCTACTGAGCTCTACAACCATCCTACTGACCTATACAACCATCCTACTGACCTCTACAACCATCCTACTGACCTCTACAACCATCCTACTGACCTATACAACCATCCTACTGACCTATACAACCATCCTACTGACCTATACAACCATCCTGCTGACCTATACAACCATCCTACTGACCTATACAACCATCCTACTGACCTATACAACCATCCTACTGACCTATACAACCATCCTACTGACCTATACAACCATCCTGCTGACCTATACAACCATCCTACTGAGCTATACAACCATCCTACTGAGCTATACAACCACCTACTGAGCTCTACAACCACCTGCTGACCTATACAACCACCTGCTGACCTATACAACCATCCTACTGACCTATGCAACCATCCTGCTGACCTATACAACCATCCTACTGAGCTCTACAACCATCCTACTGAGCTCTACAACCATCCTACTGACCTATGCAACCATCCTACTGAGCTCTACAACCATCCTACTGACCTATGCAACCATCCTACTGACCTATGCAACCATCCTACTGAGCTATACAACCATCCTACTGAGCTATACAACCATCCTACTGAGCTATACAACCATCCTACTGACCTATGCAACCATCCTACTGAGCTCTACAACCATCCTACTGACCTATGCAACCATCCTACTGAGCTATACAACCATCCTACTGAGCTATACAACCATCCTACTGAGCTATACAACCATCCTACTGAGCTCTACAACCACCTGCTGACCTATGCAACCATCCTACTGAGTTATACAACCATCCTGCTGAGCTCTACAACCACCTGCTGACCTATGCAACCATCCTACTCAGCTATACAACCATCCTACTGAGCTATACAACCATCCTACTGACCTATACAACCATCCTGCTGACCTATACAACCATCCTGCTGAGCTCTACAACCACCTGCTGACCTATGCAACCATCCTACTGACCTATGCAACCATCCTACTGACCTATACAACCATCCTACTGACCTATACAACCATCCTACTGACCTATACAACCATCCTACAGAGCTCTACAACCATCCTACTGAGCTCTACAACCATCCTGCTGAGCTCTACAACCATCCTACTGACCTATACAACCATCCTGCTGACCTATACAACCATCCTACTGAGCTCTACAACCATCCTACTGAGCTCTACAACCATCCTACTGAGCTCTACAATCACCTACTGAGCTCTACAACCACCCTACTGAGCTCTACAATCACCTACTGAGCTCTACAACCAAAACTTTACTAAACTACAATCTTATTCATCCTGAACTGAAGAGGCAACACCCCAAATCCATAAATATATTAATTTCTTGAATGGAGCACTATTACCCTTTAACTAACAATAATTCAAGGAATTGTACTGTAAAACTGGGCTACTTGTAATGTAGGCAATATGTCAATTTATTCTGCTGTTGCATTTTCTTTTAATGTAATACTTACATGCACATAGAGGTCTTCCAGCTCTATCAGGTTGTGGTGAAGGAGTGCAGCAGCAATGTGGTAAAGTGACTTGGGCGTTTCCTCGTTGGGCTCCTGTAGGAAACACAAAAAATTATAATTAACCCATTCAGTGCCAACCACGAGTATAGTCGGGTTAACTCGCCATCGCTTCCGTGCCAATTTCTTTTATTAGCGATATCAATTCATTTTCATCCATCCAACCTGATGTTATCGTTGGGAATGGGTCTGAGCTCGCAAAAGGGCAAATACCGCCGCCTATCGTCTCCCGGATGGTATTGCACATCATTGGATTGGATTGGCTGGGTATGTGCATCAGGAAAAAAACTCCGGTCCGGGTTTCCCTTCTCGGGCATGCAGCTGGATACTATTGCAGCTTGGTCGAGTCAGGGGGGCAGCTTGGATTATGCGTTTTGGACTATAACGTTGGATCAATGGACGCAATCGATATTTGGAATGGCGATCAGGAATTTGATAAATCTTTTTGCATGACATCAGATGTGAGGTAAGGCCTTTATGTTACGAATCTTGGGGTAATCAGATGTTCCTATCACCACCATCGGAGCGTGTGTGTGTGAGGTTCGCGCCGACCAAAGTACGGAGAAGCGATTTTTCAGACCCTTCTTCTCTTCGTGCATGAGGACACATATACTATCGATAATCTAGCATTTATTTGAAAACTATTCATAAATCAAGCGACAAATGGCACGCTTTCTAAGGAAATACATTTAAGCTCGATTTGCTGGAGTTTATTGAGATGAGACAGAACGCCCTAGAAATATATTGATATTCATCACGGTATAAAATGGAAATGTATGTATGAAAGAATTATCCGTTTCATGCATGTTGACTGGAAGCAACTCATTGACGATCACAGTGTTATTTAGATCTATTGCTATTATATTTGATATGTTTTATGCACTCGCAAATAAATCCTATTCTCCATTGGATAAAGCGTTGACACGGAAAGGGCCATCGGCAGAGGGCGCTGTTGGCCCGGAATGAGTTAATGCATTGACTCTCAACAACAATGACACAATCATTCAACTCAGGGCAGGAGACCAACTTAGCTTGCGGGGCGTTTTTGCCAACGTGAGCTTATTTAAAGAGGACATTTTACAAAGAGAATTATGACACTTTTGGTATACATATAATTCATATTTTGGACAGTAACACTATACAATTACTGTATAAATGTTTTAAATAGTACAAAAACTCTATAGTAAGTTACATTTCTTGCTATGGGTCTCAACAATGCAATAAATACACATTACACAGTATAATATTCATATTGTGGAACATTTTTAAAGATAAAACCATACCCGTGTACCCATCCAGTAGAAATGATATGGGTCAATGTATACCATAGCACAAATGTCTACCCGTGTATCATTTCTAATGGTATATGGCCCACCTATATTGATGTCATAGCAGACCAGGGACCACCACAACCCACATCTACCATTCATAAGGCAATAACATTTTGCACTTCAGGGGGATTCATTTTAGCCCCAATCGCCTGTTGAACATTCGACCCTGGAGCAAGCGCAACATAAAGATTTAGTCTAAACTCTCTCTCACAACGAAAGTGAAGATTTCAATATTAGCGTTATTATCATTAACGTTAGTCATTCTGACTGCACTTTTATCATTCCGGCTGTCCAGTAAGAACAGGAGAAATTAGGGATGGGCACAAGTAATGTTTTCCCAGATCAAGTACTCACATGAAGCAGTGTTTGAATAATTGTTTAGGGAATGCATCTTAAAGTGTATGCCAGCAGCAATTTCCGATTTCTACTCGATCAAGCTCATTCTCACCTGGTAGAATTTGAATTTGAAGCCCAGGATGTGGCAAAGAGTGAGCGGCTCACACATGTAAGACTTGATGAGGGGGAGAAAGAACTCATCATGGTCGGATCGACCCTCGTACACCTCCAGGATGATGTCCAGGACGCGATTAGGATCCAGGTTGAAGCATCCTGCGCGAGGAGGAGGTGGAAGACAGATGAGAAAAATAAACTAAATATAATAAATCCAATGGATTTAATCCCACATTAGATTTATTGCTATTGATAGAGAATTTAGTTTAAATTGAAATTTAATTGAAATTAAATGTATTTATTAAAATAGTCTTTTCAGAGCACATTCTGACACATTCATAAGATCACAAGACAATGCATGACAAAATAAAACCAAGATAAAAGGCCATCAATCTAAAGTAACAGATAATTTTGTTTCATACCTATCAGGGACTTGATGCTCTCCAACACAACGCGGCTGGTGATGTTGCCCGATAGGTCCTGACCCAACTCCGTGATGAGCTTGGCATAACCCTCATTCTCCTCCCTTAGCAAGTTAAACTTCTGTTGCTTGTAACTGACAGGAAACAGGGAAATAATCATACATCTAGGCATCACTTAACATTGAGGAACGCTAGACAGACTTTTAAACCATGAACAACAATTGAACACTACACCGAAAAGGTTGAGTCAGCAGGAAGTTTAAAAAATGCTATGCAAACCGCTCCACAAGCACCAGCTAGCAAACAGACTACCAACCAATTATTAGCCAGTCTGCTACCATGAAAAACCCTGGTCAAAGTAGCACATGCTATTGCACCATAGGGCTGGTGAAAGATGGCTGGTTCCAGAGGGCAAGTGAGAGCACATTAAATGAAAAGAAAAAAGGTAAATGGTGCATTTATATAGCGCTTTTATCCAAAGAGCTTTACAATTTGTACCTCACATTTTACCCAGTCACTCACACACTGATGCAACCATGCAAGGTGCCAACCTCAGAGATTAAAGCAAACAAAAAATCTCCTGACTGAACTTTTCAGGCCAAGTCATATTCTTATTTTAACCTCCACTGTATATATTTTTAATAGCGTTAGTGTTTAAGGAAACTAGATTATTTTGAAAAAAATTCTATTGCCAGTTTGCTTTTATGTAATATCAATGCTGTTTTCAATTCATTAAATAAAACAGATTTTTTTGCAAGGGTTGACTCTGACTTTGTCATACAAATCTACATACTGTAACTTTTCAGTGCACGTTTTTATTTACATTGTGACAACTGAACAAGCTTATGACTTGAACAAGGAACTAAACAAGGGAAACAGTGCTTTAATAATACATAATGCAATTTTACAAACAAAAAAAGTGCAGCTTACATACAGAAAACTCCTAATTCTGGGTTTTATGCACACATAACATAAAATATAGATTTCAAATGTATGTGTCTTGTACTTAATCCACAAGTCTTCTGCATCCAGAGGTTCCTCTAGTCTTTGGACTATAGACCACTGTGTTGTAGCGTCTACTGTCCTGACTGTGACTAGAGACCACTGTGTTGTAGAGCTTACTGTCCTGACTGACTATAGACCACTGTGTTGTAGAGCCTACTGTCCTGACTGACTATAGACCACTGTGTTGTAGCCTACTGTCCTGACTGACTATAGACCAATGTGTTGTAGAGCATACTGTCCTGACTGACTAGCTTCTGATTGATGGCGAGCTA
This sequence comes from Notolepis coatsorum, assembly GCF_963971535.1. NCBI lineage: Eukaryota > Metazoa > Chordata > Actinopteri > Aulopiformes > Paralepididae > Notolepis > Notolepis coatsorum. Next base: position 64,653,120 of record NC_140172.1, read on the forward strand.
GCACCCTTTTCCCATTACTGCCATACTGTCATTTCCTGTGGCATACGTTGCAAAAACACACACCTGGCTCTTTTAGTTTTTTGCACCATGAACTAAAAAGGCTTGTTATCATACCCCGTTTCATAGAGCCAAGTCCATCTCCATTTATTTCTAACGCTTTTATCTACCTCCGACACATCGGAGCCTTCTTTTAGTATGCGCATTGCGTGCATCCATGCTTATAGCATTACTAGCTCAACGGTAATCAAGTTTCCGTGCTCATGTGGGCTTCGATGAGTATCGGAGGTAGATGAGCGTGAGAAATACGTTTTGTTTGGTTTGGGGTTTGTCCGCTAAAGTAGGCCTAATGCAGGATTTGTGCACATGTGTTTTCTGACATAGCCTAATGATGTGAATGCGTTTCTGATACTGGATCTACCTGCCTGTTCATGTCTATGTATGCTGAAGGTCGATCAATAGGTTGAATGTAGCGTATATCAGCCTATGATTTATGGTAAAGTCAATTCCGCGGGGGTGCGTCATGTAAAAAACATCTCCTGAATGAACTTTATTTTTCAGGCAAAGTCATATTCGTATTTTAACCTCCACTATATTTTTATTTAATAGCGTTAGCTAAAAGGAAAAGACAACCCATATCAGGGTCTGACAGCACTACAATTACATTTTCATATCATAACAACAGGCTGAGAGCCGTTGCGCTGCCGCTAACCCTTCAATAAGCTTTGTGGTCCGGGCATAAATGTGTCGATAAATCCATTTAGTTAGATCCAACACTGTCTGAAAGTATCTTGCAATTATTATACATTTCCGACGACAAACTATTAGCGTAATCCTGTCTCTCGAGTCGCTGCGTGGCCTGCGTCCATTATTGTTAGTCAATATCAGTCCGCACACCCAAACACCAATGACTCTGCTTGGCGCGGCAGAAAAAAAATGCCGTTTCCTCATGTTTGAAGCCACTGATATCCTTGAAATAAGAAATATAAAAGAAAATTTGGCCCACATTAGGGCTGCAACAACTAATCCATTATAAAAATAGTTGCCAACAATATATATAAGAAAGGATAATAAAAAAAAAAAAAATATATATATATATATATATATATATATATATATATACCGTATATATATATTTTTTTACTTATCTTTTCTCCCCTTCTTTTTCCGTTTTTCTCCCCTCCCAATGTTAGTCGTTATGCCAATTCCCAATCCCCTTCCTGGTTGTTGCATACTCTACCCCCTACCGTCGTTCTGGGAGGGCGGAGACTATCGCATGCTTCCTCCGACACATGTGTACCCAGCCCACCACTTCTTTTCACCTGGCAGCGCGGACTCTAACTACGAGAGTGTAACGTGTGGAAGGTCACACTACCTCTCCTAGATCCTTCCCTTGCTGTGCAGGCGCCCCGACCGAACTGTAGGAGTCGCTGTTTACAACTACCAAGACCCACCCTCGCCGGGTTTCCCACCTGCTAACACAGCCAATTGTGTTAGTATGGACGGTCGGCCAACCTGGAAGCAGCACAGCTGGATTCGATCCCACTGTCTGTGGTGGTAGGCAGACGCTTAGTCCGCTTCACTACCCGGCCGCCCTGCCAACAATTTTTATAATGGATTAGTTGGGTCCATGTTATGAAGCATGGCATGTTGAAGCCATTTGATATAGTAGGGCGATCCCACTGTCTCTGTGGTGGTAGGCAGCGCTTAGTCCTCTGCACTACCCGGCCGGACTGCCAACAATTTTTATAATGGATTAGTTGGGTCCATGTTATGATGCATGGCATGTTGAAGCCATTTGATATAGTAGGGCTGTCACGATGCGTCGCCCTAGTCGACGTTGAAATGTTGTCGATTTGCATATTCATGATCGACAAATCGTATTGTTAATTGTATGTGCCTTTTGCGGTGGAAATGGCAGACGTTAACATGCGCTACGTGTAATCTAACTAATGCGCAGTGAATCACGTTCAAAATATAAATCACTTCTCTTAAACCACTATTTGTGAATCTGCCTAGAGCCAGGACTCAACAGTCACAGTGCACGTTTCGCTCACATTTGATAACTTCCGTGTCTCACTCCAGCTGGAAGGGAGGGGCTGAGCCTGATACGGCCACCGTACATTTAAGAAGCTATGGCAGCTCTTCACCCTGCGTTCTACAGCCTGTGATAACTCCTATGCGAGTCGCGCTGTTTTCATGTAAACTCTGTAAGCAACAGGTCCAATAAATGTGCCCAACATGCTTTATATCCTCGCCATTCCTGTATGCCCGTCGCGGTTAAAAACCTTAACTAACTTTAGCTGCTAACTAAGCTAGCTCACAGGCACAGGATAAATCAGTTTCATGGAGTTCTAATACTGAGGAAAGGGGGGGGGGGGGAGGGCTCTCTCTCACTCTGTACATTCAATGATGATGATCAATGAAGTAGCCAAAAGTAACACTATAAAAACTAACTTGATAGTGAAACTATTTCACTTCATTAGCGAAAATATTTTAAAATCATTAAGTCTGCTATAAGCTTCTCCCTCTCTTGTGTGTGTGCATACAATTACTATAGGCTACCGCTACTCTTTGACATGGAGTAGGCTAATTAGTTTCAACAATCCTGATTCCTGAGCCTATTTTATTCCAAAGGAAGATAGATTTAAATATGTATATAGCCTAAATATAAAAAATACATTTTAATCGTATCTCCTGTGCTGGCACAAGCACTACCATAGTGTGGAGTGGAGAGATAACACACAATACAGAATAATTAATGGTAATATACTAAAAAGCTATTTATGGCTGGTAAAAATCTCTGGCTGGTAGTTTTTTTTATCTAAAGCAAAAAAGGATGAGGAATCAACATTTTTTAAATATTCAATTGCAAATATAAATAAATTGTTTAGAGTCTTTCAAACTGAAGACTTGAACAGGTTTTTTTGTTTAGAAAACAAATGTAAAAATTAGTGCAGTCAATAGATAAAAAAAAAAAAAAAAAACGAACTAATTAATCTCACAATTTTCTGTAATTAATCTAGATGAATCTAGATTAAAAATCGCATTTTTCTACTTAAAGGCCAAATGTCAAGTTAGACCGCGCTCTCAAGATTCTACACTGGGTGCTGAAATCCCATTAAGTATTATAAAAAAAAAATAAGCAGTGAAGCTAGACCAGCACTCTCGGGTTCAAGTATTTAATGGCAGCCTGAAACAAACAAACAAACAAGCTATAACACTGAAGAAGGAATATGTAATTCCGAAACATGTTTGTTTCAGGCTGCCATTAAATACTTGAACCTGAGAGTGCTGGTCTAGCTTCACTGCTTCTTTTTTTTATAATCTACTTAAAGGCCAACTTGCAGGTTGTATTTTTGTTCAATAAACAATGTGACTAGGGCAACGGTGACTTTCATGAAGAGGGGAAAAAGAATTATCGAAATTGACCCAGTTTTAGCGTTTGTATCAAACATTTTGTCGACCAAACTACAACCTCCACGCACATGCATATTTGAATCCATGGTTCATAACGTGCATGTGTCATCTTAATGATGACGTCACATCAGGTGCAGGGCCGCGAGGGGCCTGAGAGTCACAGGCAGGTAGTGGCAGGAAGCAGAGAGCCTTGCTACTACTAGCCGAGGAGTGAATGAATGAAAATGTATCCGTTTCACCTAACACTATTGCTCCGTGATCATAGCCATTCATCTCTAAAGCTAACCACTATTTGTAAACGCCACAACCACGTTACCATATTTGTAATAATGTAAATCATTGTGTCGTTGTACATTGTGTATATAACGTTAGTAGCTAAGTTAGCTAGCTTGGTAGCCAGCATTCTCGAAACTCTTAACATGCCTCGATTTAAAATGGTTCTCTCCTCTTTGTATACCTTTGTCCTCACAAGTATTCTGCCAGGGAACTTATGGAAATGACAGCAGTAGTAGTTATAAGGTGTTTGAGCTTGTAACGTTAACGTTAGTTAGCTATCGTGGTAGCCCCTTTCGTGACTGATGCACCGAGTGCTATCCGAGGGGCTACTATCGTATCAACATGCCGTGATGTGTAGCTTGCTAGCCGGCATGATGCGTGTGCAGTGCTTTGCCCCACAGGTCTGAGAAGAGGACCTGCACATTTTACTCATTCCCAAAACTTTTACATGCCCCGATTTAAAATGGTTCACGACAGTAGCCATAATGCTAACGTTAGCGGGGTAACGTTAGCCAGAGCCATATAGCCAGTAGTACTATGACCCGGACGGGGATCAGGCATAAGTTGCCTGGAGTGACGTCATGGCCCTGCTAGCGTCTGATAAGCTTTTTCATTTGCTCCGTACATGTTATTCGTGCATGGACCTTTTTAACCCTTTCTGAGTGGGATTTCCGGCTTCAAATGGAAATAAATAAATAATGAAATTAGATACCAATGATGTAAACTACCCATAATTGAAGAGTAGGGTTTAATCTGCAAGTTGGCCTTTAAGACATTTAAGATATTTACATTTTTACAATTTGCAAGTTGTTTGAAAGAGCATTGTACAAGATGAATAAACTGTAGTTTTTTGCAAAGAATTTCGCTTTTTTTCCACTTCTTCTCTGATTACCGGTAATCAAAGTAATTAATTAAAGTAATAATCAACAGATTAATGGATTATCAAAATAGTTCTTAGTTGCATCCCTATGTCACATCGTTTCTCTCTTGCTATATGTGGATGGCTCGCGACAAGAGTTGACTTACAACAGTTTGGTCTTTATTTTTACAATCTTCTGGTTGAACTGGTGGGCTTGCTTTATAAGTCCCAGTGACTCAAGGGTTTCTGGGTCCAGCCTCTCTTTCAGAATGGAGTCTGGAACACAGAACTACAGCAGTAGAGAGACAATTAGGTATTTATTAAAGATCAGTACAGCAGAATCAATCACATAAATACAAATAAAAGTCTACAACGGAGGCCAGAAACATCAGTCAAACTCTTCTACTAATCAAAGTGCAGTTAACTGAATATTTCTATTTATGTGTGAAAGGCAAATAGAGCATCATAATATTTTAGGCTTACATAGGGATGGGTGGTATAATGGTTGAAGTGGTATATAGAAATCTGTGCCAAGGTAGAGATTTTACTCTACAGGATGTACCAGTAGAAGGCTACTTTTAGGCTCATTGAATGTAAATGGTTTGGGGTTAAAAGGTTGGACGTTGAGCAGAAAACTATTATCTGCAAGCAATGTCAAGCAAAATATGTTGCCAGATGCGCGCAGACACAAGAATCGCTATCCGTATGACAAAAAAACAAGCAGTGGAAGGACATTACAAATTCAATAAAGGAGTACCTATGCAAGGACATGGTGCCTATACAAACAGTTGAGCGAACAGAGTTTACTTGCATTTGCAAATAAAATAGATGTGTGCGAAACAGAAATAATGTTTAGGAGCTCATGTGCGCATAAAGAGTTCAAAGACAAGTTCAATGACCAATAACACTTTAGTTCAATGTCAATTGACACTAAACACTAATGGAAGAGCCCAGTAAATTAAAAATATATATTATACAGTATATACCGTGATATCAATTCTAGGACACCCCTAGACTTAGTTGAAAACGGAATACAAAAAGGTTCTATTTGGATTGCATAATACAGTTATACATTTCATTAGAAACATTTAGCTGTTAATCAAGGCTAATCTTACCAAACACGCTCCAACCAACTGGGTGTAATGGTCACGTTTGTTTTTTTCTTCCAATGCGCCCGTCTCTATATCTGCGTCGAGGGTTACAAAAAATGTATTATTCACCACAATGACAATATCTAAATTTTGTTGACTTGGTGACTCAGAAGCAGTGTAGGTCAAGTTACCTAAAATATGTACTTTTCCATTTTACTCTAAGAACAAAATCATTTTTAAATACTTTTTGAAAAAGAGAAAGTAATGTGTTACTTTTTCCAATTCCAAGTTGAATTGAATGAAGTCTTTAACCTCTTAAGCCTGGAGGCCTATTTTCTGAAAATCCACCTAAAATACATACCTAAGTAAATGGAATATTGCTCCACTTCTACAAGATCCATTTGCATGTTCTTGGTATCTAGGGACATCTATGGACCTCAGTGAATGTATTCCCAGTGTCAGAAATATTGTGTCTATTACTAGGCTTGCTTAAATTGTGATGAAACAAAGGAGAATATGAATTATGATTTTTCTTTGCATCTTTGACAGTGAATAACACCATGCTAAAAATTACCAGACATGAAAGACTGCCACTGATCTCGTTCAGTACCTTCTTGAGATCAGTGTACAATAAATCTAAGGAAATGAATAAAGGGAAGATGAAAACAGAAGGTTTTGTAGATACAGTACTGAATTCTCCCATCCGGACCGAGTTCAATTTGGATTTAGTATCACCAGGCGTGCATAAGAACAGATACAGTAGATTTCATTATCTGTTCTTATGCACGCCTGGTGATACTAAATTCAAATTGAACTCTGGCATTTGAAAGATAAGATTTGGCACAATCCATAAATGTGCAAATTGGCTATAATAAGGTAATTTGTAAGCCTGCTATTCTATATTCTATAATAATATTTCAAATTGCATTGGTTTCTTATTCTGGCCAGAGTGACGCCATTTTGAAACCGATTCAAATCTGATTGTTGCTAAATGCTCAAAATAGTGGAGACAAATTAACTGTGCTCCAATATATGCCAATAACGTTCAGTTTTGTGGTATATTATCCCGAGTAATAAGGGATATTAAAAAAGATTCATACGGAACCCATTTGCTTTTTTTTACCTAGAGGCCTCTGGGAAGTGTATTTCTGAATGTCCTCTTCAAAATGGCAGCAAAAAAACTACAATTACCGATGGTCAAATTTAAAAAAATTGCGGACTTTCGCAATCAAAACAGAAAAACTCAAATCTATCTAATAACACTTTTAGTCTAGATGGAAACATAGGTCCACCTGCATGGTCTGGATTTTTTTTCGCCGCATGTTTTTTCTTAATCCTTGAAGTGTCTATTTTAAGATTTTAACAGGTAACCGGTTGAAATAATGTCCCATGGGGTTTATTTTTAACCCTTTATTACACCTATCCTGAACGAAAACCTGAAAGAAAAAAAGAACAGCATAACTTTTGAAGTTAACAGAGACAAATAAAAACATTTCCCCAAACAATATTGACCCAAGGAATTCAGTAAAATTGTTATTTCTAAGATCTTAACACATCTTGATTCTATTTCAGGACAAGAAAATGCTAAAAAATCTGGAAATGTTTAGATCACATCTCTATTTTCCCACTTTACTCAAATGTAGTCCATCAGATGAGATCAATTTGAGGTTAATATTTGAAATACAATATTAATAAAGATTGTACCATGGTGTTATGCCCTAAATATTGTAGATTGTGTAAACAAGGCCAAAAGTGGAAGACTAATGTGAAAAGACTAATTCGTCCTACATAGGACAAATTAACACATTTTCCTATACAATTTGAAATCCAGTGAAATATGTTTTGTTAAGGTTCAAACAAAGTACTATTACAGTAAATCTTCTCTGTTGGCACAACATTAAAACCTAAACTACCGTAATTCCTCTAATAGTAACCCTGGCTTGTATTTGTTTCAACTGTAGCGGATACCAGGCTTGTATTAGGAGGAGACATGGATAAGAGAGAGGCCTATATTTCTAATTTTCAAACAGATCATAATGAATAAATCAACAATTTGTGTCAGTTTGAACCCAGTAAAATGGACTGGGGTAATTTATTGAAACCAAGCAAGTACTGTATGAAATACGGTAGTAAACAGTGCAATTACAGGTGGTCAAAAAAAGTTAAATAAAGTAAAATAGTGCAATCACAATACTGGTATAATAATAATAATAACTTCGTTTTATACAATTCTGAGGTAGGCTTACTCTCTTGGTAAACATTAACACCATACCATTATATGGTATTTACTGCACAGCCAGGCCAGCATATAACTCTAATATACATGAAACCCGGCTTGTATTAGGAGGCCGGCTTATAATTGCTTAGCTCAACAGTGCACCCGGTCATTAATAGAGACCCGGTTTTTAATTGAATACCGGTTACTATTAGAGGAATTACGGTACTAATCATCATGATCATCGAGATTGTCAAAGTCTCTCTCCAATCTCCATCCTCACACTCACTCCATCCTCCTCATCCACGTTACGTTTTGCATAATCTGCCTCCTTAAGAGCTTCTTGCTCTTCTGACTCCGCTTTCTGGGCCAGTACCTCAACAAGAGAAGGAGGCAGGATGGGTCCAATCGTCCAGACACCCCCTCATCCATCATCTTCTCCCCAGCCCATATCTAGGGTTTGGGCATCTCAAATATTGGCTGGTCCCACATGTACAGCAAGTCAACTTCAGAGTTGCCTGCTACAAAAGAGCAGACCAGCCAATATTTGAGATGCCCAAACCCTATGATCAGGATATGGGCTGGGAGAAGATGGATGAGGGGGTGTTAGAGCCTGTCTGAACGATTGGACCCATCCTCCCTCCTTCTCTTGTTGAGGTACTGGCCCAGAAAGCGGAGTCAGAAGAGCAAGAAGCTCTTAACACATTCAGCGCCGGAGCTATATGACTATATGATTCTTAATAGGACTAGTTGTTAAAGATCCCTAAATATTCAGCACAACAATTGAATGAGGTTGGAGTGGGGTGGAATTTGGCAATGATCACGTGATGATCACCAGTACGACACATCTTCAGTTGTGTTCCCCGACCTCATTGGGTGTTTCGGCCATTTATCACAATACACCCTCTGCCGAGGTTGGCCCACCACCTGGCCTGGGTGTGTGTCGCACAGTGGCACCACGTGTTCATTTAGCAGCCCATGATGAGTCTCTACGTTTCAGCCACAACCAGTGACTGCTCCGTTCTGCTGCAGTGGCAAGTTCTTTGATTGCCTTTCGTTGGGCCCGTCCTCTGATCCCTACTTCCTTCAGGAGCCTTGTGGTGGAACTGGCTACAAAGCCTCTGCAGCCCACCTCCACTGGCCACACCTTCACGTTCCAGCCCCGCCCCTCTGCTTCAGCTGCTAAGTTGGCATATCGCAGCCTCTTCCTTTCAAATGCCTCATCGATGGCTTCCTCCCATGGGACAGTCAGCTCAACGATGAAGACACGCCGGCAAGATTTGGACCAGAGGACCAGGTCTGGGCGCAGGTTGGTCGCTGCAATTTCAGATGGGAAGGTAAGCCTCTGGCTGAGGTCTACCCGCATTTCCCAATCCCGGGCTGCGTTCAGTGGGCCTGAGTTCGGAGGTGACGGCTTGGTCCGCCGTTTCTCCCCTTCCCGGATGAAGGTTGTTTTCCGTGGGAAGGTAGTTTGGGCATTTAGAGGCATGGCGTTGGTGGTTACTCTTGTTCTCAAGTTCGGCAGCCAAGCACTTCAGTACCTGGTTATGGCGCCAGGTGTATCTTCCTTGAGTTAGACTGGTCTTGCAACCCACTAAGATGCGTTTGAGGGTTGCTGGGGCTGCACACTGGAGACAGGCTGGGTCCTCTCCATACCAGAGATGTAGGTTGGTTGGTGAGGGCAGGACATCATATGTGGCTCTGATGATGAAGCTTAGCCTATTAGACTCCATGCTCCACAGTTCGTTCCACGTGATTTTCCTCCTCTCCACGCCCTCCCACTTCATCCACCGGCCTTGCTGGGCTTGAGAGACTGCCTTGGCACACCTGGCTGCTTCCTCCTGGTGGCGCACTTCCTCCACCACCATGTGCCGCCGTTCGGTTGGAGTAGCCTTTTGCCATGTGGGTGTAATTGCTTCCAATCCAAGGCCCCCTCTGCCATGTTGGACATGCCCCACTATATCCCGGTGTCTGAGGGCGGTCTTTGCCACTGCAACTGCTGCAGATGGCTTCCATTTCCTCCCCGTTGCTAGGGTTGGAGCAGCACCTCTGACGAATGGATCCCGGGATTCTGTGAGAGTCATTTCCAGCCTTGATTTGGCACATTTGTACTCCTCCACCAGGCTTGAGATTGGTAGGGAGAGGGCTCCGTTGCCATACAGGCCTATGCTGCTAAGGCCTCTCGGCAGTCCAAGCCACTTCCTCACATGTGCATTCACCAGTCTCTCCAGCCGATTGGCATGGGATAGAGTGACCTCATAGATGGCAATTGGCCACATGAGACAGGGCAGCAGTCCAAACTGAAAGCACCACAGCTTCAGCTTCCCAGGGAGAGCAGTGTTGTTGATCTGCTTGAGGCCACTGATTGTATCCTGCCTGAGTTGTTCCACCTGCTTCGAGTCTTTGAGTTCTGAATTAGGTCTAGATGGCCACCGCTTTAATCAATGGGAGGACGGGGATATTTGCGAGTGCTTAAAATATATCTTAAATTATGGCTATGGGTCTAATACACCCGTCGCTTATCAATGAGTTGCTTGCAGTCAACATGTACAAAACGGATTTTTTTTCATCAGTACATTTCCTTTTTATACCGTTTTGAATATGAATATAGTTTGGGTGCTTCTGTGTAATTCCAGGAAAAGACGCGATAATAGCGTTTTAGTGGAATACACTAAACATTAGGGCTGCAACTAACGATTATTTTGGTAGTTGACTAATCTGTCGATTATTTTTTCGATTAGTCGACTAATCTAACGATTCTTTTTGTCACACCCTCCATCTCTGTTTCCTGTGGGCGCGGCTCCTTTTCCGGGCTACAGTGCATGTTTTACCTCACATGCTCAAGTCTGCAAACCTGTGAATGTCACCCTGGTGTCCAGTCCCTCTGCCTTAACAGTTAAATTAACATAACATGACCCCATAGCAAATTAGAATAATGACTCATGAAACATTTGAATTTGGATCTTAAGCAACTTGCTTAAATTAAAATGTATTTGAATAACATAAATACAATACAACAATCAATCATAACAAAATAAATAAATTAAATACAAATTAAAGTGCAAGTGTTTAAATGTAAACAAAGAAAGAAAATAAGTAGCAGCATCTGCCCCCAGCACCGCGGCTGATGGGGCTGTAACTTGGTCCAGGAGGGTGACTTGGAACAGCTGTAGGGGGAGAGGAGAGGAGGATGACAGATCAGACAGACTTCTAGGTCTTTTGTTTGCTGTGTGTGAGGAGTGTGTGTGTATGTGTGAAACTTTATTTTAGATGATGTACTGCATAATGCCATTAACGTTAAACCATGGGAAAGCTAGTTGGAACTTGGCTGGCTAGGCTACAGACAGCTCATGTTAGAACAGAGCAAACTGACTAGCTAAGTAAGATTGTGACACACTGCCACATTGAGTATATGTGTATATAAAAGCAGCAACGCTGTAAGCTTGGCGCTGTTGTTTAGCTAACGTTACGTTACATACAACATACCGCAGCTTCGGCATAACTGAAATAGCGTGCAGCAACGCTGTAAGCTTGGCGCTGTTTAACGTTACATACAACATACAGCAATAGAGTTCGCTTAGCAAGCATTATCCATATCCATGAGACGTTCTGTTTTCCAACATGTAAGCCAACGTAAAAAATACAATACTATGGCTAACCATCTAAAACTTACCCATGTTCCGAAGCTCCGGGGTGCATCGTTTCTTCTTCTTACCCGGGCCGTTACTACATAATGCTGTCAGACAATGGAAACGATACTGCCCCCAGCACTTCCTGTAGTGCATTGCAGTTACAAATGAACATTTGCGGCTCTGATTTTTTTTATACGACGCATCGACGCAAAAATTCCTCGTCGGCAAATTTTTATGATCGACGTCGTCGATTATGTCGCCTAATCGTTGCAGCCCTACTAAACATGTTGTCATTTGTCGCTTGATTTATGAATAGTTTTCAAATAAACGCTAGATTATCGCTATTATATGCGTCCTCATGCACAATACAGAAGCGGGCTGAAAAATCGCTTATCCGTGCATTGGTCGGCGCCAACGGCACGCACACACACGTTGTGATCGCTGTGAAAGAAACATCCGATTAACCTGGACCGGATTTTTATTTTTTTTGGTGCACATCCCCAGCCAATCCAATGATGTGCAATACCATCCGGGAGACGATAAGACTGCGGTATTTGCCCTTTTGCAAGCTCAGACCCATTCCCAATGATAACATCAGGTTTGATGGATGAAAATGAATAGATATCGCTAATAAAAAGAAATAACGATTAAAACCTGAGTTAACGAGTTAACCCTACTATACTCGGCTCTGGCGTCCAATGTGTTAATAAGGAGGCAGATTGTGCAAAACATAAAGTGGATGAGGAGGATGAGAGTACGAGTGTGATGAGGATGGAGAGATAGACTTTGACGATGATGATTAGTAGTTTAGGTTTTAATGTTGTGCCAACAGAGAAGATGTACTGTACCGTAATTGTTATAGTACTTTGTTTGAACCTTAACAAAACATATTTCACTGGATTTCAAATTTGTCTATGTAGGACAAATTAGTCTTTTCACATTAGTCTTCCACTTTTGGCCTCGTTTACACAAAATCTACAATATTTAGGGCATAACAGCATGATACAATCTTTATTAAGATTGTATTTCCAATATTAAACTCAAATTGATCTCATCTGATGGACTACATTTCAGCTTTTTTTGCATTTTCTTGTCCTGAAATAGAATCAAGATGTGTTTGAATCTTAAAAATATTTACTGAATTCCTTGACTCAATATTGTTTGGGGAAATGTTTTAATTTGTCTCTATATGTTGTTAACTTCAAAAGTTATGTTGTTTTCTTTTTCAGGTTTTCGTTCAGGATAGGTGTAATAAAGGGTTAAAAATAAACCCCATGGGACATTATTTCTACCTTTCAAGGATTAAGAAAAAGCTAACGTAAAAAATACAATACTATGGCTAACTATCTAAAACTTACCCATGTTCCGAAGCGAATCAAGGATTAAGAAAAAAACAGGTGGCAAAAATAAATCCAGACCATGCAGGTGGACCTATGTTTCCATCTAGACTATTTAACCTATTGGTAAACTAACATATTGATGATAATATACATTATGCTGTTGTGACATGGTTATGATGTTTATACTTGAATACGTTTCACAAAAAATACAATAATTTTGTCAGTCTGCAGAGCTTGATTTATGACGTGATGTCATTTGCGGTCTGCCGGCGGACCGCACGGGCTAAAGAGGTTAAAAGATGTACATGCATAAAGAAATGATAAAACGCAACAACAAACCAAAATAGTTAAAACAAATAGAAAATATTAACTTAACATTAATTTAATCCTACCCCTCGTCTACTGCTCAGCGATTGTGATTATAAATCTTTCTAAGTCACAATAGATATATATATATTAAGGCGGTCAATCGATTAAAATATTAATTAAATTAATTGCATATTTTGTATCCGTTCTAAATCTACCTTAAACGGATATTTTTCAAGTTGTAATACTCTTATCAACACGAGTCAACAAACGATTGCTTTATGCAGCCATTTAACACAAAAGGATGACCCTCATGCATTGAAAATTTGCATCAAATTCAAAACAGTGATGCACAAAATAACTTAAGAAAATAATTTAAAACAATGAATAAAGTGTGCATGAAATAATAGGGGGAAAAAAACATTAGGAACTTGGTACATTCACCCAACAACGTGTTAACTTTGACAGCCTTAATATATATATACAAACACATATCTACACTTATATGTACTATTCTTTATACATTTAAATATATGTAAGATATAAAACAATAATAAAGTTAAACGACTCCTTCATAAATTGCATGCCAGCCATCTACCAATTGAATCATACTCTTGTAGAAATGTTATGAAAATAACTAGTTTTTAGAAGAAGATATTTTTTTATGCATAATATACCATAACTTGGTAACAATAAAAAAGGGAAGGTTCCGAAATATTGGACCAATATAAAAAAATTCTATCAATTTCCAATCATGGTCGGTTTCTCCTAGAATATAGTCATCAATGATGGCTGTGCTGTAAATGGCATGTTTCCAATGTTAGCCTTTCTTGTTACTATGCTAATGATTAGAAGAAATTAAGAGCAACTCAGTACAATTATATCAATAATTATATGTCATCTGTGGAAACTACATTATCATAAGACATAAGCCACAGCTTTATGGAGTGCAGCGTTAAAGATACCATGTTGTTAATTTCCATGATCTGTAAATCAGAAAAAGTATATAGGTTCAAAATGACCAAACCTTCTCTTTAAAGTAATATTATTGCTTAATATAAAAAAAATCTTGTCATGTTACTGATTTAACAACATTGCTCTGGTGAATACCAATGTCTGAGAAAAGCCAAACCCAAACTTACCTAGTATACTAAAAACATCTGCTAAAATGGATGGCATGTCATCTCTGAGGTCCTGTAAATGGAAAGAAATAATTAGGGAGAAAGATTTGTGAACAAAAAATTTTCTTCGATAGAAAATAGTTCCCTATTAAACCGAAACTATCTGGATGGATAGGTAGCACCCCAGGTAAGAGCAAACATATGTTGTTTTATTTTGAGTTAGCTGTCCCATTAAAGCCAAAAAATATGTACGTCTTTCTCTCCTGGCCATTATCAGAGTCATCTGCGACTTACATGCTCGTGCATGATATACACAGGAAAAACTATCACTAGAAAGTGAACATTTGTTTAAAAGATTGAATCCCTAATTATATGTGGCATGGGAGAGGAACTTGAAGATTTTTACTATTTTTGTGACAGTTTAAAAAAAAAAATGGCACAAAAAGCATTTTTTTTTTTTTTGATAATAATCAAAAGTAATGTGACAAAAAGAAAGTGATGCGAACACTGACATACCATTATATCTCCAAGGACGCTAGCAGCGAGATCCAACTTCAAGTTGCCTTGTATAACTTGCCAGCAGAGCTCATACAAGGCAGCCTGTATATCTAGAGAATTGGAGAAAAAAAAGACACAAAAACACAATGTTAATTGTAGGCAACAGGTCCCTCAACCTTTTATAGGAAGATGATTATGGAGATAATAGTTATACTCCAATTTCCTATATACTCAATTGTCAATATGACCTCCGTGGATTTCAATCAGAAATTTGTGATGGGGTTCAATATATAAGTCTCTAGATGCTACAAGGTAAGAAAAACATTAATATATAAATGTTTCTAGATGCTGCTACACAGAAAATGCAAAGACAGGTGCTCAGAAAAAGACACTAAATGGACATAAGGCAATAGTTCCGTCAATAGGCAGGGAAACCTTTAATCCTGCCTAAGGTTGTGTCAATCAATAGGCAGGGAACCTTTAAACTCTTAATTAAGCCCGATAACGGTAAATTCAAACCTTTATTTATTCTTGAAAGGAAAATTGAGGTCACCCTCATTTTCAATGCCATCGAGACTTAGACATTTCAATGCATAAATTTTTTACAATATAATAATATATATTAACCTCATAGTGTGCACTGGCACGTATACGTGCCGCTTTGCCCTTGCGCGCAAGTCGGGTTGCATTTTTCGCTGAACATATAATATACCGTTCGAAAGATCTTATTTGTTTCCGTTCGAATGCCACCTCATTCGACCACTTCCATGCCTCGCTTCTCGAGTTACATGACGATGTCAGGCGAGCGTCTTTTTACGCTCCACGTGTCAGATGACCACCCAGGACTCCAGAACTAGGGATGCCCCCCGAAACACGGTTCTAAACGGGATCCGGTACTAAATTAGAAAAAAGTATTGATAAGCTCCGAAGGACTACCTCACTGAGAGGCCACAGTACCTCAGACTAAAGGACAGTCAGTCTGATGTACTGGTGAGCAACACCGGCACCCCCCAAGGAACTGTGCTGTCACCCTTCCTCTTCACCCTCTACACCTCAGACTTCGGCCGCAACTCAAGCGGGTGTCACCTGCAGAAGTTCTCAGACGACTCCTCCATCGTAAGCTACATCACCGACGATGATGAGGAGGAGTACAGAGCCCTGGTGGAGAGCTTCGTGGGGTGGAGCGACAGCAACCACCTCCAACTCAACACCAGTAAGACCAAGGAGCTGGTGGTGGACTTCCGGAGGGGCAAGAAGAGGCCCCCCCCGATTCCCATCTCCATCCGAGGGGTGGATGTGGAGATGGTGGACTCATACAAGTTCCTTGGGGTACACCCAGGGAACAAAATTAACTTTTTGACTTACCAGCCATTTGGCTGGTAGATTTTAAAAACTACCAGCCAGGCAGATTTTTTACCAGCCAAAAATTCAAAATAGCTTTTTAGTATAGCGCCATGTGTTATTATTACTATATAATACTCTCATATGCTATTTTCAATTAATATCATAAACAACATAAGGAATATTAGCATAATTTTGAGTGGACTGAAGGAATGAGTCAGCGTTAATAGTTTTAAATGCAAATAATTTATTGAAACATAGAAGTGGGGTCGGGGACACACACACTGTTTCAACTCACCACCCCCGCATCATATTGTAGTCTAGTCTGTCTTCAAACTTCCACTCCTCTCGAAACCTTTTTATATTTGAATATCAACATTATCTGTGCATCCTCAGTAATCCTCAGTTTACTACAATATACTCCTCTCCTGAGTCCTGACTAGTGACTTCATCGTCTTTCCAAACGCACGCACACACACAGAGAAAGGGAGAGTGCCCCCCCCCCATTTCCCTTTTCCCAGTCCACACTGCCTGCTGTTCTCTATGGCTCTGCCGCTGATCAGGATTAGCTTGTTATCTTACGCTAACATAACGTTCATTTCGGGCGATGTGGGCATAAAGGAATGGCGACGATGCAATGCATGTTAGATGCATTTGACCCGTTGTGAGAAGAAGAAAAAACCACAGACTTATTTCGGCTCGCAAAATAGGCGCACTGCTTTGTAGCTCTGCTCTCAGGGAACAAACTTAACTTTTTGACTTACCAGCCATTTGGCTGGTAGATTTTAAAAACTACCAGCCAGGCAGATTTTTTACCAGCCATTGGCGGTTGGCTGGTACTTATTTTGTTCCCTGGGTACACCTGAACAATAAACTGGACTGGTCGGATAACACAGAGGCCCTCTACAGGAAGGGACAGAGCAGGCTGTTATTCCTGAGGAGACTCAGGTCCTTCAATGTGTGCAACAGACTGCTGCAGTCTTTTTACCAGTCTGTTGTGGCCAGCATCCTCTTCTATGCTGTGGCATGCTGGGGAGGCTACATCAATTCAAGAGACACCAACAAGCTCAACAAGCTGGTGAGGAAGACTAGCTCCGTGGTGGGAGTCGAGCTACCTAGACTTGAGGTGATGGCAGAGAGGGGGATGATAAGGAAGCTGGCTGCCATCATGGAGAACCCCTACCACCCCCTCTACGACAAGCTAGTCAAGATGAGAAGCTCGTTCAGCCACAGACTCATTCCCCCCGACACTCAACTAACCGCCTCGGACAGTCCTTCATACCAGCGGCCATCAGGCTCCACAACAGTGGGCAGCGACTAGCAGCCTCCAGGCTCCACAACAGGGGGCAGCGACAGCGACTGCTACCAGACATTGACCTGGGACTTATAGGAACCCAAGGAGGACAACCTACACTACCTTAGGCTTACTGCACCTTATGTGGATACTGTGATACTGTGAATAATGTATATTTCAGTGGATACCGTGATACTGTGAATAAGGTATACTCAGTATAGTAAATTATAACACTACCTTATGCATACTGCACCTTATGTGACACTGTGAATAATGTGAATATTTCTTCAGCTAGTCAGATAGTAAATTATATTGACCAAATTGTTTACACTGCCTGTGTTGTTTTTACTACCTGTACACTGTGTTGTTTTACTACCTGTACCCCCCCCCCTCCCCCCCATGCTGCTATGATGCCTGAATTTCCCCAAGGGGATCAATAAAGGAATATCTTATCTTATCTTATCTTATCTTAACTGCTATCGATACTCGAGAAATTATGATTTTTTTTTTTTTCGAGGAATTTAAACGTTGCGCGGGACTAAGTTACACACAATCGCGGCTTGAGTCGCTCACACTCAGACAAATGCACATACGGGTACTTGGCTCCGTGCTGAAGCGCGCAGCACACAGACAGCTATGCATGCGCTCATGGTGAAATGCGCCGTTTTCGACTGCTTTGCTCGCAGTGTGACATCTCCATCCACTGCAGGTAAGCCAAGATACGGAGGTAGCTAGGCTAATAACGAATTATTACGAATAGGCTAATAAATAAAATATAATTGCTTAGCTAATTGTTTAGCTACAAATATATTTGAAAGATGACAACTTTTTATAGATAGTCAGGCTGAGGCTGCAGCCACCATGTCCCAGCCCACCCCTCTACCACCACCGGTCCCAGCCAAGCCCAAAGTCCCTTCACCCTAGCAGCTAGAGGAAGGATGACAGAGGATAGGGTGAACGAGTGTCACAGGGTTACTGTTGCTGAAGAAATTATATTTATTTATTATATTTATTTATAAAGTTATAAATAAAGCAATGTCGATTCTGTTCTTAATCAAACCGATAAGAGTATCGATAAAGTACCGAACCGCTAAGCAGTATCGATAAGAGTAGTAGTATCAATAAAATCCTAACGATACCCATCCCTATTCAGAACTGCCAATCATCTGCTGATGGCAAAATTGCCACTTTTCTGGGTGCCTGTTAACCCATTCGAGGCCAAACCCGAGATAAGTGGGGTTAACTCGCCATGTTCTGGGCGCAAAACCAGAGAAATCTTGGGTTTTAATCTATATTTCTTTTATTCGCTATATCCATACATTTTTCATCCATCTAGCCTGACATTATCATTGGGAATGGGTCTGAGCTCGCAAAGGGCAAATACCGCCGCCTATTGTCTCCCGGATGGTATTGCACATCATTGGAATCCCTCTGGCTGGGGATGTGCATAAAAAAAAAGTCTGGTCCAGGTTTTCCTTCTCGGGGATGCAGTATCGTTATAACACATTGACTGGGGACAATCTGAGCAGCATGGATTATGTGTTTTGTAAGGGATAATGTATAGCTACGAGGTCATTGTCGCAAAATAATTGACCGACACGTAGTTTAAAATACCGAGCCGCCTCTGCGAGGTGTTTTAAACGTCAGTGAAGGTCAATTATTTTGCGATGACCGAGTAAAGCTATACATTATCCCGCTTATTACATGGCTAACTTACTAACAATATACCTAATTCATTTGACAAATCGCAGTTCTGTGGCTCTGTCAGCCCAAATAAAGTGATTATTATTATCGCGGGCAGAGCTCTGTTCTGGCTCCGCTGTAATCGTCACACACACTCCGCTGTCAGTGCAGCCGCGGCAGGTGTGTCTGATTTGCTGCACTGATGTGGGCTTGATTGCGAACAGCTGCGCACATCGGTCATTATTGTCCCACAGCGGTCATTATTGTGTAATAATGACCGCTGTCGGGGGGCTATTGACCAATCACAAGCAAGCATTTAGACGAATGTGAAAACGCCATGTAATAAGGATATATAACGTTGGATCAATAAACGCGATCGATATTTGGAATGGCGATCAGGAATTGGATTAATCTTTTTGCAGGACGTCAGATGTGAGGTAAGGACTTTATGTTACGAATATTGGGTTAATCAGATGTTCCTTTCACCGCCGCCGGAGTGTGTGTGTGTGTGGTTCGCGCCGACCAAGTACGGAGAAGCGATTTTTCAGACGCCGCTTCTGTTCGCCCATGAGGACACATATCGATAATCTAGCATTTATTTGAAAACTATTAATTTGTCAAGCGACAAATGGCACGATTTCTAACTAAATCTAATTAATAACTAATACATTCCCTGAGGTCCATAGATGTCCCTAGATACCAAGACCATGCAAACGGACCTTGTAGAAGTGGAGCAATCTTCCATTTACTTGGGTATTAGGCAAATTTTCTGAAAATATGGCTAGGGCTTAACACTTTCAGTGCCATTCGGGGCGCTAAAGGGCTCCGTATGCCAGCGTCCACGTCAATGATAGAGCTCTCATAGTTGCAAACGCATAAACTATGTCTTAAAGGTGACATGCATTAGATAGAGAGCACTTGGGGGGGGGGGGGGGGGGGGGACCTGCCGCGCGGCACACACCCGCAAACGGGAGATTGAAAGAAAGAAAAAAAGGAAGAGAGAGGGAGGGAGGCCCCCACAAGCTGCCGCGCGGCACACCCGAGAGGGAGAGAAAGGGAGAGAGGGGGCCTCGTCAATAACGGCCTGTCTTTTTCTCTCTCTCTCTCTCTCTCCCACCCCCTCCCCCTCCCTCTCTCTCTCTGTCTACCAGTCGCAGACTGTGTGGACTGACTGTCACTCAAAGTGCTTAAGGGGCGGAGCCAGGCCATAACAGCCTGAAATCTTGAAGCTGAAAAATTATGGTTTTGAGTACTTGATTAGAAATATAAAACAATGCATTTTTTTGAAAAAAACCTTACTGTCTTCAATAGACTAACAGGAATTGTGTAAAGTTGTCCAAATAGTGCTAGGAATAGCAATGCATGTCCCCTTTAAATTATGGCTATGAGTCTAATCTGGCCGTCGCTTATCAATGACTTGTTTGCAGTCAACATTGTCGAAACTGATATTTTAAAATTGTTTTATTATTATTATTATTTTTTAATCCGTTCATTTCCGTTTTATACCATTTTGAAAAACGCTAGTTTTTTTTAGTTTCAGGAAAATATAATGATTGTGATAATCGCCCTTTACTGGAATATTCTGGAATACACAAAAAACTGTCATTTCTGCCTACTTATGAATAATTTTCAAATAAAGGCTAAATTATCGATAGTATGTGTACTTATGCACGCTATATAAGCGGGCTGAAAAATCTATTCTCTCATTTCCTGATCAGCACACACGGGCACATGTTGATATGTGAAAAAAGTTCTGATTATCCTAAGACTGGTAAAATAGATTCCTTACCTCAGATCAGATGTTCTCCAAAAAGATTATTCCAATTCCTGATCGCCATTCCAAATATCGATCACGTTTATTGATCCAACGCTGGATACTGGAAATATGTATTCCACGCTGTTTTGGGGCTCGGCAATGAATCTGATCCTCTCGGGTGGTTTGCCCGAGAAGTAAAATGAGGAAGCTGGGGGGGAATCCTTCTCATACACAACACAGCTGGATCCCCCCCCCCCCCCGTGTTTCGTTTCAATCCATTCCAAAGGGGTGCAGTACCACATGGAGACGATAGGGTGCGGTATTTTCCCAATGGAGCTCAGAGAGTTTGCAGCACTAACGTGAGACTAAATTGATTAAATACGAATTCAAATCGCTAATAAATTTAAAAAAAAATAAAAAAAAACAAGATTTATCGTCGCTGGCACTCAA
This sequence comes from Notolepis coatsorum, assembly GCF_963971535.1. Taxonomy (NCBI): domain Eukaryota; kingdom Metazoa; phylum Chordata; class Actinopteri; order Aulopiformes; family Paralepididae; genus Notolepis; species Notolepis coatsorum. Next base: position 64,674,399 of record NC_140172.1, read on the forward strand.
TGTGTTAAGAGGTTAACTGTTAATGTTCGGCGGTCACGCCCGAGCGCACACTTTGCAACACTTTGCCCTCGTCTGTCGGCCTAGCCAGGGCTCGAGACCAACGATGTCCCGTCGTCCCCGGGACTATCAAATATTTATTTGGGACAAACACAAATCCTCTCCGGGACGCAGTGGGGACGAAGAGGATTTATTTGGAAAATGTCAACTGCGCGGACTGTCAGTGCGCATATCACTGCACTGGCAAACGGTGCGCGTCTTCTGAGTGCTCGCTTTGACAGTGCCACGAGAGCACTGCACAAGACCCGCGGACATATAATGTTTAATAAAGGTTCCCGCGGTAGGCTACTGCCCATCAATCAAGGGAGCACTCTGCCACTCGCAAACAGATAACGTTAAACACAGAAGATGGAAAACAGACAGACCAACGGGGAACTGCATCCAACCCTTGAGTCTAAGGTAAGGACACATTTAAATCACAGAGGAGTATGTTAGTCTATTGGAACTGTATACAGTAGTTAGCGTTTTAGCCATATAGCTGCTTGCTAGCTAACGTTAGCCCTGTGTGTGTGTGCTCAAAGCTAGCGATTTAGCCATATAGCTGCTTGCTAGCTAACGTTAGCCCCGTGTGTGTGTGTGTTCAAAGCTAGCGATTTAGCCATATAGCTGCTTGCTAGCTAACATTAGCCTCGTGTGTGTGCTCAAAGCTAGCGATTTAGCCATATAGCTGCTTGCTAGCTAACGTTAGCCCTGTGTGCACAAAGCAGCCAGCCCCATATAGGTGTATGTTATATTGACTAGGCTTGACAACCGAGGTTCAAAGTTAACTTCACATTTATTGGCTGTTGGTTTACATGTCGGACTCTAGCTCGTATCTATGCTCTAGCTTACAACTGTGTCTTGACTTCCTGCCTGGTGTGACAATTAGGGGTGGGAATCACCAGTTTCATCATGATACGATATGATATCGATTCTTTGGACAACGATACGATATTTGCCGATATCACAAAGTCTCTCACGATACAATACGATACGATTAGATTCAGGTGCCTGCGATCGATATGAGATGATATCATATGCCCATTTAACACAATCGGTAACATTTAGATCAACAAAAAAAAGGTAATGAAAATATCATTTGACATTTGTATTTTTAAGCTCTTCCAGACATTTAAAGGAAAATCAATCTATTGTTTTTAATACAAATAGACCTGTTCACTGTAAAGTGCCACGTTTTTATATATTGAGCTTTAAACTTTAAGCTACATTTTTTGGAACTCAAAACTCACAACCTCCCTCTCCCAAACCGTTCCTACAACAATTTGTTGATGTTGCATGATCATGTATAGGCCTACATTTATTATGTATTATATTGTTTATGTTTAAATAACATTTAAACATCAAACTCCTCTGACCTCATCTTGTCTTTCCAAAGACGCGCGCACACACACACACACACAGAAAGGGAGAATGCTATGCTGTAACATCTACACACACGGAGCTACTGCTGTTGTTCTTGGGCAGATATGAGACTCGCCACAGGATTTTCAAAATAAGAGTATCGATATGAATCGATCTTATTACATCGCATCGATCCGATTCGATTGTTGATAATTACATCGATGTATCGATCTGGATCGATGTATCGTCCCACCCCTAGTGACAATGCATCATATTTTTTTGCAAAATCAACTCTGCCTCTCTTTGTTAACTACAACAAGCAATGCCGTTTGTTATTTAAGATGAGGTCAGACTTGGCACTGACAGATGTGTTCATTGTGCTGCTTTTATGAAGCCTCAAATGACGGCTTACAATATTTCATGAAAGCAAAGTGTTTTGTTTGTCTAAGATTTAAAAAGGTTTACACTTTACAGCACTGACAAAGTTGAACAAAGTGCTGTACAAGTCCCACAACATTAAATATTTTATTACATTTTTTTTATTTAAATTTTTTTTTCAAAGCTTCGAATTAAAATCGAATCTCGGCCCCGAAGCTTCAAATTCCCCAAAAAAAATCGAAGGTCAGCCCTACATTTTCATAAACAATAATATAATTTTTTGTTATATGGTTATAATATATAATAATCAGTTATATAATCAGTTCCCCCAGTCACATTTGTGTATTCAAATTATTATTATTATTTTTTTTAAGATTTCTTTTTTAGCGTTTATCGCTTTTTACTACTGGGCAGTCCAGTAGAGAGAGAGAGAGGAGGAACGGGAGACAGAGTGGGGGAAGATATTCGGCAAATAACGACTGGTCAGGGAAACGAACCCGGGTCGGCCGTGCCGCGACTCAGTGCGTTATGTGGTTCGCCACTGGGGCGCCAGAAAATGTATCAAAAATGTATCAAAAAAATTTCAAATCGAAGGGATTTCATGATGCATTGAATCGTTGCCTGAAGAATTGTAATCGAATCGTTGAGGTCGAATCGTTACACCCCTAGTGACAATCGAATGGCGGCAAATTAAACTTTCCAACAATGCATTGGTTGATCTGCGAAAACGCAGCGTGGAGCCAGTCCGATCTTTAACACTTTCAGTGCCAGCAGGGGGCGCACGATTTAGTGCTTGAATGCCCACCATCCACTTCAATGTTAGCGTTAATAACGCCTAATCTATGTTTTAAATTATGGCTGTGTCTATCAAACTTATCAATGACTAGTTTTCCAGTCAACATTGTCGAAGCGGATTGTTTTTTATCGGTTCATTTTCGTTTTATAGGATTTTGAAAAGCCCTCGTTTTCAAGGAAAATAAAAAGATAATGATAAGACGTTTACTGGAATATTCTAGAATACACAAAAACGTTTTCATTTTTTGGCCTATTTATGAATCGTTTTCAAATAAATGCTAGATTATCGATAGTATATGTGTACGTATGCACGCTGGGGCGGCGAGCTGAAAGTCGATTATCGGAGTTCCTCATCAGCGATCGCGCACACACACATAGGGGACACGTTGATATCTCAGCGAATACAACTCTGATTATCCCAAGACTGGTCAAATAGATTCCTTACCTCAGATCAGATGTTCTCCAAAAAGATCATTCCAATTCCTGATCGCCATTCCAAAAATCGATCACTAGTCTACTATCGATTGGCTACTGTGAATATGTATTCCAGGCTGATTCCCGTCCCGCAATGACTTCCATGTTGAGCAGACAGCTTGCCAGCTCAGGGAGCCAGCTGGCTCCGCCTCTACATATCAACTGATCACAGGTCAGTCTAAGCGACTGACCTGCAGTTACTCAGGGATAGACGATAGGGGGCACTTATTTTTCCATTCTGAGCTGCTGGAGGAGCTGCTGTACCAATGGGAGACTGTTGATGAAATATGAAATCAGATCGCTAATAAAAAAAATAAAGCGCTAATACACGTCGTGGGCATTCAGGCATTGGGCTGATAAAACGTCATATGACATGATTGGCACTGAAAGTGTTAAAGGCATAGATATCTATATAGAACACTAGATGGCTTAAGGCAGAGTCACCAGCATCACTGAACCGCCGCCATCTTGCTCGAGTCAGCCTTGAGTGAGGGTGAGTGATCTGCACAGACAAGAATACTCATAACTCGCTGAAATATTGACGGATTTACAAACGGTTTGGTTTATTACAAGCATTATTAACGTGGCTATGATTCAAGTGGTTTGTAAAAAAATAAATAAAAAAAAAGTAGACATGAATGTTATCAGTAGCTGAGCTGCCTCGAGCAAGATGGCCGCCCTACGACGACGTCGCTCTACATTGGCCGGCAGCGCGGGTAAGCTATCTAATGTTCTATATAGATATCTATGGTTAAAAGGTCCCATGTTTTGCTATTCCTTTCACTATTTTGGCAATGTTACACAATTCCTGTGTGAGTCTATGGAACACATCTTTAAGGTTTTCAAAAAAAATTCATTGTTTGTATTTCTAATCAAGTACTCTAAAGCAGCATTTTTCCACTTCAAGATTTCAAGCTCTTTTGGGCTGGGCTCCACCCATAAGCGCTTTGAGTGAGTCACCCACACAGCGTGATACAGAGAGAGAGAGAGAACGAGCGAGCGAGAGAGGATACATCACTCCATGCACGCGTGCGCTGTGTGAGTGGCTCGACTGCGATTGTGTGTAAAATGCAGGTGGACCGTGGAGAGAGAGGATACATCGCTCTGTGCGTGCGTGCACTGTGTGAGTGGCTCGACTGCGATTGTGTGTAAAATGCAGGTGGACCGTGGAGAGAGAGAGGGGGAGAGAGGATGCATCGCTCTGTGCGTGCGTGTGCGCTGTGTGAGCGGCTCGACTGCGATTGTGTGTAAAATGCAGGTGGGCCGTGGAGAGAGGGAGAGTCAGGGAGACCACTTCCGCATTATTCCCACTGCTCCGTTGTTGACCGAATTGTTGATTCTCTGTCGGCACCAGCGCACGTCAACCCGTTTGAGGAAGTGTCAGTATTTCCACTCGCTCTGTTGTTGAGTGCGCTACAACCATAGAGGGGGTGTTAGTTATGCAGATCAGCAGCACCTACCAGTGTTTACCCTAGGATTTTTTTCAGGGGGGGGTGGTAGGCACCCAAAACTACTAGTGTTGTCGCAGGGCGCGCGAGTTGTGGAATGACATAGGAAAAAAGTATTGAACACACTAACTGAAATTTATTCAATACTTAGTGGAGAAGCCTTTGTTTGTAATGACAGCTTCAAGGCGCTTTCTGTATGAAGTAACTAATCGCCTGCAGTATTCGGGTGTGATTTTGGCCCATTCCTCTGCACAGATTGTCTTTAAATCTTGAAGATTGCGGGGGGCCCTCTTGTGAATCTGGATCTTCAGATGCTTCCACAAATGTTCAATTGGGTTTAAGTCAGGTGATTGACTGGGCCATTCCAACAAGTTGATTTTCCCTGAAACCAATTACGAGTTTCTTTTGCTCTATGCTTTGGATCGTTGTCCTGCTGGAAGGAACACCCACATCTCATCCTCAGCATCCTTGTGGATGGCAGCAGGTTCGTCTCAAGAATCTCTCTGTACATGGCTCCATTCATTTTTCCTTCAATGATATGAAGTCTGCCAGTACCACAAGAGGAGAAACAGCCCCACACCATGATACTTCCACCTCCAAACTTCACTGCTACTCTACAGGTAAGCATGTGCTTTCATGTAGCGCGCTATGCAACTGGTGTCACGGCTCTGCTTTTTTATGGCGTTGTATAGAGCTGCCGCGGTATCGGTATTACCGCGGTATCGCTGTTACATCATGCCCACCGCAGCGTTGGGCTGAATACCGGCATCACCGCTGTTTTTTATTATATTATTATTATTACGCTCTCGTTGGGCTTGCGGCTCTGCAGATATACCCTACTTCTCTGTCGAGATTCCAAGCGACCCTATTGGGTACCAGAAAAGTCACATGAAACACTGCAGACCACTGATTGGTCAGAAGAGATACGCGTCACATGCTTGGAGCATCTTGCAGTGCGTTTACTTCCTGAATCTCAGCCATCACAACACGGCTAATAGTACGTTAGCTCCCACCGGAGACCGGAGTGGATTACCGACGCCGTCGCTCCTCAGGGAACGAGGCATAATGATTTTACTGCAACGAAATGTTATAATAAAAGCCCTTCGTTCTATACACTTGTCTGATTGAAAACTTTATTAACAGACCGCAGAATGGGTACAACTCGGCACGCTCTGAGCAAAGAAAGGAACTTAGATATTAATTGAGTAACGCTTGCCTTGCTATGTGGTCCGGTAAATACGAACATGTAACTATACTAACGTTAATGCCACAAATCGAATGCCTTTGTAATCATAAGTAGTAACGTTATAATAATAAGAAGAAGAAAGGGTCGGGGGGGTAACCGGCAGGCGCGACACCGAGGGGAGACTTCGAATCAGTGTTTCACTTTTAATAACGAATACGTGCATGCCGAATCCCAAACAATATTCATGCTGCAAAGTCATCCTCTAAAGATAGACATTTAGACTAGAGGCAGGCTATATGCTATATAAAGAGTAGACTACAAAAAAAATTCATTCAAACTTTTTTTTTTGTGTGTGTGTGTGCGGTAATACCGCGGCGGTAGGAAATATTTTGCAAATGTGTGCGGTAAGGAAAACATCAATACCGCGGCAGCTCTAGCGTTGTATCAGGGGTGAGGTGTTGAGGGGGGTGGACAGAATAAACCTCACCCCCCCGGATATAGTTATATCCTTTACGAAACTGATTGGCCAGAGAGGTTGTGCCTCTCTACCTATCAGTCTCCCTGACGAGGGTGTTCTCTCTCTCGTCACAGGGAAGGGGGGGGGGGTGTCCCTGTCTCCCACACCAAATTAGGATAGGTGGGACACAGGATTCCCCCGGCCATTTGAAGACGTCACAGGCGCGTTTTCTTATTGACCAAGAGACAGGTCTGTGAGTTACAGGGCCTGTGCTACAGACCGCTATCATTGTAAAGGATAGGTGATGCAATGCAGTCGAGACTATTGGTTCTTCTGCCCTGCTCCCTACCAGTAGTGTATATTGGGCCGTTTTGAGTATCAGAGCCTCCTCAGGGAGTTTCAGAGCCTCCTCCTCAGGGAGATTCAGAGCCTCCTCAGAGTTTCAGAGCATCCCTCTCAGTGAGAGAGCCTCCTCAGGGGAGCCTTCTCCTCAGAGAGTCTTAGTCTACTTAGTCCAATTGGTACATGAACCTTTTTCAATTGTTTTACTCATGTTGAGGTCTCTCTGGGAAAACCGCTGTCTTCCCCTCTTACATAAAGAGCAGAATTGACGGGGGGTTTTATTCCCAGGCTCGTCGTATGAGAGCCAGTATCTGTGTCTCTAGTAGACCGGTTTCCTGCTGCTCGTCCCAGAAAGCAGGGAAAAAACTTTGTGGGGCTCTTTCTTGTTAGAAATTCGCCATCACTGTTCTCGGGTTCTTTACGAGCTTACACGCCGTTTCATGAATCAGCGTTTGGTCTTACGAGGCCAATCAGCGCTGGCCCAGGGTGTTTTTCAATGATTGAATGCCTCCTGTGTTTTGGATCGACACACGTACCTACCCCCCTCTTAGGACTGGGGGCGGCGGCGTGACAAGGGCACGGGTCTTGTCCTGGTCGCGCCGGATCAGTTTAACCCGTTGTCCGCCGGGGCGCAGACAAGTTCTGGTACCCCGAAGGACCCTGAGCTTTTCCGGGGGGGAAAATGCCTGGTCGGGCCGGACGTCACAGGGGTTGATGTCATGACTGTGTGTGTCATATAGATGTCACTACAAGTTGCCCTTAACAGTGGTGTGCATTGGTCCATACTGTGTTGTACCTTTTTGTACAATGTTAGGTGGGTTGGTCCTTGGTGGGTTGGTCAACATTCGTTTTCACCCATCCCTCCCTGCTAAGCCGGGGATGGGAGGGGGCTGTCGGGGAGGTTGCTTCTGTCAACTCCTCTATGCATCCCTGTGTAGGTCCCGGTCGCGTGAATATTAAAAGGCAACCAACTTGTGTTCAGCTTTTCGTTCAGCGTTTCTCTGATTGGCCACACGGCCACGTGACCGCCCTAGCACACGCCCTTCGCGGCAGAGAGAGACGCGGCAGAACTGGGTTTTATCACTGGAGATACATTTCTCACTCACCATTGTATTTTGCGCCATCTGACAATATCATAATGATGTGTTTTCTATATTATATCCACAATCATTCATCTAAAAAATTGTATGGGCGTAAATACATTAATACGTTAAAAACGCGAAACATAATAACGTTACAGTTTCTAGTTCAGTCAGCAGCCTTGCGAAATAACATTATACATTATCAGGGATTAAAGCAAAAAAAAATCTCCTGACTGAACTTTTTTTCTGGCCAAGTCATTCTTATTTTAACCTCCACTGTATTTTTTTTTTAATAGCGTTAGCGTTTTAAGGGAGCCTACTTGTAGAGCAGGGCTGTACGTTAACTTTTTTTGCACATAGCACTGGTGCTACAGAGGTTGATAGTTTTGTAGCACAGGCCAAAATCTTGTAGCACAAGTATAAAACGTGTTATATTTGTAACAGTCACAAATGTGCCTATTGTATTTGTGTTATTTAGTTGCAGTGCCATGTTTGGCTGTCATTTAGTATATCGCCATGTGTTATTATTACTATAATAGTAATACTCTCATATGCTATTTTCAATTAATATCATAAACAACATAAGGAATATTAGCATAATTTTGAGTGGACTGAAGGAATGAGTCAGCGTTAATAGTTTTAAATGCAAATAATTTATTGAAACATAGAAGTGGGGTCGGTTGGGACACACACACAATGGGGGACCCTGATGTAAACAAGACAAACGTCTTTCTCTGGTCTGCATCCCCTTAACAATTGTGTGTATTGAGCCGTACTGTACTGTACCCATTCTGCAATCTGTTAAATAAAGTTTACATTCATTCATTCACACACACTGTTTCAACTCACCACCCCCGCATCATATTGTAGTCTAGTCTTCAAACTTCCACTCCTCTCGAAATTTTTTATATTTGAATATCAACATTATCTGTCCATCCTCAGTTTACTATAATATACTCCTGTCCTGAGTCCTGACTAGTGACTTCATCGTCTTTCCAAACGCACGCACGCACACACACACACACAGGGAAGGGGAGAGAGTGCCCCCCATTTCCCTTTCCACACTGTGTCTGCTGGCTCTGCCTGATCAGGATTAGCTTGTTAGCTTGCTAACGTTGTAGTGATTGTAATGGTACATAAACGTTAATTTCGGGCGATGTGCGCATAAAGGAATGGCGACGGTGCAAAGCATGTAGATGCATTTGACCCGTTGCGAGAAAAAAAAAACACACCGGACTTATTTCGGGACGTGTAGGCGCACTGCTGTGTGCGCACCAACACGCTGCTCTGCTTGCAAGCACGGATAGGGCGGATATGACTCGTCGAGTTGTCACGGAGTTTTTTCAAAATAAGAGTATCATATGCACCTGAATGTTGCTAGCTGTCGATCCTAGTTATTATAGCTGGAGCTGCGCGTGGGCAGAAATGAGACCCGCTACAGGATTTTCAAAATAAGAGTATCTATATGAACCGAATCCCTATCGCACCAGTGCTAGTGAAGTAAATCCATCCATCGCACAGACAGCTGTTGCTGTAGCACGTGCAAGATATATGTCGCACTGTACACCCCTGTTGTAGAGCCTACTGTCCCGACTGTGACTATAGACCCTACTGTTGTGGTTGTTGTGCCAGGCAGGGAGGCTGTGTGCTGGAGAGCGTGAATGCAAGTCTTGTGGCTAGCTTCTGATTGATGGCGAGCTAGAACCATTTTCCCATTACTTTGAACGATGAACTAAAAGGCTTGTTATCATACAAACAAGGGACTAAACACATTTCGCAATTATGCCATAACAACAATGGACAGTCTCCTCCCCACCATTTGTATATATTTTTTACCACCCACCCCCTCCTAATGTACAGTCTCCTCCTCATCATATGTATATATTTACTGTTAGGATCTCTGGGTAACAGCACTGTATATTTGCATATCGTGTGACAAATGTAACAGTACTATATACCTGTAAGTCATGTATGTCCCTATGTTTCAAGTTTCTTTAATAGTTGTCATACAGAAGTACAGAATACTTTTGTACAAAATGCTTCTTACTGTTGCGCTCCAGAGACTGTGCATGACAAGATAAGTATGAAACAAAAACATAGTAAAAATTAGAAGAAAAAAAAGAGGTCACAGTGTTCAGTTTAGACATATGTACAATGTTCGTAGACGTAGTTACCATACAATATACAATACTGTGCAGTGTACTAATATACAATACTATATAGTGCAAGGCATAAATGGACGAGGTGCAGTTTAGGTACAATTCACAGTAGGTGTACGAGTTGTAGTGCAAATCCTTTATCAATAAATATAAAGTGTAAGTGTGTTTGTGTGATCTAAAGTGTGGAGAGTGGGTGCTGCAGTGTGTTGTTTGTTTGAGTGAGTGTGTGTGTGCGTGTGGGTGTGTGTGCTGTGTGCATTTGATGGTTGTTGCATAGTGATTATTGTTCGTTTAGCGATTATTGTTCGTTTAGCAGCCTGATGGCCTGGGGATAGAAGCTCCTTCTGAGTCTTTCTGTGCTCGCCATAAGACTCCGGTATCGCTTGCCTGACGGCAGCAGTTCAAAGAGGCAGTTGTTCGGGTGGCTCGAGTCCTTAATAATTCTCTTAGCCTTCCCCTTGCACCGCTTGTTGTAAATGTTCTGGAGGGTGGGAAGCCCCCCTCTAATTGTGCGTTCGGCTGAACGTGTCACTCTTTGTAGTCTGCTACGGTCTTGTGCAGTGCTATTCCCAAACCAGGAGGTGATGTTGCCGGTCAGGATGCTCTCTATTGTACATGAGTAGAAGTTCCTAAGGATCTTCTGACTGACTTGGAACTTCCTTAGGCGCCTGAGGAAGTAGAGGCGTTGTCGTGCCTTCTTCACAACACTGTCAATGTGTGTGGTCCATGTCAAGTCCTCGGATATGTGGGCTCCGAGGTACTTGAAACTGTTCACTCTCTCAACTGGTGCCCCGTCGATGCTGAGGGGGCTGTAGTCCTTGACCCCCGACCTCCTGAAGTCCACAATCATCTCTTTTGTTTTGCTGACGTTCAGGGAGAGGCAGTTCTCCTGACACCACTGTGACAGGTTCTCTACCTCTTCCAGGTAGGCCCTTTCGTCGTTGGCAGAGATCAGGCCCACCACTACTGTGTCATCAGCAAATTTGATGATGGTGTTGTTGTTCCGCTGTGCTACGCAGTCATGTGTGTACAGGGAGTAGAGGAGGGGGCTCAGAACACAGCCCTGGGGGGCCCCTATGTTGAGCGTGATGGATGAGGAGGTGCAGTTGCCGGCTCTTACCACCTGGGGTCTGCCCGTCAGGAAGTCCAGGACCCACTGGCACAGGTCATAGTTCAAGCCCAGGTCCCTGAGCTTGGCTATGAGTTTGGAGGGGACTATGGTATTGAATGCTGAGCTGTAGTCGATGAACAGCATTCTCACATAGTTCCCCTTCCTCTTGTCCAGATGTGATGCTGCTGTGTGCAGCACATGGGCTATGGCGTCCTCCGTGGACCTGTTGGGGCGATATGCAAATTGCAGAGGGTCCAGGTTGATTGGGAGGGAGGAACAGATGTAGCCCTTCACTAGCTTCTCAAAGCACTTCATGGCTATGGAGGTGAGGGCTACAGGGCGGTAGTCGTTGAGGCAAGCGGGCGTAGATTTTTTGGGTACAGGGATGATGGTGGACTTCTTCAGACAGGTGGGGATGACGGCCTGTTCCAAGGACAGGTTGAAGATGTCAGTGAATACCGGGGCCAGTTGGTCGGCACAGACTTTTAGGACGCGGCCGGGGATGCCGTCCGGTCCTGCTGCCTTCCTGATAACCACTTTTTTAATACATGACATCCACTTGATGTCATGTATGTTGTGTATGTCATAAATGTCACTATGAATTGAAAATGGGGGACCCTGATGATGTAAACAAGACAAACGCAAAATAATCCAATGTACAGTTACTTACAACCCCCCCCCCCCCCCCCCATCACACCCACCCAACCACCTCCAATGTACAGTCCCCCCACCTACCCAACCTCCACCAGTGTACAATTTCTACGTCAAATGTATATACTCTCTTTTTTTAGACTATTTTTGTATCACAAACAATACTGTATTTGTAAATCTGTTATGTCATAAATGTATAGATGTAGCAGTACTGTATCTGTATGTCATATATGTTATGATGAATTGAAAATGGGGGACCCTGATGTAAACAAGACGAAAGTCTTTCTCTGGTCTGCATCCCCTTAACAATTGTATGTATTGAGCTGTACTGTATTGTACGCAGAGCTACACAGCAGTGCGCCTATTTTGCGAGCCGAAATAAGTCTGTGGTTTTTTCTTCTTCTCACAACGGGTCAAATGCATCTAACATGCATTGCATCGTCGCCATTCCTTTATGCCCACATCGCCCGAAATGAACGTTATGTTAGCGTAAGCTAACAAGCTAATCCTGATCAGCGGCAGAGCCATAGAGAACAGCAGACAGTGTGGACTGGGGAAAGGGAAATGGGGGGGGGGGGGGGGGCACTCTCCCTTTCTCTGTGTGTGTGCGTGCGTTTGGAAAGACGATGAAGTCACTAGTCAGGACTCAGGAGAGGAGTATATTGTAGTAAACTGAGGATTACTGAGGATGCACAGATAATGTTGATATTCAAATATAAAAAGGTTTCGAGAGGAGTGGAAGTTTGAAGACAGACTAGACTACAATATGATGCAGGGGTGGTGAGTTGAAACAGTGTGTGTGTCCCCGACCCCACTTCTATGTTTCAATAAATTATTTGCATTTAAAACTATTAACGCTGACTCATTCCTTCAGTCCACTCAAAATTATGCTAATATTACTTATGTTGTTTATGATATTAATTGAAAATAGGATATGAGAGTATTATATAGTAATAATAACACATGGCGATATACTAAAAAGCAATTTTTTATTTTTGGCTGGTAAAAAATCTGCCTGGCTGGTAGTTTTTAAAATCTACCAGCCAAATGGCTGGTAAGTCAAAAAGTTAAGTTTGTTCCCTGCATATACGAAATGCAAATATACAGTACTGTTACCCAGAGATCCTAACAGAGATTATACATATGATGGGGAAGAGACTGTACATTAGGAGGGGGTACTGTGAAGTAACACGACAATGACAAATGTGTTGTTTCTGTTTTTCTTTTTGAAATAGTTGCGGCACACGGAACAGACAGCCCCCAGTAGCCTAGGTTTCCGTTAGAAAAAAACAAATAATAACGCAAATAACGTTCTGATTAACAAAGGCATTCGTTTTGTGGCATTAACGTTAACTAGATGTATCAACATTCATATGTACATTTATCATACACGGAAAGCGAACGGCGCAAGCACACACACACACGCAACAACAACACACGTCGCGTAAATAACGTTCCGATTAACAAAAGGCATTCGTTTTGTGGCATTCACGTTACCTAGATTTATCAATAGCAATAGTAATATATATGTTTCTTTAGACTAGAATAAGTAAAATGAACTTACTATCTCGGAAAAGTTGCAGCATGTCAGTGTTTACTCTGGGTCTCGAGTAGAGCTAAATAGCAATGGCTGACATTTCATAAACTGAAAGGCAAACGGTCGCTTCCCATTGGTGCTGAGCACAGCGGAGGCGGGTGAAAGCGCTGTAAACGATTGCTCGCAAATGACTGCTTGACGCCTCTGATTGGCTCAGGTTAAAATCCGTCACGACTCGGAATCAAATGACGGAATCTCCTAATCAAATGGACGGAACGCTTTAATGCCTGACATTATGCTCCGCAAAATAACATTATACATTATGCTCCGCGCTTCAATTATACATTATGCTCCGCGCTTCATTCATTCATTTCATAATCAGTCAGCAGCATGCGTCCTCCGAAATAACATTATACATTATGCTCTGTGCTTCATTCATTCATTTCATAATCAGTCAGCAGCCTGCGTCCTCCACTGATTGATTTCATTTGGGACCGCTGCCGCTTCCTCCACTGATGGCTTTCATTTGAGACGGCTGCCGCTTGCCTGCCGCGTTCGCGGCAAAAGGGGGTGGGGGGTCGTGGCCAATCAGAGAAAAGCTGAACACAAGTTGGTTGCCTTTAATATTCACGCGTCCCGGTCCTCCAGGCCCAGGTCGGGCCTTGCCATCGTTGACCTGTTGGCCTTTTTAAACCCGAAACGCCTTGAACTGCATTGTATAGCCTGTGTATACGCGCAGTTATGTTTCCGGGTTTTTTTTTATTTTATCTTTTTCCCCCTCCATTTTCCTCCGATTTTCTCCCATCCCAATGTTAGTCGTATGCCCATTCCCAATCCCCTTCCTGGTCGCTGCGCACTTACCCCCCACAGTCAGATCATCTGGGAGAGTGGAAGCTATCACGTGCTTCCTCCGACACACGTCCAGCCAATCAACCGCTTCTTTTCACCTGGCAGCGCGGATCCTTCCTGAGAGGGCGTAGCGTGTGGAAGGATCACACTATCCCACTCAGGTCCTATCCGCGCTTAGCAGGCGCCCCGACCGAACTGTAGGAGTCGCTGTTTACAACGACCCGGACCCACCCCGCCAGCTTCTCCCACCCTCTAATACAGCCAATTGTATTAGTGTGAACGGCCAGCCAAGCTGGTGACAACCCGGGAGCTGTGAGCTGGATTCGAACAGGCGAATCCAGCTCACAGCTCCGGGGTTGGTGACGAACGCAATCTCCGCTATGCCACCTAAACGCCCTGTTTCCGGGGTTTCTTAATGGGTTAAGGGAGCAACCATTTTCTGTTTATGGTTGTCTCCCCGGTGTGTTGGTAGCAGAGTCGACTCTCTGGTTGAGCCCGGGTCTGACCCCGGCTGCCCAAGAGTATGCCCCTGCATGTTTTGCAGGGTCAGGGTTCGTGGTGGAATCTGTTCGCTGGTGGAGTTGGCTAACTCCGACTCCGCGAGGTTCGTGGCCCCATGAGATTGTGACATGGTGCACAGCATACCGAACACCCTTTCCGCCGGGATACTGTTCTTACAGTTAGCCCCTTAGGCGCCTGTCTAGTCCGCAGTGCTCCGGGCGCAGGTCGAGTTCTGCTCTCAACACTTTCAGCGCCAGCCATGCGGGGCGCTAAAGGGCTCCGTATGCCAGCGTCCACTTCAATGATAGAGCTTGCATATTTGCAAACGCATAAACTATGTCTTAAATTATGGATATGTGTCTAATCTGGCCGTCGCTTATCAATGACTTGGTTGCAGTCAACATTGTCGAAACAATATATATATATATATTAAGGCTGTCAAAGTTAGCGCGATATTATCGCGTTAACTTTGACTTCCTTTAATGGCACTATTTTTTTGTCGCGAGATTAACGGGCGGGCTGTGATTGGACCTCGGGCCCCCGTGGTTTGGGAAATCCGGAAGCAATGCACTAACGTTGAAGCCGCGGCAAATAATATTATCAACAAACCCCTGTTAGCACAATGCCTAGACAGGACACTATTTTGAATGGCAAGTTTAGCTTCAAAGCCATGCCAGATGGCTCTCTCGACAGGACAAAGGTAATTTGTATCTACTGTCGATGTGAGTTGAGTTACCACCGGAGTACGTCTAGTTTAAGATACCACTTGTATGCCAAACACAGTGCCATTGCAGATAGCCCCACCCCCGTTCCTCCTCGCTTGAGGCAAACAACGATGGGTGATAATATGCTGGGTAAACAGCTGGACAGCGCTACAAGCCGCAAGCTAACAACAGCGGTCGCTAAATGGGTGGCCCCGGCTTGCAGGCCGATTAACATTGTGGAGGATGTCGGTCTGCGTGAAGTCATACGCATCGCATCCAACGACTGGACTTATGAATTGCCTTGTAGAGCCACTACTACCAAGAAGATTGGCGGCTTGTATGAAAACGAGAGAGCCAAATTGGCGGAGGCATTGGGGGTGACGAGCACAGTTGCGCTCACTGGAGATTATTGGACTTCACTCGCTAATCACAGTTACCTCGGGGTCACAGCGCATTATTTTGACGAGCAGTGGGGACTTCAGTCACATGCGTTGACTGTTATGAAGACAGAGGAGAGGCACTTTGCCAACACATGCGCGGAGCACTTCATGCAGGTAGCCCGAGAATGGAACATTGAAGATAAAGTCAGCACACTGACCACCGACAGTGCACGCAACATGATCGCAGCGTCCAGCCGACTCCCGTTTGAGCACATGCCTTGCGCAGCACACCTCCTCCAACGAGCCATCACAGTGTCTCTACAAAACAGCCCATTTGATAATGCATTGACAAAATGCAGAAAGGTAGTGGGCCATTTCAGACACAGCGCACCAAATGCAGCAGAGCTTGAGCAGCAGCAGGTTGCAAATGGAAAATCTAAAGAGGCACTCACACCAGACGTTTCAACGAGATGGAACAGCACCCTGGAGATGATCAGGCGGATTCTGAGGAATCAAGAACCACTGAGAGAGGTCCTGGCCCTACATGCAACCAAGGTCACAATGCCAACAGCAGCTGAGCTGGACAAATTGCAGAAGTTGGAGACAGTACTGGAACCCTGCAGGTGAATTATTGATACTCTCATTGATACTATGTTTCTGACTCAAAGTGTGTGTGTGTGTGTGTGAGAGAGAGAGCTGGGAGAGTGTGTGTGAGTGTGAGAGAGCTGGGAGAGTGTGTGTGTGAGTGTGAGAGAGCTGGGAGAGTGTGTGTGAGAGAGAGAGAGCGCTGGGAGAGTGTGTGTGTGAGAGAGAGCGCTGGGAGAGTGTGTGTGTGTGTGAGAGAGAGCGCTGGGAGAGTGTGTGTGTGAGAGAGAGCGCTGGGAGAGAGTGTGTGTGAGAGAGAGAGAGCGCTGGGAGAGTGTGTGTGTGAGAGAGAGAGCGCTGGGAGAGAGTGTGTGTGTGTGTGAGAGAGAGCGCTGGGAGAGTGTGTGTGAGAGAGCGCTGGGAGAGTGTGTGTGTGAGAGAGAGAGCGCGCTGGGAGAGTGTGTGTGTGAGAGAGCGCTGGGAGAGAGTGTGTGTGTGTGAGAGAGAGCGCTGGGAGAGTGTGTGTGAGAGAGAGCGCTGGGAGAGAGTGTGTGTGAGAGAGAGAGAGCGCTGGGAGAGAGTGTGTGTGTGAGAGAGAGCGCTGGGAGAGTGTGTGTGTGTGTGAGAGAGCGCTGGGAGAGAGTGTGTGTGTGAGAGAGAGCGCTGGGAGAGAGTGTGTGTGTGTGAGAGAGAGCGCTGGGAGAGAGTGTGTGTGTGAGAGAGAGCGCTGGGAGTGTGTGTGAGAGATAAAGAAGGGGCAAGCTAGAAAGAGAGTGTGTGAGAGAGAGAGAAAGAGGGGGGTGTGAGAGAGATGAAGAAGGGGCAAGAGAGAGAGCTGGGAGACTGTCAAGTCAGCTTTGTTTTTATAGCACATTTACAATTACTAAAAGCCAACCAAAGTGCTTTACAAGTAGGACATGATAAACACATACAATGCAGTAACAAGTAAAATACACTAAACTTACAGAAAAGGGTATTGAACAAAGTGTGTGTGTGAGAGAGGGGGGGGGGGGTCCTCAGCCCTTGTGTGGGTGATGTAACAAGTTCCTAACTTTTTTCTTTCCACTATTATTGCAGGTACATAACAGAACTTCTCGGAGGAGAGAAGTTTGTATCCTGCTCAGTGGTGCTGCCAGCCTTGTGCCATCTGTCACAGGTCATGGATGTCTCTGAGGATGACCCAGCATATATGGTGAAATTAAAGGAGACCTTCACAGCAGACTTGAAGCAACGCAAGGACAAAACAAACATGACATGGCTGAGGGTTGCGACAGCTCTGGACCCTAGGTTTAAGGACCTCAAGTCTTTGAGCAAAGCTGAGAGGGCTGAGGTGTGGCGTTCGATCAGTGCCTTGCTCAGGGGGTGGCCTGCACAGCAGGAACAACCAACGACATCTGAGCCACCTAAGGGGACAAAAAGATTAGCTCTGCTTGCTCCACCGTCTTCATCGGATGAAGAGGAAGAGGACTGCATTGAGAAATGTGTGGAGCGCTACAGGGCGGAGCCAACTATTGACACAGAGGACTGTCCGCAGCAGTGGTGGTCCAACCATGAAGGGGCACACAGCATGATGGCCTGCCTTGCACGCAAGTACTTGGCAACACCTGCCACCTCCGTGCCATGCGAGAGGTTGTTTTCACTGTCTGGGCATATTGTTTCAAAGAAGAGAGCCTCCCTGTCTTCTGAAAATGTCAACAGGCTTGTCTGTTTGAGCAACTGGCTCAGTGCAAAGAAATAATTACACACACTTACACACACACACTTGAATACTTTATTTGGTTCCACAAATTATATTACATAAACAGGGAATCAAATGTATCGGGGCCAAGCAGCACTGAACACTTAAAGGGGAACTATTTTACTATTTCTTTCACTATTTGGGCACTTTTACACAATTCCTCTGAGTCTATGGAACACCTCTGTAATATATATATTTTTTTTATTCATTGTTTTGTATTTCTAATCAAGTCCTCAAAAACAGCATTTTTCTACCTCAAGATTTCGAGCTGTTTTGAGCCTGGGCTCCTAAACCACTGCGCCGGGCCTGCTGAGCGTCGTGTTCACCTGAACATTAACATGCAGCGGTGACTATATGACATCACATATAGGCACATTTTCAAACGACTCAGTTCAGTGAGGGTGAATATTGTGAGAGGAGAATTGGAAGAATGCGCCAATATGAGAATTAGAGACATAGATCATATTAATATAAGTTCACATAGCTAGGAAACAATGCTAAACACTCAAAAAGGCCATTTATAAGATAGTTCCCCTTTAAGGGTCACACAGCACCTCCTTCTCCACGCGGCTAAGCTGCCAATAATAGCTGAGACAGAGCAATATTTGGCAATTTGTTTGTCTTTTGTCTTTGACATTGCAGCAATTCTCAGTCGGGGCTTGTTTAGTGTGGTAACGAGGCACATGTTTACCAAAAGCGTCCAGTGCATCTTATATCCCCACTTCACACACACATAAACACACATACAAACACACATACACATACACACACACATACACACCCACTAACACACATACACACACACACACACACACACATAGTATAACTGATATTAATTGTATCTGTTAAAAGAGCAGAAGAAAGCTGAGCTGGTGTTTATTTGATCTGTTAAAAGAGCAGAAGAAAGCTGAGCTGGTGTTTATTTGATCTGTTAAAAGAGCAGAAGAAAGCTGAGCTGGTGTTTATTTGATTTGTTAAAAGAGCAGAAGAAAGCTGAGCTGGTGTTTATTTGATCTGTTAAAAGAGCAGAAGAAAGCTGAGCTGGTGTTTATTTGATCTGTTAAAAGAGCAGAAGAAAGCTGAGCTGGTGTTTATTTGATCTGTTAAAAGAGCAGAAGGAAGCTGAGCTGGTGTTTATTTGATCTGTTAAAAGAGCAGAAGGAAGCTGAGCTGGTGTTTATTTGATCTGTTAAAAGAGCAGAAGAAAGCTGAGCTGGTGTTTATTTGATCTGTTAAAAGAGCAGAAGAGAATGAGGCTGTGTTGTTCAGCCTGACTCTGCTGAATACAACAGAACAGCTGTTTATAGGCTATAGCCTGACTGCACTATATCATTTGAGTCCTGTATTACACTGTTTAATGCACACTTTATTCATTGTTTTATATTAAGTTATTTTGTGCATCACTCTGTTTTGACGTGTAAAGTTCAACATTACTGTGTTAGTAATCATTACTATGTAATGTTAGTTAGTAAATTGGAACGCTCATCTGTTATTTTTTTGTTGGGCTTTTTATTTATTCTTTTAGTTTATGATCTTGCATTTGTTTTACAATGCAGTTTGCACATAATAAGTTACTTGAAGATTCTGGACAGTATTTCTATTGTGGCAATAAATAAACAATGCATTTTTTGCATAAAGCAAGCATTTGTCGACTCATGTTGATATAAGAGTATTAAAACTTGAAAAATATCAGTTTATGGTAAAAAATAAATAAACGCGATTAAATTGCGATTAATCGCGAGTTAACTTTGGACAATCATGCGATTAATCGAGTTAAATATTTTAATCGTTTGACAGCACTAATATATATATATTTTTTTTTAATAATCGGTTAATTTCCGTGTTATACCATTTTGACAAACTCGCTTTTTTTTTAAGTTTCAGGAAAATATAAAGATTCTGTGATAAACGCCCTTTACTGGGATATTCTGGAATACACAAACTTTGTAATTTTTCGGCCTATTTATGAATCGTTTTCAATGTGTACTTATGCACGCTATATAAGCGGGCTGAAAAATCAAATCTCTTATTTCCTGATCGCACACACACACAAGGCACACGTTGACATCTGTGAAAAAAGTTCTGATTATCCTAAGACTGGTAAAATAGATTCCATACCTCAGATCAGATGTTCTCCAAAAAGATTCCAATTCCTGATCGCCATTCCAAATATCGATCGCGTTTATTGATCCAACGCTGGATACTGGAAATATGTATTCCACGCTGTTTTGGGGCTCTGCAATGAATCTGATCCTCTCGGGTGGCTTGCCCGAGAAGTAAAATGAGGAAGCTGGATTCCCCCCCCCCCCCCCGATGTGTTTAGTTTCAATCCATTCCAAATGGGTGCAGTACCACAGGGAGACGATAGGGGGCGGTATTTTCCCAATGGAGCTCAGAGAGAGTTTGCAGCACTAACGTGAGACTAGATTGATGAAATATGAATTCAAATCGCTAATATAAAAAAAAGCGAGATTTATCGTCGCTGGCACGGTCGGCATGAACTAACGATAAATCTCGTCGCTGGCACTCAATGTGTTAAGACCTGTCGACCTGGATTGAGGGATCAACCTCCTTGGAGGGTTGTCTCCCCGGTGCGCCAGCTGGCCCCACGACATTGTGGGGGGGGGGAGCCTCCGTGGAGCGCTTCGGAGCGGCGTGCCAGGGGGAGAAGGGCCTTCACCTATTTTAGGCCCTGTCCGATACGCTGGCGATGTGGGGGGTGGTGTCACCAGTGACCGTCTTGTGGGGTCTCGATGCCACGGCCTCGTTGACCTCGCCAGGCCCCTTTTTCAGGAGTCCTGACCCCCAGGATGTGGCCTGGAGCTGGGGCCTCCTCCGCGCCCCACTGCTACGGCCTTGCCACGGGGTTGGGGCTTTTTGAACCCGACCCTGCGATGTTGGGGGCTGTGACGGGGGGTTTTGGCTTCACGTCTTTTCCTGGTGGCGTGCGGGATGCGCGTCCAAGTAGTCGCAGGCCCTTCTATGCGAAGGTAAGTCCCACGGTCTGCTCACCCTGTGCGTTTGAGGTACTGTTCCCTCTTCGCGCAGTTCGGGTCCAGTCTCCCTCCCGCCCCTCACTATTCTGATGGTTGTAGGGGACCAGGGGAGGAAATTAGGCCACTTTACTCGCCAAATGCGAGTATTTTTTACGTTTGGCGAGTGATTCATGAAGACCACTCGTCAGTCTGGAGAGTATACAAAAAAAAAAAAACATTCTGCAATCACTGCACTGGCAAACGGTGCGCGTCTTCTGAGTGCTCGCTTTAGTTGACAGTGCCACGAGAGCACTGCACAAGACCACCCGCGGACATATAATGTTTAATAAAAGTTTGCGCAGTACTGGCCAACCCGCGGACATATAATGATAAAAGTCCTGCGTTACTAGGCTAGCCATCAGGAGCACTCTCAAACGGATAACGTTAAACACAGCAGAAGATGGAAAACAGACAGACTGACCAACGGGGAACTGCATCCAACCCTAGTACAACCCTCGAGTATAAGTTACTAAGGACACATTTAAATCACAGAGGTGTAATGTTAGTCTACTGGAAATGTATAGTGGTTAGCTTCTAGTTTTAGCGATAGCTGCTTGCTAGCTAACGTTAGCCCCGTGTGCTCAAAGCAGCCAGCTAGGTGCATCTGTTATGACTATAATGTTTCCAAAAAAGCACCGGACTACGACGTAAGGTTAGACATTTTATTTCATGCTCAAAAGCCCCTGGCTTGCACATCGCAGTCACGAAAGGGGCTAGCTAAGCTCAACCAGTGCACTGTGTACAACAGCACACCAACCCAACTGACGTTATCACAACACTTGACGGTACTGTCGTAAGACCACCGTGCTGTCTTAAAGGTGCATACCCAGATGCATACACAACATTGACGAGGCTTGACAACCGAGGTTCAAAGTTAACTTGATTGATTGAAAACTTTATTAACAGATTGCAGAATGGGTACAATACAGTACGGCATTTTCAATTCATCATAACATATGACATACAGATAGACTACTGCTACATCTATATATTTCACATCTATCTATACACTTCACAACATACTTCGGTTTTTTTCTTTCACTGCCCAACCCAGTCCAACCCAGCATCTTTCACTGCCCAGTTCAGCCCAACCCAGTCCAGAATAGATACCTCTTTCATGTTAATATGTTTTATGCTAATATTGTGAAGAGTAGAGATTAATGTTTTATGCTAATACATATTTTAAAGAGTAGAGACACGGTGTGATTATTTTACTATGATTGAAAATCTATTTAGACGAAGACATACAAAGAAGTAATTATCACAATTAGCGATTTTTTTTGTCTGGTAAAAAATCTGTTTGGCTGGTAAAAAAAATCAGATACTCGCCAGTTGGCTGGTAAGCCAAAAAGTTACTTTCCTCCCCTGTAGGGGACCTCAGCGGGTACATCTGTCTGGCTTTCCGTTCTGCTCCACTCTTGTGTTCCAATAGAGCAGAGCGCAAAGCTATAACGAAGGTTATCCTATAACCCTAGTTATATGAGTATAGCAAGCGCTCTGCTCTGACTCACTGAGGACCCCACGTGTCTTCCGTTTCGGCGGTGAAAGACTGGGGAAGGAGCTGGTAGTATGGCCATGGCCCCGCTTATGTGTGAGCGGATGTGGGCGTGGCCAGGCAGGTGAGGAGCGTGCATGTGGTTGAAAGTTTTCATGATAGCATATGATTAAAGGGACAGTTCCAATAGAGCAGAGTGCTCGCTATACTCATATAACTAGGGTTATAGTAGGATAACCTCCGTTATACTTAGTTCCA
This sequence comes from Notolepis coatsorum, assembly GCF_963971535.1. Taxonomy (NCBI): domain Eukaryota; kingdom Metazoa; phylum Chordata; class Actinopteri; order Aulopiformes; family Paralepididae; genus Notolepis; species Notolepis coatsorum. The sequence goes on from NC_140172.1 coordinate 64,696,962, forward strand.
ACTAGGCTTGCCATGGTAGTCCAGTCATAACGGTGTCATTCTGTGTTCAGGCATCCACAGAGTAAATTAATTGCCTACCGCCCCACCCCCGTATACTTTTAGTTCCACTTCTAGAGTAGATTTAACGTGATTAAACGTGAAGCTGAGAAGAGATGACATGTTACACAACAATGGCAGAGGATTTATCAATATTTTGGATTTAAAGACTGCAGTAGCTCGACTGGAGAGGAGCTAAGCAAAGGCATTTTGTGTGTTTTTGTTTTTTTCTCGGCTCAGCTGCGAGTGAAAGTCACGTGGAAGAAAGTTGGTGTGGGGGTATTTCATTTTCAGTAATGACCCTGCTGTGTTACAAACATATTTTGGGAAGGGGTGAATTTGGAGTTACACCCCTAATAAATACTCTTTGGGGAGATACTAGGTGGGTTTTTTAATGTTACCATTGCATTAAAATGTTCCTCTGATAAGAATCATGCCATCCCATGGGAGAATGGAGTCTGAAACTGTCATTTTTAAGACTTACCTCCAATTGTATTGGCATGATTAGTTTTCTCTGTAAGATCCTTGCACAGCTTTAACCTAAAAAGAGGGAAAAAGAGAATTGTAGTCAATGAAACTATTCAAATATCAAAATGTTTTTCATCATCAGTTTTATATGTCTCGGAAAATCAATATTATCTGCAAGAAATTGTAGTGTTTATACACTGCTCAAAAAGATAAAGGGAACACTTAGCCTCTTAACGTGCAACAGCCCGGCCCCTCTTAACACATCCTGCGCCAAAAATGAGTTTACTCGTTATTGCCGGCCAATCTAATAACGTCAACAACGAGTTTACTCGTTTTTATGATCGGCATTTCCTTTATTCGCTATAGGGCTGGGCGATATGGCCTCTAAATGATATCGCAATATTTTTTGACCATCTCACGATATATATCGCGATATTTTTACATTTCCTCTAAAGCACTTTTAACCCTTTGATGCATACAGTCACGCCAATATGATGATTATAATAAGGCCCTGCAACATATGTTTGCATTATTAAACCATGAAGATGCTTTAAAAAATAATTAAATGAAAATGTACTAAGAGTAGTCTACTGACACACTAATATGTAAAAATAAAAAATATAAAGACAATTTATATAAAAACTCTTGGGTGCCTAAGACTTTTGCACAGTACTGTGTTTTCTATCCACTTTAGCCAAACACACACATATATATATACACACTACTGTGAGAAAATTATAATCACACACAAAGGGATAATGGCTTATAGCTGACTTAATGATTTTAGAATATTTCAGATAATTAAATGTTTATATCAACGATCCAGTTAGTATTTATACTGTAACGTTTGGCTACTTTAAATCATTGAATGTAGGCGGCTAGGTGGTGCAGTGGGCAGAAGGCGCTCACCACCAATGCAGGAGACGCTGGGTTCGAGCCCAGCTCTCCGCATTGCTATCAGCTTGGCTGGTCGTTCATACTAATACAATTGGCAGTATTAGGGAGTGGGAAGCTGATGGGTGGGGATCGGACATTGTGGACAGCGACTCCTACAGGTCGGTTGGTGCGCCTGCGCAGCAGAATCGGGAAGCGACAGGGCGGCGTGCCCTCCAAACGCAGACCCCCGACGCTGAGAGATCGCGCTGTGCAGGTGAAAAGATGCGACTGTGGCTTCCTCGAGTACCGGAGGGGACACGTGATGCAAGGCTTAGACCACATTGCAGCTGGCTTATGGGAGGCATGGCCTAACAGCGTTCGAGACAGGGGAGGGTAGAATTGGACGATACGAAATTGGGATGGGAGAAAAATAGAAAACTGGGAGAAAAAGTAGATAAAAAAATAATAAAAATCATTGAATGTAGTATGAGAGCGAGAGAGGGCGAGAACGCGCAAGAAGAGCCAGCCCCCGGATTTTGTTTTAGGTTCGCGTTTTGATCGTATAAGCTGCCGTAGGCGATGATGTCACACTCGAACATCAACAGGAAGAGTTTAACACACGTAGATTGAAACTGTGGATGCCCAATATAAAGAAACGAATAACCAATAAATATGAAGTTCTTTAAACCTCTGTTGTAGGGCTGGGCGATTAATCGATTTTCGATTAATTCAAATTAATGATCTAGGACGATTTTGAAAAATTCAAACAGATTTAAAAAGAAAAAAATAGATTCACCTTTTATTTTACAAAAACTGATGTTTGGTGAAAGTTAGATTTGCACTTTATTAATCCCAATAGGGCAATTCATTCTTGTTTGATGATCAAGAGGCACGTTTTATTTGTTTTAAGTGAAGTTTGGTGAAAAAGCAATTATTGCACTATTAATCCCAATAGGGACATTCATCTTTTTTTGATCAAGAGTAACCTATATATATATTATTATTTTTTTTTTTTTTTAAGTGAAGATTGGTGAAAGTTAGGTTTGCACTTCAATCCCAATAGGGAAATTCATCTTGGTTTGATAATCTTTTTGTGTCAAATAAAAACAAAAGGTTATTTGTAGGGCTGACCTTTTTTTTGGAGCTTGGGGGCAGAGATTCGATTTTAATTCGAAGCTTCAAAATAAAATTAAACAAAATGATTGATATATATATATATATATGTACAGCACTTTGTTCAACTTTGTCAGTGCTGTAAAGTTTAAACCTTTTTAAGGGGAGACACTACAGGTGAATAGGGTAAATAAATTAACTAATAGATATCACAATGAAAATTCCCCAGTTGATTACTTATATTAAGACAAGACTTTTTTGTATTACAAGTTTTCTGAAATTGTATGTTTAAATATGCAAATGAGGCATTATCTACTTAAATATGCACTAATTTGCATATAATTCCAGGACAGAAATCTGAACATTGGATAAAGCCATTTTCAAAATTATAGTTTCATTTGGTTGACATATTAGAGCCAAAGGTTATTACAGAGGGGATTTTGGATATCTCTTTTTATCACTCCATAAATCAGAAAATACTCCATTCAGTCCATTTTTATGGTAAAATTCCATATTTCGCCATGTTTTTAGGAATAAAATGTGATATAAATCTGGGTATGAATGCGATATCAACAAACCCTTCTGTAAATACCTTCAGAACATAGATATGAATAGAACTGGACGTTTTGGTGTATGCGAGTGCTACTGAAGTGGAGATTTCTGGCTCAGAGTATGAGGAAAAACTCTTAAAACTCATTTTTGGGAAAACGCCTTCAAAGTTCTGTATTGTAAAATGCCATACTTTTTTTTTTAAACAGATATTTACAAACACAATATCTAATCAAACCATTAGTAATAGACAACCTAAACACATGCCTGATAACTGAATAATAATAATAATGATGTTATTGAACTGAACATAACTACACACAGGCTACAAACAGTGTAGTACAGTGTAGTACCCCCTAATAGGCAAAAAATATTTAAATAGATATCACTATGAAACTTTCCCAGTTTGTTATGTACATATAAACTAAGAAAAAATATATTGCAAGTTTTCTGAAATGTATGTTTATATATGCAAATGAGGCACTTCCCCATTAAATATGTGCACATTTATGGATGCAATAAGGCAAAATGAAGTAAAATAAACAACTAAATGTGTGTTGACGTTTTATTGTCATTAGTTTCATAGAAGACATGTTTAGGAAGCAAAATATAACAAAATCTCAAAATCAACAAAAAAAAGTATATTTGCCTGCAGTGTCTCGCCTTAAACCTTAGACAAACTAAACACTTTGCTTTCATGAAATATTGTAAGCAGTCATTTGAGGCTTTATAAAAGCAGCACAATGAACACAAATCTGTCAGTGCCGAGTCCGACCTCATCGTAAATAACAAACAGCATTGCTTGTTGTAATTAACACTTTGACTGCCGGGAGCCGTCTTTAGACGTCTTTGCTGGCCATGCTAAAGTTGCCGGGGGACGCTGTACGTCGTCTTTATATCAATATTTCAAAAATCTGCGATCGGATTCATAATGTCCCTCCGCTGGCCTGAGATACACCAGCAGGACCCACTGAGCTCTCTGGCGGTTCAGGAGCGCCATCTGGTGGCCGATCGCGCAACCGCTTAACAGGAAGCGCAGTAGAGGTTGTGCTAGATGTCCGTATTGCTTCCGGCCACTCGGGATAGGTTCCGGCACTCTAGCTCGTCACACTACATAGCGATCGATTGCCAATAACTCGATAAACAACATGATTTGGACGTATATACCATTATACAAGCTGGAGATGGACCGGGTAATAATATATCCCATAATGATAAAATTTCTACTCGACGATGATCGCCCAACGGCGTGCGGAGACTGGGGTGAGTTTCAGCGTGTAACGTTACCGTCTTCGATAATAACTGATATTATCAACATTTGACCCACATTAGATGATTGGTATAACGCTGCCCACGGAATTATAAACGTCCCCTCGCCCATCCGGTCAACATCAGATGACGTGTAGTAACTTCTAGAAGTACGTCTAGTTGGAATTTTTTATATCGCGCTGATTGCCATCAAACTGTATTTCATCATCAATATAATGCATTTGGGGCTATATATCACGTTCTGGAGAAAGCTGCAGAAAGAGATGAAAACATACTTATACATTAGACCATACTTTACTATGAATATGTGAATGAAAAAGTTTAACGTTGCTACACAATGAACAATACATATAGGACTTTGAATGGGCCCTAATAATGGCAATGTAGCAATAGAATTTAAAAAGTTATAGCCCTGCAAAGAAGGGGACTTTCTCCATAGACAAATAGCGCTGGCAATCTATGGTATATCATTAATTTAACCTTAGGCAACCAAAGTGTTAACAAAGAGAGGCAGAGTTGATTTTGCACCAAAAAACAACATATATATATATTTTTTTTTTTTTTCATAATCGAATTTTACTTTCATATTCGAATCCCATGCCCATCGAACGAAGCTTCGGAGTATTTAAGACAGCCCTAGTTATTTGAATGATTTCCTAGGCGTTTGTAGTAGAGATGTTCCGATACCATTTTTTCCTTCCAGATCCGATTCAGATACCTAAGCTTTGGGTATCGGCCGATACCGATACTGATCCGATACCAGTGCATACATAAAAAAATATATATATTATATAAATTATAAAACTTAAATGTATACAGCTACTGTTTTATATATACTGTTTTTTAGTAATAACTATAAAGTAATGGTATTTATTCAACAACAGGTGATTGTATAGATTAGTATTAGTATCAGTAATTGAAAACGATCTCAATGAGTTCACCCACGGAAAGGTTGTTGGCACATTAGTTCCACATGGACATTATTCGTTGCTGCACTTGTTTCCACAAGGCTCCGCTTAGGTTAACTACTGTAGTACCAGAGGCTCTGTTGTGATTTTTGCACAATAAATATTCAACACTCTTTTGAGACTCCGCCTCAGACTCTTTTCATTTGGCACTAAAAGCTAAACATTGTCACCGATATGGCTGTCCGCAACATGTCATTAATTGTGTACGCGAGGTGGTCGATCAGTGACAACGTTAACGTGAGCTAGGTTAGCTAGCATGAGCTACCGGTAGATGGAAAGACTAACGTTACTGGTGAAAATGTGATTTAACTTGGAATACTCCTTTGCCAACTTGCTGTACTTTGCTTGCAGGTCTGCAGTAGGCTTGGGCGGTATGACGGTATTACGGTATACCAGGGTATCTAGAAATACCAACGGTATTGAAAATCAATACCGTCAAAATCACAGATCCGTTTCAGTTTATATTACAGTGAAACAGAGTTTTGACAGTGGTTGGTTGTAGTGCACTGCACACACGCGCCAGCAGAGGGCGAGACCAGTCCTCACTAGTGGAGCGAGCCGCAGAGCTGGTTGTCTACACACAGGAGGAGGAGGGGAAACCCCGCTTCACTGGAAATTAAATGAGACACGCTTACCGTTGCTGCGGGCTAACTGGCTGTTCTGAGAGCTAACTGTTGTGTATGTGTATCACAACGGTGGTCACGCTTTACGGTAATGTTGCGACAGTGCTGTGAAAATACCGTAAAGCGTTGTGGTAACGAGTGTGTGTTGTTGTGCTGCGTCTATACTTTCCGTAGCCGCATTTCTGGCGGACGCTCTCTGATTGGCCGACGACAGTTTCTACACTGACGCGTGCTGTGTCTATACTTTCCGTAGCCGCATTTCTGGCGGACACTCTGATTGGCCGACGTCAGTTTCTACCCTGGTTAGGCTTAGGCACTCTTCGAAGTTGGTGCTGTTGTGCACTGGTGGAGCAAGCAAATAAACGGTAAAACGTTACGTCGCAGTCCGGTGTGTTTTTGAATACACAATACTAACGTTACTAGGGTGCTGCGGGGCTTCTGGCTACCATTCTGAGAGCTAACGTTAGTAGTACTAGGATTCTGCGGGCTTCTGGCTAGTGGCTACCATTCTGAGAGCTAATGATAGTAGCACTCGGATGCTGCGGGCTAACTGGCCATCTCCGCGATTTGTTTACTTGGTAACACGGGTTGCCCCCCCCCCCCCGCTGATGAAAATGAAAGTCATACAGTCATATACCGTATACCGGGGTATTAGGTCATCAGAGTATAACGGTATGCAAAAAATTATACCGCCCAAGCCTAGTCTGCAGCCATTATTGCTGGATTATGAATAGCCCCAACTTTAGCCAAGGTAACGTTAAAGCTAAAACTTTAACATTAGTTAACACTAGCTTTCGGTTAGATGTTCAATGCTAATAATAACACCACCAAGCGAACCCATCAGAGCTCCCCCTCAACAGCGCTCTGTCGGGACAAAAGTATCTGCTGTTAAAATGACAAATGGCATTGACACTTTAATTCACAGTCGGTTAAAAACACGTTTGTTTTATAATGCTCACTCAGCAGACCGCAGTGTTGTTGATAAATTACATCATATGGTATCGGAGCGTAGAATTAGAGGGTACTCGCTGATACCGATACCAGCATTTTAGGCAGTATCGGCGCCATTTCCGATACTGGTATCGGTACAACTCTAGTTTGTAGTTTACAAGAGAAAAAAATCAATTAAAATCGGAAATCGGATTTAAAAAAAAATAAGAGATTTTATTTTTAGGCCGTATCACCCAGCCCTACTCTGTTGTAAAGCGTCGTCAATATAACCCACCCCCTTTCCTAGAGCCATATGGAATCCGCGATCACGGAATCGCGGACGGAATCGCGGAATTGAGCAATAAAAATGGAATCAACTATTTATTAAAAAAAAAAAATTATGTTGTGGGACATGTACAGCACTTTGTTCAACTTTGTCAGTGCTGTAACGTTTAAACCTTTTTAAATCTTAGACAAACAAAAGACTTTGCTTTCATGAAATATTGTAAGCAGTCATTTGAGGTGTAACTGAGGGGTACAATTCCCTGACTGTATTGATAAGTATGGTATTATTAAACCACTACCTCTTGTACTTTAACTTCTGGCCATCCAGTACATGATATAGATATGATGAACACTTTCCCACCTGATGAAACGAAGTCCACACAAATGTACAAATCGAATATTTTATATAGCAAAGGGTATATACAACGTTCACTTGATGACATTTATGATTTGAAATGCACTTGTATGGCAAATGAGTATTCGTAGGTAAATCAACATTGAATGTCCAATCTCTGGTTACGCAGGGAGTAAGTATACAACCCGGTTCTTTAGGGAACTATAGCGATGGTACTTAAATGATTATAGCTGGATACACTAAGGGGGGGGGGGGGGGGTCCCGCTGGTTGTAAGACAGTAGGAGGGGGGGGTTAGAAGAGCCGCTGGCGGTATCCCATCTGGCCGACGATTTCTTGGGAGAATTCAGAGTCCTGAACACGATGCCCACAGAACCTCGGTCCGCAGATGAATACAGCTGGACCCTCTGGTGGACGGTAGCTGCCGGTCCACAACGGAGAGACGTGAGGCGACCTCACTGGTGTAGAGCGCCGTCTCACCTGGACTCCTCTCCGGGGGGTAGTTCCAACACTCAGCAGTGTTGGCCGTTATCCATGGAATAATCAAAGCACCCAAAGCATGTAGATAATCCAAGCCGTGGAAGGCTCGCCGTCGTCCGGGTAAAGTAATCCAATGTACAGGTCCACTCGTCCTGGCCCGGAGCTCCTCGGATGCAAGCACCACAAGTGGTCTGCCCAGCCTGGTTAAGACTCCAGATAACGTCAGGAACGATGGGGTGCTGCTCACTTTATAACTCTAACCGAACGATGCACCATACATAATAGACTATTATTAGCTTAATAGAAATACGTCCAACTCGACGGTATAGTGCCAAACTATGACAATTCAACTATTAATCCACACGATATCTCAATGCCTATTCTGAGGCCAAGTAGGCCTTACTGCACCACACGTGCGTCGTGGGTGAGGCTTCGCGTCTGTTACTAGGTTGGAGGGTAAAGAACTAATGGACTAAAAGAAAGTTCTACTTTACTTGCGCCATATATATATGCGCTGTGAACAAATAGTACCATTCGTATTTCGCCAGACGTATTCCTACGCGGAACCGGGCTTGCCACGACATGTTGGTCGGCACGATTGAACTTGAACCTAGGGGTATGGCTGCTGGCGCCAGGTTCTCGTCCAATGGTAGAATGAAACTATTATGGGCTGTTTAGTAGACTAAAGGGATATTCAGTGCATATTGTACAAGGAATATACAGGGGATATCAAACGATATACAAATACTATTAAATATATATCCATAAATAAATATATATATTCGGTTTAATCTGATCCTTCACAACATGAGGCTTTATAAAAGCAGCACAATGAACACAAATCTGTCAGTGCCGAGTCCGACCTCATCTTAAATAACAAACGGCATTGCTTGTTGTAGTTAACAAAGAGAGGCAGAGTTGATTTTGCAAAAATATATATATATTTTTTTTATTTATTTTTTTAATAATCAAATTTTATTTTCATATTCTAATCCCATGCCCATCGAACGAAGCTTCGAAGTATTTAAGACAGCCCTATTAAATGGACTGTTATATCTTATTAAATTGTGGACATTTATTCATTCCCACTTATTAGACACTATTTCTGATGGTAAAATGAGCGTACAAAGCAAAATACAGAATTCTGAAAAATTAAAACGGAAAAAACGGAATTTGGAAAAAAATTTAATGGAATTTGGAAAAAAATAAAACTGATTTCATATGGCTCTACCCTTTCCTCACAAATGGAACTAGTGTCGTGGAGTCGCTTTGAGCGCTTCCAGGGTTAGCAGCTAACGCTAGTTAGCTTAGCCTATTTATGAGATAACTTAGCAGCTAACGTTAGCCCATTGCTCGCATCAATTATATTGCATGTCACTGGTCTATAGAAATAAATGCATTCGAACAAGAAACCAATGTATAGACATAGCAATGTCAAAAAAAATTGCCAGGTCTAATGCGAGCCAGGGAAGTCTTGGGCTTGTAACGTGGCTTCATCTCGAAGTTTTAGGGTTAGCAGCTAACGCTAGTTAGCCTAGTCATGGGATAAGTTAGCAGCTCACGTCAATTAAATTGCATGTCATTAAAGGTGCGCGCTAGTCTGTCTAATGAAATTACAATTGCATGTCATTGAAGGTCCACGCTAGTCTGTCTATAATGAAATGAGGAAAGCTCTGCGCTAAAGCAAGTCTCATCTCAGCCGCGACGTGACACAACATATACTCAATGTTCACGATATAGTAATTTACTACATCTCATGTAGAACAAGCCACGATACATCGAGTAAACTCGATATATCGCCCAGCCCTAATTCGCTATTGGCATTCATAATTCATCCAGGAAGGCTCTGGGAGCCAGCTGGACCCCGTCTGATATTTCAACGCCTCAATACCGCCGCCTGGTGGATTTCGGGCGAGTTGCACTCCACTCTAAACCAGATGTGGCGCTCTGTGCAACGGGGAAAATCCTCCGGCAGAGCTATCTTGTTACGTTGATCAAGACAAACACTCTAGTGCATTCGATCGCTTTCGAGACGCAAGAATCAATATGCTTTCGCCGTTTATTGCGTCAAACGGAAAATGGATCTAGCAGATCGAAATCAAATAATTGGAATTTTTCTTCTCGAGACTCATCGGCCACAGTTAAGAGGAATCAAACGTTAATTCCAGCTCAATTGTCCATTTATTTCATTGCAATCCATCCGATCAACGTATGTCGTACTAAGGAAAGCCGTTACTGACAATCAAGGAATCATAAACGACCCCCCCCCCCCTTTCATTCATGCATGATGGAGCATAATGTATACCGAGCATATGCATTTGAATTTTTTAATATAGCGTGTATAGGAACGAAACGACTTTAAAAACATAGCCATTAACATTACATAGGCCTACATCTTGCCATAGCGTTAGCAGTTTGTACAACACAACGCATGTTGAACTATGGTAGCCCGCCAGCTAATACAGTCAATGCAATGTTATCGTAGCTACTAGCTAGCAGAGGAGAAAATGAGAGTCTGAGAGGCGGGGTGTTTAAAATAGGGATGCACGATAATTATCGGGCTGATATTATGACGTCATCCCGATAAACCCGATAACGTTATTAATAGCTCCGATACTATACTGTATTTTTTTGGTAAAAAAAATGCGGTGTGGCGTGTGGGTGAATTGGGATGAAGGGCGTTTGTTTTTACTGTAGGCTCCTCCCGTTTTGCCAGTACTGTGGTACGACTGATAGCGTGTGGTTTAGGAAGAGGGCGTTTTATACAAATCCAGCGCTCCCTTTCTTGGCTGTGACGTAGCCACGTATGTTTCTGAAGCAGCGCAGATGTAAACAAAGATGGCGTCGGTAGTGTGGGGATAGTTTCAGAGGAAAAAAGTTTGCTTGCTATTTGTAACAAATGCAATGCAGAAGTTCCATGAGGAGGGAAAAGGGCAACAACTTATAATACATCCAACCTAACAAGTCACCTGCAACATCACCACCGCTACGATGGTGTGTTAAAAGCCTACGATGACGCGCGAGCAGCTAAAGCTGCTGCAAATCTAGCCCCTTTCATGACTGTGATGCAACCCTCGGTTGAATACGCAGTCACTTATTGCTCCGTAGTAGCCAGGTTAATTTGTAGAGTTGCTCCGATACCGATACCAGTATCGGAAATGCCGCCGATACTGCCTAAAATGCTGGTATCGGTATCGGCGAATACCCGTCTAATGCTGCGCTCCGATACCATATGACGTAATGCTGAGTGAGCATTATAAAACAAACGTGTTTTTAATCGACCGTGAATTAAAGTGTCAATGCTGTTTGTCATTTTAACAGCAGATACTTTCTTAAATGCCATCTTCCCGAGAGAGGGGTGTTGACGGGGAGATCTGATGGGTTCGCTTGGTTGTGTTATTAGCATTGAACAGCTAACCGAAAGCTAGCGTTAACTAACGTTAAATGTTTAGCCATAACGTTACCTTGGCTAAAGTTGGGGCTATTCATAATCCAGCAATAATGGCTGCAGACCTGCAAGCAAAGTACAGCAAATTGGCAAAGGAGTAAATCACATTTTCACCAGTAACGTTAGTCTTTCCATCTCCCGGTAGCTCATGCTAGCTAACCTAGCTCACGTTAGCGTTGTCACTGAGCGACCACCTCGCGTACACAATTAATGACATGTTGCGGACAGCCATATCGGTGACAATGTTTAGCTTTTAGTGCCAAAAGATAAGAGTCTGAAGCGGAGTCTCAAAAGAGAATGTTGAATATTTATTGTGCAAAAATCACAACAGATCCTCTGCTACTTAAACGGAGCCTTCTGGAAGCAAGTGCAGCAACGAATAATGTCCGTGTGGAACTAATGTGCCAACAACCTTTCCGTGGGTGAACGCATTGAGATACTGATACTAATACTAATCTATACAATCACCTGTTGTTGAATAAATACCATTACTTTATAGTTACTAAAAAACAGTATATATAAAACAGTAGCTGTATAAAAAAATATATATTATAATTTATATAATTCTTTTTTAATTTACATTTTTTTTATGTATGCACTGGTATCGGATCAGTATCGGTATCGGCCGATACCCAAAGCTTAGGTATCGGAATCGGATCGGAAAGGAAAAAATGGTATCGGAACATCTCTATTAATTTGCACCACCAAGCACTGCTTAAAAGCTAGCGGCTTGAGCCCTTGAGTCATTTCTGTCAAACTTCCTTAATTTAGCAAACGCCTCGTCAATAGGTACAAGCGCCGCAGGTTCCTTTGTAGCCGGCTTTGGATTCACAGCAGCTTTAGCTGCTCGCGCGTCGTCGTAGGCTTTTAACACACCATCGTAGCGGTGGTGATGTTGCAGTTGACTTGTTAGGTTGGATGTATTATAAGTTATTGACGGATTGTGAATTTTCTGATTCAAATTATATTTATTTGGAAAAATAAATATTGTCACTTTATCAGTCAAAACTGTTGTCTTGGCTTTGTTTTGTTCATAGTAGTAACGCCGTCATGATAAATCTAGTTAGGTCAAAACTACAGGAATATACATTTAAAAAATCTATCGTGCACCCCTAGTTTAAAGACAATGATAGGCGTTTATCAATGTCTTATAACATTGATTCGATGCGTATTCGAGCTGGGGCATGCTGAATGTGATCAATAGGGTCCAGCTGCAGCGCTGGAGAATCCTGGCCGTAGCTGGAGGCAGCGGCTACTCGAGTACACAGACAGTGGAGCTGTTTGCAGATAGCGAGCATTTTGTATGATTATATAATATATATTTTAAAATAAACGCTAGGCATCCCTAGCGTTTATTCAACATCCAAGAAGGCTAACATACAACTGTTTTAATAACTTCAACCGGGACTATTGCCGCTTTTCCACTGCATGTTGATGTTATGAACTCCTAACGTTACCGGAGCTGATGGTCCGTGACACTAAAATGTCCCTGCGGACCCGCCAACCCATAGATAGTTCCGACACCGAATTACGTAATCAACCACAGTTGCACTCAATATTTAAATAATGTTAGTCTAAATAAATGTAGACAGATAATGTACGTATTTTTAAAATAGAATGAACAGAGCAGTGTTGTTTTGAAACAGTACAGTGTGTGTGTGTGCAGGGACCGAAACTAAAGCCCGCCGCCCGCCAGGGGCGCTCAGTTTTTACCTTTGGCGCTTGACACTTAGAGGGCTGCCCGCCGTGTAGTTCATAACGATACTCTTATTTTGATTTTGATTTTGATTTTGTGCGACTACAGATTATAGCCTCTCTCGTCTTTTTTTTTCTCCGCCGCGAGATCGTTAAAAAACGACAAGTCCCACATTGCACTCAAGTCAACGGTCCAATCACAGTAGAGTGACGCGACTGGTTTCATGAGAAAGAAAGCAAATGACCAATCGGAAGCTCTCATTTGGCTTGTTTACTTCCTGAAACGCCACCATTGCGATATGCGGGCAGTCTGCTCTAGTCTAGATCGGACCTCCATGAGCTACCGTTACTGTTTAAACAATGTCAACGGTCCAATCACAGTAGAGTGACGTGACTGGTTTCATGAGAAAGAAAGCAAATGACCAATCGGAAGCTCTCATTTGGCTTGTTTACTTCCTGAAACGCCACCATTGCGATATGCGGGCAGTCTGCTCTAGTCTAGATCGGACCTCCATGAGCTACCGTTACTAGGGATGCCCCGATCGATCGGCCACCGATCGTTATCGGCGATACTCAGTATAAATATGCAATCTGTGAATTCCGATAATTAGTCATATTCGCCGATAGCGGAAACCGATCAAGCGAAGCTCTCACTCGCTGTCTGTCTCAGACACACACGACCTGCAAACTGCCGCTGCTCCTCCTCCCTAGCCCCGCCCGCCCCGTGTAGAGTTTGTAAACAAAGAGGTGCGGCTCCTCTGCTCGAGTCTGTAGTGCACTGCATTCGACCTGCGCTAACGTTAGCTACCTAGCTATCGTTACTGTTTAAACAAAATTACCCAGTCAACTATTCACGTTTAGTAGGCATTGTCTAACGGTATTTAGCCGGCTAGCTACCGATAGCTCCTGATATCAACAAATGATCCAGAAAGTCTAGTAGTTCATGTTCATACCTCAGTTAGCTTGCGTTAGCTGACGTTCGTTTACTGTTCAAAACGAAATGTCCCATTGAACTAAAGTTCTGTCTTAACGTCATCTAGCCGGCTAGCAGTAGCTACAGATAGCTCTTGATATCAATGTCTTATAACATTGATTTAATGCGTATTCGAGCTGAGGGCTTGCTGAATGTGAAATGACCAAAGCACTTAACGTTACCAATGGGGTCCCGCTGCAGCGCCGGAGAATCCTTTTTGGAGCTGGGCTACTAGAGTACACACAGACAGTGGAGCTGTTTGCAGATAGTGAGCATTTTGACTTGTTGCGTGGTGGCTATGTCTCGCAGTCGCAGATAATACAAGCACAAGTCTAATTATATAATATATATATTTTATAAAAAAAAAAAAAAAAAAAAAAAAATTATATAAAATAATTTTTACTTTCTTTTTAATCAAAAACAATCGGTATCGGATCGGTATCGGCCGATATGGCTCACGACGATCGGTGATCGGTATCGGTGGCAAAAAACGTGACCGGGGCATCCCTAACCGTTACCGTTTAAACAATGACCCAGTCAACTATTCACTTTTAGTTTAATACATGACGAGGCATTGTCTAACGGTATCTAGCTGGCTAGCTACTGATAGCTGCTGATATCAACAAATGCTCCAGCAATAGTCGACTCGAGTGCATAATACCTCCGTTCCCTCGTTAGCTAGCTCACGCTTTATATATCTGTCCCAGTAAACTAAATTGTCTTAACGTTATCTACCGGGCTAGCAGTAGCTACAGATAGCTCCTGATATCAATGTCTTATAACATTGATTGAATGCGTATTCTAGCTGAGGGCATGTTGAATGTGATTTGACAAAAGAACCGTAACGTTATACCAATAGGGTCCAGCTGCATCGCCGGAAATCCTTGCATGCTGAATGTAGGGTCTAGCTGAATAGGTCTAGCTGCAGGGCCGGAGAATCCTTGCTGGAGCTGGAGGCTACTCAAGTATCACAGACAGTGGAGCTGTTTGCAGATAGCGAGCATTTTGACTTATTGCGTGGTGGCGATGTCTCGCAGATAATACAACTACAAGTATGATTATATAATATATATTTTATTTAAAAAAATTATACAAAATATATATATATATTTTTTTAATCAAAAAGATTTTGGCAGGTAAGAAATATGCTTGGCGGGTAGATTCTTCCCATCTACCCGCCACTGGCCGGTGAGTCAAAAAGTTAATTTCGCTCCCTGTGTGTGTGTTAGTTTGATGTACATTTTTAGAGTAACGTTTGGTCACTTGAAGGAGAGAGAGAGACTGAGACTTAGTCAGTCTCGGAGTTGTCTCGGAATAGATTTGGTAGCTTTTTTCTGCGTCTCCGTAGACCGTGCCGCACCACCGTTTTAAAGTATTAGTGAAGATTGATTTATATGAAAAACGATTTATGTATAATTTAGCTAGCTCGCCAACGTTACTGTGATTAAAGCAAACTTTAATAAAAAAATACATTATTTTTTATAAAAAAAATACATAATTTTTTATAAAAAAAGAAAAAAGATTTATTATTTTTTCTGAAGGGGCGGGCCGCCCCGGCAATGGTAGGGGAAACACTGATATATATATATATATATATTGGCTGATGATATTTATAAGCATTGTGAGCAAACCACTGCAGAAGTGAGGAAACGGTGGTTATTTCTTTGTCTAGCTGTGCAGGTCTTTATTTTTTGCCATGCAGGTCATGTTTGGTTACTTGCATGTGCACAAGAGCATTGTAATAGACAGATTATTTTCTATTTTATATTGTTTTCATGTCTCATCACTTGTACAAAATTGGATTAGGCCTAACCTTGGAACTATTTTATAAGTCTGTGCAGAAGTCGCAGTAGCTTAAGTTTCACTTTCAGTCTAATTCACACGATACAAGGCTGCAGCTACATTGATCTGTCAATGAACGGGTAGAAAATTGTTGGAAGGTATTGTCCGTTGGTTTATTTTTAAATTACAACCTAACATCAACTCTGTTAACATTTTAAATATTTTTTATAAACTGCTCAAAACTGCATTATTTCCGGCGTTGGGTGCAGCCAACGCCGGAAATAATGCCGCTTTGAGCAGTTTATAAAAAATATAAAAAATGTTTATTAGCAACGCCGAGCTTTCAAACCATCCCGTATCTCTGTTCGAAACCCTCGTGCAACTGTGAGTACCCTTGACATTTCTCTGTGATACTTGTATAACGAACGGTTCGGTTAGAACCAGTCCTTCAGGGTAAATCTAGGTTGGTTTCCTATTGAGGAGCAAGTGACTGTGGATTCACTCGGTGCATCAGTCACGAAAGGGGCTAACAATCTCCGGATTCTGAAACTAAATATGGCGAGTCCTTATCACAAACTATATATATACTAATTACAACAAGACATTCATTAATTGCATTGTACTGTTCACGTGTGGTGCCGTCGTCGCATATAAGTAAGGATAGTTTGAATGACATTTCAGCACCAAGTCCACCGAAGTTATTATTACTTCAAAGCGCTACTGCCTATATGGATAAAACAAGGTGTAATAAGGATGTTTTAGGTGGTAGTTTCTCTGTTAGGACATTATAGCTGAAATATATAGCCTAGCAGTAGCTAGCCTATAGTATAGTCGGTCTGATATATATTAGAGAAATAGTAAAGTAATATTCGCCAAACAATCTGACGGGCAAGATATTATTACGGCCCGCCACAGTCTGAGCATGCATAGTGAGCTGTGGCGCAGGGCTGTACGTTAACTTTTTTTGCACATAGCACTGGTGCTACAGAGGTTGATAGTTTTGTAGCACAGGCCAAAATCTTGTAGCACAAGTATAAAACGTGTTATATTTGTAACAGTCACAAATGTGCCTATTGTATTTGTGTCATTTAGTTGCAGTGCCATGTTTGGCTGTCATTTAGTATATCGCCATGTGTTATTATTACTATAATAGTAATACTCTCATATGCTATTTTCAATTAATATCATAAACAACATAAGGAATATTAGCATAATTTTGAGTGGACTGAA
Source organism: Notolepis coatsorum (assembly GCF_963971535.1). Lineage (NCBI taxonomy): Eukaryota > Metazoa > Chordata > Actinopteri > Aulopiformes > Paralepididae > Notolepis > Notolepis coatsorum. The sequence continues at coordinate 64,714,040 of NC_140172.1, forward strand.
GGAATGAGTCAGCGTTAATAGTTTTAAATGCAAATAATTTATTGAAACATAGAAGTGGGGTCGGTTGGGACACACACACACAATGGGGGACCCTGATGTAAACAAGACAAACGTCTTTCTCTGGTCTGCATCCCCTTAACAATTGTGTGTATTGAGCCGTACTGTACTGTACCCATTCTGCAATCTGTTAAATAAAGTTTACATTCATTCATTCACACACACTGTTTCAACTCACCACCCCCGCATCATATTGTAGTCTAGTCTTCAAACTTCCACTCCTCTCGAAATTTTTTATATTTGAATATCAACATTATCTGTCCATCCTCAGTTTACTATAATATACTCCTGTCCTGAGTCCTGACTAGTGACTTCATCGTCTTTCCAAACGCACGCACGCACACACACACACAGGGAAGGGGAGAGAGTGCCCCCCATTTCCCTTTCCACACTGTGTCTGCTGGCTCTGCCTGATCAGGATTAGCTTGTTAGCTTGCTAACGTTGTAGTGATTGTAATGGTACATAAACGTTAATTTCGGGCGATGTGCGCATAAAGGAATGGCGACGGTGCAAAGCATGTAGATGCATTTGACCCGTTGCGAGAAAAAAAAAACACACCGGACTTATTTCGGGACGTGTAGGCGCACTGCTGTGTGCGCACCAACACGCTGCTCTGCTTGCAAGCACGGATAGGGCGGATATGACTCGTCGAGTTGTCACGGAGTTTTTTCAAAATAAGAGTATCATATGCACCTGAATGTTGCTAGCTGTCGATCCTAGTTATTATAGCTGGAGCTGCGCGTGGGCAGAAATGAGACCCGCTACAGGATTTTCAAAATAAGAGTATCTATATGAACCGAATCCCTATCGCACCAGTGCTAGTGAAGTAAATCCATCCATCGCACAGACAGCTGTTGCTGTAGCACGTGCGAGATATATGTCGCACTGTACACCCCTGGGCGTCATCGTTTATCTAGAGTCTAGACTATGCGTTTACAGTGGCTGCACGGATCCACTGAACAGATATTTTGGAAAATCTTCACTTTAAAATGCGTTTAAGAAAATCTCTGTTTATGTCTCTGGAAACACCCTTTACGTGTGGATGAAAGGCCCAATCGTGGAATAAAATGTGCGTTTGGCAAAAGATCCAGATACGTGGGGACATGGCCTTAGTCCACATTGCAGCCGGCTTGTGGGAGGCATGGCCTAACAGCGTTCGAGACAGGGGAGGGTAGAATTGGACGATACGAAATTGGGATGGGAGAAAAAGTAGATAAAAAAAATTATTTTGTTCCCTGGGTACACAATACACATGTGTCGGAGGAAGCATGTGATAGTCTCCGCCCTCCCAGACCGACGGTAGGGGCTAGAGTGCGCAACGATCAGGAAGGGGATTTGGCATAACGACTAACATTGGGATGGGAGAAAAACGGGAAAAGGGGAGGAAAATATAATATATTTTTTTTTTTTTAAAAGCTCAACTGTGAACGCCGGCATCGCAGGACGCCTGAATACTTTCGACAACAAATGTTTGTTTCCGCGTCTCTGATTGGCCATGCACGTTTCTGGTCATGTGACATGTGCGCCAATCGTGGGACCGCAAGTTTCTACACTGGCTAAGCTTAGGCGCTCTTTCCAAGTTGGTTACGGTTAGAGTTTGTCTTAGAGCATGGTGATAGAACGCCAGGTAGTTTGCAGGCTGTTAGACCCGGAAATAGGCGCAGAACTTGCTGTCCCACGATTGGCGCACATGTCACATGACCTGGCCAATCAGAGCGCAAAACTCGAACGCGGAAACAAACAAAGTATTCACGCTCCCGGGACCAGTAGTCCCAACTCCCAAGGCTTTGTAACACCAGTGCCACCCACAACCACACCTGTCAAAACCACCACCTCAGCATCCTTGAGTTTGGTACCCGACACTGGGTGGGATAATTCAAAAAAAATTAAATGATAGAAAGTCTGCCTCTGCGGGGTTTGAACCTTATGTGACCACAGATGAAAAGATGCCCCCAAATATCTAGCCATTTCTACTTGTAGTTGAGAATGCATTACAAACTAACTTTTTGACGATTAGAGGTAGTGTGGCAATCACTCTATGCCATATGATGATATAGTTGCCTTGCCTATGTGTTATTTAGATGAGGCCTCTTGCAAGACGAGGCCACATCATAGGATATAATTTAAGGCCCTGTTCACTGTCGAATTGTGCATGTCTATGGGCCTATCTATGGATAACACAGAATAGAGGTGTGATCAAGGACATGGACCACACGTTACCATATTCCTTCAGCCATGCACATTTTCGGTCCCCCTTTCCCTAAATAAAGTTCACTTTTGGATCTTGCTACATGAGCCTTCACTGTATTAGCCAGCCTGTATTATGGGAGCTTCGGCTAGCTTGTTACTGATCAGTTGTTGCTGGAAGCAACACAGCAAGCGTCAAACTAAGCTGAACCTTTGTAAGAGATTTCAAAACATTACCAATGTGCCATCCCATCGCCTGTCTTGAAACACTACACAGCTAACTAACATGAGCAAGTTTCAGTTGGTATGCAGGAACAAAATACCTGACCAACGTTAGCTAGATAGCCCCGAGTGAGCCAATACGTTCGCTGGAAACAGAATGCTTTTGATGGAAGATACGACACTTTCCACATGGAACAGTAGTTATTGTGAGGACATCCAACTTGTTTATGTTGCCAGTTAGTTGCTCGCTAATGAGTAATGACACGAAGCGAGGGAGCGATGATCCCATTAGCTAAGTTACTACCAACCAGCCTCTTCCCTCCGTTAGCCAGCTGCTAACAAATATATATATAACTTATATCTCGTTTAGAAGCATTGCCCCTACTTAAATTGTTATATTCAGCTCGCCTAACGTCACTGTGGTATAAAGTTCTGACTGATTAAACGCAATGCTCGCTATGTTAAGTTAGCCAATGCTACCAAATGTGTTACCAAATGTGTTTACAAATAAGCTAACAACGCGCTTTTGATCAAAAGCTGGTGATAACGTCAGCTAGCTAACTAGCCAAGAACTCTTTTTATTGCATCCACATTAGAACAAGTGTACGTCCGAAGTACAATGGTCCAGATTTAAGTAAAATTGTAATTTTACAAATATGAAAATATAGCGTGTTAGCTAACGTGAACACAATTGAGTCTCGATTCGGAGCTATCCGTATACAAGCTAACCTGTTAGCGAGCCATATGTAATTTATTAAGTAAGTTTTTAGGACAGTCGAGTGCGTTACACGAAAGACTTATTATCCCGAAATGGAATTTACTAAATAGCTAAATACCACTAAATAGCCAATACTGGCACGGTTTGAAGTGGAACAGTGTCGCTTTTCAGCTAACGTTCTCTTGTACGTTAGTGGCTACGCTACGTTAGCATTGAGCACAACGTTAGCCAACTAATATTGAGGCTGCCATCGGATTTGTAAGGAGATGAAGACTAAATTTCACTGCAATGATTCGACAACGTTACACACTTATATTCCATGACACGTTATTACTGTATAGCGATACTCACAACTCGTGTTTTCCTGATTTTTCCCAGTTTTTGACCCAGTCAGCAGGTAGAATTAGTGTCGCCATCTTCCCCTCGATACCACACTCAGCCCGGATGTCTAGTTCATGGCACGCGCGGGGTCGAGCGGAGCGCTGGGAGCCACTGGAGCCGGAGCGGAGCGCGGAACGGAGCGCGGAGTCGCGGAGGAAGCTCCGCAGTCGCCGCATGTTTACACCAACAGTTGCAGACCACCTATATGACCGCGTCACGGTTGAACAAGTCTTGACCATATTTGGGAGTGCCGGATCCAATCGACCACATCTATGGTGAAATTAATCGATATTCAAACTACTGATTGATTGAATGAAAATTGTATTAACAGATTGCAGCCCTGCTGGTCTCTGACAAGAACAAGTTACAGGTTGAAAAAACCCTCAGCTCAGAACTAGGCAAAATCTGAATATGGCTCGCTGATAACAAACTATCATTACACATGGGCAAAACAGAGTCCATTCTCTTCGGTTCAAATAACAAACTCAGCAAGACCGACGGCTTCTCAGTTACTTACAGTGGGTGACAATATTGTCACAAGGAAAGAAGATATTACCTACCTGGGTTCCATCCTAGAGGCAAATCTTTCCTGTGACAAAATGGCATCCAATGTAATAAAAAAAGTCAACCAACGAACTCGATTCTTGTACCAGATCTCCTCACTGGTAAACAAGAATACCCTGAAGACTCTAGCAGGAGCACTCATTCAAGGGTACTACGACTATGCTTGCACCTCATGGTACCAAAGCACCTCAAAGGCGCTAAAAACAAAATTACAAACATCTCAAAACAAACTGGTCAGACTACTGCTTGACCTTACTCCTAGAACCCACCTCACCCCTGCCCACTTTGACAACCTAGGATGGCTTAGAGTAGACGACAGAGTACAGCAACTTGCAATGGGCCTGGTCTACAAGATACACTACACGACCAAGGTACCCATGTACATGTCAAAATACTTCCCAAAGGTCAGTGAATACCACGATCACAACACCAGAGGGAGCTCCACAAATCATGTTAAACCCAGATTCGGCTCAAACAAGGGACTAAACACGTTTCGCAATTATGCCACATCAATGTGGAACGCCCTACCCAAAGCTGTAAAGGAATGTGAATCACTACCCACTTTCAAAAACACTCTCAAAAAACACCTAAGGGAGACTGCAACTCGAAACTGGCCCCTGTAAATGTCCGAACACAACCCCCTCCAATGTACAGTAAATTACCAAGTATGGTCTTGTCAATATTCCAATGTACAGTTTTGTTTGTACAGTTGTACAGTGTCGCCCACCCACCCCTCCTACCCAACCCCCCCCCCCCCCCCCCACTCCTACCCAACCACCCCCCCCCCCCCCCCCCCCCCACCCAACCACCTCCAATGTACAGTCCCCCCCCACCCCCACCTACCCAATCCAATGTACAGTTTCTACGTCAAATGTATATACTTTTTTTTCTGGACTCTTTTTGTATCACAAACAGTACTGTAATTGCAAATCTGATATGTCATAAATGTATAGATGTAGCAGTTCTGTCTATCTGTATGTCATGTATGTCATATATGTTACGATGAATTGAAAATGGGGGACCCTGATGTAAACAAGACGAAAGTCTTTCTCTGGTCTGCATCCCCTTAACAATTGTATGTATTGAGCTGTACTGTACTGTACCCATTCTGCAATCTGTTAATAAAGCTTTCAATCAATCAATCAATGGGTACAGTACAGTACAGCTCAATACAGGGGATGCAGACCAGAGAAATACTTTCGTCTTGTTTACATGAGGGTCCCCCATTTTCAATTCATCATAATATATATGACATACAGATAGACAGTACTGCTACATCTAGACATTTATGACCGACGGCTTCTCAGTTACAGTGGGTGACAATATTGTCAGAAGGAAAGATGAAATTACCTACCTGGGTTCCATAGAGGCTAATCTTTCCTGTGACAAAATGGCATCCAATGTAATAAAAAAAAGTCAACCAACGAACTCGATTCTTGTACCGGATCTCCTCTCTGGTAAACAAGAATACCCTAAAGACTCTGGTAGGAGCACTCATTCAAGGGTACTACGACTATGCTTGCACCTCATGGTACCAAAGCACCTCAAAGGCACTAAAAACCAAATTACAAACATCTCAAAACAAACTAGTCAGACTACTGCTTGACCTGACTCCTAGAACCCACCTCACCCCTACCTACTTTGACAACAGAGAGGAGAGCTTAGAGTAGACGACAGAGTACAGCAACTTGCAATGGACCTGGTCTACAAGATACACTACACGACCAAGGTATCCATGTACATGTCAAAATACTTCCCAAAGGTCAGTGAATACCACAATCACAACACCAGAGGGAGCTCCACAAATCATGTTAAACCCAGATTCGGCTCAAACAAGGGACTAAACACGTTTAGCAATTATGCCACATCAATGTGGAACGCCCTACCCAAAGCTGTAAAGGAATGTGAATCACTACCCACTTTCAAAAACGCTCTCAAATAACACCTACGGGAGACTGCAATTCGAAACTGGCCCCTACAAATGTCCTAACCCAGTTGTACAGTAAATTACCAAGTATGGCTTTGTCAGTATTCCAATGTACAGTGTACAGTGTCCCCCACCCACCCCCTACCCAACCCCCCCCCCACCTCCAATGTACAGTCCCACACCTACCCAACCTCCTCCAATGTACAGTTTATACGTCAAATGTATATACACTCTTTTCTGGACACTTTTTGTATCACAAACAGTACTGTATTTGCAAATCTGGTATGTCATAAATGTATAGATGTAGCAGTACTGTCTATCTGTATGTCGTGTGTGTGTCATATATGTTATGATGAGTTGAAAATGGGGGACCCTGATGTAAACAAGATGAAAGTCTTTCTCTGGTCTGCATCCCCTTATACAATTGTATGTATTGAGCTGTACTGTACCTATTCTGCAATCTGTTAATAAAAATGTCAATCAAATTCCATCAATCAATCAATGACATACCAGATTTATAAATACAGTACTGTTTGTGATACAAAAAGAGTCTAAAAAAGAGAGTATATACATTTGACGAAGAAACTGTACATTGGAGGAGGTTTGGGTAGGCGGGGTGGGGGGGGGGGGTAACTGTACATTGGAGGGGGTTGGGTTAGGACATTTACTGTACATTGGAGGGGGTTGGGTTAGGACATTTACAGGGGCCAGTTTCGAATTACAGTCTCCCGTAGGTGCTCTTTGAGAGTGGTTTTGAAAGTGGGTAGTGATTCACATTCCTTTACAGCTGTGGGTAGGGCGTTCCACATTGATGTGGCATAATTGCGAAACGTGTTTAGTCCCTTGTTTGAGCCGAATCTGGGTTTAACATGATTTGTGGAGCTCCCTCTGGTGTTGTGGTTGTGGTATTCACTGACCTTTGGGAAGTATTTTGACATGTACATGGGTACCTTTGTCATGTATAGTGTATCTTGTAGACCAGGCCCATTGCAAGTTGCTGTACTCTGTCTTCTACTCTAAGCCATCCTAGGTTGTCAAAGTGGGCAGGGGTGAGGTGGATTAGGAGTAAGGTCAAGCAGTAGTCTGACCAGTTTGTTTTGTGATGTTTGTAATTTTTATTTTAGCGCCTTTGAGGTGCTTTGGTACCATGAGGTGCAAGCATAGTCGTAGTACCCTTGAATGAGTGCTCCTGCCAGAGTCTTCAGGGTATTCTTGTTTACCAGAGAGGAGATCCGGTACAAGAATCTAGTTCGTTGGTTGACTTTTTTGATTACATTGGATGCCATTGGATGGAACCTAGGTATGTAATTTCATCTTTCCTTGTGACAATATTGTCACCCACTGTAACTGAGAAGCTGTCGGTCTTGCTGAGTTTGTTATTTGAACCGAAGAGAATGGACTCTGTTTTACCCAGGTGTAATGATCGTTTGTTGTCAGCGAGCCATGTGCAGATTCTGCCTAGTTCAGAGCTGAGGGTTTTTTCAACCTGTAACTTGTTCTTGTCAGAGACCAGCAGGGCTGAGTCGTCCGCAAACAGGAACAAGTTGCAGTCACAAGCTGACAACATATCATTTGCGTAAACTAGGAACAGTAGCGGTCCTAGTATGCTTCCTTGTGGAACACCACAGCTCACTGGGAGGGGGGGGGGGGGGGATAGGGTTCCGTTTACCTCCACCTGCACTCTATAATAATATGACCAGCATGGCCTCTCCAACTTTGTAATACAGTTGTGTGTATATCTGTATGTCTGTCATGTATGTCATAAATGTCTTGATTAATTGAAAATGGGGGACCCTGATGTAAACAAGACGAAAGTATTTTTCTGGTCTGCATCCTCTTAACAATTGTTTGTATTGAGCCATACTGTATTGTACCCATTCTGCAATCTGTTAATACAGTTTTCAATCAATCAATCAATACCAGACATGGGGTTTTGTTTAAATTCCGTGCTAAAATTGTTTTAAAAGATGGTGGCACATCGTGAGGTCCAGCATCTCACCAGTTTTTGCAAATTAGCTGTAATTACCTACTTGTTTTAAATCTGCTCATCCAGAACAGTATTTATAATACACCTGACAAGATCTTTTGGACATTGGATTACAACAATCTGACAACTTTATTGGCGACCTTTAGCGCCCCATTGACATCGCTTGATAACAACCGAGCATGGCCGACTGGCAGGGCTTACTGCTCCCCGCAGTGATCACAAGCAGATATTTTCACAGAATCATGTGCTTATAGCCGAATTCCTGACAGTGCTATTGAGCTACCACTCTTCACAGGGTGGACAGATCATAAGACCAGAGGTGGAGGTGTTTATTGCTAAAGGTACATGACACCACTTTTAGATCTGGTGATCCGCAGCCAGGGCTAACCTGAAAAGAGGAATCAAGTGGGCCAAGCACAGTCACAAGCTAAGAACGGAAGAGCATTTTTAACAACTCTACCCCCAACACAGGGCGATACAGGGATAAGGTGGAACTTCAATTTGAACAGGCTGATTCCAGAGGTATGTGGCAGGGCCTCAAAACAATGACATATTACAAAGGCACCTCCCCCAAGCTGAACAATGATATCTCCCTGGCGAATGAGCTAAATACCTTCTATGCAGGTTTGAGGCTGTGAATAATGACCTCAGCCTACATACCACTGCAATAGAGAGGGACGCCACTGCCGGTGGATACTCAGTGTTCAGGATAACAGAACATGAGGTTAGGAGGACCTTTAAGAAAGTGAATATCAGGAAGGCAGCAGGACCGGACGGTATCCCCGGCCGCTTCCTAAAAGTCTGTGCCGACCAACTGGCCCCGGTATTCACTGACATATTCAACCTGTCCTTAGAACAGTCTGTCATCCCCACCTGTCTGAAAAAGTCCACCATTATCACTGTACCCAAAAAATCCATGCCCGCTTGCCTCAACGACTATCGCCCTGTAGCTCTCACCTCTATAGCCATGAAGTGCTTTGAGAAGCTAGTGAAGGGCTACATCTGTTCCTCCCTCCCCAACACCTTGGACCCCCTGCAATTTGCATATCGCCCCAACAGGTCCACGGAGGACGCCATAGCCCATGTGCTGCACACAGCAGCATCACACCTGGACAAAAGGCAGGGGAACTATGTGAGAATGCTATTCATTGACTACAGCTCAGCATTCAATACCATAGTCCCCTCCAAACTCTAACAACAGCTCAGGGACCTGGGCTTGAAATATGACCTCTGCCAGTGGGTCTTGGACTTCCTGACAGGAAGACACCAGGTGGTGAGAGCAGGCAACTGCACCTCCTCATCCATTACTCTCAACACAGGGGCCCCCCAGGGCTGTGTTCTGAGCCCCCTCCTCTACTCGCTGTACACACATGACTGTGTGGCACAGCCGAACAACACAATTATCAAGTTTGCTGACGACACAGTTGTGGTGGGCCTGATCTCTGCAAACGACGAGAGGGCTTACCGGGAAGAGGTAGAGGACCTGGCGCGGTGGTATCGGGAGAACAGCCTCTCCCTGAACGTCAGCAAAAACGAAAGAGATGATTGTGGACTTTAGGAGGTCGCGGGCCAGGGATTACAGCCCCTTCAACATCGACAGGGCACCGGTCGAGAGAGTGAACAGTTTTAAGTACCTCGGAGTCCACATATCCGAGGACTTGACATGGACCACACACATTGACAGTGTAGTGAAGAAGGCACGGCAGCGCCTCTACTTCCTTAGGTGCCTAAGGAAGTTAAAAGTGAGTCAGAAGATCCTCAAGAACTTCTACTTGTGCACAATAGAGAGCATCCTGACTGGTAACATCACCTCCTGGTTTGGGAATAGCACTCCACAAGACAGCAGCAGACTACAGAGAGTAGCCCGTTCAGCCGAACCCACAATTGGAGGTGGGCTTCCCACTCTCCAGGACATTTATAATAAGTGTTGCAGGGCCAAGGCTAAGAGAATAATCAAAGACTCTAGTCACCCAAACAACTGCCTCTTTGAACTGCTGCGGTCAGGTAAGCACTACCGGAGTCTCATGGCCAGTACAGAGAGACTCAGAAGGAGCTTCTATCCCCAGGCCATCAGGATGCTCAATGACAATGACACTATGTAACAACCAATCATCTACACTAGGGCTGACCCCTATTAGTCGATTAGTCGACTAATCGGTCGAAAGGAGCCGTAGTCGACTGCCAACCTCTTAGTCGAAAAAAATAATAATAATTATAATAATTATAAAAAAAATACAAAAAAATTATATCATTCTTTCCAAAAGAAAAGAGGCCTAGAAGTGTGGCTAATGCTAATGGCACGCATACCAGAGGCTAACTGCCTAAGAAAACAGGCACAGAGGCACTGAAAGAGGATTTCACCCATCTAATGAACACACTAGACTAGACAAATATCAAGATGTATCCATCAGTGGACCAATTGCATGCTTTTGCAGAAGACAAGAAGCCTCCAGTCGACTCCTTCAGACATTAAGCACCCCACAGCCCAAATGGAATGATAAAAAATAAAAATTAATATTATTATTATTATTATTTTTGGTCGACTAATAGTCGACAAATTTCGTCCAATCATAGTCGACTATCCAAATCCTTAGTCGGGGACAGCCCTAATCTACACACACTGCACACACATCCACATGTACACACTCAAAACACTCACTTTACCACTCACTTTACTCACTTTAGACACTTTATATTTATCTATTATTAAAGCGATTTGCACTACATTCATACCTCATTTGCACTCTACCCTAAGTTTTGTACCTCATTTCTGCATTGTACCTCACTGTTACTCATTTTACTCTGTATTGTAAGTAAAGGAATGTTCAATCAATATACACAATACATTTTACTTTCTTTTTACTGTATGTAGCACACTCTCAGGGGTTCATACAGAAACAAGCATTTCATCATAAAGTATTCTGTATTTTGTTGTGACAAATAATAAACAAACTTGAAACTTGAACTTGAACACTTGCATCCAGGACATTACAGATTACAAACCCACCAACAACTCTCCCCCAACCACTGACTGCTTCCTCCCTGAGTTCAATAACATTAAGCCCACTTTGACAGGGACAACGAGGAGGCGCCCACCAAGGAAGCTCTCCCTGTTGACCACCAACCCCTCACTCTCTCCCGCACCAATGCATGTGCCACACAGAGCAGGACTAATGCATGGCAGCTGACCCTGATGTCATCCCCGGCCGTCTCTTCATGAGCTGCACTTGCCGCTCTTAACAGGCGCCCCCAAATTGGTCATTTTAGTTTTCGTTTTTGAGGACTGCATCCTTTTTTTGCCTGGTCTGCAGGGGCGGTTCTAGCATCAGACCTTTAGGGGGGCTCAGCCCCTAGAGCAGTAGCATAATTTCACTAAATGCCATGGTCAGGCAAGGGAGGGTGCAGGGAGGGGTAAAGGCCCCCCCCCCTTGATGGATCTTTTTTGTCAAATCAGTTGTGCAACAGTCAATTTTGGTGAGTTGTTTCTATATAATTCACTTATGACATTTAGGTAACATTAATGAACAACTACAGTATTAAGGAGACAACTACAGTATGTAAGTAGTAAACCTATTATTATTATTTTTTATTCCAGTCGATCATAATGATCATGATCATATTACGGAGCGCTCACTGCGTTCAAGAGAGAGAGAGAGGGAGAGAAAGAGAGGGAGAGAGATAGAGAGGGAGAGAGAGACTCACATTTTTGTATATCCATCCAGGCTCGGACTGGCCATCGGGACGTTCGAGACGAATCCCGATGGGCCGGAAGTAAAGTGGGCTGGTCAAAAAAAAATTAAACTTTTTTTTTGATGGGGGGGTTCGACTGGCCCATTTAGTCCACTCCGATCGGCCCACATTGGTAGGGTAGGGCTGAAAAAGTTAGATGTAAAAATGAAAATTGCCACAGAAAGATGCTTAAAAATAGCCTACTAGCTCTTGCAATGATTTCAGTCATCTCCCAGGCTACATGGTCTGTAAGGCAGGCCGGTGTGGGCCAGTGTGAGTCGGTGTGTGAGCCACTAATGTGGGCCGGTGTGTGGGGCGGTGTGTGGGCCAGTGTGTGAGTCGGTGTGTGGGCCAGTGTGTGAGTCGGTGTGTGGGCCAGTGTGTGAGTCGGTGTGTGGGCCACTAATGTGGGCCGGCAGTGGCGCCGGCAGGATTAAATTCCATACTACGCATGCTTGCTCGCACAGAAACAGTCCGTCCAGATGATGTAGCCTACACAGCGCTCTACTACAGATACACTACCCAGAGCGCAACGACACACATAGGTGACAATAGCGTGTGTGCGCGCGGGCCGGAGTGACTCTGAACGACTCAGGCTGAATTTGTATCCCCTAGCCTATTCGTGACATCGAACGAGAGAAACTCAATGCCATTTGGAGCATACCGTAGCGTAGCCTAATTCTCCTAATTCTCTGACACCGTAGCCTATTCTCTGACAATATAAGCCTTCAGAAACATTTTTTGTTGTCCTTTTAATGAAGGAATACTCTCCAAATCAGATAACACGGACGATTGCTTCTGTGCGAGCTACCTGCCTTTGCTGTTTGAATGAAGATTTGCTTCTGTGTCGTCTAAGGCTGACCCCTATTAGTCGAATAGTCGACTAATCGATCGAAAGGAGCCGTAGTCGACTGCCAACCTCTTAGTCGAATGCAAAAAATCAATAAAAAATTATTAGAATCTTTTATTGTATTTATTTAAAAAAAATTATCATTCTTTCCAAAAGAAAAGAGGCCTAGAAGCGTGGCTAACACTAATGGCACACATACCAGAGGCTAACTGCCTAAGAAAACAGGCACAGAGGCACTGAAAGAGGATTTCACCCATCTAATGAACACACAAATATCAAGATGTATCCATCAGTGGACCAATTGCATGCTTTTGCAGAGGACAAGAAGCTTTTCGTCGACTCCTTCAGACCCTGGAGTTAGACAAGAAGATACATACCTTTTTTGTCTCTCTGCATGCATTAGGCTTAGGGAACGCCCGCACCGTTAGCGTAGCTTAGCTTCATCACTGGAAGTGGGTCAGACCTTTACCCTGAAGTTCCCTACAGTCCCCTACAGTCACGAAATACACTCCAAATACAACTCCAAAACGTTCCTGTAAACATGTTGTGACCTGTGTATTTACCACGTGGAGAAATAAAAAAAAAAATTGAATTAGACATTTACGTTTTCTAAGCAAATATACTCTGAACAATTTTTTGCCTAACCACTCCTCTCTGGGCTCAGTGATTTCACGACACCAGTGCTACTTTTTTTTTTTAAACTTAAATTTTTATTTTCATTTTTTCAACAACATACATAGACAACATTCATAGACAATACACAGTACATAAATTAAAACAAATAGACAAAAAATGAGTAAAGAAAAAGTGTGACATGGGTCCTTCGGTCCATTCTACATTTGCATTATTTATTTACATTTTTATTCATTTCCTTGTATCCTTTTCAAACCTCTGTGATGTCGTTACTTCCCCTCCTGTATTCTTCCCATTTTCCCCATTTCCATTCAAACTTTTCTTCTTGCAGCCTCAGCAGATGTGTGATTCTCTCCATTTCCTGTATCCCCTCTACCAACTCTATCCATTGATCCTTTGTCGGCACTTCTACCTTGTACCACAGTTTAGTTAAAGCTTTCTTGGCTGCCACTATCAATATCTTAATCAAATATTTGTCTTCCCCTTGGATTCCTTCCTGTGACAGATTCCCCAAATACAACACTTGGCCTCCCTGGGGTATTTCGTATCCTATTATTTCATTTATTATCCCTCCTATCTCTTCCCAGTAGTGCCTTATCTTCTGACATCCCCAGAATATGTGTGTATGGTTCGCCCCTTCCTGTCCACACTCCCTCCAACATGTTTTCTTTGCTGGTGTGTAAGTGCCCTGTATTTATGGTGTTATAAAGTATCTAATTATATTTTTCCACCCAAACTCCCTCCATATCCTTGATCCTGTGGTTGTTTGTTGTGTCTTACATGTGTCATACCATTCCTCCTCTGTTATCTCTATTTCCAACTCTCTTTCCCACTTTTCTTTCACATACAATGTTGTATTTCCCTTACTGTCCATTATTGCCTGATATAGTGCTGATATCACCCTCCCCTTCCGTCCTTCGTATGACTTTACCATTATCTTAATTACCCCATTCTGTTCTTTGTCTCTATCTTGCTTTATTTCCTTGTTATAGTAGTCCCTAATCTGTAAATATCTAAAGTGGTCCCTATTCTCTAGTCCGTATCTTTCTTTCAATTTTTGTAGAGTCTGCATCTCCCCTCCTTCTGTCATCGTGCACATTGCTGTTATACCCCCCCCGTTCCCACCTCTTGAACCCATGATCTTCTATCCCTGGTCTGAATTTGTTGTCGTGTGCTATCCATCTCAGTATCTTAGATTCTTTTTCTAGCTTGTATTTCTTTACTATTGTGTTCCATATGTTTATAGTGAATCTGGTAATTGGATCTAGTAGTTGTTCCTGTCTTCTGAACAGCTCCCTATCTCCTATCAGTGCTTGCACTTTGAATCCCTCTCTTTTGGTTTCTATATATTTCCATTTGGCCTCATAGTTCACATTGCACCAGCATGCTACTGTTCTAAGCTGTGCTGCATAGTAATAGCTTTCTAAACTGGGTACTGCCATCCCTCCTTTCTCCTTTGGTAATTGTAGAGTCACATATCTGATCCTTGGCCTTTTCCCCCCCCCAAATTAATCTTGATATCTGTCTATCCCATTCCCTAAATTGTTTTTGTGGTATTAATATAGGTAGGGATTGAAATAGGTATAGTAACCTTGGTAATATGTTCATCTTTTTTTTATTTTTTTTTATTGGTCTTTTTCCCCCTCCATTTTCCTCCGATTTTCTCCCATCCCAATGTTAGTCGTATGCCAATTCCCAGTCCCTTCCTGGTCGCTGCGCTTTACCCCCCACAGTCAGATCATTTGGGAGAGTGGAGGCTACCACGTGCTTCCTCCGACACACG